>NC_134276.1:72513290-73119290 GCF_949628215.1 Phalacrocorax aristotelis | reverse complement strand
CACATCAATGCAACGTTGTTGGATGTGCTCATCAGAAAAGATACACATAGCTGAGTATATCACCATTTTGGCAGAATCCCATTTAATTGAAAGAACAGGTTTACAATGAAGTTTCAACACTCAGAAAAGCTTTAGGAACTTAAGAATGTTCTATGTGTATCTTTGGACTGAACAGGGTATTTGGTTGGTCAGCACTCTGTTTGGACCCATTCATTTTCTACTTCTTCCTCTTTTCTCTGTCTTTCTAATGCATCAGTGGATTTCTGCAGTCAAGGGTGGTTTTGCACTAGATGCCTCCTTTTCCAGAAGAAAAAATCATCATACAGGATTTACAATGCAATTAGCAGCTATCTAGCATGATTCTGTGGGTACCACACTATGGTACCATGTCAGCAGTCTTGGTTTTCCAACCGACCGTCATTGAGAGGAGTCCTGTGTTACAAAGTTCCAGCATTGCTAAATCAGTGTGAAGTACGAGAGGAATAGACATCACACACCTTTCTGTCACACCAAAATACCTATCAGCTACACCAGAAATTCTGCCAGGTTGCCAGACATTGAGGAGGCAATACTACTGTGCTGGCAGCAAAAGGGGGCTGTATTGCTGCGCCCTTGGGGGATGAATCTGGAAAGTCTGGAGCATACTAGCAAGGCATCTAAGAAACACACAGTGGAATGGCAGCAGTTCCCTTCACTGACAGTACTCTAATGCTCAGGGCTAACCTGGTGTTTGTGTCTTCTGCTACATTGGACTTGGTGGCGGGAGTGACACCTTTGTGTTGTATCTCCCAAGCTCGCTAGGTCCCTGTGCATAGCACCACATGGGACAGGGTATGATGACACCAATAATGCACTATGTCACGTAACAGTGGTCTGTCACTCAGCACGGAGAGCTTGTGTCACTATACTACACCCGCACAACACCCGTTTCTAGCCAGCTTCCTCTGTGTGTCTTCACCTTTTACATATCAAACCTATACGCCAGACACAACTCATTAGGTCATCCCATATCAGACCAGCCCGCTCTTTCTGGTGCCAGGATCACAGCAGGAGAGAGGAGCTGTGATATGGCAATTGCATGACACTGACGTAGCAGTAGGGAAACGTGAAGTGATCATCAAATGAATGAGGCTAATGCTTGTGGCATGCAACTTTCCAGGTATGTATCCCCAGGAACAGTTCACATCATAGTTCACAATAGTGATACAACAGCTAGCACTATTGCCAGCAAAATACTGCATCATTTCTTTTATTAGAGGAAACTGGTAAACCAAAATCACACAGAGTGTCATGGTTTTTATCATAGCAAAGCTGAAAGCAGGCTGTCATTGGGCAAGTGTGTATCATAAATAACGAGCCCAATCAGAAGGTGATCATCCCTTCCTCTGAGAAAATAACTTCTGGATCATTACATTTAGTTCACAAAATGTAACATTCTTAAAGAAATGAAGGATATTTTCTCTCAATGGGTTAACAAAAATTATATGACATGTTTAGGTGTATGATCGTATGAGTGATTAAGTGAACAGAAAGCAGAAGTAAAACATGATAAAAAAGCAAATTTACCACTGCTTATCTAGAAAATAAAGTCATTAGGTAAAAAGTAACAAGGGATCACTGGAAATAAATCTTGTAGACAATCTTGAATGTTAAAACCCCAGTATATCATACCTACTTTATTTCCTTTGTGCACAAGTTTTGCAATGCCATAAATAAAATGTTGGAAACAAAGCCCTCCAATGACTTGAAGCTGGCATGGACAATGAAGCAGAGGGGGGAGCCCTGAGCTGTCCTCACTGCAGAGTTGCCTTCAACCCACAGGTCCAGCCGAGTACCAGAGCTTCACAGTATCAACAAGTAAAAGACACACGACAGATCCACGGGGTGGTAAACCCAGTTTTAGGGTGCTCAAAAACATAGCCAAGTGACACAAAGCACTGAAGTGATGCAAACTCCTTCTGGCAGCTCGAGCTTATTGAAACATTTCTAAAAGGACAACTTCTCCCAAGCAGACTCAATGCTGGGATGTGCACTATTTCTGTGCAATCCATCATAACGTCGCGGCAAATGAGGCAATTTAAGGAACAGCAGCAAGAATTATCTGGAAGAGCGGTTTCATAAAGAAAGGTTAAAAGAGCTTAATACATCTAGTTCTGTTAAAGCTGAGGTAGATGGAGGCACGTCCCCAGCCAGAAAATGCTTAAGTAATGCAAACCTTAAGGATGGCGAGGAAATACTTGGGCTTATACATATGGGAACAAGTAGGAGTAAATGACAAGAGAGTGGGGAAAGACGGAATATCAAAAAATCTTGTTGGCAGTGAAGAGCAGAGCTTGTGCAAATTTTTCAGAGCAAGTGGTGGGAATTCTTTTAGTTAGGTTGTTTAAAAAAGAATTTGAAAAGTACTAATAAACAAGCTACGAGGAGTAAGTCTGTACTAGCAGGAAAGTTGACTGGATGATCCAACAACCTCCTCTCTCCCCATTTCTTTCTTTGCTTGGTTTATTTTCAAGTAACTGATCATGTACAATATTTGGTAAAAGCTAAGGGAAAGTAACCCAGGGCACATTCATGACAGAAACCTCAACACCAGTTTAAGAGACTGTATTTCCCACCGTGAGTTCCTGTCCTCCTAGCAGAACCTGAGAAAGGGACTCCACAGACATTTCTCATTTATTAAAGTGCAACGTCACCTGGATTTGATCTGTGTTCCACAGAAAAGGCAACCTCCTACAGGAGAGACAAGGTGGTTCAAACATTTGATTATGGCTTTCGGAGTCTGACGGATAACCTCTAATGAATACCAGCAGTTGAAGAGGTTACGGCTTCTAACCGCTCAGCCACTCTCCCAGAAACTTCTGCCGCCATAGCAAAGGTGGCAGGACAGAAACCACACATCTGTATTTTAGCAGTTCTGGTTCCTTGCCCAGAAAAAGAGCGTAAACTATCAAAGATGGTAACTTCTCTGACAGTTGGAAGCTGACACTTGGGTGTGCATAGGAGCAATACTGTGAACTACCATAGGTCAGTAAATGTTGCAGTCCTTAGGTACACACCTTTCCACTGGAGGTAGGCGAGACAGAAGGTAGACCGACCATACCTCTTCTGGCATTAAATTTACTCTGTTTTTGGAATCATGCTAACAAAGCTGACAATAGCTGCAGAATTCAGAGTACGGCTCCCCGTTTCAAAGTCTTTCTGATGTGCTCTCCAGTAGAAAAAGGCATTTCTTCGTCTGACGAGTCAGCTGTTGAACTGTAGTGTCTAAGTATTCATGCATTTTTGGTTTATCAATATGAGTACACTTCCATAAGAACTATATTCTATGTCTTTCTATGTGTCAGCATAGTTTATTATAAGACGTTTGGGGTTTTTTTAGTATAGGAAGTTTTTTAAAAAACTCTTCCAATAGGCTTAAGCAATACCGCAACAGCCAAATGTTAATACACTGCATGCACAAACAAAGCAACTCAAAGAGCCTCAAACATGTATGAAATAATATGACCCAGATTAATTCAGAAATAAATTAACAGAATGCTTTTTGCTTTATCATTTACAGACATTGAACCATATTGTATTGTTTTTTCCTGCACAGAAAACAGTGGGAGTTCTGGACAAAGATGAAAGGGAGAATATGTGCTACAAGCAATTTGTTTTCTACACATCTAATAATATCCTTTGAGAAAGACATTCTGTATATAGAACAATTAAAAACTGCCCATATTTTAATGCTGTAAGGTTTAAGATTCATACATTGCATAATGATAGGATTCTCAGTTGTTCTCTCATTTATATCATGGCTTTTTGTTTTTCTAATTACACAGTTGGCAGTTCCATTTTTACTCCAAGGCAGATTTTGCCATCCTTACATCTTAGTTTCATTAGAGTTCCCATTCATTTTAGTGGGTAGGATGCTCTACAGCATGAATTAGAGCGAGAAAGTCTGGCTGCTCAGTTGTGCAACACTGGATTTGAAATACGAGAAATAAAAAATAGCTGACCTCTTTTTCCAGAAAAGTAATGTGTGCACAGCAGAAGCCTAGTTAAGAAGGTAAAATCAAGATCATACAGGGTCCACTGTAATAAAGAAGCAGCACTAACTGCTGTTTGTCTTTCGAAGTTCTTTACTTAGATTTGATTGTGCTCTTTGATGTACATACCTATCCCCCACAGAAGTCAACATGTGGGCTTCTGCCCACAGCAGTGATCGAGCTTTATGTTTACTGAGGTTTGGGTGGCTCTGAGAGCTGCGAACAGAGACTCATGCTCCTAAGTCACTGATTCATGTATATCCTTTTTCAACGCAGTGGTCAAAAGATTATGCAAGTTTGAAAGATTAGCAGTTACACAGAAGCCTTGATTCCTCATGTCTTCTGGAAATGATCACTGCTGCTGTGGAATGGAAACATTCAACCTAATGTTTCTAACTCACTATTTCTCCCTTGAAAATAAACCTAGTTGACGCTGCGGCCATAGTTCAACAAAACAACGGTATCCAGAATTTCAAGGTGGCTTTGGGGTGCTCTGACAACAAAGAGCAGCGTATGTTATGATTGTGTAAGAGCTGTAATAAACGTTACTATTTTTAGTTAGGCTGTGTGCGTTAAGTCAGTGCCTTAGAGACTCCGAATCTATTACGCTATCCAAATCTACTATGCTGTTGTGACAGCTGAAGTTCAACCATGTGTTCAACCACTTCAAGCCCAATGGAACATGTTGATCATGTAGGGACACGAATGGTTAAGAACGGAGCATGGGTGCATACAACTTTTTACCCTAAAAAGCTAAGCTGGTTCATCAGTGAACAGAGGCTATCTGTACTACAGACTCTTCCCTCTGCCACTTTATCCAAGATGACTTTGGCAGCATCAGTCCTGCTCCCATACAGCCGATACCCAGAGCATGCCACAGCTGCAGTTCACACCTCGTATCAGCAACCTCGCCACACCACACACCTGGTATCGCGGCTCCTTTCAGCGTTGGTGACACGTACCCATTTGCCAGCACAACACTGCATCCACTTGACAGATAGGCAACCTCGTACTTGTAACAACACGCCTTCTCCCCCACTGCAAATTCACCTCATGCATTTCACGAAGGCCCTACGGCCACCCGTGCCGCTGAAACGGGCGGTGGCAGGCGTACTCCTTCCCTTGGCAGCAGCAGGCACAAGGCATCACACCCTTGCTCTAGCACAGGGCCTCACACTTCGCCTCAGGCGTGCAATATCTCGCTGATCTCCCATTTTATTGCTGGCAAGGGTGCTGCGCAGGCAGGCCCGGCCCGGCAGCGGCGGGGCACATTGCCTCACAAGGAAAGGCTGCCGACATCCCTGCCCCGTGGCCTCCCGCCCCACCAGCAGCCCGCCCGCGTGGCGGGAAGCTAAAGCACGGGGCAAAGGTCACAAACACCGGAGAGAAACGTGCCCAGCCGCGAGGCCGCGCGGCGCCCCGCGCAGACCGCCCTGCGCACACCAGCCGAGAACGACCTGCCCGCCCACGGCAGCCCGCCGCCATCTTCAATGCGGGCAGGAGAAGCCCCGATGCCCTCCGTGGGGGAAACAATGAGGGCGGCACCCCAACCCTTCCAGAGACGGGGAGAAGGGAGTATTAAGGAGGCAGGATGACCGCACCAGGACGAGCGAGCGCCTGCAGGAGGCCTAAACTCACGTTTTAAAGAAAAAGGAAAAAAAACCAACCAACAAACCCCAACCCCCCTACTTTCCGAACTCTACCCCAGAAGGGGAAAAGGGGCGGCCTGCCCGCACTTAAAATGGCGCCTGCTTCCGCCCTCGTCCTGTAACCCCGCCCCCCTGGGACGGGGGCGGGGCGGCAGCGGGTGTGCGCCTCTCTGTGCGTGTGCGCGCGCGCGCGTCCCTGGAATGTCCCCGCGGGCGCGGGCGCGCGCGCGAGGCGCTGACCGACCATCCCCCTCCCCCGCCTGCCCGCCCGTGACACAGGCGTCAGGAGACGCAGCGCGCCGCGGGGCACCCGCCCCGCTCCGCCCCCGCCCCCGCCCCCTCCCCCTCCCTCGCCCCCGCCCCTCGCTCCTCCGCGCGCGCGCGCCGCGGCCCGGCCGGAGAGACGGCGGACCCGCACCGGCGGCTGCGGCAGCGCGATGACGGCGCGGCGGGAGGCGGCGGCCGCCGCCGCCGCCGGCTGCTGCTGCTGCCCCGGCTCCCCCTTCTCTCGCGCTGCCGGTGGTGGCGGTGGCTGGGTGGCCGGCTGGCGGGGCGCGGCGCTGCGCTTCGCCCTGGCCGTGCTCCTCCACACGGCCCGGGCCGAGAAGGAAGGTAAGACCCAGATTCCCCTTCCTTTCTTGTCCTTCCCCGCACCCTCCTCTTTCTCCCGTGGGGGTTGCGGGGCCGTTGGCGGTCCCCCGTGGCGGCGGTGAGCGGTCTGGGGCGGGGGGCGGCTGGTGAGGCTCCCGGCCTCGCCGCCCCTTCCCCCTCGGCGGGGCCGCCGGGTCCCGCTGTCCGCCGTGCGGGGTGTCGCTGCCGCTGTCTGTCCGTCTGTCCCTCCCTCCTTTCCCCCCTCCTTGCCGCGGCTGCCGGGGTGAGCCGGCGGGTCTGCGTGTGTGCGTGTGGTGGCGCGGGGGCCGCTGACATCGGGGCGGACTCGGTGGGGTTTCTGCCCCCCGGCAGTGGCGGGGATGGAGCTGGAGCTGCCCTTTAAAAAGGAGAATGGTGGTGGTGGGGTGTGTGCGTGTGTGTGTGAACCCCAGGGTTTCTCGCGTGGAGCTGGTTTCCCCGCGGCAGGCTTCCAGCGGGAGGTGGGAGCCGAGCCAAACAGGCGGGCAAACCTGCCAGGGAAAGGGCAAAAATGCCCGCTCGGGGGTGAGGGCGAGACCCCCGTTACCCCGCCACCCCCCGTCCGGGTTTCTGACAGGTCTCTGACGCCTCCGTGGGGTCGGTGACCTTTTCTCCAAACTTCAGTGAAAAGTCAGACAGGGGACTTTTTAACTTCCAGGGCCTTTGACTTTGGCACATTGTCTTTTCATTGTGGTTGAACAAGGGAAAAAAGCCCCGAGCGAAACACCTAAGCATATTCTGTAGCATTGCTGAGAACGGCTTTCAAGCATTTCCAAGGTGCAGACTCATGGTCTACTTAAAAGTGTGGCTGTGTGGCAGTGTTAACAAGCAGCAGATAAATGTAATGCCTTACAGAAGTAGGTGAAACACATTTACTTTAGCTGATGCGAGAATTTACTTTTCAGGCAAGTTGCTGCGCTGGAGGAGGGTATATTGGAAGGAGACTGAGATGTTTCAGGCCAGGTGAGGTCTGAGAGGATGAAATAGAATAAGAATAAAAAAGAATAAGATTCCTAAGGAACAGGAGTTTAGTGAGGAGGCTGTAGTCACTCATGTCTCTAGATCCAGAACTGAGGGGAAAAAATGTATCCTAATAATGTATATATCAGAATAAACGTAGCTATGTCCTTAATTTTTGAATGAAGAGCTCAATTTGAGTAATTTCCTACTAACTTGTCTTTACAAATAAGATGATGTTGATATTAAGGTGATTAAAAACACCAGTCAGTTTTGAGTCAGCCACTCTTGTTCACTTGACCTTGTCTTCAGAAAATTTAACATTTAGAAAATACTGTGGAGAAGATACAGTATCTTCAGAGTGATGAGAATTTGTCAGTCAGTTTAGTCTGTAGTGTCTTAAGGTACTAGAAAAGTTCAAATGCTTCAGAAATACCTATTTTTAACTCTGATTTTGATTGCATTCCATTACAGGTAATAGCTTATATGAATTCATAAGCTTTATCAGTGATGTCATATACTGGTATGGTGGAATTGATTCATGCCCAAAAGTTGTGACAGCTGGGACCACGGTCTGGTTTTGTTCACTTGTGGAGGAGATACTGTTTTTTCTCTATGGACTTCCTTGGCATTCCTAGATAAACAAAGGGAGGTTTAGACTCACAGAGTTTGAATGGAACAAGAAAATAGAATAGTTTATACTGATACCATTTCCTTCTATTGATACAGTCTATTACTTAAAACTTATCCCAGCAACACTTCTGTCATTTTCAAAAAATGAATTTGGTTCTCACACAGAACAGAGATTTTTTTTTTTTTTTTTTTTTAGTCTTGTCTGATTTCTGACACTCATTTCTCTTCCCAAGTTTTCTGCTGCTTGAACATAGTTTATGAGTAGTACATCTAGACTCACTAAGTCTTGGTTTGCTGTTTCGGGTTTTTGTTCTGGTTGGGTTTTTTTTAATTCATCTTTTATGGACTCCTTAGAAGAATTCTTTGATAATATCCATTTGTGGGTCACACATTGAAAACTGTTGTCTTAGAGTTGTCACTTTGTTGAGTGCAATGGCTGTTTATGCCCTGGATGAAAGAACAGTGGAGTTTTAAAGCAAGACAAAGTCAAAAGTGACTTGTGAGATCCAGTCCCACTGATCCTAAACTTCAGTCCAAGTGCCAGTCTGCAAGGGGCAGTAACTGAGCATAGGAGGGAAGGACCACCTTGGACAGTGGGCCTTTAGACTGAGGTAGGAGCTCAAAATGAAACAGGAGTTCAGAAGAAAAGAGGGAAGGGTGTTTCAGGCTCTGTCCTTCAGTGCCTTAGCTTCTATCAGGTTGTGTCAAGTTAAACATAGTAAGACTCAGTTTAAAAAAAAAAAAAAGAAATCTGGAAGTAAGGAAATAGCTAGGAATATCCTTTCCATCTCCCAAATGTGGGCATACACGTTTCAGGACAGCTGCAGGAAGGAAGTTGTGGAAAGGGATTAGAACTGAGGTTGTGCATTCTGGCTCCTGTACTATTTCTATGCTGCTGAGTTGAAGGTGACTGTAGTAAGACACAGTGCAGTCTATATTCCAGAGAAGCTGCTACAGAAAAAAAATGGGTAGAAGCAGGTATTTGGATAGGAACAAGAGAAAGGTAGATTATAGTATCACAAAATAGACTGAAAAATGAAGGTGGAGTACACTGTTTTCCTCTTAACTTGCATGTATATGAGGAGAAACTGGGGGAAAGATGGAGCTGATGCACAAAAGAGTAATGCCAGCTTCAGGCTTGTGTGGAGATAGAGCAGCAAGCAGTTCTTTATGCAGCTGTCATGAGTAGGAAGAAGATTGATGCTGGAGTGTTCTAGATTGACATGACTGCTTCTGGTCCCCAATCTTAGTTAAAGAATTTAAGGGTAAAAACGTAACATAAACATCTTTGCTATTTGTCTAACAGCAAAAAGCAAAACTTAAATTCTTTGTGTATACAAGCTGTAAATCAAACTCATGGGAGCAGTGATACTGCTGTATACTGTCTGTGCTAGAGAAACAGAATTTGTGGAAAGTATCTGGTATCTGAACAAACACAAAAGCAGAGAAAAAACTGCATATGGACCAGCCAAAAAAACTTAAAACATCAACATCAATTTCAGACTAAACACTGATGTGACTTCTCTCTCCTTCTTTTCTTTTTTTTTTTCTTTTGATCTAGCTGGGTCCTCAGTGCCCATGTATTGCTGAGGAATGAGTAAGACTGAGAAGGCTGTAAAATTTTTGTTTGGGTTTTTTTTTTTTTTTCACTTAGGAAATCTGTGAACCCATAGCAAAAGAATGACATGGCAGGAATAAAACTCTGCATTCAGTCTCAAAGAGCCTCTCATCATTTAGGAAGGGCAAAAATAACTTAAGAGTTTCTTCCGCAAATACATACGATTTTCAGGCTTTTCGTAGGCTCATTCTTTCCCAGTGTAATTATCACGTTCTCTATTGCCACATGGATTGAAGACAACTTTTAGTTCATATTTGAGCATGTGCAGTTTTTGCTTTGGGTTTTTTGTTTGTTTTGGCGTTTGTTTTTGGGGGAAGGGGGGGCGGGGAGCAGTGCACAACAACAGCCTTGTCTGTTTCAGGTTTTCAGGTTGAAGGAAGCCATAGCAATGCCATTAAGCCTTATGGTCATTATTATGTTTTGAAGACAAATGTCTAACAGCATGCTTTTTCACCTGAGAACTGTTTTGTGTTTGTTTATTTATGTTTATTTATATTTTAAAAAACCTTAATTTTATACAACAGCAATTTTTTTAAAATTGCTTTTTATTTGGACAGCTGGCTGGAAGCCTGTTGAGACTATTTTCATAGTTCTCTTACCTACCCACCTGCTCACAAGGTTGGTGCAGTTAGAGCAAGGTTGATATATAGGCTAGATTCAATCCCTAGCCGTAACTTTTGAAGTTACATCTTAGCTCTGGATCTGGTAAAGATTTCTGTTTAAACATCTAAGATCTGATACCAGATAGGTCAGTGAAAATGCGGAATGTTCTTTTTTCTAAAGCTTGACATAGTTTCTAGGTGTTAGTAGAGAATAAGATAGTTACTGAGTATAAATGATAGCTAAAATAATGATGGAAGAGTTGAAGGGAGGTGTTGTCATTAGAACAGTGCACTGGGATGCTGGAGTTCTGGTTCTGTTTTTGTCATGCTGTCTAATCTCAGGCAAGTAGCTTTTCCTTTTCGCTTTTTACCTACATCTAAAATGGCAATCCAGGGTACTTCATACGAGTATCGAAAGTAGACTAGTGCTGGATGGTGATGGGGAAGGAAGTTTATATGTTTAAAATAACATCATAAAAAACTCGTCACAAATACTAGTTGTTTGTCAGATCCTACAGTCAGAACTAGTATAAAGTATGCTATCATTTATTTTAATGCTGGTGTTTTAACCCTGACTTCAATCAAAATGTGATCCAGAAAGAATGACCTCAGTGAAACTGAGAAGGCTCTAGCAGCTGAAGTAGCACATTAAAATCATGAACAGTGTGAGAAAAACACAGTGAATAAAAATTCACCATGCTGTCTCACTGTGGTTTTGAAACCTAAGTATGGGCGAGCTGATAAGGTTTGCACTATGTCTTTGCTCTCGTGAATGATAAATATTAACCACGTGCTTGGATTGAAAGGTCTCCTACTTGTCTGCAGTCTTTGGGCTAAATTAAATATAAGGAAAAATTGTAATGCAGTGGACAGGAAGTTGAGACCTCATGCTCTCTGTGACCTTCTGTGTCATCTTGAAATAGTGGCTGTTCCCTCCTCTGCATCTCTTTCTCCCTCACCAGTGTCCAGTTATATTGCATGTGTGAGGCAGACTGAGGTACCCGCACCTGCAGAGGTCGATTGAAGGATAGTGTGCTGCAGTTCAGGGCCTTGGATTGTAAACTCTTGAAGGAACTCACTAGGTATTTGTATAGTGCCTAGTGTGATGAAGCCGCTCCGAAGTTTGCAGAAGTCTGTAGGCATTACATTAATTAAAGCTTTCAGTTTTGATTTTTGTGATTGATTGCCAGCCAGTATTGCAATACGGGTTACTTTGAGTCATTTGGATAGATTTGTGCATGTTAACATATCTACTGTTTGCATTTAAGCTTGGATGTTTGCTGTGTGTCACTTTATTTCAAAACCTACCAAAATTTACTCTGCTTAAAGCCACATGTGCTATGATTCCGTGGTGTGATTTACTAAGTTTACAAGTGTAAAGAATCTTTCAAACTATAAACTTGGTAAATGAGCTGGGAGTTTGACAATGAATGGTGGATGTTGTGGTTCATGCATAACCAGTAAAAGTTGTGTGGCTGAAGTGCAGGCTAGAACCAGTTTGGTTTGTTTCTGTGTTTGTGGGTTCAGCAAGAATAAAAGTCAGTAAAGATCCGTTTTATTTCTCATGCTAGTAACTGCTGTCCAGTGTGGTGTCTCTGACTTCGTCAGTCTACAGCATGAACTTACCTGGGTGTAGGAGTAGCTGTGAGAAGGTGTCTTTTTTTCTCTAGAACACAGCATTTGAAGTAAATCTGTACTCTTCATGGTAATAAGTAGAGGTACTTAAAACTGGACTGGGTAATACCTTTAGCTGCCTGCTCTAACTGGATCGGCTCTGACCAGGCGTCTGGGCTGGAGGCGTCTGGTGTCACTTCCAGCCTGCGTTATTCTGTGGTTCCTAAAGGTGGGTGCGCTGGGTGCTTGTTACAGAAGCAACTGATGCAATCCATTCACCTGTGGTAGTTGCCAGATTCAAGTTTACACTACAGTTATCTTAAAAATCCTTTTTTTTTCCTAAACAAATTTGTTGGTATTTCAGCATTTTAAATTATTAATACCAAGATAGAGGATGCAGAATTTCTTCTTGCATGGGAAATATATTGATGCATTGCTGAAACAGCCTTTATTTTGTAATTGGCTCATTTGGCATTGGTGATCTAGCTCATTAATTGGAAATATGAACATAGTTCAACTTAGTTTGCTCACTGTCACCCATCTTTCTCATATGGAGGAATTGCTACTAAACAGTCCATATATGGAGGCATTAATTCTTGCCACGAACTTCCCTTTTTCCATTTTATGAAGCTTATAAACTGAAAATGTAGATGCCTGATTTAGAAAACCAGAGGAACCAATGACCATGAGAGTGAAAGGGGAGGTATTTATCTTTCTAGTCATAAATACAGGCAAAAAATAATCCTGTGTCAGATATGGGCTTATTAGAGGCAGCTGGTAAAATTTTAACATGTGATGCAGGAATGTGAGATATCTCTGTTTTCAGAAATGTCTACATGGAATAATTAGTGATCTACGACTGTAGCAAGGAAGCAATGCAGCATCTGCATTTAATGGTTTTTAAAATCTGTATTTAACATTTTCTAATAAGTAGGCTTGGATAACTTGTGCTCTGGAATATTAAAGGGACAAGGGGCTAAACTCAAGCGTACTCTCTCTGTTTTTAAAAACAACCTTGGATGTAATGGGGAAATCGCAAAGAGCTCAAGAATTGTAATGTAATTCCACTCTGAAAAGGAGGAAGAAAATTGAGGAGTTTTGCACTAGTTTGAGATTTTCCTGCTATACTACTTAGATCAATCTTCTCACTAAGACTATCATAGAGGCATTTTAATATCTCTCATCCTACCACCTGGCATGCATAGTGATAGTGAACTGTCTGAGAACAGCTGGAGTTTTACTATAATTATTGAACTGGTTTTAAGGATACTTGGATGAAATTTAATGGAAGGAGGTGTACAGGAAATGAAACTCTGTACCTAACAGCTCCTTCTGGGTACTGTATGAAGTTACAGAACATTATTTAATAGACCTGTTTAGCTGACTCTAATACAACATGCTTAGGTTATTGAAGTTATTTGTCTAATGTATCTGCTAACTGTTATTAATAAAGCAATCTGTCTCAACAATGATGCCTTAAGGCTTATCTGAGAGGCTTTTTCAGTTGAACATCTAGCTTTATGTTGGACTGTACACATTTGGTGTAATAGAATGTGCACAGACTTTAAAAAGTTACTTAAAATACCAAACAACCCTTGGTCATAGGGTTTTTTTTTAGTTAAGTCAGGAAGTACAGCTGATAGTGGTGTTAAACAGATTAATTCACCATTTGAGGGAGTGATGGTAGGAGACAAAGTTGTAGACAAGCATGGTACTGATTTAAATTTGAAACACTTGTTTCCACTAAACCTCTTGTATACCTGTTCTTCATTAACTTGACTTTTTAGATCCATAGACTTGAAGTAGAATGGGGTCCTTGTAGAGGAGGGTGGTAGTGAAGAAAAAAATGGCTGAGAGAAGTTCTCAAAGAGGTGGTTTTTAAAGAGGGAATTTTAGCTTTCAAAAACAGAAAGCTTTCTCATTTCCTTATGGGCATATACTCTGTTGGAAACACCTCAAGGTAGTTTCCTCAGTGTGAAATTGGATGGCTTCAGCATAGTTTGAGGTGACTGGCTTATGAAATTTCTTTATTTTTGTAATAGATAAGCTGCAGACTGAAAATGTCTGGTTCAGATTGAAGACGATAGAAGATACTGACACTGAGATAAAGAAAAGAGCTATTTTTCATTACATCTGCTTCCACTAGGGGATTTTTGAGTCCACCATTTGAGATGTTGATATAGTACATTAAGTGAATGTAAAAGCTGGTTATCTGAAGCTTGTAAATAAATACGAAATCATCTAGCAATGCAGAAGCAGTTTGTCACTGATTTACACTAAAATGTTGTACAAATATTTGCAGGTGGAATTTGTAGATGATGATAAAAACTATCCAGGCAAACATAAACTGCGGGGTGTTTGGTTTATTTCCAGCAGTGGTTTGTGCTCTACCTTGGAGGCTTGTTACAAGGAGTTCCTCCTGGCTCTGTTCTGGGACCTGTCCTGCTAAATATCTTTGTCACTGATCTGGAGTTGGAGTGTACCAAATCTGGGGAGCAGTCAGTATTCTCAAGGGCAGGGCTGCATTTCAGAGAGGTATAAACAGGACAGAGCAATGAACTGACAGGACCGTCATGACATCAAAAAATGACAAATGCGAAGTCCTTCATGTGAGACAGAATAACCACTTGCAGGGAATACAAGCTGGAAATGCTATACATGAGTCAGCAATGTACCCTGGCAGCATGCAGGAGTGTAGCCACTAGACTGAACAAAGCGATTATTCCTGTTTAGTCAGCATTTAATAGACCACACCTAAACCACTGCATCCAGTTTTGCTCTCTACTGTCCTTCTGGAAGGCCGCAAAGATGGTCGGTGGGCATGTGACCCATGAAGAGAGGCTGGGGGACCCAAAGCTGCATGGAGATGAGGCTTTGGAGGGACCTCGTGGCAGCCTGCAGGTATTAAAGTAGAGGTCATGAGGAAAATGGAGTCAGACTCCTCACAGAGGTGCATGGCAGTAGCCTGAGAGACAATGGTCATAAACTGAAACAGGGAAAGTTTGTTTTCTCTCAGGAGTTGCTGGTCTGTGACGATCAAGTAAAAAAGGTACTCGGACACTGTAAAATATAATTGAAAATGCTGTTTATGAGAGCTAACACTATAAAGAGAGAGTAATATAGATAATCTTACATCTGTTTTGATGCTGGGAACCCTGAGTTGTGCAGCATCAAACAAGCCTCCAGTCCACATGCAATGTACTGTGCAGACCCCATCCGTAAAAGAGATCCCTCGTGTTGGTCCTTTGAGCTATTGTTGGATTTCCTTGCAAGCGAACACCTCTACTCATAATTTCTACTGTCAAGCAGAGAGGATGCTCGCATGAGAATTCTAGCTGCGCTTCTAGATAAAGGCAAGGCCACCCAGGTGGCGTAACGGTGCCACGGTACCAAGTGGCAGCTCCCTGCAGGCTCCTCTGTTACAGTGAGCTGGCTGGGCTCATCCCGCAGCCAGCAGGTGTGTGCAGCATAGCACGGGCCCGAAAGCCAGCCTGTACATACAGCATAGCACAGGCATGGGCCTATTCAGGTTAGCTTTTGCATGCATCGCTGGCTGTTTAATGTATTGTGTGGTCTTCCAGTCAGGACCACTACAGTATTCTGGCTTGACATAATGATTCCATATTTCACCATGAGGACAGTTAGGCATTGAAACAGATTCCCAGAGAGGTTGTACAATCTCTGACCTTGGGAGGTTTTCAAGGCCCAGCTAAACAAAAGCCTAAGTAACATCGTCCAAATTCATCATTCACTGGGCTTCATCAGAAGGTTGAGCTAGATGTCATCTTAAGGTCCGTTCCAACCTGAATTGCTCTGTGTCTGCATTTTGGAGCTCCCTCATGATCTTAAAAACTTGGTAGGAAGTTGTGATAACTTTGTTGCAACTGATAGGAATATCTGTAAGATGGGAGAGGTCTGGGTTTCTGTGTAACTCCGTGGTGAAATCAGTGTTGTGACAGTAGTAAATTAGATACAAATTAGATAGAGGCAGAGTTGTAATTGGATTCAGGGTCACGTGTTGCTGCATCACTAAAGAACTGTGATCATAGAATAAAAAAAATACCCTGTTGGCCATTTCTTGTTTCTGTAGTCATGTATCATGCAGGCTTTGTTTGTCTGCTAGTTTTCATTCTTTCTCTTGAAAAATTTGTTTCAACAGGAATATTTGTATCCTATCCTTCATGTGAAGGATAATATAGCCATTAGTTTCCATCCTTGCTAGGTGCTGGTAATGTGACAATAAATTGGATTGTGCTTGACATGTTAATATACAAGATGTATTAAACTAATACTTAACAATCTGCGCAACTCTGGTATCTGAGGAAACACTGACAGATCTGGTTATTGCAAGAAACAGCCAAACTTGGCAACATTCAACAGGGGACATGAAGTACTTGGTCCTTACTGGAAACCGTATCCTTCTCGTATGTTTGTGTTGGTGTTCTGGGCCTGTGTGTAACTTCAGTCTGCGGAGCCAGCAAAGGGCCATCCAGTGGTACCAGAAATGACTGTTATCCAGTGAGACCCTTGCCCACAGCCATCCTGCTACTTAGTTCAGTGATAGAAATCACTGAGACTACTCTTGCCCTCTAAGTTGTTGTTCCTAAATGTAAGAAGATAAGGAAGGTGCATGTGGGGGCAACTGTTATATAGCTGCCTTTACATTATCATATGCCTCATCAGTTGCCTTTCATGTAGCTTAACTAGGTCATGATCTGCCCAAATAGCTTTGGCTAAACTATATCTTCCAAATTATGAAAATATTAATAAATTCCTTGGTTTTGGGGAAACCTGATTATATCTAATGCTGAAGGAGAGATAGCTTTCATTGCCAGAGACTGAATCTTAACAGGTGAAGTTACTCTGCCAATTAGTACTACTGAATATCATTATCTGATGGAGGAAAGACTGAAACAAACTTCCAGTTCATCAGGGAAAATTTGATCAGAGTTCCAGTACTTGATGAGTCCCATGAATTCTTCCTTTGATTAAACTCAGTTTCTCTAGGGAAAAAGACATCAGAGTAAGGAACTCAGACATTGAATAAAAAATTTATTCAGCATTACTTAACTGTGCTTTAAAAGAAGCTGTATTAGGGACCAAAAAAAAAAAATCTAATGCTGAAGGGCCATTTCATGTAGCAAAGGTGTGCATATTTATGTTGGGACTAGGTACTAGGCATGTCAAAGTAGAAACGAGAGGTATTTTTGATTGAAGATGATTTACTGTTGTCTCAGTTAAGGGGCAGCTTAGTGGTGGTTGCAGTCTTTAAAGTAGAATTAGATGACTCTCCAAAACATATTCTGTAACTAAGCCTAAGGGTTTGGAATTATTGGGTGAAATTGTGATCTGTGTTGGACAGTGTCAACCTTGGTCATCATAGCAGTTTCTGAAAGAGTCTGACCAGAAGAGATCAGATGTTTACTTCTGAGGGGTAACTGCTTCCACGGCGTTTTGGGTAGCTGAATTGAATTTCTGCAGGTAAACATATGTGTTTCATTTCCATATGCCTGCTTGTGCCTTTAATTTCTTATTTATATTTTTGTATTTTTTTCCTCCAAAACTGAAATTCCCTATTTTGTTTCATTCTTCTTGCCCTCTATTTTATCTTCTCTCAAAACATGCTGCAGCTGCTCTTCTCCACCCATTTCTTTTCTGGCTTTATCAGACATTGCCGCCAGCTTTTTCCTGGTGGTCTGTGTTCCCACACGGCAAGTCAACAGGCTGCTTTGCTAAACAATAAGTAGTGTTACTGCCACATCCTTAACACTAGGGCTTTAACATTAGGCTTTTCCTACCTTTTCCTGACCTTTGATTGTTGTATGTATAGACCTCATACGGTAGCTGATTAAGCATTATCTTCCTGCTCTTTTACTTGTCCTCCAGGCTTAATAGCTGTTTCCAGTGGGCACTTGAGTAACAGTTGCCACGTGAGCACAGCGAGGGTGGAGATGCTGCGCTCCTCCCTTGCAGTGCGCCTCCTCTCCGGTTGTAATTTTGTCCTAACCAAGTAGCAAGTGTTAAGCAGCAAAATCTGAATTAATGCGTTGTCCAAGTTCCGTTGTTGCTCTATAAATCTGTGCAGTTCCACTCTGATAAGTGACTTTAAAAAAAAAAAAAAGGGGGGGGGGAGGGTTTGGAAATCAGGGTAGGGAGGAGAGCAGAACTCTTGCTCAGTAGGCCACTGCTTCAGTGTCATAACATTGATTAAGATAAGTGATACAAAGCATCCTCTGTAGCAGGTAGCAAGGTTAGGAGTAAGGACTGAAAGCTGAGCAGTGTCCACAGAGCATGAGCTGTAGCTCTTACCTGACTGCATTCACGTTGCCAGCAAGACATGTAGATGTTGGGAGGTATCTGGCGTTGTCGTCTTCCTGTTCTGTGGGGTTCTTTGGAAAATCTGAAAATCCATCCTCCTTCTTCTTTTCTGCACCACAGAGCACAGTTCTTGCTCTTTCTGTAGGTTTATTAATGCCATTAATCAGCCTGCATGTACGTTTTAAGTAGGTGTTTGCACTGAGTTGGCACAATCAATTTTTTTGAGTAAGTAGGTTTTGTGTGTCTGTTCAGTGGCTAATTTCATAAGAGTGCAAGTTTGGAAGGCTGACATTAATGGTGATAGTTACTATTATTGTCAGTTAATGCATTGTTCGTCTGAGGCGGCAGAATCTGTGAACTGTCATTTCTTGTAAACTACGTATTAAATATTTCTATATGCTGAAAAGGTTAGGGTTCCAATGAGTCCGTGTTACCTGTGCACAGATCAGTTAGCAGTGCTAAACGAGTAGTAAAACTTACTGCCACAACTAGAAATTTCTGATCTAAAATTTGACAACTGAAGTGTGATGACAATTTAAGAATAGTTTGGAGGGGCTGCCGTTTTCCCCCTCTCTCATTGCAGGACAGGTTATATTGTTCTTGAGGCTATTCCAATGAATTTTGTGTCTGTACAAGTTCAATAATGACAGATTTACAGAGGTATAACCTAATTTAGCATACTGAAAATCTAAAATATTTCAAATCCCCATCATTAGAAAGAATAAAAAGCCATAATTTGTATGGCCCAAAGCCAGAAAAAAAGATGCTATTTGCAGATGTTTGGTTTCTCTTTTAACTTCCATTTCAAAATTTCCATCTCTTCAAATGATTTATGAGAAGCTTCCATGGGTGTCAGGAGTATTGTTCTCTTTAGCTTCAAATAATGCGTCTTTCCCCAGATGAGAGAATTATTTATCCTTTTCTTTTTTTTACATGAAAAATAGGTGCATTCATACCTTCCAATGAAATCTTCGTGAGAAAAGAGAGTTGGATATTTTTTCCCAAGAAGCATTTTGGAGCCAGCAATTAAATGGCTTTGAAGGAACAAATAAAATTACTGAAATGTTTAAAAGCAAAGCAGCAAATGTTTTTAATAGGTATTTTAAATCACCTAGTAACTTTTAAAGTAGTATTTGATTTGAAGTGGAGTTCTATGACATTTACTGCTACCATTTGAAATAGACCATTTTGGTCAATGGCAGATAACTTTTTGAATTCCTGTTACAAAAAAGTCAGTTTAAAATAAAAATTGCTCTAGCTGAAGAGGATGAAAATGCAGATTCCTGTAAAGTGGAAATACAGTCTGAGTACAGAGTAAGCACCTGAGAATAAAGGTATTTAAATAACGTGTGATTCTTTTTTCTTTCTATCTAAAATCATCTAATTTTCTTAGAAAAACAACTAAACGAAAGCAGACTGCTAGGTGCAGTACACATTACTTCCAGTGACCTTTTTTGTTTCTATGGTTTTATAGCAAGGGTATATCTATTACACAACACATCCAATCAGTGCAAACTCCATAAAAGAAATCTTGAAGCAGTTGCACCATCTTCTAAAGTGTAAAACAAATGTCATGAGCCAGGTGCATGAACTGTGTCTTTGGGATGGAGACCTGCTTTCTTCCTTCCTCAGACTAAGTGGTAGATTCATTGTCTGTCTGGGGCCTGTGTTCCGAATCAGAATTGTGCTATCACTTTCTGTTTTGTGGCTGGCTTTAAACACTGAATTGATCGCTGAATTCCTAAAAAATCTGCATCAGCCTTAACTAAGTGGAAAAGAGATGAGTGGATGAATGCAGTGTGACAGTTTTCCTTGCTAGGAAACGGTCTTGCTGTGTGAAGGAGCTTGTCTTGTATCTGAAGTCAGCAATGATACATGAGTTAGCGAAAGATTTTATGAAGACTTAGCTGGGTAACAGTGTACACACTGAAATTTG
The DNA here is from genome assembly GCF_949628215.1 of Phalacrocorax aristotelis. Classification (NCBI taxonomy): domain Eukaryota; kingdom Metazoa; phylum Chordata; class Aves; order Suliformes; family Phalacrocoracidae; genus Phalacrocorax; species Phalacrocorax aristotelis. Next base: position 73,099,302 of record NC_134276.1, on the reverse strand, counting down.
TGCTGTTGTGTGAAGTGAAATACAAATAATTTGACCTTTTTCCCCCCTTGCTGTGGAATAGTGGGTTGTATGCTCAGATACTGCAGCTGTTGAGCTTGTATTAACTTGGGCATAGGTTGGTGCATATGAACTTACTTGAGTACGTGTTGTCTAAAGTCGTAAAAATAACTTTTTACAATCAGTAGTACAAAATGAGGTTTTTAATGAAAATTCTACCTTTTTGTTACTTAGCTTAATAAATTCATTTTTCATTTCGCATGATGATTAAAGTGCATTATCTAGGAATGTTCCTATTTCAACTCTCTAATATGTAAACAGAAAAAAAAAATTTGGCAAGCTAGCTTTTTGAAGGATGGTAATTAGGGGTTTTAATAAAGAAAAAGGAATGAATGTGTTCGTGTGTAAAAAGGCTTCAAAGTGAGTTATTTTTGCATATGATCTTTACTATTTTGTGTGTATTTACTGTCTGGGCTGTGATGGCTCTTCCTGAGGTCTGCTGGAAAAATTACTAATTTCCCTTTGTTATGGACTACTGGAAAAGAAATAAGCGAATTGTGTATGTAAGTGCAAGAGGATTTAGCTGGAAGGGAAGCCTGCTGGCTGGTGATTCTTTCTTGGACCCTCTTGCCTGAGATTTGCTGGCCCGTAAAAGAATGGTATTTTACATTTCCAGTGAGCAGTCACCTGTTGGGACATAGGCAAAAATTCAGGCTGATAGCTACACCGACTCTTCCATCTTGGAGAATAGGCCTTTCAACACAATAAAAGCTGTTTAAAGAACACTGAACTGGGACGTATTTCTTGAGGCTCACCAGACTTCTGTATTCTTGAAGCCGATAAAAATGGTTGCTTACATTACAGCATAATACTGTTTTTCTTTATCTGTGTAGTATTTATTTTTTTACAAAGTAATTTTCCTTTCATTATAATGTTATTTTATCATTCTGTATCCACCTCTCTGTATTTCACATGATGCTCAGTTTTCCACCGTTCAGGATGATTGAAATGGTGTGATTGCGCATAAGCAGTTAGTTCATAGTCCGAGCTTTAAAACAGACTCATCTAGTTTTAGTTGTGTTGTTTAACCAGTAGTGATACAAATGCTGTAATTACAATTACATATACAGAAGTGAATGACATTTAGCACACTGTAATTAGCTCATGTGGTTATAGTTACCTTGAAGTGAGCTTAGTCATTAAGACAAAGGGTTAGAAACTGGATTTTAAAAAAAACTTAGTGTAAATTAGGAGAGATTTAAATAATCGATCTGGCCCTCTTTTAGTAAGTTGGGACACTATTTCCAGAATATGGAGAAAATTCATAGACTAGATGATACTGGATTGTATAAATACAGCTTATAAGAAAATGAGAAAATTGGTTTAGTCAATAGTTAAGGGAAAAAATAGTTCTTAAAGCATGTAAGAGAATATGTAATGATGACTAACAAAAAAATAAATGAAAGCACTGTATTACAGAGTAGCTGTTCCAGAACTAAGTAATATTTCAGAATAGTGGTTTTATGAGCATATATGCCAGAATATACATTCCTGTTGAAATGAAGAAATTGACAGTGGCTAAATGAAAGGAAAATTTGCAAAGCCACCTTAAAAATCAGAACTCAGTCAGAGTAGGCCTCATAACCTGTGAACCACAGAGAATTTTTTTTATCATTGTGCACTAAGAGTCTTGGCATATTCAGTCGTCTTGCGTTACATGCAAATTTATTCTGGTATGTGTAATTCAGGCACACCTCAAAACTGGTGTTGGCTACAGTGATTTTGATATTAAGTCTGGGTTTACTTTGGAGCATGTAGGATTTAAAAATTTTCTTGTGCTACTCAATGCTTTATAGGTCTGTCTGTAGTTTTTATATTTTAAGCTAAAATATAAAAGGCTTGGACCAGAGACAATTAAATAGGAATGTGTTTGAGCAAAATGTGACCGCTAGCTATATAAACTTGTGAGAAGATGCAGCTTAAGCTTTGAGGAATTTAAGTGAATTTGGTATCTCTTCAGGCCACTGTTTACATTTTTATTACTTTAGGTGTTTACCATCAGGCACTGTGATGTTGTTGGAAAGGGCAGGGGAAAGCGTTTAGAAATCTACTGGTAAGAATGACTACATAGTGTGTTTACTGTTCCAGAAAGCTGTGGACTGGGGGACAGGGGTTGTGGCTGTGGCAGTAGTTTTTGTTTTGCCACTTTTTAAATAAAAGCTTAGAAAATGCTCTCTGCAGAAAAATGTGTTTTGATGCAAGTGGAAAGATCTACATTCATGGTCTTTTTCTGATATCTTTTATGGGCTTTTCACAGAAAAGCAAAGAAGTTTCATTTTAAAGGCTGAAAACTGAAAACAAACAGAAAATGAAACTCGCAGTATTTTTAGCATTTGCTGGCACTTATATCACTTCTGTTGATAGTAACCTACTGTCTGAAAAGAGGAGACCAGGATACACAAGCTAGAAGCTGGAAAAGTTTGAAAGTTTGACCCTGAAATCACTCAATGTGCTAGTAGTGAGAGTGACTGAAATTGTCATGGATTCTCATGAATCTGATAAATTTGCTTCTTGCCAGGTGCTTTCAAAAGGATAAAGTTTTGCTGCTGAGAGGAATCTCTGTGAACATGTTAGAAGAAAATACTCTGTTCAGCATGGGTGAAGAGGAAAGGAGATTGATTCTTCTGACCTTGAAATCTGTGGATATGAATCTTCATCCTTTTCCTTATTTGGGCTGCAAACACGCTAATAACATTTAAAGTTTGACTAATAACGATTAAAATCAGCCTTCAGGGCTTCAGTTGCCTGTAGGGTCAGGAAGAAATTATTTTCCTAATGTGTAATTTGGCTTCTTGGCTGCTGATTTGTGCAGGGGCAGATCACGCTGTGACAGCTGAAATGCTTCCTACCCCAAATGTTAACGTTGTGCCCCTCTCATAGCAGTTGCCAGTCATGTGGCAGAGGTGACCAAAATGGCACAGTCAGCAGTTCTTAATTTGCTGCAGTTTACTATTCCAGACTATTAAAGTATTAGACTGATAATGGAGCATGATGGTATCAGCCTGGACTGGGAAGAAGTTTTTCCAGGAGAAATTGTTGGGGACTTTGCAGAAACAGTCATCTTCCTCTGTAGCATGGGGAATGGTTCACCTAATAAAGCATGCCCAAGTGATCTCATATTTAATTGCCTGCAGAGTCTTTTGGCATTGGTAATAACCTAATCCCCATAGGTGACATAGATACTTTGTGTAAAAGGACAAAAAAGAATATTTTTGGACTTGCTCTGCAGAAGTTTGTGAACTTACTTAGCTCAGGTGGTAGAAGTGCAAACGGTGAGCAACTGCTGCTAGTTCTGGAATGGGCAAGTACTAGAAGGCAGCATTCTGCTCTTTGGGTACTGTCTGCGTTTCACTTTGAAGAAGCCTTTGTCCTCTCTGTAGTCCATATTGGACAGTTTGAGAGCTGCTCTTACAGGGATTTGGGTGATTGTTTATGACTCGTCAGTGGAGCTTTTTTAAAATGTAATTGGCTTTGCCTCATTTGAATGAGGTGACTCGTTGCTTCATCGTGAATTGAGAGTCTGAGAAGTCAGTTGCAAAAACAAGCTTTCATCTCATGAAGGTATAGATGTTTACTTGTCATTTCTTTGCTTTGATGAAATAACTGATAACATAGAAACAAAGGCTTTAAATTTAGTCTAAAACAAAGTAAAAGGTCTAACCACAGAAACTTCATCACCGTCTGAGCTGAGATGTGACTGCTGCAAGATGGCCAGCAGCCAAGCTTTGCGGTGTGTCTGACTTCACCTGGCACTAACTGTCATCTGATCTCTGAAAACATTTCTTAAATGATATAATGATGAATGGCACTTCAATTTAACAGTGTCATCTGCTCAAAATGTTCTGTAACATCTGTTGCTTTGTTCATAAGGTGCTACAAAGATGAAATAACTGCAAGGTGGCTGAAAAGCGTTTGGGGTTTACAGCGGGGCTGCCTGCGTTCAAGCTGCTCGGGTAGAAAGCTTTGGCTTGTTTCTTGGAGCTTGTGTGTGTTATCGTTATGGAAGAATGGTTGCTACTTTCTGCTCTTTGTACCTGGAGTGTATAATGTTTAAAATAGGGGAAAAAAGCCTCAGAAGAATTTAATGAATTTCTAATTTTATGTAAAAACAGACATTTGAAGAAATAACCTTTTGTCTTCTACTGGGTGATGATAGATTATGAATATAAAAAGTTGTTTTCTAATGAACTTTTGTGCCTGATTTCACAGTCAAGTTCTGTGTAATCTTTGTTTCTAGATCAGAAAGCTAGAAAGCGAAAGATTGCCAAAACCCCCAACGTTAGAGATGCAATTCTTTTGAACGTTAGGAAGGTGTGCTTTTATCGATAGGTTCTTTTATTGTGTGTGTTAAACTTGCAATAAATTAAATACATGAGAAAACAATTCATTCTGGATTTGTCCCCAAGTTAAAAACTGATAATTTTCTCTCCATATCAGCTGATCTGTAATTTATTTTTTTTTTTTTGCACAGAGGATAGGCATGACATTTCTATGAAGTTGTGATTAACTGTCATACTTTGCTTTTTAACCTATCATGTCAAAGCTTCATTTTCTTACTTCTTGGGCTGCAATTCCCTCATAGATTTTTTTTTTTTGGGTGGTTTTAAAGACAGAGTATCTTACAGATGTATTGCCAGTTAAATTTACAAGAATTCACTTGTTCTTTGTTTCTAGGATTAAACTTTTAATTGATAGACCTACTCCAGTAATTTAAGTTTTAAAACCCCAAATCTCCATAAGCTGTAGGACTTGATCTAATAACAGCTGTTTAAATGCTGGTTTGTTTCTGTTCTTTTTTTTAAAAAAATCTTCTGTGTTCTCTATAGTTCTTCAACATAAATGATTGCCCAAACCTCCCAATTCTTGGATTAAGGATGACTTGTTTGTTTTGAAAATCATTAAGGTAATAACAATAAACACACACAAAAATTTTTTAAGATATTGCTGACATGACTGACTAGTACCACTCATGCCACTGTTAATACTGCAGGACATGCACGTTGTTTATAATCTAAGCCCCCCCTTTCCCTTTGTGGTGATTTTCACACTTCTGCATGAGCTGAGCTGCATTCTCAGCCTGTGTCGCTGAATGTTAGAATTCTGAGCTGTGGTAGCTTGGAAAGTAATTGTATAGAATTTTGGTTTTTTGGGTTTTTGTTTGTTTGGTTTTTTTTTGCATACCAAAAGAGACTTTTGGAGATGACAGCAGCAACCTTTGTTTTATGTTAACATTTACTTTTGGTCGTACAAAAACAAGGTTGGGGAGTTTGTACCTTTTAGGAGAAGGTATCAAATTATGGGGGGGATGCAGAGTGGGATGTGCAAACAGTAATATGTTAAGTAGCAGGTTAAACTTTGGGTGCTAAGTGAAGTGTCACTAAAGCAGCCAGTGAGGAAATGCTTGGTACAAATACGTGTCAAAAAATAGTGTTTCTCTGTGTGGTAGGTGCCCTTACTCCTCTCTGCCAAGAGTGCTCTTCTCTTATTTTTGCTTTCTGAAACTGATGTCACCTTTTAAAACATCCTATGGCAACGTTGGTGACCTTAAAATAATTGTTCTTGTTAGAACACTGACCTTCCAAGTGGGTGATGAAGGTTTAAACCTTCTTTCAGACTGGGATTCAAATTCCATCTTCCAGAGGCGCACACTATGCTTCTGTGTGCTGGGAAATCTTTAACTTCTTCCTGTTGAAGTTGTTCCTCTCTGCAGAAAGAGGGATGAGTTTTCACTCTCTCAGCTTCATCTAGCTGAATGGTAATGGCAGTCATGGAAAAAGGTCATAGTATAGGGGAGGAGTTATTTATAGGGATTTTTTTTTTAATACAATCTCCTACTTTGAGGTTGTTACTGTATTTTATCCTAAAGACATGCTTTTTTGTGTGTGTGAGAATAGTTTTTTGGTGAGTAAAATTTAGACCGGTTTGAAGTTTTCTTCCCTCTTTAACTCATATTCATTCTTGCACAGATTGTTATGTTTTACAGGAAGGGCAATGCCCTTGTTTCTTTGTTTTTAAAAGAAAGTAGCATTCCCTACATTTTAAGAGGAATTGAAGAAGAATTGCCTGACCAAACATTTAGAGGAAATGAGTGGAGGAGGAATGCTTAATTTACGGATCCTATCTGTGACTGAGGCGTGAAGTTTTCATCGAGTTTAGTCATATGGTGCGAACACTTCTAAACTGTTTTGAAGTTTATTATGTTAATGTCAAGATGGAGAGAGTTGTTGCCACATTGAGGATTAGGGAACAGTGTGAACAATGAACAAGGCTTTCCAGGTACACAGTCACATTTTAAGTGTATAAATGAAACTGAAATTCCGTTTATAAGTGTCAGAATTCTTTGTGGGTTTAGATGCGTTAAACTCCGTTGTTTAGATACCCAGTCAGTCATATTGCTTGACATACTGAGTTAGCTTGGTACAGCTAGTCTTTTTAGGGAACCTAGAAGAAGTTGTTCACTTTGGAGTTAAACGTTTTTATGCCAAAAGACTGATTTGAATTATCATACTTTATTAATATGAACCTCTTGGAGTTCTCAGAGGAAAATTAGTATCACAGGTTTGTGTTTGGTATGTCGTTAGACTCTGCACTGTTATTTTGGTTTGTCATAGCTCTGTCTACAAAATGAGGTACAGCAGATTTTGGATGTTTAAGTTGCTCTTTTTAGTAACAAAATGTTTTTCCATTAAGTAACTTAGTTTTTGTTTTTCTTCTCAGCTTTCATCCAGTCGGATGGCATAATAGAAATGCTGCGTTTTGATGAAGGAGACCTATTGCAGGTATGTAGTCAGAGTAAATCATCTGAACTAGCAATGTTTCATCTTCTTTTTGATAGCTGCTTTTTGAAACTCATGGGTGAGTGGATTTTTTGAAAACAAGGAAACATTAAACTTCAGTAAGTCCAAAAAACCTTTGGACCTTCATTTTTAACGGTATGCTTTGTTGCGTCCTTGAGGTTCTGGATCTTTTGTGTTGGGATTTGGAGTTTGCCACAGGTGCTGTCTGGCCTGTTTGAGTTCCTCCTCCCCCCCCCCAAAAAAAAAACCTGGGGGATGCTTTGTGTTTAACACTCATCTTGATGTAGAGTTGGGATGCAATTGGATAACACAACTAGAGGAACTGTGAAGTGTTGCAAGATTCCCAAATGTAAAGGTGGCCCTTGAGACCAAGTTGCCACTGGTTTTAAAGAAAATTCAAATTACGGCAGTGAGATAACTGCTGTTGCAAATATGAATTTTTCAGGTACAATTTTGTCATTCTTGTCAGCTTTCTTTTGGATTGAGTCAAAGCAGGTAAAAAGTGAACTTTAAAGAATACTGATATTTTGAGACGGTGGTAGTAGTTGGGATGAAAGATGTAGTATCATGGCTTGACACTTCAGAGCTATGTAGTTCTGAAGTTCTAGTGACTGGCATTTCATACGCATGCGTTTTGTGGATTGTATTTATGTTGACAATATCTTTTGTTAAAATTCTTTGATGTTAGTCCTGTGTAGGGGAATAGACAGGGATCGGCGACCGGAAGATCACGGGATGTGACGGAAAGATAGACTCCTCCCCATAGGAGTGGCAGGAACAGGAAGCGCAAGAGCTATATAAGCGTGTGACGCAGCTAAATAAACGGACATTTTGTATCCATCATATTGATGTCTGTGCATCACTGTCCCCAGGGTGGGTAGAGCCCTGTGTCCCGGAGATATGCGGCCCAAGATAAGTTCTCCCGTAGAAGCGTACAGCTACAGTTCTGGTAGTTGAGAGGGAGGAAAGGAGAAAGAAGAAAGCAATTAATTGTTTAAATTATTAGCACACTTGGCATGTGACTGTGTTTAACTTCATTAGTTACCAGTGCAGTGCTTGATTTTCAATTCACAAAATCACAGAACGGCAGGGGTTGGAAGGGACCTCTGGAGACCATCTTGTCCAACCCCCCTGCTTGAGCAGGCTCACCCAGAGCAGGGGGCACAGGAACGTGTCCAGGCAGGTTTTAAATGTCTCCAGGGAAGGAGACTCCAAACCCTCCCTGGGCAGCCTGTGCCACTGCTCTGGCACCCTCACAGGAAAGAAGTTTCTTCTCGTGTTTAGCTGGAACTTCCTGTGTTCCAACTTGTGCCCATTGCCCCTTGGCCTGTCGCTGGGCACCACTGAAAAGAGTCCAGTCCCATCATCCTGACACCCACGCTTTAGATATTTATAAGCATTGATAAGATTCCCCCCTCAGTCTTTTCTTGTCCAGGCTGAACAAACCCAAGTCTCTCAGCCTTTCCTCATAAGGGAGCTGCTCCAGCCCCCTGATCATCTTGGTAGCTCTCTGCTGGACTTGCCTGAGCACTTCCCTGTCCTTCTTAAACTGGGGGGCCCAGAACTGGACACAGTACTCCAGGTGTGGCCTCACTAGGGCAGAGTAGAGGGGGAGGATAACTCTCTTGATCTGCTGGCCACACTCCTTTTAATGGAGCCCTTCTGACCTCCTATCTAGCCTAGAAGAGTCAACAAACATAAAAGCTGTGTAGTTCTGGGCTTGCGATAGTATTATTTGTTTCAGATTTATGAAGGTGTATTTTCTTTTTCCCCCCACCAATTTTAGTTGTTTGGATTTTTTGTTTGGTTGTTTAGTTTTTTTTTTTTTCCATCTTCCACTGCTTGGTCCTTAATGTGAATCAAGAATAACTTACTACAGATTTTGAGATTATAATGTACAAGGATAATGTCCTTCAAAATAATCTAAACTGGTGATAGAAAAGGTTGCAGTTAAAAACAAACAAATCCAACAATCCACCACCACCAAAACCACCAATCAACCAAGCCCCATGTTCCTCATTAAACAGTTGTTTAGATGTCATGTGCTGAACACATTCGTGTAATAGTTACCTATGTAGGCTTATTTTTGGACATACCGAGTGGAATGGTGGAAGTTGTCTATAAAGTGATTACAGGCTTAATTATTGAAGTTTTGACCCAGTCTGTTTCTTTGATGTGTATGGAGATACCACATACCAATATAAATATAAGTGAAAAAAATCACTAGGTTTAGTTTCTTTCTCTATTAGAATATATTTTGTTCTACAAGAGTGGTTTAATAAGAATGTCAGACAGTTGTTGGCCTGATTTTTAAGATAAAAATCATGTAGTCAAATTCAGTTATCTACATTTTAGGTGTTTCTGCCCCCCCCCCCCCCCCCGGCTTTTTTTTAAAACTAAGTAAAAGTAATCTTTCAAATCAGAAATTATCTTATTTATTAATTTTAGCACTCTATTGATCACTGTAGTTCTCAGGACTAGAAAGTAATGGTGCTGCTGTGAACCACCTCAATAATTCTTGTGAAGATGGAAAAGTAAAACAGATTGTTAATCTTTCCAACTTTATTGCAAGACGTGACAGAGGCAGGAAAATTAGTTTAAATATTATGGTCGGACAAAGTCAAGCAATTCTGGATATCACACTGTAAACTTCACAGTGCTTTGGATTGCATTTGGCTGCTGCTTACCCTAATACATTGCTGAATATTTGATGTAAAACAAAGAAAGAGAGACAAAATTTCTAATAAATTGTTTATATATTTTATATTGTGGTTGTGGCTCTTAAGCCAAAAATACATACAAAAGTGAAGCCAGTTCTTTTTAATCAGAATGATACAGCATGTTTTCTCTAGGTTACAATTTATTTGGGTTTTTTTTTCCTGTAGATTTTAATATGGTGACCTCTTGTGACTACTTACTGCAATTAAAAAATAAAACCAAAACAAATACATTGTTGTAAAAACAGATTTACATCTTCTGAACCGCAGTTACTAAATTTTTAAACTCACTGAAGTGTCATTGAATGTTATCTTTCAGACTTTCTGTAAGTTTTCACGGATATTTGTTAATTGTAGGCCATCCATCATTACAGAACAAATATGGTGATGTAGTAGTAACTTAGTATTGTCTAACGTTATGTCACCTTCAGGTGGTTTTTTTTTTTTTTAATATAAGAAATAGCCAGTTCAGTGCCTAAAGTGCTCAATAATCATTGAAGTGTCTAAGCCATATCCAGTCTTAGTTTATTGTTTCCCCCCTCAAAGAATTTGGTATCTTTACAGTGGAAGTAAGCCCTTTTCTTGTTTGAAGGAGTTGCTTTCCAAGTAAGGCAAATGAAATGACGAGTCTTACATAGTTTAATCATTAGGAATTCCTGCCACCTTCCCCCAGTTAGAGTATATTCTCTTGATGCTCTTCTTTGTACATATTTGGACTACACACTATCAGTGAAACATTCCTTAATGTCTAATGAAACCACACAATCCCATTTTTAGGACTTCTGTTGTGAAAAAAATAAATTAAATGTATTGGAAAATTGGGTTTGACCAGACTGACTTAAAACAGTTACTTATTGAAAGAGCAGAATCTTTAAATATTTAAGTAAACAAACCTTGCATTTAGTAAAAATAAACTGACAATGGAAATTTTATTCATAGTTCACCCTAGTGGATAACAGTAGCAAAGCAGAGACTACTTTTTGGGTATAGACTTCCACTATGTGGATCAGAAAGGGCTACACGATGTAGCTCTGCCCTCTGTCTTAACAGAGGAAAAGGGAGAATGTTACTTTTTAGCATACATGTTTAGATTAAAGGGTTATATCTGAATAAATTTATGCTACTTTGCCCATGGATTAAATTAGAGTAATGAAAGAATTTCCTAATTCTGTCTTCCTCACATGAGTCAGTCCCCTTAAGGGCTCAACAACTTTTTGAACTCTTCAAATAATTTATTTAGGTCCTGAACACAGGGTAAGAATTGTGTTGGAATAAATTGTCCATTGCTCAATGCAATGTAGGGTTTGGTTTTTTTCTTCAATAGCAGGCGATTTGCAGATGTCTATATAGTTGGTTGCACTTCAGAGTCGTAGATTTGGTTAGAATGGACCTCAGGAGATCACCTAGTACTTTATTCAGGCAGCGTTGTGTGTAGATGGACTACCTTGGCAGATGCTTGACTCTTCTGTTCTTAAAACCTCTAGAGAAGTAACTTTCGCAAGTTTCCTTAAGTGCATATTTATTTCATGCCTAAGCTGCTTTTGTCTCCAGTATATATTCAGTTGGATTTTTTCCCCTATTCAAGATAATTTTGTACTAAAAGACACCTATAGTTTCTTCATGCAGATTTAAAAAAACACTCTTTCTTTACTGGATTTTTATTTATCTACACACTACTTAAAGCGTAGCATTTAATTAGGACATTACTGAGGCTTTGAGAAAGGACTGAGTAGTTGCTTCCCTGTGTAATGACACTTGTTTTAGTAATTCCAAAATGAGTTGTAAATTTTTGACAGCATTTTGTTTGCTCATATAGTTTGCATTGCACTATGCTCTCCAGACACATTCCTTTCTTTAGTGTACTACTGCTTAGTCAGCGATTCCTGGTTTTGGATTTGAGCTCTCCTTCAGTTAAACTTTGCCTTGTCAGTATCAGGCCATCTCCTCCATGTGTCTTGATTATTTGAACCCATGTCCAGACCTGACAGATGCTTCAAGTCCCTGACAATGATGTCCTCTGCAAATATTAGGAGTGCTGATATAAACTACAACTGTTATTTTTAATAAATTATCCTTTCATGTTAAGCCAACGTACTGGCTCACATTTTGAGGACTTTATTTTGAAAAGTGAATAGTAAAGTAAAATTTATTTTCAAAGCAATTTTTACATTTGCTTTTAGTCCATAAAGGACTGTTACCCAGGTGGTTCTATTTATTTTGAGAGCTCTTGCCTTGGGTTTCTACTGTTTTCCTGCACGATGTCGTTTGGGGCACTGTTTTCCAGAGTGAGCGATCTTCTATACAGACTGTGTGTTTGGAAAGTACTTCTCCTTACACAGTAGTGTTTTTAAAGTATTGTATTCCTACAATGAAAAAGGGAAATGGTAAGAATCTTCACTCAAATTCTCTTAACATGAGTCACTACACTTACCCCTTGCTGCAATAATCTGAAGTGTATAAAATGCTTTTTACATGTGAACTCCTAGAAATTATTTTACTGATACTTACTGGTTTGCAAAATTGCTAGGATAGGGGGAAAAGAAAACCTGTGTGGTTATATATACTTAATGTGTATTTGCTGTCTTTGTTCATAAACTGCTGTAAACTGCTAGTCACAAAAGCTGGTAATGAGAATTACAATGGTCCTAAATGTCAAATAGGCAGAACCTTGAAGTGACTTGTGGTAGCTTTGCAACGAGGAGGCTACGGGACTGGGTTACATGCGTGCGGATCACCAATGCTGTTCTCTTACTGGAAGAATTTTAGTATTTTCTGCATGAGTTGTACTTCATTCCGTATAGCACGGTAAAGAAGTATCCTAACAGAAGCGGCAACCATTCAGTTGTGTGATCAGCAATATTGTCTTCAGGGTGTGAAGTTTAAATGTATTTTTTTATTACCTCAAATTTTCATATTGTATGTTGACTTTTAAAAGGGCTTTGACGTGATGTCCGTAAATATCCATATAGCCAAACTGCTAAGATACAGACTGTGTAAGTGGGCAATAAAGTGGCTGGACCATTGACCTCAATAGGTGTACTCTACAGTGCAAGGTTCAGCTGGCAGTCAGTTACCAATGATGGAGCTTGATACTGAGGACATTACTGCTTAATGTTTTCATCAGCAGCCTGGTTGGATAGAGAGTACTCTCACTGACTTTGCAAATGCTGCCAAATTGGGCAAAGTAGTTCATACGTTGGAAGGGAAGACTGCTATTCAGAGGGACTTTGGCAGGCTGACAGGAACCTCATGACATTCAGCTAAGGCAAATGCAAGGCTTGCACCTGGGAGAGAATAAACCTGTGTAACAGGACAGGCTGAGCAGTGACTGGCTAGACTGCAGCACTGTAGAAAAGGCCTGGGGGGTCCTGGTAGACAGCAAGTTGAACGTAAGTTAGCCGCGTGCCCTTGTTCAGTAGGCTGGCAGCCTTCTTTGCTACTGTATGAACAGATGTGGAGCTAGAAGGTAAATGGTGTGATTTTCCTGCCCACACACACTTAAGCATTTGTGGAGCTGTAGCTGGAGAACTGTGTCCAGTCTGGGCTACCCAGTACAAGGAAGGCACTGACATACTTGAGCAAGCACAGCAGAGGGACACTAGGATGGTCAGGGGGCTGGAATGCTTCTCATGTTAGGGTGTGTTTCTTCAGCCTTTAGAAGAGAAGAGAAAGGGGAAAACTAATTGCTGTGGGCAGTGTAGAGTTGACAAGAGCCAGATTTTTCATTGTTCGTAGTGGAAGCATGGGAGGCTTTGGACACAAATTTCATCACGGGCCATTCCAAACCCATGTAACAAAAAAAACTTCTAAACTTGAGGGTGATCAAACACTGGACCAGGTTACTCTCAGAAGTTGTAGAATTTCTGTCTTTGGAGATATCCAGAACTCAGTGGCCCAAAGCTGTGAGCAACCTGTGCTAATTAGACCTCCCCTGAGCAAGGGTTGACTAGATGGCCTCTGGAGCTTCCTTTCAATGTGTGTGATTTTATAAAAGAATAAAAGCCATCTCAGTTCATTGCCTTTGCTTGTGAGCAGCTGGAGTCCTGTTGCTGCTCAGAAAAAAATGGCAGTTTCTTCTTGTGCAGGAATAATTGCCATCCCCAGGCTTTAGTTTAAAAATAATTAGTTGATGCCCAGGAGTGAGTGACTGTTGTAAGCCCAATGTCAATAGCATGTGTTGCATCAGCTAAAGTTAACTGATGTTTTTGTTTCCTTATGTGAGTTTGGGTCATGAAAGAGCATGGCAAGAATGACTCAGTTCAGTCCACTTTCAGCTACCTTCCAGATTACAGCATTCTTTTTTTGTTACCTGAAGCAAGATATTAATAATTAATTATGTTTCTTTTAATTATCCTACTTATTAGCACAGAGCACATGAATGCAGGAATGAAGATTTAAGCTGGCATCTACGTATTGGTTTTGTAGCTGTCTCAACATTTAGTTGCAATCAGCACGTAGCTTTCCTACAAGAAGGAACCAGCCTTACTATCAAATAACAATATGTAAAATGTTCATATAAAATTAGAACTAAGAGTCTTTTAAATTAGTGTGGATACTTTGTGTTGGAATACAGAAAACTTTGGCTGTTGAGAATTTTGGTAACATTAAATAAATGTATTTGGTGTCCAGAAACCTCAGGTCTTGATTAAGAGGGCCTCCCTTCTTGCCCCTGCCACCATCCTTATTTAGGATTTCAGGGCCTTAAATCAGTTGCTTAAACATAGGTAAGCAGTGCTATTTGAGATGTTCTGGGCTGTCCTGGACATCTACATGGACCTGGCAGATATGGCACAGGGCATAGGAGAAACAGTGTGCCCTTCTGGATGTCAGTCTGAGAGCAGGCAGGTTGCCCTAGGACATTAATCTCAAGTGGCAGCAGGTGCCTATGTTTAGACTGAATGCAGTGCTAGGTAATATGACCTCTTACCAAGAAGTGAAGAATAGCTATTATAACAAACTGGTGAGACATTAAAATTAACTTTCTCTCTCTCTCTTTTTTTTGTTGGGATTTTTTGTTGGGTGTTTTGTTTGTTTGTTTTGGGGGGTCCCCGTGTTGTGTCCCGTCCCGCAGTTAACAACCATGGGTATGTGTTTAGGCAGCCTTCAGACTGAAAGGTCTGGTTTTTGATTCTCCATGTGCACCAGACTGGCATCTGGTGTTGTTCCACAGCTGTACTGAGTGTGTAAGGTGAGCTTCAAGAACAGATTCTCTGTGAAATCTTCCTTGAGGGTATGAGCCTCTGGAGAGAAATTGTTTTAAGTCTTGAAACTGGTGCTGGCTGACTGCCTTCGAATTTTCTAACTCCCTGTGTGCAAGTTGTCTCAAGGTCTTTATTCTGAAATCCCTTTGGTTTATAGTTTAATCCTTCTAGGGTTATATAAGAGGTAAATTAAGGCATGTAACTGTTAGTAGCAACAGCCTAAATGCATATGCTATCTTTAAATTAAAAAAAGATAAATTACCTATCACTAAGACTTGGGTGCAGCCTTTTGGGTGGAAGGATTATAAACCCCCAGTACTGGTAAAAGGGGTGATTTTCCCTCTTCTGCTTCTTTTTTCCACTCAGTTGTATATTTCTATTTCTTCTGTGCTGACCTTAGTTTGTGTTGTTAGGCAGTCAGTTGGATCAGGAAACTAATCCAATTGAATTTTCCCCTGTGTAATTTAGCTTATTGTGTCTCTTGAAATATTAATAGTGTGCACATGCAGCCTTCTTCCTGATCTGTACGTTACAAGGTAGTATTTTATTTGTAATACTTCTCCCATAGCTATAAGATTTAATAACATTTTCCTACAAATCGTATTTTGCTAATGCTGCTGTATTACAGATGTATCCTTTAAAAAAGAAAAGATTAAACTATATTTATTAAAGAGCATAGTTGTATTTCTGTTTTCCTGATAAACCATCAGTATTCAATAAAACCTACACTTTAAATAGTGGATTGATCTGGTACATGGTTTTAGTTCTTAGCATTTGTGTTTGACAGTTTTGTTCAGTCACACAGAAAAAATAGCATGCCAGACTGCAGCGCAGTAGGTTCACAATTTTACTTGAAGATCAAATTTAAAATAAGTATTTAGAACGTGTAACTGAACACATTTGTATGTTTTTGTTTACTGGGTGACTAAAGATTGACATGTAATAAAAATGAGTGATAATTATAGAAACTGCCACATGAGATTTATTTTTGGTTTAGTTCCATGATGCTATGGTTGATGAGGTGCTGAAGTTGGTATGCTATTTCTTTGCTCTTGATTGACCCTGATTTAAAAACAAACAAAGAAAAAACCACCCTAAAAAACCTAAAACAAAATCCACACAACAAAATACCCACAAAGAACCCCAAACAAATCAAAAAGCAAACAACCCCCGCGCAAAACACAAAAAGTGTGGTTGAAACGGATTTGTCATTTTGCCTGTATTTAACAGATATCTCAAAGCAGAAGCCAGGCTTTTCCTTACATGAGTGACCCTGGATTTTTGCTTTTAAATGTTGCAGATGTATGGTATCCTACCAAAGTAGTTTGTGATTTTAAACTTTATGTACAGATATTAGACTAATATTTTCATAGCCAGTCTGTAATTTCAGAACATAAGAGGGAAACCTTGAGTGTATGCTCAGCCAGAGAACTTAACTCCCAACAGTTAACTACAGCCATGGCTACGTAGTAGTTCAACTGTTGTCAATTATGTGTATTTCTGTTTGTTTCTGTATTTTTCTGGAGTTGAATTTGATCTCCACTGCCCGCTGTCTAAAAGTTGGCCTGGGTGGGGTCTTAGACTGAGACTAACATTAGGGGTATTGACTACCAGTTAAGATGTTTGCATAGGTAGCAAATAACTTTCTCTACTGAATAACTTAAAACATAATAGAACATGCTCTCTTGTTAGAGCCAGAGCTAATTGTCAAGGATGGGACAGTGTCAGTAATGACACAGGAACACTGTCTCTGCAATTTTTGGTTGTCTTCCTCCCGCAGGCAGAAAGTCAGTGGTGTGAATGCACAGCATGGAAGAATGGAACTGATGAAATCAGGAGAAGAATGGCTTTAAATGACTCTGCTGTAGTAAACAAGGGAGAAGTATATGAGGTTGTTTGGTACGGCAGAATAGCAGATGATTTCAGTTAGTATACTTCAAGTATATTTGGGTCATTTTGGGGTACATCTGCATTACTGATGGTGTTGCATAGATCTTCAGATCCAAAACTTCCTTATCAACACTTGGAGTGTACCACTTGCTACATGCATCAGATGTGCAAAAAGCTCATAAATGCTGAGACTTACTAAGCAGTTCGTTAGCCTAGATCAGTGGTACCTGGCTGTGGTGAAGATCAGCATGACTCTCAGTTGCAGTCAAGTAGCTCTGGTGGATCAGTCCTTATAAGCACTAGTCTGTTTCTACTGAGCAGGCTGTGCAGCATCTCTTGCAGAGCCCTCAGAGCCAGGTGTAGTGTGATGTGGTTTTAGAGAGAATGGGTACATCTGCAAGCTGTAGGCAATAGTTGCGTAATTAAAAAAAAAATAATTGGAAAGTTAGTGATTCATGATTGTCAGCTTTATGATAGAAAAATAGATGAGAATAAGCATATGTAGTTCTAACTATCTATTTGAAGCTTATTAAAACCATTTTAAAAATAAGCAACACATTTTTTGTAGAGCTTACAAAATTATGCTATTGTGAACTAGAGGAAAGCACACTGGCTTAATGTCTTGAACAATAAAATTGGCAATATAAAACAACTCACCTTATCCGTTAGCGTTCTCTTCAGTGAGGAAAAACTGCATTAATCATAATGTACTGCAGAGCACAATTTCATGTGAGCCCCTTCCTCCTGCAGTGTGCCTTTAGCAAGGCAGCCTGCCCCTCTATTTCAGACGTTTTAAAACAAAAAAGCTAATTGGTGCTCTGCCTAGACATTTAAAATTGCAAATAAATCCTCAAGTTACAAAAGGATTAGCTTTGTTTTACAATGGTAAATAAAAAATACACTGCCATTTTTCTTTAGTTTGATACAAATTGGTGGGTCAATGAACCAAATAATTTCATTTTAAATCTGAAACACTACTTAGATTTACAGTCCAGAATTAATCCTTGGCATGAATCAAACATTAATGTTTGTGATTTAATAGTAATAATTATAAAATTTCAAAGAAGTGTCTCCAAAAAGCAAAATTAAATAGAGAATCTTTTGTTAGAGGAATTTTTAAGTAAAAATAATAAAAAAAATTTACGGAAAAAATGCTTTTATCTCAGAAAAAAAAACAAGGAAAGAAAGTGTAATTTGTAGTTGAAATAGAAGACAGTGAAGTGCCCAGCCAAGGGACTTGATTTTAGTTCTGAAATGAGATATGAAAAATTCGCATTCCCCACTCAAACAAACAAACTATACTAGAACTTATACTAGAGTTGAGCTGTGTCAGATGAGCCAAGGTGCATCACAGATTTTCAGACCTGTAAGCTTTCTTCTTGCGCCCAGAAGATAAATATTCATTTTGGCCATAAAATGCCGTTAGGAGAAGGACTGAAATCCTCAGTTTGATCTCCAAATCCTGTGGGAAAACAGAATTTTTTCAAAGTCAGGTATGTCTTAACATTAGCTGTATCAGGAGGACATTTCATACGCAGCCTTCTAAACCAGCTGGGATTTCTTAGGCAAGGGAAAACTAGTTGGAATTTCATAGACAACCTAACCTCCTTGTTTTCAGGTAATTAACTGTAATGTCCAGCAGAGTGCTAGTACAGGTATGAATAGTAGAGGCTAGAAGATCATTAGGGGGGAAGGAGATGGTTTCCTAATCAAATGGAGATTATAGCATTCTTAGTTTTCTATTTGTTCAATTACACCGGTGAGGTAATTGCTTGACTGTTACTTGTTCTGTATGCTTTCCTTTGTAATTTGTTTCTTACATCTGTGCTAGGTTTTTATATTGCTCCCTACAATGTTATAATTTCTGGGACTTTTTTCCTCCTCTCAATGTTTAAGTTGTTAAGTTGCAGCTTGTCTTAAGGAGTTCCTGCCGCTGCATTCAGTTGCAGTCTCTTTCAGTAGAGACTTAATTTCTTTAAGTAATTAATTGAAAAAAGCCAACTTGCATTTTCTGCTCCAGATCAGAACTTCTCCTTTTGTCTTTCAAGATCTGATCTATTAACTGGCTACAGTCGCTGGGGTTTTTTCCCCACAGGAAGTATAATGCTGTCAGTGTCTTAAATTTAAAATTATTTTTTTCTTTTACAGACTGAGACAACTATAGGCCTCAGTTCATATCAACAGAAAAGGTAAGCATGATTTTATAAAAGTTTAATACAGTCATCCTATTGCGAGATTTGTGATATTTTTCATAGGAATAATAAAACTTTATTGTAAACAAGATCAAATAGAAATTGCGTAATTTTATCATTTTCCTGAAGCTTTCTTGAGAAAGGCCTGGGTTTGTTTACCTGCTTGCATCCTTTTGAAGAAAAACTTTATGGTGTTACTTTCGATAGATTCTTCCCCACCTCCCCGTCCGCCTGTCCCATCATCCCGTCCTCCCCTCCGAAGACATCATCTGTTATCAAAGAACTTTGCATGTATAGTATCTGAGAAGGAAAAGAAGTGGCCTCTTTTTCCTCTGGTCCCTAATTTTTCTCTGGAGACTCCTCAAATACTGCTGTGTATTTAATGAGTACATTGAACCGTAATAATGAAGCTTGTTTCTTATGCAATAGCATTCAATAAGCTGTCATGTAAAGCATAGCTTATTTTCAGTAAATACAGCTAGATTTTTTTTTCACAGGCTGTTTCCATTTCCTTCCCAGGAAATCTAGTAAAAGGACTACTCTTCTGTCATTTCAGATGGGTTTATGAAAGGTTCTTATTTTGCTATGTATGTAGTCACTTAAACATGGGCTTAAGAGCATTCTCTTTGCAACAAGTTTTGAAAAATCTCTGAAAAAAAAAAGCAACATTTTTCGTTTTACACTTAAAAGCCTTGATCCTATTTGTATCGCTTGCCTCCAGTCTCTGCTGCCTTCTGATTAGATACAGACCTAATTCTTGCAATGTAAATCTCCTGAATTGTATGAAAATACTATAGACTTCGTCTTAACTAGTACTAGGTTTCTAAGTAAACTTGGAATTCAGGATTTCAAGGGGAGTTTGAACGTGTAGGTGCTGAAGAACCTTCTGAGGATGTGGCAGGTCTTTCAGTCCAGGGAAATTAAAACATAAATTCACATTATCATGATAATGTAAAAGAGTTAATATTATGTATTGAAATAAGGCAGTTATTTCATATTTTGAACTGAAGCTTGAGGCAATTTGTGTAGTATGGTAATGTGAATTTTGTCAAACTTGTACTATACGAACTTCTCACTTGCTTTTTAATTTAAAAAGTTTAGCCTTGTAATTCTGCATAAAACTTGAAAATTTGCGGTGCTATACCTTCCCAGAATCTGTTGTCTTTCCCCTTCCCCAGCAATGGGGGCTTCTCTCTGCCTTTCAAGACTTCTGCCCATTTATTTCTCATCTGTGAAGTCCCTCAAATTAAACTTTCCACCCAGTGCTTTTACTAAACTATTTGTTTTCTACTTGCCTGTTAACATTGGATTAAGCAAGCAGAATATGCATTTCATTAAACTGCTCCCATAAATAATCCCTTGCAAAGGTGTATTCAGTACTGTTTTTTCTGTTAACTACTTATACATACTCTATATACACCTCCGTGTGTGTAACTGTACTGTGATAGGAGAATGAAGTACCACATGTTAAGTTACCATGCATTTAGAGTTACTTGCATTTAATTTTCCGGGTTGCTGTCATCATATAAATAATAACATTTTGGTCAAGGTAAAATAAAAATAGCTTTTTAAAGATCAAATTACAATGATGCACTTCAAATAATTTGTTTAATAATTTGCTTTTGCTATCTTAAACTGCTTGTGTGAAGCCCTGCACTTGTTCCCCAGTAGTGGACTCAGACTTTGCACAGCAGTAAAAGAATTTCTTAAATTTTGTTATTGAACTTTTCTTCTATGTTGAAAGATCAGTAAGATGATCCTTAATGCTTCTGGAAGAAAACAATCAAAGCAAATAGGTTACAGAGCAGTATAACTAATATTAACTTCCAAAACTAAACTTCAATTTCCATAAGCCAAGTAGCTTAACTAAGTGATCATTGTGTTCTTCCCTGTCATGGTTTGTAATAGTAAATCAACTGGACTTCTGGTCATTCATAACTCATAAACAGCATGAGTGCTTTAAGATGCTGGTACCCCAGTTTTTGTTTACCTGTCCTTCCTGCCAAGGATTCTCTCTCCTGTGAACAGAGGAAGGGAATATGTGTGCCTGTGGCCCAGCTGCTGCAGTTCATGGTCTAGTGATTTATTTTATCCTGCCAGCAATGATGGGTTTGTACATGGTTGTGAACTGGAGCTGTTGTGCTGAGGGTATTTGTTGCATTCTTCCACGGGCTGTTAGGGGATTGCAGAATGGTAGGGGACACAGCTGTGGACAGGAACTTAAACAGCTGTAGCTATGCGCTGCAGTATGTCATTCAGATTGCATGTATGAAAACATGAATTTAGGAATGATAGTTGAAATTCTGAGAACCGTGATTGCTGTATTTTATGTCTTGGGTAAAGCCAGACTTTATGGAAACAGTTTAAATGGAATAGTATCTTGTTCAAATCATTGAGTCTCAATGGCAGAAAGAAGGTGCCTTTATTGGTACTTATGTATTATGTGCAATATTTTTGTCACCCAGGAAAACAATTTAATTTGGTCCTTGAGAATGAGACTGAGGTCATGGATTAGATATGCTTTCAGAATTTTAAATTTTGATTTCTTACCTAAGAAGATTGCTTTCTGTCTTTGAAATTTCAGTGTTCTAAAATGTGTTCTAATAAAACACGGGTTTACAGATTTGAAAAATCCGCAGGTTTGCCAGGAGAAACAGCCCATTTGACTTCAGGGTGCTGGTCTATTTGGGGTTCAATTACAATGTGATAAAGATCTTCATCGCAAACTCTTTGATGCCATATTACAAAGTAAATACCCAATTTGCTGTCTGTCTTTTTCTTTCTCTATCATTATTGGTTTTACATGGGGCCTTCTTTCAAGTATTTTTCTAGGTGATTTTTTTTTCAATGGCGTTGTGAAAAACTCTAGGTTTCTGGTCCACATGCTTACCTTCTCTAGATGACTTGTCTTTCATTGTCCTTATTAGAGATTATCATATCTTTTTGGTATAGCTTACAGATATTTCTTCCCTATTTTATTTGGTTCTTTGATCTGCTTTTTAACACTGGTTGGAAGGAGGGAAGTCATTTAATTTGTTTTGTTCTTCCCTGTGGTCAGATTACAGTGCATCTATTGAAGCTTCTCCCTGTTCTCTCCCCGCCCTTTCCCCAGACAGCCCCCTCAGGAAACGTTAGCTTTGAAGTTTAACTTCTGATAGAATTAGTATATTTTCATGATACAAGGTTAATGTTGGCATAACTGAGCCAACCACTAGCTGGGTGTGGTTTATGAAAACCTTTTGTTGCTAGTCTTTTCATTCATCATTATAGCAGTGGCTACTGCCAGATACCGAAGTGGTCAAACATTTTGTGGGAGTTCACTTTCTCACTGAGGCTGTGTTTAATACCAATATTTCTAAAATAATACTAACTATAAAAATTTAAATACATTTTCTGATATATGCAGCTCAGCCTTCTTTTTAAATATTAACAATTCATGGATGCAGTCAGGGAAATATGATTGGTTGCTTACTTTTTTAGCCAAAAATGTTCAGTCCAAATTTGAGGTGGCTCTTTCAAGGACGTTCTGGCACAAAAAGTACCCACTGTGAAGTATTCACCTATTTGTCATTTTAAAAAATCGTAACGTTATTTTTGGACACACTTTCATTCTATCTTGTGGTAATAGAAATAACAAAGTAGTGTCTTTCTAAGAGATTGCATTGCTAAATAAAATAATGAGATCTCTTGCTATTTGATGTTTAATGCTGTTGTCTTTATTTCTTGACGATTTATTGCACAGGAGAGGATATAAAACCCTTTAAACAACTGGTAAAGTAATGTGGGAAAAATACATATAGATTAATGCTTAGATTTGAATTTTCCACAGTAGCAATTAAAGATGGTACAGATAAGATTGCACAGAGCACAGACCTCCTCCAGAAATCCCATAACACCTAGAAAGGTGAAGTGGGGACACAGAAACAGTTACTGCCCAACTTTCAGAAATCTTTAAATACTGTATTTGACAAGCATTCTCTTCATTTCCAAATGCAGAGATGTGCACGGGTTACTTAAAATTTGGTGCCTAGTACTCTGTGATAAACAGCAAAATATTATATAAGTGCTGCAGAATGTCCCTAGACAGAAGAAAATTGTCAGCACAGATGGATGTCTGTGTCACCTACAGTCTTTCCAGGCATTGAAATTTTGACCACATTTATAACTGCATCTGTGACTTACCTTACTGAGACATGAAGTTGCACTTCAGTGAATTGCATCTGGTGGTAGGCTGCTTCTGGGTAGCAGCAGTACGGTAGTTAGTAGTTGAGGTAAATGCCTTCTCAAATGGGTTACAGAGTGGATGGTACAGTGAGGGTAATGATCGTGTCAGGGACTGTGTGTAGCTCACTCTCAAGTCTCATTTTTAATATCAGAATTCTTGCAGAAGGGAAAAAGTGTTGGGATCATCTTAAATCATTACCAGGAACTAGTTGTTCCTAAAACTTCATAGGTTCAGATGACTCCTGGCCAATTCTTGCTCTGCTGGAGCTTGTTGGCAGAGGTCAGTAGCCCTCTCTCATTCAGATGCATCTTTTCCCTTTCATGTTCTTCTTCTTGACTTTGAAAGTTAGAAAACTTGGAGGGGTAGGGAAAGAAAAATGTTTAAATTTTGATATAAGACTGGAAGCCATAGCTCTACATGCATACAGTAGTAATTAACTTAAATGTCATTATGCTGTAAAGTTGCCCTACCCATGGGTGTATCCAGCCTTCAGTGAGCAAGTGCCCAGCAGAGCAGACATTATCATCGTTTTGTAAGTCTGCTGCAAGTTGACTCATGTTGGGCCTTTCAGTAGGCAAAGTTTGGGAATTCCAATATTGCTTGTTCCCATTTGAATCTTATTACAGTTGTTACTTTTATTATAATAGTTGGCATTCATTATGATTTGGCTGCCTTCACCAGACTTCAGCCGTTTAGAAATTCTGTGTTGTCTAAATGGCTATCCAGGATAATATAGCTATGCAGTCTGAGAAAATGTTGCTTAAACTCTTTGTGTATGTCCTGATTGTTCCAGTTAGGTCAAGTTACTCTTGACTGTATTTTCAGTGAGTTTGAAATAAAGGTCTGTGTTATTGCTTTTGTAAATACTGTAAATTTTTCTAATAACTTTTCCATAAAAGGAACTGGTAAGTCCTTTTACCAATATTGACCAATAATAAAGGAGGTGCTAGCTGACTGTTCAGAGTTTTGAAATTGGAAGAAATTGACAGTACTATTTAAAAAATGATAATTGAAGAAGAGTAGTTTCTGTTTAATGTTACCTTGACAATGGAGATACATGAGCTTTTTGTCCTTTTCAGTTTAAAAATGTGCTGTAAATGTTTTTTGAAATTGGACCATAAACTTTGGAAAGTGAGACAATCACTTTGAAGACTTATTATCAACTTGTTTAATCCTTTCAAAATATCTCTGGTACTATAATTTTCCAACTTTATTATCTTATGTCCACTGCCTTTGTAAACTTCATTTTTGTTCAGCACTTGTTCCATGAGGTTTGATTTTTAGCCTGAGAAAGTATACCCAAGCTCTCTTATTCAACAACTGTAATGAATCACAGGAGCACTTAATAGTAGCAAAAATTGTAATTTTCTATAGATATGAATACAGTTCTTCCTATTGGTGTAGTTCCTCCTATTGGTGTGTCTTACACCTTCACTTGTTTTGTGATCTGTATATATCCAAATGTATACACATGCATGTGCGTGCACACACACGCACGCATATGTAAGTGTACGCTAAGGCTGACTGTACTATGTCTACTCTTTCCCCAATAGTGTTTTACTTTTATTATGTGGATAAAGCTATTCTTATTGACTAAGCTCTAAGTAATACTGAAGATGCTTCGACATCCAAACTTAGCAAGCTGTAAATCAATCAGCATGAATAGATCTTTCTATTTAACATGTTATACTTGAAGTGTGAAGATTTGGTTGTGGAGTACTAGATTGGGTCATTGAGACATTGTATTTTAAAAAAAAAAAAGCTGTTGATTTGTTATACTTACTTGTTATATTTGTTGCCCAGATTTGTGCCATTACAGAATACAGTTTAGGTTTCATACCCTATTCTTAAATTTTCACTCCCGTAAATAGCTTCCTTGTTGAAGTGGTTCTGGAGTATGGAAAGACATCTGAATTTGATCGATCAGTAGTTTTCCTGGAACCATACTGGACGGAATTAGATTGAGTTCAAGGCCTTAGCTTTTATAAGGTGAGCCACATGTGCCTGTCTGAGGGCATCTTCCACCTCCTGTGTTCTCCCTTTGAGACAGAACTGGGTGTTTCTGCTGCCCTGGCTGGGTTTGTGGAGCAGCTTTGCTTACCCAGGGTACATGTCTTTGGGCGGCTAGGATTGATACAAAGTCAGAAAACAAAGATCTAAAAGGAGTGCTATTTTGATGTTAGTAACAAAAGCATTTAAAGAAAAAGGAAAGCTGTTGGTCTTGAGCCACTCAGGAGTCATTGATCTTGAGCCATACTTCAGTATTTCCTGTTTATTTATTTTACGTTATTGTCTCCGTGTTTTATGTTTTATTGTACAAATGATTTTTACTCAGCCCAAAATAAAGTGTTACTGAACTACAGAGGTACTTAAGTGTGGTCACAATCACATCATTCTGAATAAGAAAACGTTTCAGTCAATTAAACTGTTTTTGTATTTTTTCTTGTACCTTATGTTGTGGGTTACTGATTGTGCTCTATATAACTTTACTGGTAAAATAAGGAGTAGTAGAGAACATATCCAGATACTTTGTTGTTTTCACTGCTGGATTGTTTGAGTGGTATTTAAGATCTAGTCTTCATCTACTGGCATTCTCCTGAAGAGTTCCCAGTGGGAGGTTAGTATAGGCAAAACTAAGGAATGTTTCTAGAGCAGAGTCTGTGCCTTCTGGAGATTATGAGATTTTAGACATGTATAGACATAGGCTGTTTTCTCCCATGTGGCCTCAGTACCATCAAATAGGTCCAAGATTGTTTATGTACTAGTACAGATGTAGGTAGAGAAACTCATGATGTGTATATGTTGCTGTTGTACATAGAGGAAGATGTTTGGATTTTGCTGTGGAGGATGATATAAACCTATTTAGATTACTTTTTCACTTAGCCATCGCTATATAGAGGAAAACTAACACTTCAGTTATGTCCGTTTCCAAGATAAGTAATCTTGCATAATCTTTCTTGGAGGCACCACATAATCACGTAGGTGGCTGGTAAAATTTTGGTATCCTGACGGGACAAGTTTGTCATGCTGTTCCTTTTTTTTGGAATTAGTTGCTCTGTTATTAGTATTAATTAACATTTTGCTGAGAAAGGGCAATTTGAGATGGGAAGGGAACAAAAATGTATCATTTAACAGTATCTTTAACAGCATTTTAATTTTTCTTGCAGTGTATCCCTGTATCGGGGAAATTGCCGACCTCTCCGGTTTGAGCCACCAATGTTGGATTTCCATGAACAGTAAGTTGGAAAGTCTTTTGACCTGTTTAGTTAGACAAATAGAAGAAAACATCTCAAGACCGTTTAAAACTGATGGAGAAGGCTGTGTACATAAATTGCATTGGCAGATTGTTGGTAAGTGTAGTTGAGTTACTTTTTCCAGAGAGCTGGTGTAGTTAGGTCTCTATGTGATCTTTAAGACCATCAGCTGCCACAGTTTTGGTAGTGTAGGTGCTTGTACTTACTTCTTGGGTATTTGTACAGCTGCTGTGCAGAGCAGAAACAGTTTTAAGTTGAGAACTTAATGTACTGAGGTGAGGTTACCTTTCTGCTTGTACATAACCCACATCAGAGAACATCTACTACAGCATGTCCGTTTTACTATCGCTTTGGTGGCAAAAAAAACTTCGTCAGTAGATCTGCAGTTACTGGAACGGTAATGTAGAGTTGTGAAAATACAGCCTCAAGGGGAACAAACAGCTCCCAGGAACCTAGCTCCGTGCTCCACCTTGCAGCTGGTTGCTGTTTCGATTCTCAGTGGCTGAATATAATGGTTTACAGCAAACTTATCTGCAACTTCTCTAAAAAGTAAAAGAAAAGGAGGAGGAAGGAAGTTAACAATTTTGACAACATACCTGTTTGTAATGGGTTCCTCTGAGAACTGCTTCAGTGTTAACTTTTCTTATCAGTAGCTGGTTACTGTGTATAGGTAGCTACAATCATACTTCTTTTTAAGGGTCAAAATCAGTTCTGGAATTGGTGTGCATGGATGCGGCTTCTGTGCATTACTGATACTTTGACACAATGTAAATTGCAGTGAGGACACTTCAAACATTTTGGTAACAGCTCAACTTGGAAGAAAGAAAACAGTCCAGGGTGTGCCTTAGTGCAGTATTGCTTCCCCCATCCTCAGCCAGCACTGCTGCTAGATGAAAGGCTGCTTTATTTACAGATAAGCCACAGATGATTAGTAAAAATATAGTACCCTGTGTCTGTAGGAAAGACCATTGTACACTGTGGTGACTACAGAGATGTGCAAGGAAATTACACTGGTGAGTGCAGTAAACTCAAACTTGTAGAGCAGTTTGCTCTTTGTTAGAATTATTGTAAACTTACCTGTTGATTTGGTTTTAAGTGATTTAAAATAGTAAAAGCTTTCAATTCATAGCCATTACAGAATTTTACATTTGAAATGTATTTTATACTCCTTATTCTAATATGAAGATATGTGTTTTGGTGATGTCCTCTGAAATATCTTGCTTTTAAAGGTCATCGGTAGTTTGCATGATGGTCTGAAGAAAGCTACGTATGCCGCTTTGCTTTGTGGATTTCCAAAGACTTTTTTTTCTCCTTGCTAAAAATAGACACCAGACAGCATAGTAAATACTTTAAGCTGTTCTTCATTATATTTTGGCTTTATGTAAGCTGTTCTTGTCAGAGCTGAAAGCATTGAAGAAATAGTGTAGATCAGTATGCTGTTAAAGTAGTGCATCTCTTACTTAGGAAGGGCTCTGTACTGTAAATGCAGAACTGTACTGGGGGATCGCTGCCTTCTATCAGTTAAAATAGGGTACCTGTGTGTTAGGTCTTGGTTCATTATGTCTTCTGTTTGGTTTTTGGTGGGTGTCTTTTCCCTTTTTTTATTTTTTCCCCAACAGTATATGATAATTCAGTTTGTTTGTAGTTTAGGTTATAATCTCAGGCAGAAATCATATTCTGTTTTATTAGAACTTCAGTCAGATGTCAAAAACAGTTTTAGAAGAGATTTAGATGTGGAGCCCCAAAGTCAAGTTTAAAATCTGTACTTAGGCATTTAAATAAAAGTGAACCAACTCTGAGGAATGCTGAGTAACTCAACCTTATGGTGGGAACAAACTGCAGGTGCCAAACACCTTGGAAGTCAAATAATGCAGATTTAAGCTTTTGGCTTTTTTGCCTTTAAAATAGACAGGGTTTTCACATTCAAATTCTGGCTTTTCTTTCTTTGTTAATAATGGATTTTAGGAAAGGCATATTTAGTTTCTGAATAAGTATTGTGCCTAAAGAGTGTTTCATTAATAGGTAGTATGTAGCATTTGGTAGAGCAAGCTTGTTCAAAGTTCATGTTTATGCTGAGCTATCAACATGTATCATTCCTAGGCTAAAGCTAGTTGCAATATTTAATTTCAGTTGTAAGCTAACCCATTCTTCCTGGAACACTTTTGGTCTGGTGAGAGTGCGTGGGTTTAATCAGATGTTTCAAAAACATGCCAACTTGAGCACAAATAATATTTATGAAAAGTTATTTTATCTAGGGATCTCAGAAAATCAAAATCAGCATTAAGCTGATGAACAGGTGCAGTAGACACTTCCTGTGTTCCATCTGGAGATGAGATTACAATGGCCTTGTAATTCTGTTTTATAACAGATGAGGGGGTTTAATGCTGTTTTAATATAATAAATACTACCATATTCTACCACTTTGAAGGCAGTCCAGGTAATCTCACATTTATCAAAGAAATGTATGCTGTATGGTAGAATATGCAAATCTTTAGCTCACTTGGAGAGATCCCAAATGTTCTCTGTATACATTAAGCCTCTGGGAATGGGGTGGAACTGAGGCAGGTTTTCGCGTATCACTGCTCCAGGGAACTGCTTGGACTAAGTGGAACACTCATTTGGTTATTTAATGTGAAAGCCTCCTGCTTGTGTTTCTGAAGCAACAGCAGTCTTCCTCTGGAAGAGATTTTGCAACATGTTAGATATCAGAGATTCCGGGCTTTAAAGAAAACAAACAAGCAAAAAACCCTCCACCCAAAACCAACTCCACAACTAGCTGCCTTTAGTCTTAGCTGCATTCTGTTCCTTGCAACCTCTCTTTTAATCTGTTACTCTCCCAGGTTGTTAAATGGGAATGGAATAATTGAGGTGTTCTAACATACAAACAGTAACCATTACGTCGTCTTCCATAGCTTTGGGAGTCAGTTGCTCAGAGGCTATTTTGGCAGAACAGTCATTATCTGTATGGCTTTCTGTATTTGAGATGGGTCTTCATATTAGAGCTCTGGCCCATCTGGGTGATGACTGAAGAATACTGTTGCAGGGCAGTTTGTATTCAGTTCTTGTATCCACTTTTGGGAGAACTTGAGTCTTCATCAATCTTGATGCATTGCTTTCATCTGTGTTAATTCAACTCTGACTACATGAAAAGGAAAGTTTGTAAGTTCTTCACAATTAAATTTTTGGTAGAAGTAACTTTTGGTAGTGGAATACTTGGGTATTGAGTAGTTTAGGATACTAACACAATATAAGATAGAACTGCTTACCATCAAAATTTTAAAATGTGAAATCATTTTAAAGATTAAGTTGATATCTGGCCCCTGCTTCATAGAAATGATTGGTAATGTATGAAATGATACTTTTAGCAAAAGTAATATTTTAATCCTTGATCAACATATGCTTTTATGGTGGGTTGGAAGTTCTTGCTTCACTCAATTTGAGCAAGATCCCATTCTCTAGCCAAAGTTTTCTCATCAGTAAGACAGTATTCTGAAAATCTGTTTTTCAGTTTTCTGTTGATAAACAATCTTGATTTGCATTTCCTTTGAAGTGTTATCCGTAGGGGATTTTTGTAATGTTTTCATGTTTTTTGTTTGTGAGCTCTAGTATTTGGCAGGATATTCCATGAAAGCTTGAGCTGGCCTTGAAAACAATTGCTTGGTAATTTTCAAATATTGAGACCTCCTTGAAGGTCTTCAGACCTTATGTTACTTGAAGTAACACAAGAGGATGGGAAGTTTAGCAAATTGGTCTGTTTTCTTCAACAACTCTAATCTCTCAACAGAATTTGAGATTGCTGGAATTTTTTTGAAATGTTGCAAAATGAAATTTTCATTTCCCTTGAAGTTTGTTAAAATTAAGACACTGTTGACAGTAAACTAAGATTTAGTCCAGATCTACCTCTGTTTTTGTTAGCCTGTCACGCTAGACTGCAGAATGTCACCAAAGCAAATAATAGTTTATTACACTCTAAGATTCATTCAAATCACAGTTGGTGGCATGACTGGATAAGACTCTACTGCTGGTGTTTTGTATACGGGGTTTTGCTAACTGTTTGGAAAAGGTATGATTTGTTGTATGAGATCAGTGTTAGCTTTCTAACATAAAACGGAGCAGTTGCTCTGTTTAGTAGCTTACATAGACACTAACTTCTTGTCAAGTGTAATATAAAAGAACTTTCTTGATTTGCTAAAATCTAGTGAAATCTGAAAGCTGAGAAACAATTGGTCTATAGGCTAATGCATATACAAAACCAAACCCCTTCTGTTTTCTTTTGCTTTTCCGAGTTAGAGACAAATTTGCATTCTCAAACTTCAGTTAAAGAAGCGACTTGCCTGTGTCATTGAACCACTGATGCATACAGTTTCATGTGAAACAGGAAGAATGGTCTAGTCACTAATTCTCTAGTCTTGTACATCATGCAGACTTCCTTCACAGGCAAGTAAGGAACTAGTGTTTTCTTTAGAATGGGGTACAAAATGCTATCCCTTTCAGCCTCTAGAGGTAACTCTGTAAGACCAGCTCATTTCATTTCATTAGAAGTAGCTGGATACATTATAAGTCAACACCCAAGTTCTTAGCACCTGATTTTGTATGTGTTCCACATTATTACACTTTTGCCTTCTAGGCATCTGTTCTTCACTTCTGCCTGACACAGGATACTGATTTAGCCCACGTGAAGCTTTTGATATTCTGTGCAACAGCTGGTCTTAAAATTGTTTCAGCAGTTGCCAAAGATGCTAGAAGAAAAAAAGTACTTGGGGAAAACATATCTGCTAAACTCTCAAATTTATGAGGAGTTTACCTGAATTGAATCTTTGAGTCTCTTTGTCTATATTCCCAGCATTCCAAAATCTAAGTAGGAAGCTTTTGGTTGACTTCAGTTCTCTCTCCAATCTCATTAGAAAGAATAGGAGATGGAAGAAGAAGAGTGTGTCTGCTCATTCATATATCCTTTGCTTTTCAGTAGTAGATCTGTATCAGGTTTTCACAAATCAAGTGAGCATTTTACAGAGGCATCTAAGCTATATGCAGTAAGAAAAAATATAATTACTCCTTTGAAAGGGCATTTTCTCAATCCATATTTGCTTCACAGTGAGTAGCTAGATATTTTTATAAATCAAGTTTGAGCTAATAACTCAAGGACTCATCTTCCCAACCTTTTGCAGGAGCTGGTTTCCTTTGTTAAAAGATTCTACCTCCTGATCCCTAGAGCAGCAATTAATTCCATTACAAGGACATGCTTACAATACATTGCAGATACTAACTCAGACTTTGGAAAGAGTTGAGTTGCCGCAGTAAAGAACATGAACACAGGCTTCTTACTCATTTGAACAGGCACCTCGCCCTTGTTAATTACCATCTTCTCATTTAGGTTGTGGTATCTGTTTTTTATCAGTGTAGGTGTACGGAGCATTATTCAGGGACAAAAGATCAGGAGCAAAATCTTACGTGCTTTGACAGTTCATGTCTGCCTGAAGGCGTATGTGTCTGTACCAGCTTCTTGCAATGAAAAGTGCTAGCTGTGACTGCTCTGGGAAATTCTGCTGTAAAATTTGGCACCAGTTAACACTACTTGTGCAGGTCATTTTGGCTTGATAATCCACAGCCCTGGAGAGCATCCCGTACGTGATTATTGCTTGGGATGGAAGTTCATTAAAGGTGTTTGGTGCACACTGCTTTACCTGGATTTCACTGTGTCTGATAGCAAAAAAAAGGAGTCAGGTTTGTCCTATTTGTGTAGATTTGGCTAACATCAGGCTTAAAGAATGTAAGTAAAGCTGTGTCTGAACAAGACATAACACTGGACTCATGGTTTCAAAATCAGAATGGTCAACAAAATAACAAAATAAAACATAGCCCTAGCAATAGAATTCCTTTATAGTGACTTCTGCCTTTATCACCTATAATTATACTGTGGTGGTTTAGTCTGGAATCTGAAGTTAGTGAACTGTGATGTCTGTTGAGGCTGCTTCCCTACTAGTTGTTTTTATAGGCTTTAGCCTCTCAAATATACTGTGTTATGTTCCCCTCTTTTCAGAACTAGAAAAGGCCTTAAAAGATTGTTAATATTTGAAACATTTTCTGGGGTGATGAGTTTTACTTCCAAACTACCTTTGTGACAGGACCAGGCTGGCACTTCAGTATTACCAGTTCATTCAACATAGTTTTCCTGGCTTTGTGATGTTTCACACATTAGGTATCATTAAAAATGTCACTTAAGATCAGAGTTGACTTAAGTTTTCAGTACACAGCCCTGTAGAGAGCACAGGTGATATGCTAGTCATGTCATTTGCTCACATGAAATACAGTGCTTAACATCTACCTCACCTTCTCTCGCTTCCTGCTGTTGTGGTTGGTGAGTACTGTTCCGCTTGATTCTTGTTTTTGGCTCTTAAGCTCCTTTTATGAAGACTGGTTGGAGTGCGTTGTAATGGAGGAGGAGCTACTGATCATGGTCTGGGGAAGAGAATTATCCAGAGGCTGCACTGTGGCAGGCAAGAGTTGCAGCAGGATGCTGGGAGCATGTCTTCCACTGAGGGGAATGGGAAATTACAGTGAGAACTAGGGAACAGACAGCTGATCCTCAGGAGAGACCGAAAGAGCTTTCTTCAATGTTGGAGGAGTTGGACTCTTTTTGTTGTTGTTGGGTTTTTTTTGTTTCTGTTTTGCTGGGGGTGGGCTGCAGATGGGGAACTCTGGAAGGCTGGCTCTCATTCACATTCCTCTGGTCTGACAAGCTTTTCCCTATCAAATGGAGAACAGGTGTGTAGGTTTACTGTTTGATTCCATTGATCAACACTGTAGCAGTTACAGCTGTTAATGCAAAACACCACAGCTGATAAACCATTTCCCTTTCTAATATATCCATGTATACTGGCAACAGATACAAATACTTTTATGTTATGGCTTAACCTGGATGTTAGATTTTGTACAGGTTTTAAAAGGTGAGGGGATAAATTGTCATCTTCATTACTAATTAAGTTAGAGAAGTCAAAATGAAGGGTTTTTTGACAGTGAATCACAGAGTCAACAAGTGTTTGCTGATGGAGTCATGAAATTAAGAGTACTCAGCAAACAGAGCAGAGAGACTTACAGTAGTAGAGTGCAGATATATTCTACTGTTAGTGATGATGCAGTTTACAGAAGGTTAATTATATCTTTTAATTAATATCATGGTCTTTAGTATCCTTCTGTTTAGTCCATGTTTCATAAGTAGGAGGATCCGTCTGTTAATGCAATCTCTTTGTAAATTGTGGTATAGTTTGGTTACTGTCACTAAATCCTCCATTCAATGCAACCTTTAATTTACAAGAAACTTATGTTGCTCTATGTATTGAGAGACACACCCCCTCCACCGCCCAAGTTGAAAAACTGTATAAACAATAGCACTTATTAATGTGACCTATTAAGGTTAACTGAGGATGGCAGAACATCTGTTATTGGTCACCATGACTTCAGGTACTACAGATAGTAATTCTTATCAGTAGTTTTGCAGTCCTTGCAATGTTTGGATCAGGTGACATGGGAGGGAGTGCTACATAGACGATGTGTAGCCTGAAAGTTAACTGTTTTAAATTCCAAAATTTAATACGGAGCAAATTGTAATCTACACTCTTTATTAGTGCTTTGGTGCTGATGCTTAACACCTATGTGTTAAAAGGCATGAAAAAATTTTGAAGAAATACCAAATTCTGAAAAATAATTGGTGAAACTGAAGCACTTACTGTCACATTGGCTGTTGCAAGCAAAAAAGAACAAGCCTAAAGCTTGCATTGAATAAATTGTTAGTGTGTCGTGTTACTAAAAAAGTGTGCTGTTGTTTAACTGTTTGACATCTGACTTATTAAATTCTAGAATTTATCTCAACCATTTATTTTTTCCTTAAGATTTGAATTCAAATGCAATACACAAATAAAATAGTTGTTGCAGCACACGTCTGTCTACTTAATTCTGTAGAGCGTATTATAAAATATAATACCAGAAAAATTCTGGGTTCTGGTTAAGACTACTTACAGTCTGTCAGGAAAAAAATTGTGCTTAGACTTTTGTCTAGGGTATGTTGTGTTTATTTTAAGTTGCTGTGTGTAACCTTTCTTAAGATAATTATTTAGAGGTTCTAGCACAGGAATAGAAAACTTCTATTTCTATTCTACTGCTTCTGATTCTGAAGTGAAAACCTGAAAAATAAAATTTCATTTTGGATAGGTGCCATTCTAGAGGATGATACGATATTAGGTGAGCCTTCAGGAAAAGTAATAAAATAATGGAAAAGATGTTAACTAAGTAATTCTTGAAGGTAGAATTTACATATGTTACTTGAAAAAACGTTTAATGCCAAGCTCTATTACCAGTGTTCCTCAGTGTTAAGTTCCTATCTGGTTTAATGGGCCAAAGCCCAATGCTCTGTTTTCTAGAATTCTAATACTTTATACAAATGTTCACTTTCTGTTTCAACAGGCCAGTTGGGATGCCAAAAATGGAAAAAGTTTACCTACATAACCCTAGCTCAGAAGAAACAATTACATTAGTATCAATATCTGCTACAACATCACATTTTCATGCATCATTTTTCCAAAATAGGGTAAGTAATTCTGCTTTTGCAAAATGAGCTTTTCCTTCCCCCCTCCTCACCCCAAATGGGAGCTTGACTTCCCTCCCTTCTTTAAATGAGCTACTTACTGTAATAATTACATACATAAAAATATTAAGATACTGCAGTTCTCGATCTCGAATCAGTTACCAAGCAAATTTGAACTGAGCATGGAAAAACACACAAACCCCACTAGAAGAGAAGGAATGAAATATTTCATAGGAGTTCTGACTACACTGGAAGCGTGACTGTAACTGGTGGTTTAACAGCAGATCTCCTTTGTTGCTGAAGTGACTAAGCGTACATTGCCTTAGAGCTCATACAGGAACAAGCTGTTCTTTTAATTTTTCTGAAAATTTTAAGTCCAGTGAAGTGGTATTAGTGTGAAGCAGTCACTCCAGTGCACTCATAACTACTGCAGTCATGTTACAGGAACTTGCAAGTTAAAAAGCATGGTGTCAGCAGGGTTAACTCTTAACCACATTAACCAGATATAGTCCTCTAGTTTCAGTTTTGTCTGCAGGGCCTGTGGCTTAGCAGGGACCATGTAAACACTAAAAACTTCAGAAAACCTGTCTATAAGCAACCTTTCTCACTTACAGAAGTCTTGCAGTAATTGCCTTTCTCCAACCTTCTGTAAACCGTCAGTCCAAAATATTTCTGGTAAGCTCAACTCTAAGTTCAGAATTCAACATGAAAATTAAATTAAATATGATCCTGTCCTAGATAATAGTTATAAAACACTGGTATTTTTAAATCTTGTTGTATGTTTCCAAGACTTTCTAACTTCAGTTTTCACATAAAGAACACACAGAGATCTTCTGTAGCACAAAAACTATTTTTCATCTGCAAGGTGGAATGTCTTCAATAAAGTTTTGCTTATTCCTCTGCTTGCTTGCTTTCATTTTTTCCAGAAAATTCTTCCAGGAGGGAACACGTCCTTTGATGTAGTTTTCCTTGCAAGAGTAGTGGGAAATGTAGAGAACACTTTATTTATTAACACTTCTAATCATGGGGTATTTACTTATCAGGTAAGAGAATTACACTCTTTCAGAAAAAGTTGTGAAGTGTGAATCAACCAGAGCAGTATTTATTATGGCATGCTTAATCATCCAAGGATATTTGCACAATAGTGTTGTTTTTTTTTAATCAGCCCAGTGGAAGAAATTTCCATCCCTGGTGCTTGTTGTAACACAGAGGTATACCATTGCTGATACCTGTAGGGCAGTACTGTAAACCAGATCGATGAAATTATGTAGGGTTTAAAATCCTCCCAGCAACTTTGTGTGTGTTATTTTAGTGTCTCATTGCAGTGAGCATTGCATTTCAGCTCATTCTTTAGCTCTGTACTCATCTGATCCAGTGGCAAGACAATGTTATTCATTAAGCTGGCAAAAAATTACTCACTTGAGATTCTGAAAGATAAACCAGACAGATGAGAGCGTCTGAAAAGTCTGAAAAGTGAGAGAAATACTCTTGTTGAAAGAATATGACTCTTACCATGGCAATGTCTTCAAAACAACAACAAAAATGCTTCCCATATGGATTGTCTGTTCCATAATGGTACGATTAAAGGAAATTTCACATTTTTTCAACCTTTAGCTGGTATCTAGTGTTTCAGAGTATCAGAAAAAAAGGGTGGTATTTTGACTTCCTGTGTTCTGAATATGTCAGCGTAGTAATCATAGAAATACCCTTTAGCTGCAAACTAAACTAGCTACTTTATTTTAGTGCTTTACCATGATGATGGTTTTAAATGTTCGGTTAGAAGGATACTATAAAATTAATGAAAAAGAGTACTTGGTAGATTACAAAAATTGGTGCACATATGTTAGGTTCTGCAACAATTACATACAGCTACTTACGCTCACTTTTGTTTTTCTGAACCAGGTATTTGGCATTGGAGTACCGAACCCCTATCGATTGCGCCCATTTATTGGGGCACGAGTTCCTGTAAATAGCAGTTTTTCTCCTATAATAAATATACATAACCCTCACAGTGAACCTTTGCAGGTCAGCCTAAGAGAAAACTATTAATGCTTGTTTATGTTTATGATATTAAACTGAAATTTTGCTTTTTTTGGTACTTATTAAAATTCTGTTTGAAATTTAAAGCTATTTGAGGCCAAGTCTTTTATATTATATAAATGTTTTTCTGTTCAAATGCAAATCAGTTGTGCTATAAATTGTAGATTATGCTCACAGATCTCTTAATTTGCTAAATCGAGGTTTTTACTGTGAAATTTCCATTTCTAAAATGGTCACCATTACTGCAAAATAAAGAATTAAATCTCACTGGTAATTAAGACAAAAACTGAAGCAAACAATGTAAAATAGATCTTGTGCTTTTAATCCAGGCATGCCTCTTAGCTTCCTTCAGCTCATTTTGCATAGCATAAGGTGTCTTTACAGTGTACCCTAGTATGTAGTGTCGGCAAACATTCTTGTGTTAAGGCAGGATTGATGATGTCTGTACCTAACTGGACAAGTAAATGAATGGTCCACTGATAAATGTGACCTGATTCTGTTAAGTGATCCACAAACCAAAATGCTACAGAAAGCTCATAAAGTGTAGCACTAGCAAATGTCTTATGTCATCATTTAAAAGTGAATTTATAAGATACTCCAGTGGTCAAATAGTTGCTAACCCATGCCATTGCACGTTATAATACCTGATAACTAAAACAGGATCCCTTTAAAGTTGAGTGCTAACATTTTCCTGATATCCACCCTCAGGTGGTAGAAATGTATTCCAGTGGAGGTGATCTCCATTTAGAGCTTCCAACAGGTCAGCAAGGAGGTACAAGGAAGCTATGGGTGAGTAGTCATGTTTTGCAACATCCATTGTACTTGTGTAGGGAGGTTTTATTTTGATATGATTTTAGGTTTTGAGGCTTTTTACCAACTTTGTTTCTTGTCATGAAATCATTAAAGTACCCCATAAAAGCTGAATGATAACAGGGTCTGTTAATTGTATGGTAATGGGAATTGAAGGAAAGGTTTAATTAAAAGAAGCCACCTGTATTGAGCGGTGCTTTTTTGAAATGAGAGGAATAAGATGATCCCCACCAGAATGAATTCCACCTACCTAAGCATTCAGGACAATGCAGTCTTCTGATGGCCTGTGAGGTGGATCTAACCCACTGGAAAAATATACGGAAATTTTAAAATTTTTTTGTGTGTTATTTAAACTGAGAAAGTCCTTTCTGCAAATCACTGAATGCATACATGGGTTGAAAAAGCAGCTGAACAAACTTAAGGAAGAAGAATCTATTAAGGATTACTAAACAAAACAGCAGTGTGTCTAGCTGTAGTAAATCCCTACATTATGACTCAAGAGTGGCTGGAAGCTGTTCTGGAAAATATTCCTATATGCGTGTCCTGCAGCTACTCTTTACTCTTTGTCTACTGCTGGAGACAGTGTAGCGGATTGGACGGACTCATGGTTTGGCCCTTTAAATCTGTTTTACTGTGTTCTTCACTTAATGTAGTTTTGAAGTAACACATACTGATATCTTTAAGTGACATAAATTTTCAGAAGCATCTTGAAGGTAAAGTATTGGCTCCATGCTGTATATCACGCTGTTGGTAATGTCTAACTAGATTAAAAAAAACAATTTTCCTCTTTAATTAGAATTCTTTTTTTGATGACTGTTTTTTGTCTGGGAGAGACTTTAAAGTCATTGGGCTCCAAAACTTGTCTCTTGCTCAAGTGTATCATTACAGTCACTGAAAGTTACATCTGATATAACAAGTAAAGCCAGGATATTTCCAAGTGAGCTAAGGAGGACGATGACAAAACTTAATTCCTGGCTTTTCTGGAGGAGGTCCATGAGAATGGTAGTATCTTTGTTTTAGATAGAAAAGTTGCGAACAAGTCACTATGAATACAGATGATGACCATTTAAAAAAATGCAGTGGAAAGAGTAAAGAGATGCTGAGGGTGAGCTGTAAACCTTAAGGATTTAAAAAATGAAGGCTCTAATGTTTTGGCACCATTTTAGTCCAATGGCATTGCTTCTAAAGATAGCCTCTTCCGTGTTGTCAAAAGAACTCCAGGGGAATGTTAAATTCTGTAGCTGTTAGTAGGTATGTAACAAACATGTTAGAACCACAAACAAAAGAATAGAAGATTTTTAAATGTCTGGTTTGTTTCTAGTTCTGTTTCCTGAGCATGTAGCTTTTCAGCTTCTCTAGGCCAGGTTGCCAGTTAAGGTAATGACAACATGCATGTGAAAGCTTCCAATCTATTGCACGGAAAGGCAGTTAGTTAATACTAGTCAGCACTCATCCACGTAGTTTTCATATCAACCATTGGTATTTCAAAACAATAAGGCAATTAGAAGACATTAAACCTGTAGGAGAAAAAAACCCAGTTATGTCATTTTATTGGCTATGTCAAGAGCTGCAGTGCAGTTAGAAAAAGCTGCAGAGTAGAAGAAATTATTTGAAATATGATGATGATACTTCAACATATTGTCTAAAACTGTTTTGGCGCCAAATGTTTGGATGATTGGATGAAGCAGACTGCATATGCAGGAGTATTCTTCTAATCACTGTTCAAAGTTACTTCTGGGATCTGACAAACCTTGGATCCCTGCTTACCCATATGGAAGAGTCAGATCACATCCTTTGAAACATTAATGAACAGCTGCATTATGTTAGGTCTCTAAATAAGTGCGAAAACAGAACTTGAAGTCTTTTTAGTTGAGGGACTCACCAAGTAGTAGCAGCTAAAAATACTTACTCTTGATATTCAACAGTGTTCAAAAAATACATCTACGGTCATTGTGCTATGGAAAATATGGCTTGATCTCCTGAATGCATAGGTATGAGTTTGTACTACAGAAAGCACAGAAGGGATGTATGAGACAATCAGTGTCTATATGTATTATGACCTGTCCAGTTTCCTTCATCAAAAACACAAAAGAAAGAACTGAAACATCAATCAATGCAAGGACTACTGATCAAAATTTCCTACTATCTGTCACATTTATTTGCATTTAAAGTGGAAGAAGCTCCAAATTTCAAATCAAGGTTTTCATCTTCTATTAGAAGAAAACGAAAAATCAACCAAAGAAACAAAAAACAGTTCCACAAGTTTCTGGCTACTTGCAGTTCTGCACTATTTCAATTTGTGTTTAGCACTGAGACTGTATGGCTTGTATCTGCATTGGAGAAAAAAGACCAATTAGAATATGCAAAAACAGTATTTGAATTTACTGCACTCAGTAATATTTTCATGAATAGATTTTGTTTATTGGTAGATTCTGTCAATTTAGTCTACTGTCTCTTTACCAGAATTTTAATACATAAAACTTAATCAAATGGGATGTGAAAGTCCTCTTGCATATACCTATTTTTAATCAGGGTCGTATTAGATGATTACAACTATCCTTACTAAATTTAATGGTAATTTTAATAATATGCAGCCTATCTCTTACTGCTATTGCAGCTCTTTTTAAAAATACAATTATACTCAATGCTTCTATTGTAATTTTTTTTGGTGTGGCAGCTTTTTTGTAATTACTGTACTCTCATAGATGTGCTTTGATTATTTGTCAGGAAATACCTCCCTATGAAACAAAAGGAGTGATGAGAGCCAGCTTTTCTTCAAGAGAAGCAGATAATCATACAGCCTTCATTAGAATAAAAACAAATGCCTCAGACAACACAGAATTTATCATTCTCCCCGTTGAAGTAGAAGTTACAACAGGTTTGTAGAGAACTGGTTGGGTTTTTGTTGGTTTTGGTTTTTTTAAGTTATTCAGCTTAATTAACTTCTAGTATAATAAGAAAATGGTAACTTTTATCTTTTTTTTTTTTTCTTAAAGCACCAGGAATCTATTCATCAACAGAAATGCTAGATTTTGGTACACTACGAACACAAGGTAAACTATACTTCAGGTTTCAAAGTACTTATAAGGAGTAGGGTGAGGAGCGGGAAGCCCAGATACCTTTGTACTATCCAGGGTTGCTTGTGGAATGCTGCTTTTTAAAAGCCAGAGTTTCAAAAGCAGGACAACAATGTGTTACAACAGTACACAAATGTATTCACCTGCAAGTATATGTGAGATATGTGTACAAGCAAACACTAGTTTGCACATCCAGTTATAAGTCTAGTAATAATATTAGTCTTACACAGTTGTGCATGGCTTAGTCTGAAAACCATTGTCAGTTTACTTAATTTGTGAACTTGTTTTGAAAGACTGCTTTACCTCTGCATAAGTTTTAATAATGTTCACACACAGGGAATAGTAAAAGTGTGCAAACTTAATCTAATTTGTTACTTATGTCTTTTAAGTGCCACTTATACATTTGTGTCTAATATTTTACATTTTAAAATAGTATTGAGTACAGAAATAAAAAAATTATGGCATAAAGGAGTAAAACTGAAGGTATCTTTTGAAACTGTAAAAAGGCCTCATTACTGAAGAAAAACTGTATATATCATACTACAACTAGAAAAAGGTAGCTTCTGAAGTACTTTTCCCTGCAACTTATTTAACATGCAAAGATTTTTAAGTAAGACTAGTTTCTGCTGAATGTTGGTGCATCTGGGAAAATCATTCATTGTAGTAGTATTTTTACCCTGTTCATTTCTTAACATGTTAGAAATTCAAGTGGTTTAGCTGAAGCATGTAATACCTACTAATATACAAAAATGCAATTTTTAAGTGTGTCAGATTCTTGGAACTAGCTATTTTGACTGGCTGTACTGTCATTAACTTTTTAACACTGAACAACAGTGGATTTATATGAGAAACCAGCTAGTGCAGATGACTTTGTTTAAGGTTCTAATGTTAAAATAGCCTAATAGCCAGGTGTGTTTTTTGTTCTTTAACAGATCTGCCAAAAATTTTAAATCTGCATTTATTAAATTCAGGAACAAAAGATGTGCCAATTACAGTAAGTTTTATTTCCTTTCAATTTGAAACTTTCTACTTGGGTTTACTTTCTCTAATACAAATTGATCATTCACAGGTTCACCATGTAGTGTTTAGAATTAGAAGCTAGGTGATGTGTGACTGAAAACGTAACTTAATAGTAAGACAAATAATCTATATGCATGGTAAAATTCATTTGCTTCATAGCCTTCCTTGAACAGCTGTTTCAGCATTTATAGGCTGTGCCTGCAATATCTGAGCCTTTGCAAGCTTTTATACCTGAGAACAGTAGCTCCTGTTTGGTGAACGGGAGATTAATGCAGAGTCTGGGATTGTTTGGCCTCATCACACACTCCATGAGAGTGTATAACGTGCTACCACATTATACATAATCTTTTAAGACGAGCAAAGAGTCGCTGTCGAGCAGACTGTAAAATGACTCTTGTTTTCTTGAGGTTATCTGCTTTGTAGCTTGAAATAAGAAAAAAGCCTGCTAACACTCTAGAGCCCTTTCCAGTGAGATCACTGCAGCTGCACGTAAAGTGCAGCCAGCTTCAGAATTCTAGGTTTTAGATTTTCTACGTTCTATTTTTATTACAGAATTTTGGCTCAAGTCTGGTAGTTTGCCTTCGTTCATTCATACCTTTTTCCTGTGCAATTTTTCCTCATTACCCACTATTTTTCTCACTTCTTCCTTGTTTTCCAGATTTAGTTGTGTAGCTAGCTATACCTTGTCCCAGTGCACTTCAAAAAGTGTTGAAGTGTTGAAAAGAAACCAGAGGAGCCAGAAGAATGACTGAAGGATTGGCAAAGGTTTCTTACTGAGCTCTTGGAGAACATTTCTGTTTTTAAAGCTTATAGCTGTAACTGTAGGGAATAATATTTTAATAGTAGAGGTCTAACAAAACTTAATCTAGCCTCAGGTTCCAGTATTTTAACTTAAATTAGAAACAGGACACATTTTTAGTACAAGGATAACTTTCCGCTGTGATAATAGTCCCTTGCAATGCTTGCTAAGCATTGTTGTTCACTGATAATTTCAAGTCGAGAGAAACTCGCAGTGTACTGCAAACAGAATTTAATTCATCGAAGTCCTAATGCTTGTTGCACTAAGAAGGTCAATGATCCTGTAAGGTGTCTCATGGCCTTGTAAGCCATGAACCAGCTTCCATGGACAGTTTTTATTTTAAAAAAAGACCTGTAAACGATTTTTCTAATCAGAGGGTTGGTAGATTTATTAAATTATTTTTCCAGCTATGTCTGCTGTCTTATATCATGTCTATCTTCTTAGATATACTGGGTTTCTGGCATAGGAATAGGGGGTTTTTTGTTTGGTTTTTTTGGGGGTTGGGTTTTGGGTTTTTTTTTTTAAGGGTGTAATATACTTCCTAGGTACGATGCAAATAACCATATATTCAAACCATCAGTATCACTTCTAATATCTGATAATGTAGTACCTAATTTGTACTCCTCCTTTAAAAAAAACCCACCCATTTTTTTAAGTTATGGTCTTTGGACCATAGACTGCAGGCTAATGGAAGGCTATCATTTGATAACCATTATACGTGTCATGACAGAACTATTAGAGATTAATTATTCTTTTACAGTGTTTCAAGGCAGCAAATTCGGTGTTCTTAAAGCTCTTAGGACTCACTTCTTCAATTATGAAGTTACCACATAAGTCCAGATATGATGTATTTTTCAGTGTGTCATATATGGCACATCAAGTCAA
The DNA here is from genome assembly GCF_949628215.1 of Phalacrocorax aristotelis. Classification (NCBI taxonomy): domain Eukaryota; kingdom Metazoa; phylum Chordata; class Aves; order Suliformes; family Phalacrocoracidae; genus Phalacrocorax; species Phalacrocorax aristotelis. Next base: position 73,055,757 of record NC_134276.1, on the reverse strand, counting down.
TTGTTTTTTTTGTTAAGGCACAGCTTTGTTGTGAAGTCTGTAACCTTTCTAGCACTTGAGGCACCATGTGAATTTCTGCTGCTGTGCCAATCAAGGAATTTCAAAGTGGTAAGCAAGAGTAAGGAATTTTTGGAAGGAACCTGGTGAATAGCTTACTTCTAGGAAACCTTGAGAAACGGATTTCTGACCCCTTAGAGCTAGGGTTTAAAAGCAGTGAGACAGAGCTCTCTGACAAATTTCATCTTAATGTCAGAAGAAAAGGCCAAGGCTATATTTAGCATATATTTAAGCTGAGTGCTGGAGGAACTAAATATCTTCAGGTCATCTGTGTATGAGAGACCGCTAATACTGTTGCCAGAGTTGTAGTTGTTCTGCCTTTAAGTACTTAGTCATGCTGTGGTCCAACAAATTGGTTGAGGAAAATAAAAGCAAGTCACTTAGCTGTCTTTTTTGAGTTCTAAAACTCTTCATAAAAACTTGCTTAATTACATTTTGTAGGGTTTTCTCCATTATAAGGGAGAATCATGTTTATTTTATGACTGGATGAACTGTTGTCATGCTGCAACAATTAAGCTATGCTGTCAAAAATCTAGTAAGTGTAGGTGGTTGAACGCTTTCTTTTATCCCTTGTCTAGAATGAAAATTTTGTGTTTCTTTAAGGCAGTTTAAGTCCATTTGATTGCTAAAAGCAAAAGCACACTTCAAAATTTGAGCTTCTGTTTGTGTTTGATGCATAAAGAACAGGGAACTTCAGGACAGCTGTATATTGAAGCTGAGTTCTTATCAGTTTGAAAATAAAAATGTTTGTATGAGAAAGTATTTACTTATGTCACAATTTGCGTACTTTAGAGTAGATATTTTTTTATCAACCCACAAGAATTAGTTTACTTCTGTGTTATGTTTTCAGTCTGCACATTTGAGCGCACACATATCAAAATTATCAAGGGAAAGTCACCTTAAAGGATTAAAATGTAAGAGTTTCTTCCATGGCTGTTCTGGGTGGTGCTTTATGGTGAAAGTGAACTTCAGTTAGTTAGTTGTGTCCCTGTTTAAACTGAAGGCCAAGTTATTACTGACAAAATAATTGTGTCTGTAAAAGCAAACAGAACAGTACAAAGGTGGTTCTGACACTAATGGAACCAGCCTTAGCCTGCAGCCTATAGCCACAGGACTTTTTCTTCTTGCAGTAGGGTAGCTGTGTCTTTACTCTCTGTAAACAAAAGTCTACAGCCTGCTCAGTCTTTAGACCGACATGCTAGGTGGACAAGGCAAAACTATGCTTGGGAGCTTGCTGACAGGTAAACAGTATGGATGGACACGTGCCAGTGTTTCAACCCATACTCTTCCCCTCTTTAGCTTTATTAGAATGTATGGCCTGAGAGTCCCATAAACCTTGAATTCTTTCTCAGTAACTGCTGCAGTAGCACAAAGTTTTCTTCCCCCTCTGTGTTCTCTAGAACATTTAACGTCCTCATTTTCTACTTTTATGCTTCTGCTCTTATGCTGAATATTGAATGTATCTTCATATAGCAGGGTCAGAAATCTTGACTGGGGCACCCCATGGGAAAGCCACGAAGTGTGTCTACTTCTAAATTCTTCCCCACAGAAGTTGCTGTCAGGACACTTTCTGAAAAAAATGGTGGTATTAGATTCTTGCTGGAACTCGTTTTGCATGTTTTCTTATGACCTGTCCATATTTGATGATTCTTAAGGCACATCTCAGGACCTAAGTTCTGCTTGGGCTTTATTGGAAAGAGGTTAAAATTTGAGGAAAGGGAAGTTAGAAGGATTCTTAAGTATATTTGTTTTTCCTTTAGTTGTCTTAATTCTGTATTTCCTTTTATAGCACGTAACCAAGCAACAAATGAGAAATGTGCATGATATAGTTAAGAAATTTTCTACAAAACAGTGCTAAATTTCTGCCTTACCTGAATTCATTAGCTGTAGATATTTTGAGTAAATACATCTAGGTTTGTTACACTTGTGGTTTGAGATGCATCTCTGAAAACTGCCATTTTTCTGTCAGCACGCTGTCCTTTTGAATATTTCCGATATGATTTACTAAATTAGATTAGCATAATGTCAAACTTCAATAATTAAAAACCCAGCTCTTTGCATGGAAAGAGCTACTAGAAATGGTTATCCCTGCTGCCATGCAAAACCATGAACTTGATTACGGCTTTGGTTTTGTCTGCTTTGAGAGGTTTTTATAAAGACACCCCAAGATCTCAGTTTTGTAGTATGGATTTCATTAGAAGAAAATTGTGATAATTTCCCTCATGAGGAGAAAGAGCGAAAAGCTGCACCATGTGCATGCAGATGGTTGACAAAGGTCAGTACTATAAATCCAAAATACAAAACTTATAGTTAAGAGAGAGAATTTGTTAGCTGCCGGAGCAGTGCTGCTTGTTTCCTCTAAGGATCACATGGCCTGCAGAACTTAGCTATGTATGCATGATTTTATGGCTTTAATTTACAATCAAGAACAGCTTAGCTTGGAAGTACTGTAATTGGTTTGTACCATAGCTGTCTGCCTTGCTCCTCTCTGACCAAGAAAGGCTCAGCTGCTTATGAAGCAGGTGCTGAACCTCTGCAGCCCAGTATAAGGTAAACCAGCACTCATTTCGGTTTCCTTAATGCAGCACCTTGTAATTTGCAGTAGCTTAACAGCTGCTACATGAGCAGCTGAGCTGTTCTTACAGCAGGAGAAGACAGCTGGGAAAGAGGAACCGTGGCAGCCATCCTTATTTTAAGCGAAACAAGAATAAGAGCATTTAAATGCTCCATGCCCAGTTTCTCTCCATGAAATCTAGATAAAGAGTTTGCTAGCAGTCTTTATAGAGACTTCAGGTATTGACGTGGAATCCATAATCCTGCTATACAGCAATGAGTATCTGTACAAATCAGCTGTGGCTAATAACTGATACAATTGCTGTTCCAGTAATGCCCAATTCATCTTTTCCATTTAGTTTAAAACAGTAATCGTCAGATACAAAAGGTGATCTTGTAAAATGTTAGTATAGAATGAGGGTCATCTTAGATTTACAAAACTGTATAGAGAACAGTTAATTTTTTTTTTTTCTCCTCTGTAGCAGCTCTGCAGACCTAGCATGGGATCAGAGACAAGGTAGATGTCTGTATCATTACCAGTAATTACACAAGTCAGTTAACAGCTTTCTCAATGAGTGCACCAGAAACAAATAGTCTAGCTATTGTAGCCCTGCACCATTAAGAATAAAAAATAAATCTTTATTTAAATAAAGCTTGTTTTCTATTTTATTAACATGTTTCTGTCCATACTGTCACTTCAACCAACACTCCCAAGGAGAACTCTCTATTGCCTACTTTGCTGCATACTGACTTAGTAATTTGCAGGACCCAAAAGAAAATCTAAAGCCTCTCATAATGCTGCTTTGTTATAGGAAAGACAGACCCTCTAAGAACTCAGCCAAAACTAGTTGCTGTTGGATCACTTTGAAGGATACGTGAAGGCTGCACAGTGTGTTAACAATGATAAATTTACAGGTCCTTCATATTTTGATTGTTTGCAGAGTGTTAGACCTACACCACAGAATGAAGCTATAACAGTACATTTCAAGCCAGTTACGTTAAAAGCCTCTGAAAGTAAATATACCAAAGTTGCAAGTATTAGCTTTGATGGTAAGTACTGCTCCTCTCTTAGAACTTGTCAAGTGCTTCTTAAAACTTGCTGAAACTTCATGAATTATTTTCCACTCTCTTAACAAAATGTTATTTGTAATTTTGAGAAGGAAATGGAATTTTCCTACCTGTAGAAGGCTTACAGTTCTTCTACCTTAAATTACTTCTGAAGGGATCATCTCTGGTCATAATCAGCAAGTAACTTAGACTGGTCAATACTGATGAGAAAAGAAGGAATTCTTAAGCCATCTTCTATGTGTAAAGATTGAACGTCATATATCTATTAAAGATAAGCAGAATTCTTACGTTAAGACACATCATTTAAAATGTATTGTTAGTCTAATTAGGCATTTGTTTTTGAGAAATCCTAACAAACTAGGATGTCTTCCTCATGGTAATACATATTAGAGGAGAGAATATATCATGGATTCCCCTTCCAAAGTTTAAAAAGGAATTCAAAAATCTTATTTCTGTTTAAGGGATTGACTTGATGAATTCTCTTCAGTGAAGCAGCCACCCCTAAATATTTGCTATTTCAGCTATCCTACTACATGCAAGGGCTTTAGAGGCTGGTGGTTTCTCCTAACTACTATTTGAATCCCTTGACTTTTCTGGCAGGGTAACATTGCTTGTTCTGTGATCGTGGAGCAGTTACGTGAGCTTCATTTTGGGGCTTGTGTAGTCTGGGCTCTTATATGGATTCTGCTTCCGTAAAGTGTAGCATGGCTTGGAGTTCTTCATTATTAAAATGTTGCTGCACTTCTGGCCTAAAGTTCTGCTCGACAAGTGAGGAGCCCAGCCACTTCAAGTTTCTGTTCTGTTAGTGGAGGGTTAGGTGTGTTCCATACTCTAAGTGGGGAATTCAGCTCACCTGTTCTGTGAATTATAATCTGGACATGTCCAAGTTATTTATTTGGCAGGAACAACCAGGCTTCCCTGTCGTCGGTATGTTTATTAACTCAGGCAGGTCACCTAACAGATGGTAAGGGGGAGGAATTCAAAACTCAGATCTCTTAGTTTCTAGACTTACTCCATGTCATTTGCTCACTGAAATTTCCTTAAGATCAATTCTTCTCTTCCATGATACTTCATCTCTGGGCTTCTTCTATGCTTTTACTCTTCTATTCCTGCTGGTCTAACCTATTGGGTCTTTTTTTTTTGTCTACTTTAATAAACTTCTTATATTTTCGTGTGTACAGCATCAAAAGCAAAAAAAGCATCACAATCTTCTGGGAAAATAACTGTTAAAGCGAAGGAGAAGAGCTACTCCAAACTTGAAATACCATATCAAGCAGAAGTGTTGGATGGGTAAGCTTCCAGTAGTTGAACCCAGTTAAAAAACTAAACGCTGAAAATTAGCTGATGTAGCAGGGAATGTTGCCTTTTTAGGGGGTGAAGGGAAATAAAGAGAAGATACCCAAGTTTTCTAAATCTGGAGCTCAGTTAGAACTACTACTTGTTTGAATTTTATTGATTTTACACAAGTAGATGAAGTAGCCGTAGTAATGCATAAGCTGGTTTCAAGGCTTGGGTTCAAAGTGACCTTAGAGAGTTGTTTTTCAGAACAGTTGAAGGCTGCAGATTAGTCATTTTTAAAATGCAGAATTGGAAAATTTTCTGGGTTTGCATTTGCTGTTTTATTACTATAGGAAGTAAGGGTAGAGGAAATATTTCTTGTTTTAAGCAAAATTTTGGAAGAACTGTCAGTGCTTCCTTATTTTTTGTTATTTATTTTCAAAGTATGGCTAAGTTGACTTCAAAGTTATTGTTGAAATGAGGTGCTACTTTTTCAACAGAACTGACAATTTTAAAGGCAAGCAAACTAAACCTTACCTATTAGAACTTTTGTGCTGCAGGCACCTGTTTTGGTTCATAAGGAATATACATGATTTGCAAACTATCTTAATACTTCAACACTTCCTTTTAGTCCTCTTAATATTCACGTATTTTCGTATCTCATTTGAATGACTTAATTAGCAATGTCCCTGTAATGCTAATAATATAGTTTCAGCGTGCAGTGGGGTGTGTACCTTTTTTGCTGTTGGATTGAATGAATTCTAGTCTTTTGTATAACAAAAACACTTTGTTTGAGGGAAGTCTTTACTTTATTCATACTATTTTCTTTTAATAGATATTTAGGATTTGATCATGCTGCCACACTCTTTCACATCCGTGACAGTGCTGCTGATTCCGTGGAAAGACTGATCTATCTAACAAACACATTCAGTTTTGCAGTCCTAATACATGATGTTGTGTTACCAGAAGAAGCAAAACCGATGTTTAAAGTAAGCCCCGTTTCAGGAAACATTTTTACCTAATGGTAAATATTTAAATGTGCTGCACTTTGTTAAATTGTAACATTGATCTTCATTGTTCACTGATCTAGGTCCAGAACTTCAGTAAACCAGTCTTAATTCCGCCTAATGAATCCAGATATATTTTTACACTTCATTTTATGCCTGCCACATCATCTGTTCATGTAGATAATAATATTTTACTTATCACCAATGCTTCTAAATTTCACCTACCTGTCCGAGCATACACAGGATTTTTAGATGTAAGTATTTTCCTTTTTTTTTAGCTACTTCAGTCTAATTAATTCTTTATTCTACTTCTATGGGAGGACAGCTTCTTAAAATTCAAAATAACTAACTTTACCAGTTCTTTCCTTAAACAGCTTCAATTACTGCTGAAAAATTCTTTCTTGTTCCCTTTAGTTTTACATAGAAAATTTATAGAATTTTGAGATTGTCACAATACAGCTGTATTAGACTTATTAATGCATTCATTAATGAGCTTAGAGTTTGAGCAGATTTTACATTTAATTTATGCTAAAGTACTTTTCTCAATCTTTCTAGTACTTTGTACTGCCTCCAAAAACTGAGGAACGATTTATAGATTTTGGCATATTGAGTGCCACAGAAGCTACCAGCATTTTATTTGCAGTCATCAACAGCAATCCAATAGAGGTAAGGATGGATTTATTTAGTTTACCTTTTAAAAAACTTATGTCAGTGTTGTTACTGAAAACAGTACCTTTTCGTTCTTTTTAAGCTGGCTATAAAAAGTTGGCATATTATAGGGGATGGTTTGGCCATCGAACTTCTAACAATTGAAAAGGGAAACAGAACAACGATAATTGCAAACCACCATGAACTACAAAATGCTAGTGCATCCGATCAGTCCTCAGTAAGTAATCCTTTGAATCCATTGCTTAAAGCTAGGTTTAGGAAGGGGGAAAAAAGAAACAAATCTGTGCAACTTCGTGCGGTTTCATTTTAGCAGGGGGAGGGAGGATAAGAGTTCATAATTTTTGTCTGAACTTGAGTGTGATATAAAGCATGTAGAATTTCTAAAGTTTATTTTAAGAAGCAGTATTGTGTTCAGATTGGTTAGACTTTGAAAGACAAAATTTCAGAAACAGTAATCTCCGTGCCCTCAGACGATGCTCATCACTTATCTGGGAAGAGTGGTATTTATCGCCTCATGGAAGAGATAATTTTTGTGTTACTAAGCTATGTGTTTGAATTTTTCTCTTTACCACTGACTTTTTTTTCAAATGGATTTTGATTGAATTTAAAGAAATAGAAGAGGATGTTGAGTGTGATTTTTAGTGAAATTTCTTTCTATTTAATGGATGACTACCATTTACAGGTGATACTAGCATCAGGTTATTATGCTGTGTTTAGAGTAAAACTAATAGCGAAAGAACTTGAAGGAATTCATGATGGAGCTGTACAAATCACGACGGACTATGAGGTACGTTTATTGTATATTCATGGGTGTTCCCCAAATGATATGTTCCATTTTTAAGCGTGAATTTTTAAGAGTTGGGGTAGTGGACAGATTGCAATATTGGGGAAAAGTTGAGGTTGGGAGGGACCTCTGGAGGTCAAGTTACATCTGCATGTTAACCCTGCATCAAATGACAGTGATGCTACTTATGCTGTGTCTTCTCTGAAGGAATGAAAATGGCTTTCATTGTGATTTTCATCTGGCTTTCAGAAATAGCCATTTAAATCTAACCTAATGCTTTGAGATATGGGTTCTTCAGTGACTTGACACATTCTCCAAGCATCAGTGCGTGGATCTTTTGGCATAATACATGGTGACAGTGTGTGCTTTGGTAAATTATCAATTACTGAAATTGAGCTATAGTTTCAGAGGGGTTTTTGTCAAAACCCAATGTGAAGGCTGTTTTGGAGAAATTACAGTTTGCTGACAGTTGATGAAACAGAGTTCTTACACTAAGATTAGTAAAGGAGAGAACAAGAAGTTAATTCTCAACTTCATATGCCTTTCCTGTTAATAAATAAATTAGCAGAAGAGAGAGGTTCTAATACATAATGGAACCTGTATTTAATATCTTTGGGTGACACATGTTGAAAAAAAAAGAAGAGACACTGCTTATGGAGTCAGGAGATTCTATAGTTTATTGTATGGTTCTCATGAAGCTACAGAAAATGGGAAGTTCCTAATTTCTGACAGTTATCTGAGATTTTAAGCTTTTTTAATATGTCCATACATGTATTTGACCTGTCAGTTATAGAATCTGAAGCATTTAATTTTCTTACTTGTTCTTACAAGTTATTGTAGTTGTATTGGTAGCTTTAATAATACACAGACAGGATCTCATTGCCATCCCTTCCACACTCCCTTTTCTAAGTTTACATCTGTCTCGAGGTCTTACCATGACTTCTAATGTTTTTTGAGAAGTTTGGTATATCCTCTTCCCTCATACTTGTTTACTTGAAAGATGTCCTCCTGTTTTCGAACAAAGTAAGCCCCATTTAAGTGAGACATATATAATGCCCCGTTGGGCAGCTTATATTTTAATTGTGCCTTTGTTCCATGTGGAATGATGCTAAGTATGACTGAGCGAAAGTGTGCTTCCTGACAATATGGAATGGCTGTTATGAATATGATCATGTGTTGAAATCTTAATTCCTGGCCCCATGTTTTAAATGTGTATATAAACCTAGACTACATTAATTGTAGAATTTCAGGGGATTGTTATTTTATGCATCTTAAAAGTGGAAGAGACATTTAAGGGCTGAAATTTAAGTCGTTTTTTCTAAACTTTTCTTCTTCTTTTTCTTCCAGATTTTAACTATACCAGTAAAGGCAGTGATTGCTGTAGGCTCGCTGACCTGCTCCCCAAAACATGTTTTTCTTCCACCTTCTTTTCCGGTAAGACTGTTGGGTAACATCATTAAATGTTTCCTTGTTGTGTTTTTTATTTATCTGTCCTTTTCAAGAGAAACCATTGTCTTGGATTGTTGCATGTCAAATTGGTGGCGAGATTGTGCTACCAAACTGTTAGGATTCAGTTTGTTGCTGTTTTTTTGGTTTTTCCCCCAACATGTCCCAGGCATGAGTTATCCCTACATCTCCTCTACTGTCCACTTGAATGGGGTCTTGGAATACTGATATGATTCCAAACCTGATTCTTTGCAGCTTCATTCTAACATAGCTGTGGTCACTTGTTTATTACCAATTCACATGCGTTAGCACGAAGAGTAAGGGAGAGGTGAAATTGCACAAATGCATTTTTCAAATTCCTGAAGTGTAACACCAAAGACAACAAAGTCAGCTAGTAAACTGACGGTTTAGTATAAGAAGCCCTTGATCTCTGGGGAAGCATTATTGTATTGTTTCCACATTGAAAGTAGATCTTCTCAAGGGTGCGCGGTGGAGTACTTGAACAGGAAAGGAAAAAAGCTGTGTGGGTCTATAGCTGTCTGCAAAAGTATGTAGTGGCTGTTTCATCCCTGCTCCTGCAGTAGTGTCTATTCAGTGAGTGCTGAAAGCAGCTTCTTTTTTCAGGGCTATAGACTCAAGCAGCAAGCTATTAATAATACTTCCTTCTCACTTGGTATTCGGCATAACCTTAGATGCCTGTGCAGTCAAGGCATACTGACTTTGCAATTGGTATTTTGTTGAAGTCTGAACTTTATGTGCCTTTCTAATGAGTGGGGAATGTAATATGATGGAATGTCATAGGGGGAGAGATTGAAAACTGGGGAGGGGAAGCAAAAGGAGATAGAGATGGCAATTTTCTGAAAGGACAAAACTCCTTGCTTGTTTGTAGAAATGGCTTTTGTTTCCTTGTCTGTCCTGCATAGCCTTAATCTGTCATAGAGCACCACCTGTTCTCATCTCCTCTTCTTATAGCTCCTAGTCCAGTAGGAGATATTAATCCTGCTTACCTTACAATTTGTGTACTCTTAAATAGTACTGGCACTTCATCAAATGCTTTACCTCATGTCTAGTAGACAAATGATAATTTTTTGAAATAGTAATGCAGTAGGCCTCACCGGAGGAAGATAGGTCAGTCAGTAGGACTTCAGTAAATCACTGATACATTTGCCCCATTATCCATTCCATCTCCCCTCTGATCTCCTACTTCACAAATTGTTCTGAAGTCTTTTGCTGTTTTTGAGATCAGTCATGCCTACAGTTGCAAAGATCACTTATTTTTTATCTTTATGATCTGTTTCCTATTTGATTATATGGCCTCACATTATGTCTATATTTATTACACTGACTACCTTTTCCGTAACCTCATCTATGAACTGCTCCATAAGCCTTTGATAAACTGAAATACTAAAAGGTCCATTTCCCTTTCTCTCACCAAAGATAAAGCAATTTCTGTATTCTGTATGCTAATTTATACATTCTAATTCCTGGCAAGATCATTGTCCCTCTTGAATGCCACATTGAAATATTTTGTTCCATTTTGAGCCACGAAGAAGTAATTTTTTGTGCGTGTCCCCCTTTATTTTCTTCTAACTGGTATGGCTGAAGAGCTTCATTATGTGCCCCTAAGGTCTTGGTCAGCTTGATTTTTTTTTTGTTTTGTGTTTTTTTGTTTGTTTGTTTGTTTGCTTTTTTTGTTTTGTTTTGGCAGGTACTACTTGTAGCACCTGTGTTTCTCAGCCTCTGAGGCATAGCTTCCTTGCTGTTGTCATTCTTTCTCATCCTCAGACTGCTGAGATTTTTATTGGCTTCATGCTCTTTTTCTAGTAATGTTTTCACATAATTACTCATTCATAGGACCTTTGGGCTCCTGCATTTTGTTTGGTAGTACAGATTCAGATATAATTATCACTCTTAACAGGATTCTAGACTGTTCTCTGTGTTCAAGCCCCAAGCTTTTCAGAGCAGTAAGCTTCACTTACTATACTTCTGTTACTTGATGTCCTGGTTTTATCTGGGATAGAGTTAATTTTCTTCCTAGTAACTGGTATAGTGCTTTGTTTTGGATTTAGGATGAGAACAATGTTGATAACACACTGAGGTTTTGGTTGTAGCTAAGTGGTGCTTATGTTAAATCAAGGACTTCTCAGCTTCTCATGAGAAGGCTGGAGATGCACAAGAAGCTGGGAGGAGGCACAGCCGGGGCAGCTGACCCCAACTGACCAAAGCGATATTCCATACCATATGACATCATGCCCAGTAGATAAACAAGGGGAAAGCTGGCTGGGGGGCCCACTGCTCGGGGACTGGCTGGGCATTGGTCATATGGTGGTGCGCAATTACATTGTGCGTCACTTGCTTTCTTTATTCTAGCAGTAGTATTCTAGTATTATTATTTTAGTAGCATTTTTAGGAGTGACATTGCTATCATTATTACTACCACTATTACTATTTTTTATATTTTTATGATGGGGTGACTCAAGCAGTGGACAAGGGAAGAGCTATGGATGTCAACTGTCTGGACTCTTGTAATGCCTTCGACACAGTCCCCCACAGCATTCTTCTCGCTACACTGGGGAGATAAGGATTTGATGGATGGGCTGTTTGGTGGATAAGGAACTGGTTGGATGGTCACATCCAGAGGGTAGTGGTCAATGGCTTGATGTCCAGATTGAGACTGGTGACGAGTGGTGTCCCTCGAGGGTCCATACTGGGACCAGTGCTGTTTAATATCTTCATCAATGACATAGTGGGATGGAGTGCACCCTTAGCAAGTTTGCACGTGACACCAAGCTGAGCATTGCAGTTGACACACCAGAAGGATGGGATGCCATCCAAGGAGACTTAGAAAAGCTGGAGAGGTGGGCCTGTGTGAACTTCATGAGGTTCAACAAGGCCAAGTACAAGGTCATCCACATGGTTTGAGGCAACCCCCAATATCAATACAGGCTGGGGGATGAAGGGATTGAGAGCAGCCCTGCGGAGAAGGACTTGGAGATACTGGTGGACAAAAATCTGGACATGAGCCAAAAATATGCGCTTGCAGCCCAGAAGGCCAACTATATCTGGAGCTGCATTAAAAGCAGCGTGGCCAGCAGGTCTAGGGAGGTGACTCTGCCCCTCTGCTCTGCTCTGGTCAGACCCCACCTGCAGTGCTGCGTCCAGCTCTGGCGCCCTCAGCACAGGAAGGATATGGAGCTGTTGGATCAAGTCCAGACGAGGAGAACAGTGAAAATGGTCAGAGGGCTGGAGCCTCTCACCTACGAGGACAGGCTGAGAGAGTTGGAGTTGTTCAGCCTGGAGAAGGCTCCAGGGAGACCATATTGCAGCCTTTCAGTATGTAAAGGGGGACTATAGGAAGGATGGGGGCAAGGCCTATTGTGGCAGGACAAGGAGTAACGGTTTTAAAGTGAATGAGGGTAGATTTAGACTGGATATAAGGATGCGGGTGGTGGAACACTGGCACAGGTTTGCCCAGAGAGGTGGTAGATGCCCCATCCCTGGAAGCATTCAAGGTGAGGTTGGACGGGGCTCTGAGCAACCTGATCTAGTTGGGGATGTCCCTGCTCACTGCAGGGGGGGTTGGACTGGATGGCCTCTAAGGGTCCCTTCCAACCCAAACCATCCTATGATTTTATGATTTTATTTTATTTCAATTATTAAACGGTTCTTAACCCATGAGTTTTCTCACTTTTATTCTTCTGATTCTCTCCCCCATTTCACTAGGGAGGGAACAAGCAAGCAGCTGGGTGGTGCTCAGTTGCTGGCTGGGGTTGAACCATGACAGTTGATCACTTAGCTCTTCTGATATTTGACAAGACTGATAGCAGACCTTACTTTTCCTTTTTCTTGGGTTCATTTCAAGCTAAACATGTGATCACTGAATTCATGATACTCTTGCATCTATTTGTTCTGTAATGCCTCCATTACTTATGAAAATAAGCCTAAAATAGCATCAGTTCTTCTTGTTTCAGTGTTTGATAGAGAAATTTGACAGCTATAACATCTGGGAGTAATGAGGTGCTACAATTTTAGTAACCTTTGCTTTTCAGTTCATACGTAGGATGTATTTCTCCTGCAGCTGCCTGGTCCCCAGTGCTGTCTGTCCGTTTATCATTTTAGTGTATTTGCACTTAAATGCGCTTTCTGGTATTTTGTCAAAGTTTCAGCAATACACTAACAGTTTATAAGTTCTTGTAAAGATCAGTGTCTTGATTTAAACAGATCTCAGCTGTCTTGACTTCTGCTTCATGATGGCATTTTTAGCTCACAGTGCCACCTCTCAACTCTTCCCTGATCACAGCTCCTCTTGGAGGAGCTGTATGCTAAATAGCATTGCTCTGTTTTTCTTACTAGTCATGGCTAAAGTCTTCTTCCCTTATCTGTCATTTCATTTCTAAATGCTGCATAAGGATCTTAGTAAAATACTGTTCACTTGTTCTACAGAGTTTAACAAACCTTTATCTTGCCCAAGTGATAGCAGTTTGTTACTCATAGGATTCCATAGATGAAGCTCAGATATGCCTTGTATTCACTTTAACAGGACTATACTGTTTAGAGAATTTATTTTTGTAGTTTCTTTCCTTCTGCAGTTGCTACTGTTGAGACTGTTATAGTATGTGACTGTTTCCTGAGGCCACAGTCAAATTTCGAGCCTACAAAAGTGCATCTCTCCCATCTCTCCACTTCAGTCCTTACCTTAGAGAAATTTTTTAGAAAGCTGAAAATACTGATTTAAGGGGAACATGAAAAACTCTAGTCATGATCATTAGAAGATAGTCTTGGGTATATAAATTTGCTTGTGTTCATTTATTTTATGATTCTGACATCTTGTCACTGGTCCTTAGTTGCGTTTTTTTGTTTGGTTAGTTTGTTTTGATTTTTATTTATCACTTACTTGTCAGGATTGGGTTTTGAGATAAAGTAAAAAACATGGCCACGGAATCCATTGATTCACAAGTGAGGGCAGGGGGAGAGCTTGAGCATTGTAATGATTCTGATCGTGACAAACTACATGTCCTGTGGTTTAAAGGTAGAATAATGTTTGGCTCAGAAGAGGAGGCAGGGTGTAAAGATGCGGGGCAAAAACTTGCACTTTTCTTTTTAAATGTTGTCATTTTAGTGCCTGGTGTTTTACTTTCATTGGGAGTGGGAAGGAGGGTTGTGCCTGTGTGTTTAAATGCCCTCTGTCACTTGTAGTGTTTGTTATCTGCAGCTTCACTCTACTGTTCCTTTCAGGTTATTTCTAATTACTAGAACTATATACTAGATCACTTACAAGAAGCTTGTTTCCCTTTTATAATAGGAGGCTCAGAAAACTCAAGTTTTCTCTTGTCTTTCATCCTCTGGTACTTTTTTAACGTGATTTGGTAAAGCAGAACTGTTGTCCTAGTGCTTCAAGACACTTAAGTTTACTTAATTTTGAAAGAGATATGAATTGTGTTTGGAATCAGATTGAGGAAAGAATAAAACTTCAGAGAAACGTGTCACTTTGTAACACTTCAGGGTATTTTCTTAAGATGGCATAGTTAAAAATCTCAGTTTAACATTTCAGCTCTGCTGTGGTCTTTGCCAGCCTGCATAAATAAATACATATGCTAGGGAAAATGCATATCCTGCAGACTTTTTTCATTCTTTGTTTTCTTTAGGGGAAAGTAGTTCACCAGAGCCTGAACATTATGAACTCCTTTTCTCAGAAAGTGAAAATACAACATATACGCTCCCTGTCAGAAGATATAAGGTTTTATTATAAGAGATTAAGAAGTAATAAAGAAGATTTAGAGCCAGGAAAAAAATCAAAGGTTTGTTTATGCCTTATTTCTACATGTTTACAAGTTCACAAGCATATGTTAAGTTTCTGTGGTCATCAGAAATCTTCTTTCTTTCCTTTTGGCCATTAGCTATACTGTGCTGTTTCTTCATTGATCTGCTCTTATCTGTTTTGCAGATTGCAAATATTTATTTTGATCCTGGTTTACAATGTGGAGATCACTGTTATGTAGGATTGCCTTTTCTATCTAAATGTAAGTAATGTTCAAGTTCATAATGAAAATCCTTTTAAAAAAAAAAGGAGTTTTCTCCTTAAGCAATGATTTTACATGAGGAGTTATAAAACACATTATTTCTTAAAGCGGACTCTAAAGTTCAGCACAGCGTAGCAATGCAAGAAGATGCATGGGATTCTGACTGGGATTTGCATGAGAACTTATTCAAAGAATGGACAGAAATAAGAGAGAACTCAAGCCATAGGTAAGTATTTTATCTCTGTTACTTTCTCAGGCATTTAATGACTAGATAATTGTGTTCTGTGTGCTCCTATAAAATACAGGGTTTCTTAATATTGCAGTGCTCTTTAAGAGGGGGCCAAGAAGGAGTTACTTGGCCTTCTCTGCAAAACCTTTAAAGAGAACATTTGAAAAGTTAAACAGTAGTAATTTCCTCAAGACAAACACAACACTGAAAGTTACTATTCACTGGAGTATGCTGCAGTTCTTGAAATGATGGCAACGGCAAGTCAGTCTATACTCTGCGAAAATTTCTGAAAACAGGTTATACTGTTCATGTAGTATCCCTGCTTAGTCTGTTTTAAAGTAGTACCCTCAATATCCCTCAAAGATATCATGAAGTGTTCTATTGCTGTTCTTCTGAGATCATTACATTTCAGTGAATTATCAAATTGTCTGGTATTTTTCCTTGAGATTTGCTGCATAAGGTGATTAATGATTGCTATTTAAGATTTAGAAAAAGCAAAACTCTCTAAGCTGTTATATACCTTTTAAACATCTGCCTTCTCATACGTAAAGTGATTTAGTCTCCAAGAGACATAAGTTAGCATTAACAGCAAATGCATGTGTGTTTTGTGATGATAGTATCCAGGCTACCATTTAAAAAAAGGTATGCATATTTGTGGAGAAACAAAATTACTGTATGTAGCTAAATAGAGTAACAAAAGCATACCTCCTTTGTCATTTTTTCATTATAATGCCGATATATTAGTAACTCCTGAACAAATTTCATCGAAACGGATTCTTCTGTTTAGTCACTCTGGTAACTTTCAAGAATGTCCTGTACCTACAGTAAGAGGACAGTAAAATGCTGTTAAAAACTACTTCTGAATAAGTAGCAGTTCTAGCTAGAAGATACAATACTTTAATATTATTTAGTATATAATATAATCTAGAATATGTATCCTTTAAAGAGAATTAAAATTAACCAGCTATCCAAGGTAGCATTCAGCAAAGGAGAAACTGTGCCTTCTGAATACAGACCGGTTCTGACTTGGCCGTTTGGAGTTTCTCCAAAATACTTCTCTAGGTTTGAAGTCTAGCGTTTCATCTGTTTTGCTGACTGGAGAACTCAGTACTGTTAGTCTTGTTTCAGCTCGTGGTGGAGAGCTGGTAGGGGAACAGGAATCAAATCCGTTGCAGGGGTTGGTTAACAGCAAAGAACTTTATTCACTGGTGGAAACAGTAGCTGACACCAAGCGTGGTTAGTTCAGATTTGCTGTAGATTTGTTAGACAGGAGTATAGGCACATAATCCCTGTATCCATTGCAGCTAGAGTACATATACAGATTCACTGTACATAACACATGTGTAGGCACAATATGTGTTCTGGATAGTGGATGTCTGGATGTTGTATTGGAAGCAGACTGTAGCAGGACTGATATTTTTTTCCTTTCAAATGTTTATACCTCTGCAAACTATCAAATCTATTTGGGGTTACTTTTCATACTGATCTGAATCTCAGTTATGTTCTCAAAATCTGTTTCTGCAATAGTAGGAGCTAGGCACTTCCTAATGAATGATAGAATTTGTGCGTCACTGTCCAGAGAGCCGTGATTTAAGAGAAATATAAATACCAAAAGATCTACGATGCAGTGCATAAGTCCTGCCACATTTTTCTGCTCACCTTTACCCACAAATAGGCCATAACAGAACTTGGAATGGATGGATGTTGACAAGAATACTTAACAGAGAACATCATTAGAATCTTTGGGTTGGTCTCCTACAGCATGTTTTGGTGGTTTCTATTGTGCTTTTGAATAGCGGTACACATGGGCAAAGCTCAGTGGGTTTTTTTAAGTGTATATGAACATAATGTACTGTGCTATTTCTCAAACTAATGTTGTTTTCAGGGTGCTTTTAAGCCCTCTGCTTTTTCTAGCCTTTTCCTATTTTACTCCTGTAAAGTAAGTTTTATAACTGTTTCTCCAGACTGAATGCTGTGTTTGAAGTAGACACAGATCTTCAGAAGGATGTCCAGTTGAAAATTACAGCAGAAATGGTTTGGCCTTCCGTACTTAGCTCACCGCGCCATCTAAGCTTCCCTCTTACCAACACAAACAGTTCATCTGTAAGTTATTTCATTGATAGTATCATTTTGTAGGGGCTGCATTTTAGTAGATATTTCTAATTACATTAATTCTAACGTAAACTTTAAAAAAAATGTACTTCTGAATAGGAAGAAGAAATTGTTCTAGAAAATCCAGCTGATGTTCCTGTGTATATTCAGTTCCTTCCTGTAGCTCTGTATTCTAACCCATCCACCTTTGTTGATAAAATGCTAGAACGGTAAGTATTGTTTTAGAGTACTTGGGGCATTCTCACTCTACAGCAAAGTGCATTTTACAAAAAATACATGCAGTATTTGGCAGCTGTGTTGGTAGTCACAGTGTTGGCCACTTCTAGAATTTGAATCATTGGGCCAGTTGAGAACTGAATCTAGACTGATTGCCATTGAATGCACATCTGTTTTTTTTGCTAAGCTAAAATGTTTACATTTCTTCCTTAACTTCGGGGGTGGGGGTGTATAAGAAAAGCAAATTATAATGATCCTTTCAGCTGCATATTTCTTCAGTCCTATCATAAGTTCTTGATTTGTGCTAAAATCCTTAAAAAAAGTATGTCATCTTCCCTGACCTGGGGAAATAAAAAATATTGCATATCTGTTTCAGGTTTAATTTGAGTAAGCCAGCTAATTTCAATCTGAAGACTCTAGAGTTCCAGGTCTTCAGAAATTGTGTAAGTATTTCAATATGTTGTTTAGGTTTTTAAATTTAGCTATTTTAATAAGAGTTCAGTCATACATGTCTTCAAGTTTAGGTATTACTGTTTGTGAAAAATGGGATGCTTCTGTTGGATATTTTCAGGGAATTGGGAAAAGTAGTATTTCTTCAAATGTAGCAGTTAAAATGTCCCTTTTTCTGTATGCTTACATTACAGTAGGATTGTGGAAGTTACAGGAAACCTGCATTTATTCATTCTCTTACTGATACTGGATTGTTTTCTTCAGTGTAGTGGTTGCTAGTTCTAAAATTAACGAAGTATTGAGTTTTCCATTGTTTTGTTCTTTATTTTAAATGGTTTGAGTTTTGTGGACAACATTGAGTGGTTTTTCATACAGAGCATGCCACATCCTGAACACTTTCTTTTCTCATCCAATATATACACTTTTTTTCCCCTCCATTTGCAGTGTTTTAGATTAGCAATTTGATGCTTGCATAGTATGTAAAGGCAAACTTAGCAAAATATACTTTTTTCAATAGTTCTTCTAATTTAAGCTTGCTTTTTCCCCTTTCTATATTCTAAATGTTTTAACAATGGAAAATTTTGAGGATAGAAAATGTTATGTAAAGGCTTAATGCTAATTTAGCTTTTAAAGTATACATTTAAGAACTTCTGAACTCTGTCTTCTACTAGAGCTTTATGAATCCACATGGGTGTAGTTTAGCTTGGTTCTGTCTTGCTGTGTTGTTCTGCTTCATAATAAACACAGATGGTTTACTGAGTAGAGAAATTCTTGTGCTATCAGACTTTCTGGTTAAAAAAACAGTACATGTCATTGGGTAGTACATTTTTTTTAATGACAAGACCAATTTTCTAGTGAAAATATTTCTATCAAATACATGTAAAAATTTCCTATTTTTAAAAACATTACTTTGTTTTCCCCACTCTCTTAAGGTCCAGCCAGTACAGAGCACTGTAGGACTTACAAAAGGCCTGCCTCGTCATTCAGTGTTAAGCCTAATGTTAAAACCTGGTGAGAGAAAGTCTGTCAAAGTAAAGTTCACTCCAGTTCATAATAAAACTGTTTCGTCATTAATTATTATCAGGTATGATAGATATTTCCAAAATGAGTGTGAGATTTTTTCCTGATGTTTTATGTTTATATATAAGATCATACTTGTGATCAGCTGTCAATAAGAAACTGTTAGTTTTACAAGAACCATTGTAGAATCATATGTGTATGGAGACAGATTTAATTTAAATGTAGTTGTGATATGTTTTACAGTAGTTAAACTGTATTCAGTACATGCACTGTTATCACAGAATCATAGGATGGTTTGGGTTGGAAGGGACCCTTAGAGGCCATCCAGTCCAACCCCCCCTGCAGTGAGCAGGGACGTCCCCAATTAGATCAGGTTGCTCAGAGCCCCGTCCAACCTCACCTTGAATGCTTCCAGGGATGGGGCATCTACCACCTCTCTGGGCAAACCTGTGCCAGTGTTTCACCACCCTCATCCTTATATCCAGTCTAAATCTACCCTCATTCACTTTAAAACCGTTACCCCTTGTCCTGCCACAATAGGCCTTGCTAAAGAGGTTGCCCTCATCTTTCTTATAAAGCCCCCTGTAAGCATTGGAAGGCTGCAATATGGTCTCCCTGGAGCCTTCTCCAGGCTGAACAACTCCAACTCTCTCAGCCTGTCTTTGTAGGAAAGGAGCTCCAGCCCTTGAATAATTTTTGTGGCCGCCTCTGGACTTGATCCAACAGCTCCATGTCCTTCCTGTGCTGAGGGCTCCCAGAGCTGGACGCAGCACTGCAGGTGGGGTCTGACCAGAGCAGAGTAGAGGGGCAGAGTCACCTCCCTAGACCTGCTGGCCACACTGCTTTTAATGCAGCCCAGGATGCGGTTGGCCTCTGGGCTGTGAGTGCACATTGCCAGTTTATGTCCAGCTTTTCATCCACCAGTACTTGGAGACTTGAATTGTTAAATACTACACTATCTTGGAAGTAGGGACTCTAGTTATAGCTGCCGTTTGCAAGATGAAGCTGCAATGCAAGTTCAGTCTTTCTAGTAGAGCTCTGTTTGAATAACTATTTCACTTTTGTGTCAGGTGTGATACATTAACATGATGAATTATAAACTTTAACTAGTACTTCACTTGTATGTACAGTTTTCATTTGTACGTAATGTGATTTCTTAGGTTTTTGTCTTGCAAACACTATTTTTATAGATACCCACTGTTTACCCCTATATTGTGAGGAATTATCTGTGGAACTGCTTTTATTTCTGTCCAGATCTGGGCTATAACTTCATAGTCTGTAGAGAAGCTTGCAGGAGCAATAGAATGCCTAATCCTTTTATGAATGTTTCCCCATTTTCTTTGTACACAGAAATAATTTGACTCTAATAGATGCCATAATGGTACAAGGACAAGGAACAACTGAGAGCTTGAAGGTGGCAGGCAAACCTCCTGGTGCAGGAAGTTCTTTACGCTTTAAAATCACAGAAGCATTATTAAAAGACTGTTCAGAAAGTGAGTACTTCTTGAGCTACTATGCTGAACAGAAAAGAAATTACATTTTACATGTACAACTTGAAATGTGTGGAAATTTTTTTCCCCTGTTCTCGTGCCCCAGAAATATAATTCCTTTAAATACATTAAAATTGCTTCTTCATTTAGGCAGAAAATGAAATATTTTACCTTTTTCCTTTTAATGTGAAAATCAGGAAAGATGAAACAAAAGCCCTTCATCCACTAAAATTCAAGATGGAGGTGAAGATCCTAGTATATTTACTAGAAAAATCTCTAATTCCTAAATTTAAGTCAAATTTGGATCACAGATGCAACTTTCTGGTTTGGGTGGAGGGTTTTTTTGTTTGTTTGAGCTTGTTTGGTTTGGTTTTATTTTTTGTTCCCCATACCTTTGGAATCTGTACGCACGTAGCCAACAGGGAAAAGGGAGGATATGTTCCTTGATGAAACTTAAATCCCAGCTGGATTCTACTCTAGGGTCAAAGGTTTTCAGCTCTGTAGCCCCAGACTTGCTTTCAATAGGAGAGCTAAGAGTATCTGTATTTCCAAAAGAACTGGTAAAAGAGGTTTAGTTGTATCTGTTATTAAAATCTGCTTTGTTACTTTTCAGATTTCCAGACATAGTTTTAAGGTGCCATTATAACCTAAGATTATTCTGCTTTTTTTGAGGGATGAGTAAGAAAACTTGAAGTAAAGTTTAGTCACTACCTCTTACGTGTTGTGGTGTAGGAATGTTCTTGCTAATAAGGTATGTGTAGCTCAGCCATGGATTTTATTTTTAAGACACACACAAAAAAAGCTTTAATTCTCCTCATGCTGGGACTCTTCACAGACCACCACAACACTAAGCAGTACATCAAAGAACTTTAGAGCTTAGATGATATTTTTTTATGAGGCAGCAGTGCTATCAGAGATTTGGGGGCTTGTGGTTTTTCCCTGACGACTTAGAGTGCTCTGGAATTGTACAAGTGCCCTACCTTGACAGTGATGTGAATCTGGCTTCAGGGATCTGCTTCTGCAGGTTACATAAAGATTTCAATGGGCCTCGCTAGGCCCCTTTCCTGCTATAATACTAGCAGAACTCTCTTCTACTGTAGATTATGAATGTAGTGAAGGATATCTGTTTAGTATAACACTTTCTGCTGTTTATTTCTAGAAATGAAATACAAAGAACCGAATTTCACACTGAGAAGAACATTTAAAGTGGAAAATACAGGGCAGCTGCAGATTAATGTGAAAACTATGGAAATCAGTGGCTATACATGTGAAGGATATGGATTTAAAGTAGTTAACTGTCATGAGTTTGCACTAAGTGCCAATGCCTCTAAAGACATTGTCATATTGTAAGTGTTTTTTCCTACATCTAAACAGTCTTAAATAGGAATTCTGTATACCTAATTCTGTTTTGGAGGAAAACTCTATTGGTTAAATTCTGAGGGTTTTTTCACTTCAGCTTTGAGCGTTTTGGGTTGGAGATTTTTTTTTTAGTATAGAACATAAAACATGACATTTTTTTCTCTTCTTACAAACACTATTTGATTTTTACATAACTTCAAGTTTTCATGACTGACTATAGTATTACTTTGATTACTATCCAGTGAGTATAACTTACTGAGTTAGAGTAGTGTTACTATATGGGTTTTTATAAATTTCCTTCATTTGGGTTGTGAATGCACATGAGATCTAGATTTACATATGTTTTTGGTGCATTGCATGGTATGTAGAAAAGAGCCTGTAGTCTAAGGATTATTACCATAATGCACAGCATTTTAGTCTTGAATATTTTGTCTGTTGCCTTAATGACAATGATTGTTTAACTCTGTCAGTTTTTACTGTAAGTTACCTGCACCAAAACCTGATCATCTTAACACTGATTGGATTTAAATTTAACTATTCAGAATATGGTATCTAAAAAGTTCTGCAAGAGAAAGTACAAGATATTGCAGGTGGTGAAACTTCACTAGTATTTCTGCAACAGTCTTAGTTTGAGACGGGACATAGTGGTGGTGTTTTTGAAAAGGCATGCAGTTTTGACTTAAAGGTGAAGTGTTTAAAAATTGTACAGCTCACATAATGGTCCATTTCATTGCTTGCTTACAGCTGCTGTTATTTTTTTACTGCATTC
This sequence comes from Phalacrocorax aristotelis, assembly GCF_949628215.1. Taxonomy (NCBI): domain Eukaryota; kingdom Metazoa; phylum Chordata; class Aves; order Suliformes; family Phalacrocoracidae; genus Phalacrocorax; species Phalacrocorax aristotelis. The sequence goes on along the minus strand of NC_134276.1, from coordinate 73,033,230 downwards.
ATAGCTTGCTTTTAACAGATCTGGTCAAAACTTAATTTCAGTTATTATAATGTATCTTCATATGGTGGATCAGGTGTATTAAGCATAGGTGTTTATGAACTTAGTCAAACACATTTTGAGGTATTTGAAAGATACTCATACGTATTTTTTAGGCTAATTGCATGTATGGTTATTAGTCATACTACTGGGGCTATTTGTTATAAAGGTTTGATTGGGATGCCAGTCATGGCAGTAATTGGTGGAGCTTGTGGCTGTGGGTTTTTTAATTATTATTTGTGAATAATATAAATTACCTCAAACTTTCATGCTGTTTGTATGAGAAATTCTAATGTGCTTTACTTTGTTTTCAGGTTTACACCTGATTTCACTGCTTCCAGAGTCATACGTGAATTAAAATTTATCACTGCGGGAGGCTCTGAATTCATATTTATCTTGAATGCATCCCTTCCATATCACATGTTGGCAACGTGTGCAGAAGCATTACCCAGGCCCAACTGGGAACTGGCACTGTATATAATCATCTCAGGAATAATGAGGTAGTGTGTATAGGTTTGTTCTTATCGGTAATATATGCATGAACTAACAGTGCTTGAATGCAGGTTACAGAGAAGTATATATGTATTCAGTACATGCTATATTTGGTGTAAAATAAAATAGGGTAAGGTGAAAAAGACAACAAATTAATAAATGCTCCTATGGATCGAGTGTAAGCAGTTTAAGGCTGAGGAGTACTAACCTTCTGCTTGTTGCTTGGGCCTGTTTCCTTAAGTGAGATACATACTCCTGTTAACCCTGCTAATGTGTAGTTTTCTGATAAATAATTAAGGCAAACTTGAACCAAATTAGGTATTAAAGCACTGCTAACCGTGAATTCCATAGAAATTTAAGCATCCTTCTGGAGTATTGTGTTATAGAGAGAAACGAGGCAGTGACTGTAATAAGCTTAGCAGATGCCTTGGATGAATTTAACTTTGCTGCCACTTGTATGTGACAGACAACTGGTGATACTAATAATGGGATTTCTGAGAACCTGAAGGGCATTGTTTGCAACACTGGATGCTCAAAGGTTACGTAGTAGCATATTAATGCACTTTTTTTTTCCTCAGCCAACAGGTATGTTAGCTATGACTGGTTGAAACATGAGTCAAAAATTCCACTGCATTTTCCTAGTCTAACCTCTACCTATCTATATTTATTTGCAATCTGAGGTTATAAACAATGTGTCCCTGCTCAACTCTTGGATATGAGACACATTGCCCCACTGCCTTTATTCAGAGAAAACCTAGCATAGGAAATTATCAGAATAAGTTGTTACTTAAAAGCAACAACAAATGCAGTTTTCATTATTGTTAAGCTTGTTATCTTAGTGTAAGATGGATTGCTGCTGTAGATGCCTGTGACAAAGAGGAGGTCTGTGTGCTGCAAATCCAAAGCATTATCATAGATATGTAATATTCCTGCCTTTTTTTCGTATTAAGATAGTGGCTCTTCCATTTTGCTGTACTATATTAAACAAATGTTTGGTTAGGCTGCCTTTCCTTCTAGGGATTGATAAAAGAAATAGAGAAGATAAAATTAAGCAGGCTGTAACTTTCTTTTCTGACTCTTCAGCACTTTCCTAAGTAATGCAGTGTTACTTAGTAACAGCAAAATTGCTGTTGCTTAGGAAATTTTGTTTCCTAACTATCACTGCATTCCTTAGGAGGGTGCTTAGTAAGTACTTTAAGTTGTTTTCTTTTGTATATTTGCTAGAAATTCATAAGCTTAGTTTCTCTTTCAATTTATTGACAGAGTAAATAATGCTTGTCAGCTCATAAGTGTAGTTTGCATGGATAATTTTGTATGTCCAGTGTTTGTTAATTAGACTTTACAAAACAATACTAATCCTGTCCCTCACTATGTCTTTTTCCTACAAGTACAAAACATCCTTCTTAAGCAGCAAACTAGGGAAGAGTCCTAATGTAACCATTTTGTAATATTCCAAGGATCCTGTGCACAGGCAGCCTTGTAACTTTTAAGGTGCTATCACTTAGGGGTTTGCTAGTTGCCACTGACACAGTATTTCCATATTGTGGCAAAGCTATCCTTAATTTCTAGGAATCAATAACTCTAGGAGTTCGTCTAGTTCATGTTTTTAATTTGATAAGATGTTTATTGTTGCCTTCCCTAAATCACTGTTGGTTTGGATTGTTACCATACTTGTGGCTCCAAGTTTTGAAGTCCAACCTGATAGCATATGTCCAAACATGACAAAGGAGCCAGTCCTTTTTGTGATGAACTTACCAACTAAGCATGTGTGTGCTCCAGGATAAAAACATGAGGGGGGAAAAAGGGATGTACCAAGATCGTTTTGTAATTTAAATGACATTAACTCTTTAGACTAGTTAATTTTTCTTTTTTAAATAATAATTCTTTTAAAGAGTAAAAAGCCCAAACCACCACTGCTCCTACTACCACCATACCAAAACCAAGAAGTGCAGTTAAAACCCCAAAACAAGATTTGTTCTGATATTCATTTCAAAGCTGATATTTGTTTATCATAACACCAAGGTTGGCTTATGTAGAGGGAGTAGGGTCTTTACCTAGAGAGTGGGAGAAGAGAAGCCCTTAAGGTCACCTTTTGCTGCAGCCTCCCCTGTACAATCTCTGCGGACCCCAGCATTGATACCATGAGGGGAGTGCTGTGGGGTGAGGGGGAAGAGTGTGCCTGCCCAGCCCACCAAAATCCTGTGCACTCCACCCAAGTATGTGTAGCACTGTGGCAGTAGAGGTGTGATGCTCTTGTTGGTAGCAGTCTTGTGAAACTTTCAAATAGCGTCATGGATTACAATTAACAAGTGAAAGAGATTATACCTTATACCTTACATCCCAAAGGTACTTCCATTTTTTGATGGCATGGCACACAAAGCAAGCATTACTCTTTTGAGTAACAGTTTGTGTAAGCTTGTCTGGAAAATTCCCCTGTTTCTTTAACTTTTCTGTTGCTTGTTAACATCGTGGATGAAAATTAGCTTTCCTACCTTCTGCCATCTGGTTATGCATCTAGAATCCTTTTTAATCCCTGGGGCAGGGGAAAAAAACACTGATAACTAGCTGTCAACAGCTGAGCTGGTCTCCAGAGTTGCTTGTATTTTTGGTAATAGGTAAAATTTAAAAGATGATATCTAGACTAGGTTCTTTTAGCTAAAATTAAGCAAGAGGTATCTCATCCTTTTGTATGAAATGATGCTGGTTTTCATACGCTTGGCTTAGAAAAACTGGCAGTCAGAACAGGGTGGAGAACAGAAACAGAAGACGCTAATTTAATGTTCTGTTCTTATAAACTTTCTAAGGTAATAGGCAAGGCAAGCTTTATTCACCGTCACTGTGTCTCTTTCCCCCGAAACTCCCACCTGTTAGAAGATGAGATCAATAGCAGTGCAGTGAAGGTCTCTGCAGTGGTTTTATTGCTTCATTCAAAAATATAGTTCACTGCAGTGCATTATGTAAGTGGAGAAATCCTAAACACGGTATTGCAGCAGATGCAGTTAGTTGTAAAACTCCTTGAAATAATGATCTTAAAATTTACATCTCTGAGCAGCAGCACAATTCCCTACAGAGGGTCTCTACTTTTAAAATGGAATTGCACCAACAAGTTGTGAGAGCTGCTGACCACTGAGATGCCATTTTAATATTTTAATTATATCTCTTTTTTCCTTTTCCTTTTCTGACTTCCGTTCTCAGTATTAGTGATGCATATGTCATGCTAGACTTGTATATTTAATATTTCTATCGAAGTTGTGGTTTGGATGCAGTTTTCAGCTTTTTAGTATGAGATATAAACCTTTTATCTTGTGTGATTGGCGTCATTAACCTTAAAATGCTCAAAACTTAGATGACCGCCTCTCTTCTCTGCAGTGTACTCTTTCTCTTGGTAATTGGAACAGCCTATCTAGAAGCTCAAGGAATATGGGAGCCATTTAGGAGACGCTTGTCCTTCGAGGCCTCAAACCCTCCCTTTGATATGGGAAGGCCACTTGATCTCAGGAGAATAGTTGGAATTTCATCTGATGGAAAGTAAGTATATGTTGGGGGGTTTTGTGTGATATTTTCCCTCCCTTTTTTTTTATTTAGTCTTAGTAGGACAATAATACTGCTCTTTTAGAACAGGTGAATACATAAAGATCCTCCCAGTTAGTTACAAAAGAAGTTGGCTTGGATAAAAAGATGGATTTTGTGATTCTAAGGATTTTCTAAGGAAAAAAAAGAAAGGATGGATAGGAAAAAAAAAAAAAAAAACACAAAAAAACCACATACCAAAACCAAAACCTGTCAAGTTTCCTGTTAATGTTCTCGAAAATTAAAGACTGCAGAAAAATGGCAGGCCAGAAGTTCGAACTTGGTGTCTTAAAAAAAAAAATAATCTCCTTTTAGTGTTCCCTCCAAGATATATATTGACTGTCATTTTACTGTGTTTTTGTTCACATGTACAGTGAGCAAGTGACCATGGCAAAGGCCACTGACTTGTCAGAGAAGTTTTAGGCATTTTTGTTGGTTACATGCCAAGAACAGTGTAGTTCAAGGTTTCTTTTGGACATAGTAAGTCTTTTTTCCTGTGGAAGAATGGAAACACTGTAGAGTATATTTAAACACTTGTTCTTTCAGCTTGAATGCACTTGGATCAGATTCTAACCAGAGTTCATCCAGAGGGATCTATGGAGCAGGCAGTTCGTCTTCACGATCCAGTGCAGGGAATCATAAACAATGCAATGCAACAGCACACCTTCACAGCAATAGAAATGCACCTGATGTTGAAAACATCAAATCCAAAACCAGTTCAAGCATACCTAATAGGACTTCAGCACAAGCAGCTTCCATGCAGTCAGTGAACAGAGCGGGCCCCTTTACCTTGGATTCAGGTGCCACAGCAGCTCAGACTCATGCCGCAGGCAAAAGAGCCAAGGGGACAAGGCAGAACCAGCAGCCAACTCAGCAGCAGGCACCCACTTCAGCAGAGCAGCCCCTTCAGCAACCCCCACCATCCGGGCCCCAGCAGCAAGAGCAACAGACTGAAAGCGCTTTGCAACAGCTACCGCTTCTCAGCCCACCTCATGGTGAATGTGCCAGCAACAGAAGGCACAGCTCGGAGGATTCAGATCTCACTGGGCTCATAGAAACTATGGAAAAAGACTTTGACCACCCAGAATCCCCTTCCCCAGATGTGTTTACAGAGCAGCCCCCGTCTCCACTAGCAAAAAACAAAGGTAATACGATTCTGCTTTTTTAAACAGGATGATTCATTATGTAAGCCACAGAACAAGATTTAATCAACTGTAAAAGTTGTGTTTTCATAGCGTGCAAAGTGATAGCTTCTCAGGTGTTCTCTACCCTGCTGTATGTGCCTGTGTCTTGAACGCTTCCTTTATTCATTTTACGGCAGTGAGGTTCTCCATGCAATGCTAGATGGTGATTTTTCCTGCAAAATTTTTGGAACATTTTGGTGAAGGGAAGTGTAAATATTTAGACATATGACCTTCTGAAGAAGAAAGACGCTTTTGGTTGCTACTCCTTTGCCTTTGGGCTAGCATCCATCCCTCTCACTTCCATCACTTGTACTTGGGGCTAGGGGTTGAGGAAAGGAAAAGGAAGTTGTCCTAGTGTATTATGAGAACTGAGACAGGGAGAAAGGGAGGAGGGGAAGAGAGAGAGATGGGTGGTGTTTGGGAATGGAATTCGTCATGCCCAGACTTGCAGTTGTAGCAAATCCTTGATGTCAGGTGGTCAGCAAATTAATATATGGCATCTGTGCTTATAAGTTGCATTCTTCTTTGCAGGAGGTTAGAGTTGAGTTTGAGTTGTGTATGCATCTTTTCAGTTGTCTAATGCTTAAAATAATGTATTGAATTTCATACATTAGATACATTCAGACTTGTGCAATTGTCAGTTATTTTACTTCTTATAAACACTTTGTTAGAGTAGAACTTCTAATAATGCTTTTTGTATTAGCCATTTCAGTTGTGTCCCAGAGTTATGTTGTTGTAAATTTAACTTTAATGTGTTTATTTCTAAATTATTTTTCACTTTTTTTTCTAACAACACTGTTTTACACAAATGGCACTGCTACAGTGTTGCTTATTAGAGTTAAGAAAACGAATGGTGGGAAGGCATATAAACCCTGAAGCCTCTGTGTGATCACACCACCACCAAAGAGGAAAGCTTCACTCTTAAGTAGTAATGAGCAGAAAGTTCTTAATTAGTTCAGAGTGGATGTGATGATGCACCTGGGCTTTCAAAGTGGAGACTTTGAAGTGATGAAAGGTTTGGGGACCCTGCTGAAATTGGCCGCTTTATTTCCGGGCTGTTTCATTTTTAGTTTAGACAAGGGGATGTGGTTGGGGGAATCAATCTTGAGAGTTATGACCAGTTTGTTAGGTAGTAATTTCATAAAGGCTAAATGGTACTCCAGCACATGACATGACTGTAGGTAGCGTCTGTGTTAGCAAACAATGCGGTATTGGAGCTCTGGAAAGCAAAATGGCTGGTAGTGAGGATGCAATGTCCTCGTGGGGTATGTCTGAGTGGCTTCATGGTGGACTGATCTAGTCCATAAACTGAATGCCTGAAGGGGCTGGGGGCACTTCTGGACTGCATCTTCCATTTGTTAGTTCAACCTAGAAAGAAACCAGCTCTTGCACTCAAGTACTGCTGCACGATGCATCTGCTACGTGGTATGTGAGGACCATTGAGTTTGGTTTCACAAGCATATTCCTGATCCACGAGATGTGGGGGTACCTATGTTAACATTTCTGTACCTATAAAAATTTCTAGCAGTCTATGTATTGGGAGTGTGTCTTGGCAAATAACTGCTTCTAAGTGTTGATAGACCTCTGATTACATTTGTTCAACTATATTTAAATGCACTTGCTTGAGATTGGTGCTTCTATTGATTTGTCTATCAATATCAACAGCTGTTTAAACACTGATAAAAGTACTTGGTTCTTAATCACTTACATGGGTTCCTTTTTTTTTTTTTGCATGATTTTCCTGTTTTGTAACGTCCTCTTGATTACAGATTCATTTGGATAAATTCACATTTTCCCTCCTGTTATAGAGGCTTTGCATCATTTGTGCTTTGACGTGGTGGTATATGGAATATTTAAACATATTCTGTATTGCAAAATATATTATGAATGTTACATTTTGCAGTCCAGACAGTTTTCTTGAACTCTTCATCATCTTAGATCAATAACTCAGATGTGCATGTACACTTCTTTTTGGACAAGCTTTATAAAAAAAAGTCCAACATTATCTGTAGACCGTAACTTGACTCTCAAAAGCTCAGCACATCAAATAACTTGCTCTCGTTTCCATTTGCCCTCTTTAAAAATGTAAAACCATAGGGGAAGTTCTGTTATCTCTCTGGGTTGACATACACACACTGATATTTGTATTTAAATAAAAAGCTAGAGCTAGTCACCAGCATTTGCAGAAGCTCAGTTTCTGGACTAAAACTGGCTGGCACAATACCCTGTGCAGGACTCCTGTCTTTATAGTCTTCTGTTTCAGATTCCTAATCTTTGGGTCCTAGCAGGCTGCTGTGGAGCCTAAATTAGATTTTGTTAAGCAGCTGCTTTATGATGCATTTTTACATCATGATAACATTTAACACAGATTTTTCTAATTATGAACAGTAAATCGTTTAGCAGTCTTGAATGTAGACTAAATTTTAAGCAAATCTTAGAACGAGGCCTTCTGAATAGCCCCAATAAGCTAGAAGCCAACCTTTAGATCTTTCTATTGAAATTTTCTACTTCTATTTACACTTTTGTTTGTATTCATGCTAAAAAGAAAATTTTATCTCCAATATTTTTGTTTTTCTTGATACTGAAACATTAAGTCTGAAGAAGCCAGTTTGAAGGCGCTGCTCTTTGATGTGTGTCTGGTATTTGCCAAAATACTGGAGGCAAAGTTATGTTTTGGTACAAATTTTGCCAAATGAAATATGACAGCTATCATTGCACTTCCAGACTCTGCTCTGACTTGTTGGTACAAATCCCAGTAGGGGCTGAATACACTTATTCAGCACAGGTTAATTGTGTCTTTACTTCAGTGAACTGTTACGTCCATCCTGGAAGCTGTGTGCAGGGACTGTGCAGCTCATCAATGAGAATGCTTAGTCTGAAGGGCTGCATCCAAGAAAGATCTTACTGGTAAAGGTGTATATTACATCTAATGAAAGATGTAAGAATATCGTGAACACTTTCATTCTGTAAGAGAACAACAAGAGGCAGTGGTATGATGATGACTCCACACAAGCGCATGCACAGTTGCTCTGTATTGATGCTTTTTTTGATAACTTTTTGACTCCCCAGGAGCCTAATCCTGCCTATTTTGCAAGCCAGGACCTCTGGCTTGATTTTGAAGGTTCTTAAACCTCTACATTTTGAACCTGTACTATGCTACAGTTCAGTTAGCCCATAGAAATTGCATGAAAAACATAATCAGTTGTTTAAGTAGCATTATTTATATGTGGATTGCTTCAACAAAATTGATTAAACATCCCCTCAAGTGTTTAATGCATTGTTTTCCTGCTTTGATATGCAGTAATGCTTTTATGTGTCAAGCCAAACTATTTTACATACAGCTTAGTCATACCGCTTAGAATAGCACACTCTGAAAGAATAAAATGTGTCAAGGGGAGAAAGTGTACTTGTGTGTGGGACTTCAAGTCTGGGGGGTTCGGGTTTTTTACATCTTTGCTAGACAAATACTATTAGCAATTTTTCTCATCCACCCTAGTCTTACTGCAAGTTGTTGTGGTTTTTAACTGACAAGCATGCTAGTAATTTCTGTTCTTCATTTGTTCAGATGATAAAGCTTGTGCCAGCTTCTGAAGCTCATGTTTAAATCTAGTCTTTCGTGGTGAAACTGTCAAATTGGATTCTAAGGTGTTTAAGAGGAATGCCAGAAACAGAGCAGAGAAGAATTAGAGGTAGCCAGGTGCCCACCGTCTACAGAGAGGCAATGGAGGTAGGGCTCAGGAGCATAAATATGACGGTGGAGATCAGGGTTATTCAGGTTTGATGCTATTGCTCACGTTTGGCGTGAAGTGGCTGTGAACGGTTGGTGTATCATAAGAGACGACAAATTTCAGAGGCCTAATCGTGTGGGTTAGCCTCTAAAATGAGGTGAACTAGCCCATCTCAGGAGTACTGCTGCTGAGAATCTGAAGCATCCTTATCTCCCTAGGGAAAGGGAAAACACTTCAGCGCAAGGCTAAGCCACAGAAGAAGCGGGAAGAAAAGGATAGAAGAGGGAAAGGAAAGCAACAGGAGGATGAACTGAAGGATTCCTTGGCAGATGATGACAGTTCTTCAACCACAACCGAAACTTCTAACCCAGATACAGAACCACTTCTCAAAGAGGTATGGCACTGCTCCTAAAAGGAGGCTCCTGTGTAGCTGGTTGGGTCACCTGTTAGAACAGGAATGCAGTCTCTTCTCCCTACTTCACCCCCAGCTTTCATATACTATAATACCTAACAAAGGAAAAATGTTAATTAAAAACTATCTTTCCCAACCCTTGCCTTCACTTCTTTGCTATAAAATTTGCTCCTCTGTGAGTATGAACATGCTGGAATCATGTAGTCTCAGGACTGACAGTGCCTGAATGACTGTGGCTTGAATAAGCCACCAGTTGTCAGCAGCACTGTGGTAATTCTCTCCCTGCACACTCCTAGCCTGTTCTATTTGCAGAATGAAAAGCCGAAGTATGGACACTAATTTTACTCTATAATTAAGGTGCATGCTAAAACCATGCATTTCATCAGTAACAAAGGGTCAGTTCACTGGTGGTAACTTGTCAGCAGGCAGTTAATTACCTTTGACAACACCCCTACCTTTATTTTACTCCTTTGGCTTGTATGCTTCTAGGTAATAAACTGAAGCTCTAGCAGTTTGAGTAGCGGTCAGGTTGTCTTAAATATTCTGTCCTAAATCATGTGCTAGGGAACCAAACACAGCAAAGGTAATCACACAGAAAAGAAAACCAAGCCTAAGTTTTGACATGTCTTAAATTTGGACTTTGGAAGAGACAGGGATTCTAGCTGGGGGGAAAAAAAAGAAATCCATGTCATATATTTTAAAAGTTACGGTTTAGTAGGTTTTCATTTGAAAATTACCTTTGATTTTTCAGGAAGGCTATTTGACAGTATAACTGTGTTCAGAAAGTCTTAGACGTGTGGTTAAAAAAAACAACACATTGAATGGTGAAGTTGCTCATATTCTTTGCTTTGTTGAAGAGTCTGGTTTAGACAGCCTGGACCGAATACAGCAGATGTGGTATATGTCTCAGTACAGAGCTAGAACCTTTTTAAGTAGACTCAGAGGCCGTGGCCTGAGGAGCTGTATATTTGCAAAAATCTGATCTGCTTGAAGCACGTTGATTTGCTAGGTATTTTGATTTCTTCTTTTCCAAATATGAAAGAATAGATACGTTTTATAGGTATGCTCACCAAGTAGTAAAAAGATACCTTCTATGCTGCAAATTGTTGATGTTTTCAAATAGCATTCTTTCCTCAGCCCTAATTTATACTATGTATGTTGTGATGCAAGAGGGACTTTACTTCTCATTAATGTTAACATGTTGTTTTAATGGCTTTTACAGGAACCTGAAAAACAAAAGGGAAAAGTTACACCAGAAAAACCTGAAAATGAAGTATTCCAAGTAAAACAGAAAACTAAAAAACTACTAACAAGTATCAAGAAAGAAATCCCTGTAGATGTGAAAAGCAGGTGAGCATAATAAAGGCTTTTTAATAGAGAAGGTATTGTGCTTGAAGGGAAGATGGATTGATAAAAATCTGTGTATTTGACTCCTGTGGCTGCCAGTCTGTCTAATGCCAACAGCAGGTACTTCTAAGCAGCTTCCTTTTCCTTCTTGATATCAGGGAATATCTGAAGCTTGTAAATAATAAATTATATATGGGAATACAGTGCATAAATGAGAAGAAAGTCAGGTTAAGCAATGTTAAGCTTTTTGTAACAGGTATCATATACAAAACAGGGTTAATGTTTCTACAGGAGAGTCTCATGGCAGCGCAGTAAGCCAGCGCTAACGTGAGTGCCTTTAGTCACCCTTGGTGAAATTGCAGCCGTGCAGCTTCCTTTTTTGTATCAGAGTCTTGGATATGTTGTTAAAGGAGGCTGCTGCTGTCACCAGTCCCTTTTGCCTTGCTGGCAGGCAGTTGATTACAGATGATAGAAAGGAGAAAAATGAAGAACCTTAGTCTTACTGTGTCTAGTTCATTGTGAAGTAGTATTCTGAAATTCTGAAATCAGATTGGTATCCAAGTGCCACAGAAGTAAAGTAAACTTTACCAAACTGAGGCATGGTATATTGGCTTGTGTTTTCCCTGTTGGGAAGAAACTGCTGGGACTAGTAGTTAGTCTAAATTAATTTTCTTAAAAATATTTCTGAAAAAGTTGCCTCACAAAGTCTCCTCGTTATCTTATTTATTCTTTCCGTTATCTACTTCCCTTTCTCATATAAATCACAAGTTCATTACATGTGACAGTATTCAGAGGCCACAGTGAGAGATGGTGGGGAATTCTTCTGCAAGAAATGAGTAAAATTCTTCCTCCCTAGAAAGTTTGAGAGACATAATCGAATAGCTGGAGAAAAAGACCAATACATAGCCAAATGAATTTGGTGGTGCATTTGAATATTTTTGTGTCATTGACTAAAGATGATCCTGTACATTCAGGGCAACAGCATGTCAGGAGCGTGTGATCTAACAAGAGTGTGTGGGGGCAAAGCAGAAAAATGGCAGCTGCCGTCTCTTGCTGCCTCTGTATAGTCAAGCAGGTTTTGTAATCCTAGAGCTGCAGCATGAGAGCTTCTCCTGGAAGGTGAGTGAGCCCTAATAAATGTGTGGAGCAGTGTGGGTAGAAAATGAGCTAGGGCTAGGAAGGGTGGAGTTGCATATAGAAATACAAAACTCTGCTTATGAATAGCTTTGAAAATGAGCACAAGGCTGACATAAGAAAGCCGCAGAGGACCAGTCGTTTGTAAGACTGTATGGTGCACATATATATATATATATATATTTTTTTTTTAACATATATACATAAAATCTCCTCTTCAGCACTTCAGAGAGCTTAAGAATAAATGGATCTCTGTTTTCATTTAGTTCCTTGGAATTGTCTTATACTCCCCCGCTGGAAAACAAGCAGCGCAAAACCTTTCCATCCAAGATATCTACACAGCACCTTTTGACGAATGGGTCTAAATCAAGAAACCTCCCTAAAATGAGAGGTAGTGTGAGGCTATTTTTTATAAATACCCCGGGAGTTTTATTTGGTTGCTTGTAACCCTTCTTGAGTACTTAATTCTAAGTCTGGTGTGAGAAGAAAGCTGTTCAGTTTACTATCCACAGAATTGCTTTTCTTGTTTTGTTTTAGTAGGTCCAAACAGTAAGTTAATGGAGAGCAGGCCGTCAGTACTAGCAAAATTTCTCCCCAGTGGTTCTGGACAGGAGCTAGGGAACACAAGCAGCTCAGAAGGGGAAAAGGATTCTCCACCGCCAGAGTGGGACTCTGTGCCTCTTCACAAAGCTGGCAGCTGTAAGTAATCACTAGAGGGTAACAGAACTAGTCTTCTGCAATGAATATCCGTAGGTAGGCTTGGTCTGTTTATAGATCTTCCTGTATTTTTTTTTTTTTTTTACTGCATAGTTGTGCTCTGGTTTTCCACTGTAGGCCTCACAGTGATGGCATCTGGTGTGATTTGGGGGGTTTGCACAGGCAGAACGTGGGCCATTCCACAGTTCTTCAGCAACAAACAGGATTTAGAAGCTGCTGGGGAAATTGAGGAAATGAGAATTACCGCTCGGAAACAAAATGTATTTTCTACAGCAGATGGGGTTTTGCTTGGTCAAGTCTGCTGCAGCCAAAGTTGAAAGTGATTACATGATTTGTCCTTGGGAGGAAACACTGAAAATGCCTTAATGCATTGATTAGCCTGGGGCGCTAGTATAAGCTTTTTGGTTGGTTGTTGAAGTCCTTCTGTGGGAACCACCACCTTGGTTGCATGCAAACATAGTCATCCGTCTCTACAGCACTCACTGAGAAAGGTTCTGTCTTCTGTAGAAATCAGTTTATCTTGGTGCTTTTATTGCAGTACAGTCTCTCTGAAAATAGGTAGTAAACCTGAATAACGATAGGTGAATATAGAGAAGGAGCTACTTCCTTGGTGAGTGGCAACAGCCTTTCTCACAATCCCTGTGTTTGCACAGTAAGGATAGCAGAAGTTTGAGAAGCCTTTGTTTTAAAGTAAATACTACAGGAAGTGTTTTGTGTTTCTCTTTATAGCTACGGACAACCTTTATAAACTCTCTCTACAAACCCTGAATGCAGATGCCTTCCTGAAACAGCGACAGCCCTCTCCGACACCCGCCTCTCCATCTCCTCCTCCTCCTCCTGCATCTTTAGCTTTTGGGCCACGGGGAGGCACTTACAGCAGCATCGTGAACAGCAGCTGCAGCAAGTGAGTCCAAATCTGCACCTCCTACTGATTTCCCAAGCACAGAACTCTCGTGGAACCCATGTGCTTCATGCGGTGTGTCTCCTTTTTCTCAGACCCATTTCCTCTTCTCATGGAAACTGCTTTTTTGCAGATATTACTGTGCATACTTTACAATGCTATTTATATTCTTCTGGGGTTTCTTACAACTCGGTAGATTGGAAATTTGTGCAATTACATGAGCAGTTGAGCTGTTGTTAACATTTTGATGAATGCTAGCTTCAATTGCTGCTTTTTTACCAAACTGCTGAAGTCCAAAACCTTACTCTTTTTTTTGGTTTTTTTCTCCTCTCTTCCCCCACCCCCTTCCTTCAAGTGAACCAAAAATCAAGCAGCCCAACAGTACCAAACATAAGCTGGCAAAGGCAGCTTCTCTTCCAGGCAGGAATGGTAACCCCACTTTTGCTGCTGTAGCTGCAGGCTATGACAAGAGCCCAGGTACTAGAACCAGTTTGGACTTCTAAATAATTCTGAATATTGTATTATTTTAGTGTTGTTTTTTTTTAATTTTACTTGGGGTTTTTTTTTTGTTTGTTTGTTTTTTTTTTCTTGCAGGTGGAAGTGGTTTACCAAAGGTTTGTCCAAGCAAGACAGATGTTTCCAGCAATATCAGCATTTCCCACACAGTTGTTGACAGTGATGGCTCTGACAGGTAATTTTTATATTCTCTAGGCAAATACCTAAGCACCTAGAAAAGAAGATTGTAAGCTGTTAATGGCATTTTGAAGGCAATGACAGAATTCATTCTGGTTCCTTTTTTTTTTTTCTTTCTTTTTTCAAACTCTTTAAAATTCTGGGCACATCATCTCTTACTTTGCAAAAAAAATTTAGAACTTACGAGTGACTCAAAAGCAGAGAAAAGGATGTTCTGGATGTGGTGGTGACTTTCTCCCCCTCATTCTCAGAAACTGAACAATCTTGTGTTCCCTGGGCATCCAAACAATGAGAAAGCAGCTTGGCTTTTTCAGAATTGAGGAGTGTGAAATAGTCACTTGAAATAGTTTACAGGCAGGATAACTTGCTGTACAGCAGTATCTTTCACTCCCAGCTTTAACACTGAGACCAGAACTATCACTGGGCTTTGCGTTATGCAGAGGAGCAGAATACAGCTGCGCTCAGTCATGTTCCCCAAGGCACGCTGTCTTTTCTGACGTGTTTTGGCAGTGCACGTCTGTCTTGGTTGTAAAAAGCAGTGAACGTCTGGCAACCTTTCTGGAATAGGAAAGAGACTTGAATTCAAGTTTCAATACGCAAAGGATTTGCTTTTCTTAGCAAAGTTTGGGTGGGGTTTTGTGTTGTTTTTGTAAATGTTTATCACTGGTTCGAGTTAACTCATCTGCGTTTTCAAGAAGCTTGCCTGCAAGCTGGAGCGTGAGCATTTGTATCCCTTCCGAGCACTTCTAAATTTTATCTGCTTGTCAAAAAAACTGCGCTATGTCCTGGACCCTATATATGTTCTGAAAAACTGAGCAAAAGAGATCCTGCGGTGTGTGTTGGAGCTCAGTCTACAGATTAAAGAGCATTATATCTAGAGCAGTACATCGCTCCAAAGTGGATGTATACATGGGGAAAATGGTATTTCATTGAAATCTTTTGCTAAACCAAAAATAAGCTGATTTCCCAACTCTTGATTATTGTAAATAGATATATTATTATATATACATATGTATATATGTATGTACACACGCATATACATACAAATGTAGGTATATATTTATATGTAGGTTAGTAAGTCAATATTGTTGGTAGTACTGCATTAATGAGTTGTGTATTGCTTTCCCATTACTCCATAATATTTAGTTCGGGTTTGTGGAGTCCTATCAGCAATCCCAGCAGTCCTGACTTCACTCCTCTCAATTCATTTTCTGCCTTTGGACATTCTTTTAACTTAACTGGAGGTGAGTTTTTGTTTTCAAATATTTTCCATGTTCAGATACCAGTAAATAAATGGTGTGTCTCCATTCCACTGGTCTAAGTTCAGGCACTGTTCCAACCCCTGCCCCCAAAAAGGATGACTATGTAGGAAAGCATGTTAAAAATTTGGTGGTGTATTTTGTGTTTCAACCCAGAGAGAGTGAGTGGAAACTCTTAGAGTGTGTGTTTGGGCTGGAAATACTTGTTTTTGAAGTTTATTGGTTTCAGTAAAACTTACTGATATTTGTTTTTTCCTCAGTCTTCCTCCCCTCCATCCCTCCCCCTGAAGCTTTAGTGTAGGTCTCAAAAGTGTGCTGCTGGGCCTGTGGTTTCCTGAACACTTTACGCCTGAAAAAAACCAATGCTCTATAAACGAGGCAATGGCCCATCCCTCGTGTTACTTTCCTCTTGTGTGTTTCTCTAGCATTTCTATAGCTGTATAATCAATTGGCGTATACTAAAACCAGCCATTAACTCGTGTATTTAAATATTAAGGTAAACATTCTAGAATTTACTATTGAGATGGACCTTGATGCAGGCGGGCTATATTGTAGGGCGTGGATGCTCGCTCTGCATGCTTACTGTAGATTTGTATACAGTGTCTGGGGATGCGTGGTATTTTTTTAAGGTGTCTGCGAAAGATAAGCAAAGCAAACTTTGTATGTGGCATTTGCGAAATGGTTTGTATGTCTTCTGAGAAAATGCTGTCTACTGAAACATGGTGGGGCTCTGCAGTCAATAGCAGCTGCTGCCGTGGGGTTCTTTCATCTTCATCGGCAACACTTGGTGCCATGCTCTGAGGGACTGCAGTAAGATGCCCGAGACCTGTGTACAGGGACCAGGCGAACCATGAGCACTGGTGCTGCCCTCTCGTTCTCTTAGCAGAGACGGGGGCTGGGCTGGGGCACAGCCAATGCTGCCGCCCCTACCAGGAGTTACCTGGGAGGGGAGCGCTGCAAGGCAAATGAGCGCTGGGATTAGGAAAGGCTCCTTCAGCCCAGCCGCTTACTCCACCTACAACTAACTTGTTACCGGGAACTGCCAGGACTCTGAGTAGGGCTGTGCTTCTGCCCAGTCCCCTGGTTGTTTGCTTTCAAGTGAATAATACCAGGGACCAAACAAATCCCATAGGCTGCTACTGAATTATACACAGTAAGCACATAAATCTCTTCCCCACTATAACCATGATTCTAACTTTGTAGCCACTGTCTGCTGTAGGGCACGTGAGATGAGATCTCTATTACTGTGTGACCTTTTCTAATCTCAGTTCTTGCATGGCAACAGGACCTGTTAGAAAAATATGGGAAATAACTGTGAAGAGTATTAGTCTACTGTGGTTCTTGGAAAAAGAGGAAGAGTAATTTACTCGGGTTTTTTCTCATTCCATTTTTAGAGGTTTTTAGCAAACTTGGTTTAGCTCGGTCTGCTTATGGGCAGGATGTTCAAAGAAACTGGAGTGAATTCAGTAATGTTCCATCATCCATCTGGGATCCTTCAGCTACAGATTCCGTACCCTCCTGGCCAACAAGCTCAAGTTCCCCGACGCATACAACTGCAGTAAGTATTCAGTTCAAATACAGCATTTTAGTCCTGTTACCAGGCTGTTCTGTATCTGCCATCTAACTTCGTTTAGAGGATTTTTACATTTGGATTAAAAAGAAAAAAATCAACTGAAGAATGAAGGAAAAAACGAAGCTATACATATTCATCATTCTGTGTAGTTAAGTTGACAGGGCTGTTGGGCAAAGAGTGATTAGTCCACTCCCTTGCGGATGAGGAATCCATGTAAATTGCTTCACATAAAAATATTTCTCCCAAGAGCGTCTTGCAGCACTTACAAAAGCATGCTCCCATGCTTCAAGATTGTGGAAAAAGCCGTACTGCTCCTGTGCTGTGGCTGGTCGCTGCCTCTGTTGCTTCCAGCTTGACGGACAGTTGCAAAGTAGCCAATACGGTAACTTTCAGACTTAGATTCTGCTTCCTAAATCTAGTGTTGCATCTACTTATAAACTAACAAAAGGTCAAAAAAGACTTACCTAAATGACCCCAAATGTATTCTTTTCAGCTTAGAAAAAAAACACTAAAGGACTGAGGATAAGGTGAAGCTTTTAAACTGACTACTAATTTTGATCTTAAGATCAAAAATCAAATGATCAATGATCATTTTAATCTTAAGTATAGCCAAAAAAGAAGAAAAAACAACCTCTACACAGATTGTGACACTGCTCGCTCATCCTTGTGCCTCTCTGTCTGTCAGAATAAAACTTACACCACAACAGCTGACTTCAGTGCCAGCTGAAATCGTTCTTCATCTTGTCTTCTGAAAATGTTTTTGTAGTGACTAAGGAGCAGTGTTTACTTCACCTGGTAGCAGTTCAGATGGAGTGGGGGAAGGCGGGGGGCAGGGGAGCTGAAGAAGGTCACACAGCTTCTTATAGATACACACTCACTGATCCCGCCCTTGTCATGCAGTTACAACTGTAGCTGTGACCTCACTAAAGCTACATACGGAGAGATTTTTGCTTTTATGGTCACATGGAGGGCAGATTTCTCAGCGTTTGATAGAAGGAGGGATTGAAGACAACCAGAACAACCTCTCTAGCTCCCAACCTATTTCCTGGCCGCTTCTGAAAAATACCTGTAAGCGTGCTTCAGGAAGCATCAAGACGGAAGCCAGGCAAGCGGTATAGAAGAATTGTCAGTGTCTCCCTTTAAATACTTTGATTTAGGGGGGAGGAGGGGAAAAGCACTTTAGGAGCTTATTCAAGGAGAAGATCACTTAATAAACAAGAAGCAGCAAACAGAGCTGTAATGTTCAAAGCCTTTTCAATGATAGTGATTTTTTCCCAAGTGCTTGTGGTAAGCCAGAACAGGAAAATTTGGCTATTCCTGCCACTAAACCGCCTTGCTCTAAGTGCTAGATAAGAGAGCAGGTGCCAGGCCAGGGGTCCGTCCTTCTCTCCTTTCTGGCACAAGAGCCAAAGCCGTTCTTGCAAACAGCACTTATGTAGTGGCCTCTGTGTTACCCTCTGTTCTAGGAAGGTGTCTGGGGAGTTGATTTTTGATTGTTCTTCCTTATTCCTCCTGCTTTCCCGTTCTATGCATAACTCTGCTTCTGCACTGAACAGCATTTGACTTTTAGGTCCCATCTACCCTCAGGCCTTGCTGCATTGCTGGTACTTCTTCCCCAAGTTTCTTTCTAGCCACAGTCCCTTGTTCCTCTTTCCTCCGTTTCCCTGCGTGTAGTTCTGTCTGATGGCCACTTTGTACCTCCCTCCACCAGCCTTGAAAGGGAGTAGCAGTCTAATCTTCAGGTACTCTTCGCCGCAGCTCCTTTCCTGGTTGCTTCTACTTTATCAGTAGCTGCCTTTCTGTCAGGCTCTCCCAGACACTTTTGGGACACGTAGGAATGGTTCCTGGCTCTTGCCCACAGGAGGAAATAGCATGGACTTTTACTGTGTTCGGGTTGGTGCCTGAGCAGCAGAATGAGTGTTTCCTGCTGTAGGCTTAGTTGTCTAATGCTTCTATGGCTTAAATATAACCATTCAGTTATATAACAGTAATAAACTGTGACCCTAGTTTGGCTCAACTTCTGAGCGACATTGGAGAGTCCTAATGACGCCGGCCCGGTTAACCCCCAAGAATGCTCAAAACTCATGTCCTGCCCTCGGTTTCAAATTCGTGGTAGAATTTAGATTTCATGATCTAAATGAATATTTTTTTAGAGGTGACCTTTTTAAGGACCACAAAAAAATGGTCCATCAATACAAATTGAGGACCCTTTGGCAATGCCCAATCTGTTTCAGATATGACTAGACTGAGCATATCTTCTTCATTCCAGTGGTATGAAGACATTTGCAAGGCTTACCTTGTTTACTTTTCTAAAGGGATTTTTATTTTAATCTTCAGATTAAAAGAGCAGAGCACACTGATACTGGTTAACCTTCAGTGCGCGTTATCTGAGGGCCAAGATCTTGGGAAGGGGTGCCCTTTCACCACCCAGTAAATCCAAACATAAGGATGTTTGTACCTTGCAGCACATACTCAACAAGTCCACTGCCTTCTGGATGTATCAAGTTTACTGTATATTTGCAAATTGAATTTACAGCATATGTACATTAAATCTGTTGGTGCTGAGGTATGTAGTGTGTTAAGCCTAAACGTAGCAGGTTCTGTGCTAATATTAGCATGAAAGTTATGCTAACCTTTCTCATCTCCATCTTTGGCTGCTTCTGGGTATCACTTTCCACCACACCATGGGTCAGGTTCTTCTGCTTGTTGCTTGCTACTGTTTGGGCTTTAACAAAACAGTTGGCAAAACCTGGGCCTTGTTCATTTCTGCATGTGTTCTCTAGCCTCGCTGTATCTGTCCTATGTGTCCCGAATGCGTTCGTGACACGTGTTGCAGTGCAGCTGCATCTGCTCCGTGACCATTCGTCAGAGACTTCCAGATGTCTTGAGCCAGGACAGACTTACAGGAACTCCATGACCCATGGCCAGTTCTCCAATCCCATCTCCCTTCATATGGAGAAATTTGGGGTGGGGGAAAAAGTATATACTGGGAATATTGGGGAGGTACAGTGGGGCTGAACACAGGTAGGTTCATCCAAAATGTACAACTTTTAACAGATATGACTGAATACAAGGAGATAAATTTGCAAATGGCCAGAAAAGGATCAAGGAATAGACTTTGCCGCCACCTTCCATTACATTTGAATTTTGTTGTTTTTCTGATACTCAAACCATGTTTATCTACCTGATTCTAACTAGTTTAATTAAGCTTGAGCTTTACGGCCCTTGTGTGTTAAAGCATACTAGTAGTGCTTCAGTTAGTAATGGTATGGGGATGTATGAGCTCAAACGAAAACAGCTTAAAAGCTGGTAGCGTAATTGCACTCTGCAGCCCATTCAGTCATCAGACATGTTTGGTGGCTGTTAGTAGCTTGGTTCCTCTGGGCTACCTCTAGTAAAGGGAGTTCAAAACTCCATGTTGCAGTGAAGGGAGAAGGGGTTCCACAGCAGGTTTGCTGCTTCTTAGGTACTTTTCTTTCAGGGGGGCTGTAAACAAGGTGAAAATCGAGGTTAGAGGTTACCAATCTGCTACTTACCCGACTCTATCTTTGCTGCAGTCGATCCTTGGCAACCCAAGTGGCCTGTGGTCCACCACTCCGTTCAGCAGTTCCATCTGGTCAAGTAACCTCAACAGCGGCCTTCCCTTCACCACTCCAGCAAATGCGTTGCCAGGCATTGATCTCATGGGTAATGAAAACTCCTCCGCTGCTGCTCCTCCGCCTGCTGCTGCCACCGTTGCCAGTCCTGCTGAAGACATGGGACAGACCTACAATCCTTGGAGAAT
The DNA here is from genome assembly GCF_949628215.1 of Phalacrocorax aristotelis. NCBI lineage: Eukaryota > Metazoa > Chordata > Aves > Suliformes > Phalacrocoracidae > Phalacrocorax > Phalacrocorax aristotelis. The sequence goes on along the minus strand of NC_134276.1, from coordinate 73,012,400 downwards.
TTGGAGCCCAACGATTGGAAGAAGAAGTTCAGATCCTTGGTCTAATTCACACTATCCTCACGAAAACTGAAGTGAAGCAAAAGGAGAGAACTCTTATCCAGGTCATGATGCAATTCTGAATGCAAATTTTTAAAACATCATTTTCAGGCTGTTGCTGGTCATGGCTCTCCCCCCCTCCACCCCTGCCAGTCATGCTTTCATCACTTGCTCCTTTTCAAAGTCTGTCCTGCAATATGGTAGTGTGAGATTGCAGATAAGCTTGAGGAAGTCCGGGTGTGGTCGCAAATCCCAACTACAGCTGAAGCCCGTAAATCTGACCAATTTCACTGGTTTCATATTTTACCACCTGCCATCTTTATTTAGGAAGCAATTTGAACTATAAAACGGTCCTGGCATGCAATACTTTTATGAAAAATACCGGTTTGGGTTTTTAAATTTTTTCCAGTATTATCCTCCAAGTTCTAATTTAAAATCAAAGGGCACTTTGTGCTAAAATGCAGAGTATTTTTTTAAAATAAGGCTGTCTTTGTTAACACAGGTTCTAAGAATGTTAAAAAGAAAAAAAAAAAAACCACAACGAACCAAACAAAACAACAAATAAACTAACAAAACCAACACGTAAACCTTAAGAGCAAAATGGCTGAATGTAAGAGCATTCTGTTGAGACTGTAATACACTTTCTGTGCTGTTTGTACATTTGTAAACCTGAATGCATTTTTAAGTTGAACTGAAATGCACACAGCCAAGACTTGTGGAAGAAACAAGATATCTTGTGCATTTCTTATGGATACAACTTTGGGTTGTACTTTAAAATAAATACTGCTTTTTTCAAGATCTGTCTGCTGTAACTCTGTTCCGGTATTTTCAAAACTTGTGCGTGCATGAACCCCCTTGGCGCTGGCAGCCTTCAGGCCAAAATCTGCTGCGCGTAGGGCCTATGTTAACAGAAACTTCACTGCAGATGAAACCTGGCTTCTCAACAGCATGGGCTTGTGTAGCAGTGGAGAATTAGAAATTGTTTTCAGGGTTACACAGTGCCACCCACTCGAAAATCTGCTGGATAGCAAAATGCTGGAAAAACGTCTACACGGCGTAAGTTTCCAAGTATCAGGCGTAGTAGCCGCTGCTGCTGTTTGGGCTACGCCCGTACCTTTGTAACACTGTTCTTGTATAGGTCTGAACAAGAGCTTTACTATTTTTAGATACGATTTACCTGTCCCTTTAAGGTGCCTGTTTCCCTTCGTTAACAGAAAGGCAAGCCCCAGTGACTACATCTATATACATTCATCTGAGCTACAGCCAGGTAAAAATGAACCCTTCCATTACCAGAAAGCATTAACAGACACCAGCAACATAAATTTGCTTATGACTCAGTGGCACGGCTTAAAATTTACAGCAGCATTTTTTTATCAGAATCCATCCTTCAAGAGTAAGAACTGTATATTTTAGTTAAAACCCTTATGCTACAAGGAATATTGTGTGCAACAAAACATGCGCGTTAAATAAATGAGACTAAGTGACTGCTTTTCAGGCTTGCATTATGTAAACAAAACCTCTGCAACTGTTGTGGGATTGCTGTTTTCTTGCTGCCACCAGCAGGAGCTTGAAGATACAGATCTCCGAAATGGGAACTCACTGGAACTCCTTTGTTCTTAAAATTTTGATATTTCTAGAACCATGCGAGGTCACAAAATGTTCAGCGTGGATTTGTATGCAATTTTCTTCTGAGTAACTGGGCAAACAAGTCTCTTACTGCATGCAAAATAAAGAATAACTAGTTAAGCCACTGGCATGCCAGGGCCTGCTTCTCCGTGTGTGGAACTTGGGAAGATAACTAGCAGTAACTTCGAGGTGGAAGAAGCCGCTTAAGTTAATGCGCTGCCTCTCTTTCCCAGCAGGTGTTTAGGTTTGAACTGATTCCGTGGAGGAAAGCAGCAGAAATGAATTTGAGGGTACTAATAGTCCTCAGTGGTTCCAGCAGCTGTGAGGACAGGAAAAAAGTTCTGCATTAAAAACCTTTTCCTTTGAACAAGGCAAGGCAACACACAAGTAATTTAGACTTTTTTCCCCAAAAATGTGAGCCTTTCCTTTGTGTTATGCAAATAACCTCCGCCGCCTTTAGAATATTTTCACTTCTTGCTTGTGAAGGGTTTCTTCTTGAGCACCGATTAAATATTACTGAAGTTCCATGGGTGAAGCAACCTGAACTATCAAGATCTTTGACACAGTTTCAGTAAGAGAGGAAAAAGCATGTTCTTCCCCCAAATTTCTAAGGAAAATTACATAGGCCTAAAGACTTCCTACTTCTGAGTGTCCTACCTTCCTTCCCTCCACTCAAAGGTTATTTTGGAGAGCACCTTTACTCTACTCTGCTCTGCTCTGTTAAAGAAAGCCAAAAAGCTGCCTTTAAAAAGAAGTCCTAACTGTAATTTACAGAATTTAGGTGAAATAAAATCTGGGCACGAGTTGGGTATGGCTAAATAAACTTCTGTCTATGGTGAATACATGTACAGCACAGGTTTTGCTGCCTGCTCCCTGAGGCGCCCCCTTCTTGGCTTTTATGGCGTCATCACTCTTTACATGCATTGAAAACATCTTTTTAGATTGTTGAAAACTGAGCAGTGGTGGGGGTGGTGTGTGACGAGCCAGAAGCATCCACAGACATCACGGAATAATGGAGAGGACTGGCCTTTTATAATGAGGTAAAAACAAAAGAGCCCGAGGTTTTGGCAAAGCTCATGTAAAGTCTTACATAAAAATCTAGACAGGGGTTGAAAATGTTGCGGCCTGCTGGAAGGACAGGTTAGGATTAAAGAACATGGGAGAAGTAAAGTCAAAAGCTGGGAAGCCAGGGTGGACTGTTTTCAAAAGCAAAATGAGCAAGACTGGAGCTCAGAGCATGAGGGAAGTTCCATCTCTTGTAAAAAGACCAGAGGAAAAAACAGCTTAAAGCACTCGGGAGACGGGCTGCCCTGGAAATGGGGGAGCTCACATCCCTTCTGATAACTTAAAATGTTTCTTCAGGGTAGTGTCAGGGCCGAGCTACTGTGAGTCACCTCTCTTCCAGACCTGGAAGCTACTGGGAATACAAAGTTCCCAGCAAGGAAGAGAAATAATTAGTGTTAATTTTGGTAATTATTTTGGTGCTCCAAAAGGGCAGGTCTATTCTGCCAAGTCTTACAAATCGACTTTAAAAGCTTGAGAAGTTTCTGGCCTGTTTTTTAAATCAGAAAGCCCAAAGTAGGTAAGTATGGCTCTTAACATGTGAAATCAGTTTAATTAGCACGAGCTCTATTTCAAAAAGCTCGTGAAAGGCAGTAGAGATTTGGTTAAGTATAAGACCCTATCAGAACAGGATATAAAACTCCAGTCAAAGGACAGTTAGTGTTTGTTTCGCAGATACAGACGCTTGGAATGAACCAACGTACCGATGAGCAGGTCCGGGCCCAGCCCTGGCCGCAGCTCTGTCAGCAGCGGTACATACCGTAGCGTGGCCGCTGCCCTCTACGACGAGTACCGAACGGGGGAGACGCTGGGGTGACGTGGGATGCAGACTGTGAGTAACAGCAGATTCTCAACAGCGGAGCGTCACAGTCGGATCATGCTGAAGTTGTCCGCTGGACTCGAGCTGACCATGAAAACTCTGCCCGACCCCGTGAGAGGTAAAATGGGGCGCACACAAGTGTTTACCTTCGTGGGGTAAGGAGCTGCCTTTCACTGGAACTGTTTCACCCGGAGTGATGTTTTACACTAAATATAGCTTTGCTTCATCTCTTCCCAACCTGTAATTATGAGCAAGTTTTCTGAGCTTCAGCGTTTCAGCCTCATGAAACAATGACAACTCCAGCTTACGGTGAGTCAGTTCGTTAGAAGTGGCTCTTCCACACGCTGGGGTTGGAAATAACCCAGCTTCTACTGTACGACTGCTGCAACTGGAAGAGTGTTCGGTCACCTCATTTTAAACAGGTCCTGCTTCAAAACAGTCTTTTGCCCAGTGCCTGTTTCCATATAACGCCAGTCAAGGATGGACTTTTATGGGCAACCAGTGCTTTATTCACATCAATACTGAAGCAGTCTTCGGGAAGGACAGGATCAGCATGCTGTTCTGCAGCCCTCTGAACGCAACTACTAGCCGTACCTACTACTACTAGTTTGCTACTTGGATGCTGTGTGATCCAGCAGCAAGTGGAGCATGAGGTTTTTTTTGTTTAATACACAGCAAAGAAGAAATCAAACAATCCACAAGCATCTGCAGGAGTCAGAGAAAATACAGTGAAGTGCTAGCCTAAACTCTGGGTGACTAATAAAAATTAAGCCTTAAGAGGCAATGAAACCCCAAATATCACTATATTTTCTGGCATATGCGGACTGTCGTGAACAAAACTGGGTGGTTTTTTTTCGCCGCAGAACTGTGTAAAGGTAGCTGCTCAGGTCCAAAACCAGCAGTAGGATCAGTTTACCTTAAACAGCAGATCACTTTGTGCCAAGAGAGATGCACAAAGCGGAGGGAAGCGCCAAGAAGATATTATGGCCACTTCCTAAGGAAACCCCCTTGAGGACCACCAAATAGAGGTCCTTCAGGAAGCACCCAGAGACCTGACTTCACTCTCTATCTGCCTACTGTGCAGCAAACGTTTGAGTGAGAGTGTCATTAATGCCGGATAATACGAGATCTTTGGGGGTGCGTGCTCAGTCTGTCCTGAAGTTTTACAAGATAGCACTCCAGTAGCCCAGCAGCAGCAGCAGGAAGCGAGCGGGCAGTGTAGCGCTGCGATACAGGATTCGCATGGGATGCATGCCAGAACAGTGGCATGACAGGAGGGGAAGCAAACAGACTGGCCAGGGCTGCGAGCTGGACTCTCTTGCAAGCTGCGAAAAATTGCAGATCAGTTACTTGCCCTAAACAAGAGTGGGGATCTGGAGTCCGGCATCCCACAGGAGACAAGAGGTAGTGGCTGGGGAGAGCAGGGAGGGGGGAGAGATGCCTCTGGGAAGGAGGTACAGGGTGTCCATTTTATAATTCTGGGGCTAATAAAATATTCCCAAGGGTGGGAAAAAAGGTAGCTATTCTGGAAAGTTGCCTGGGCGTTTTTTGGTATGGGTCCACAGCATGATGAAGTCACTTGTGGTGTTTTGGCTTAGTTACAAGGAACTTGCTGGGAAGCAAGCTGGGAAAGTGGGCACCTGGAGCGGCTTCTGCCTTGCCCAGTATCACTCACTGGCCCATTCTGGAGTTATTTTCAGGGGAGACGATACTTCCTGTGGAGAGGATGTTAACCTGCCTTATGGCAATGTAGAAGACAATAGAAGCTGGGTAGGATGGCTCACTGCCTCTCGAGGGAAATATAAGCTGGAATTGGATGAGAGACTGAAATGCTCCTTGGTATGCTTCTTCACTGGCTGTTTTTGGCTTTCTGGAAGGGAAAGGAATTTTAGTCCCTTCAGCTTTACGTCGCCCATCCTCCTGGTATAGCCTGTCCTCGGCAGTCAAGTTAGTTACCAGCAAAATTCTGCCAACATTGACAAGTTTGCCAACAAAGACGAAGAAAGTCCCTAAAAAGTACGTAACAGCCTACATTAAACAGGTATGACTCAGCTTATGGCTCACAAGGAAATTCCTGTTGTGCTGTATAAACTAGGAATCTTTTCAGACAACAGTAATTTCAAGGAATATTCACTTATGTCTTGTTCCAAACCAGCAACAAAGAAGTTTCTTCCCATGGGCTTTTGATGCAGGTCTAACTGCCAAACCTTGCTCACATTTGCCTGCCTGTCCAGTTCTATTCTGTGGCTGAGGACTTGGCCTCCAATTCAAGGGAGGGGTGGGGTGTAAAAACCAACAGAGCTTAAGAAAGCATCAATAATGCCTTAATGGTTCCATTAAACTAAGCAAAGGCCATGGAGTATCTAAATACTTTGGCATACTGGGGGGGGGGGGAAAGACACGAGGAACATTACGCTTTAGCTACATTTAGAAAGTTAGTGACAAATTCACATTTCTTGTACGTGTGAGTAAGGGAGGGAGGAAAGGCAGGCTAAAAGAGGGTTTCTTTCTTTGAAGCTGCTGAACTCAGTCTAAAGAAATGCTCCAAAAGGGTAACTCACCACAGCACAAACAGAAAGCGACTGTCCATGCTGCAAGTGGCACACAGACCGTCGCACTGTTATCATAATATGCAGAGCTTAAGTTCAGGTGTGCAAATGTGGGACCTGGGCCATGAGTTGAACCCATGGTTCCAGGTAGGTGGAATGAAAATGAGGCACACTGTGTGCTGACTTAGTGCCCTTGCATCGATCAACTGCACACAAAAGTCCATATGCTGCAGTTACTAGAACAACAGAAACTGAATATTGCTGAAGTCAGCAGGTTCGGCACCAGAGAGCTTCAGAAAATGGACAGTATTTAACTGTGCTGGCTTTGTTTTTAAATAGAGCCTCCTTGCAAAAAGTCACTAATTTAGTCTATACAGCAATAATAACCCATGGGGAAAAAAATCACCATAGGCTTTCAGGAATTCTGATTAAATCAGCAAACTGGAAGACACGTCCCCTAACTCAATAAATTTGAGTAATGCAATTCCCTCGCTCTGCACAGTGGAGCAAGTCCTACTATTTAGATAAACAGCTCCCCTCTGTGGCTACAAACAGCATTCGGCCATCACAACAGCGTCAGCTGGCCTTTAAATTTCCTCTATGATTTTTTTCTCCTGAAAACTTTAAAAAAAAACAATGCTCAGCTATAGTGGTAGCATTTTGCTTTAACGAGTACAGTGGGAAAATTGACACAACTTTCCCCACCGCCAGTCTATTTCTCAACAGCAATGTGCCAAAAAACCCTAATCCAACAGGAACTGGAAAGTTTGTGCAGTTCAGTGGTGAAGGTCCACAAATCGGGTCACCCCATTAGTTGTAACAAGCTTTTACATCCTTTCAAGTGTAGTATCACAACACGCCAGACAAGCCTAATGCGACCCAACTATTTCCTGTATTTTAATATTTCCTTCATCAAACTATCTACAAATGAAGCACTTCTCTTTCTTTCCCCTTCTACATGCTTTCAGTATCTTTTCCTCTAGATCTGCTCACCTAACAAAATTGTTTCCCCAATATTTGATTCTTTTAACCTGTGATATTCTGTACGTGTTCAAAAACCTCAGCTCCTCCAATTTGCACAGAACTTTTAACTACTCATTTCTACACCATCTACTTGAGGAATTTTATGCAGTTATTGTGTATTTTTGTTCAAGTCCCTGGCACACTGATTTCTGCCCTCACCCCCCAGCCTTTCAGTCCAATTGCTCCTTGTGAAAGAGCTCTGCTGAGCTTTTTGCCAGGGCTCCACATTCTCTCCCCTCTGACTATTTCAGTTCTTGTTTGTTCTGTCCAACTAACTAGTTTCAGTACCAAAGCTGTGCCGCAGCCCTGCTCTCTTCAGGGTGAATTGGGAACCTTGCAGAAGATGCCATATTCAAGGAGTTAGTGATCTTGGCCAAGCCATGCCTGCCCTGCTGGGCCTCCTACTTCAGGCTCGAGAAGCCCAGCGGTTAGTACGCGTAGCCACTGTATAACGCCACATACGCGGTGCTGTAATGGGACATGCTGGAATGTCCTGTGCCTGCTGGTGCTGTGCTCTGGTGAATATCATGAAAGAGAGGGTGGGAGACTCCTACCTGTCAGGAGGAGATAGATGGGTTTGTTCCTTACGCAAGACAAAAGGCTCCATGGTGCGGCAGGGACCACTGCCATCCCGGGGCTGGGATGCGCACAGCTTGTCGCGGGGGAGCCATCTGGGGTCTGGCTGATGCTGCATGAAAGCAGGGTTCCCAGTACCTGCCGGGATGTGAGCTGTACTTGCTATCTATATTGCTGGTTTTATTATTTCTTATTAAAATGGCAGTGTTATTACACTATTGGCCATCGTGCCTGTCATTCTGAGATCCGAAAGAGCCTCATGCCTCACCCATGAAGAACATGTCACCTATATGTCAAGAGTCATGAATCACTATTGATTAAAGATCGTTTTAAAGCAAAAACCACCCTTGGTCTAAGTTCCCTCAACGCTTCTGCCCTTCTAAGTACCACTTTTCTACTCAACTTAATCCCCGACTCCTGGCTTAGCTCTTCAACAACCAACAGCATTAACACAGTGCCCTGCACCTGCGAGACACTGACATGGCACTCCAGTACTGATGCTGTGGGTGCCCCTGAGCCTCCCCTGCATGCCCTCATGTGGTCATTCTCAATCTCGGCAAGTGCAGACTTTGGGCTGCATCAGGTTGGTACCATCAGTAAGTGGTGGGACCAGAGCAGCTGCTGTCTCCTCTTCGCTCAGTCTTTTGAGACTACCACGAGTTCAAAGGTTTTCCTTCCTTGGAACAGTGCCTGCTTTTTCAGTGACACTATTCAACAGCTCTGTGTTCTTTAAATAACTGTCAATCTTGCTTTACAATATGAAAACAAGAATATTTATCAGATTACTGTCTAGCTAGAGCCATAGTCTGACATAGACAGGAATGTATCAGTAAAATGAAAAAAAAACCCCAAACCTACAGTTTAGTGACAAGCCATCAACTTTCTAGTTAACTACCTCCACCACGAAGACAAACTCCTACTACAGGTTAATTCAGGTACACCATGCACAATCCTGTATAAACCCCATAATCCTCATTTTTCTGAGGACTCAAACAATAAAAGCCCAAAAAGAAAGAAATTAATACCCAGAGAGGGGGAAGTAGAGATGAGGTGACACAATGGAAAGTACCATAATGGCACTATATAAATTGATTCAGCGCTAACACTTCTGACACAGACACTTCAGAAAACACAAGCCATGCCGGAAAGGTCACGCTATGTTTATTCTGTCCTTTCACAGTCATAAGGCAGAAGCCACTGTCAAAGACAGGACATGAGGCTGCGCTGGTTTTTCCTATGACCAAGTCCAGATGTTTTGGGGATCCTAATTTAGGTTGGTAAGCCTCAACTCTATCTGGCTGCCCAATCTTACCTATTAACTGCCTGTTTAATTAATTCTCAAGACACTTAGAACTACTTCTGTTCCAGAAGTAGTTCTCATTTCCCTTGTACAAGCCCAAGCAGGACCCAGAAAATGAGTGTTTCTCTGGCCCCTGGGGAGCTCCACCAGTATGGGCGTTCCTGGAGCAGACAAAACCCCAGCAGGCTGGCACTGGTCACGAAATATAAGCTTAACTGCAAGAACACTATACTCGGGGAACCTTTGGGCTGTGGAATTACAAATAAGAGGCTGCTTCTTGCATTCACCCCAACTGTGAAAAACAGGTAGCTAACCTAGGTTAGGGTCACTCCAGGACCAGTTTGCAGCTGGAAATGCGCCATGGTGCTCAGCCTGCCTGCCTTAGTGACAGTCCCTGCTAGTGAGATGAAAAAATCACTTTCCCCTCTCTCCACTCAGTAAAATCCCCACTGAGTTCCCACAAGTTAAACCAGCAGCATGTCACGGCCTTACTGGAAAGGGCCACAGCGGATAATAACTCACGCACCAGAAAAGCCATCTGGTGCATTTGGAGTTGTCTTCCGAGGATGACTGGGGGAAAGGGAGAGGGACACAGAGGAGCCAAAGAGGAGCTCAGCTTCCAGCGTCCTGGGCAACCAGGTGTGGTGGAGCTGCAAGTAGGATCTAGAGGGGAAAAGCAGCGCACACTGGTGACTCGGTTCCTCAGGGCTGCAAAGCAATGGAGAGCAGCGAGCGCAGGCAGCAACCGAGGCCCTTGTCCATAAGCTGTGTTACTTGACTGGGTGTGCCAGATGTGGCCTGGGTACAGCTGTGGCTGTGCCTGCCAGGCTAGAGGTACAAATCCCTGTCTCTTCTCCCAGCACTGGGGTGGGAGAAGGAAGCCCAGGCTGAGGTGAGTCTCAGTGATAAACTCTTCCTCATTAGCAGTTCCCAGTACAGAAAGCCTCAGGAAGCTCATCAGGCAGCTACAAGTTAGGCAAGCAAAGTGGCAAGCATCCTCTGTTGATTTAGTTAAAGTGGCTCTTGCTGCTGATGGCAGCAGCGGAGCCGGAATCCGTAATGTGTAACTCAATGCAGAACCAGCACGCGGAGCTGAGGATGAAATGTGGAGTCAGCCCACATTATGGTACAGAACCAATTTAGATACACATAGTAAAATCAAACATTGGTCGTTTTCCTTTTTTGCTCATGTGGGAAGAAAGCAGGACAAACGAATCTTCCATCCTCCTTTGATGTGTCTTCCTCTTCCCTTTCATAACACCTGACAGTTGTCATTTCCCTGCGCTTTGCAAAGCATCTTAAGACAAATGTTCTCAAGTGCAGAGGCACAAACAGCTGGAGCTGAGACACACTGGCCTGACACAGGGGGCAAACAAATCCCATGTCTTCTCTTTGCATCAGCTCCTGAGGGCAAAAGTAGCAATCAGTGCTGCCGGCAGCCCCTGACACTGCGGCTATGGAAAAAGGCAACTAAGGGGACACCCCTTTTCATGGTGACTTGGGAAGGTCAACCAGTGCCTCGAGAATCAGCTGCCAGTCGGCTGCACTGTGCTGCTTTGCACCACACCACAGGCTGCTCCCGCACCCTGACCTCCCACAAGCGCTGTGGTGCCCACTCCCCCCGTCGGATGAGGGAATACGCCTGCATTTTCTGAATTACTGCTGAGCTGATGAACCTTCTTAGAGGAAAGGGTCTGGGACTGAGGAAAATATGCCAGATTGTTAGTAGCACTGCCATATTTCAACTCAATTATTAAGCACGTCCACTGGCTGATATTTCTCAATCAATATCAGCTTTATTCTAGCTCATGCCATGAGCCATATCTCACAGTGGTGCTGCAAAGCGCTACTTCCAGAGACTACTCCCACATAGGTATTGTAAAGCCATATTTTTCATACAGAAAGTACACTTTTTTGGAATATCTAGACGTTTCATAAAAGTATTGCAACTCTCACAAGGCACCGAGGAAGTCAAAGATACGCATCATCATCCGTTTGCCTACAGACCATGACGTTGTGGATACCGCCACAGCATTTCAAGGAACAGCCACTCTCTCATACAACTTAAACTAAAGTTGACTGAAAATGGGACTTTATGTGCTCTGGCTGAAAGTCATGGGAAGTTTGGTCAAAACACAACGTGAAGAACATGCAATAAAACATGTAAAATAAATGGTTAGAGGAAGACAATAGGGCAGGAGTAACCCTGAATCACAAAGTTCTGAGGTCAGAAATAATTTATAGAAAAAAATATCAGAAGGACTGTACCTTATTATCGCTAACAAATGCTATTCAGGACCTGATGGACACCTCTCACACATCTAGTCCAGATCACCTCATGTTTGTTACAAACCTGTGATGTGAAGGGTATTTTTACAGATATTTTTCAAACAGAGCATTTCTGTAACAGCAGGTAATCTTCAGGATTCAATCTGCTGTTGACTCAGATGCCAGAGCCATCATGTGCCCAATACCAACGTCAATCATCAGTGGCATTTTAATAAATGTCCTGAAATACCTTAAAAAAAGAGTAAATTATTTCCATCTTCCTTTTCAGGTCTTCTCAAGTCTGCACTATTCCTGAACAGCAGTATTTCAAGACATGGTTACAGTTCAAGAAATTTGTAGTCAATTATTAAAAGCACTTAGCTACCTTTCCTTCATATAAACATGTTTTATTGCTACAGTACTTTATGCACTCTAAAGATCAACTTGCCTCTATTTCAAAATGGAAATTGCAAGAGTCACCAAAATGCCAGTTAACAGAAATCTAAGATAAACAGGTACCCAACTACGATTTTTAGGAAGCTTCATCTAAGCACAGGATATATCAAATACTACAAGAGGATTCTCACTTCTGTTGGATTAAAGACTACTACATCACTAACATGCTTCTAAAAGAGATGCGACGGACTGGTGAGAGGGGAGAGTCCGCACCAACAAGCACTCCAGGCTTCTGAGCAACCATAATTTGGAGTAGCACCTGCATGGGGGTGGGAACCCCGCAGCACCCAGCCAAAGGGATCAGCCAGGCTGCGCAGCGGCCTCCCTCACTGCCGTCCTCCCCGAGAGGATGACGGCAGCCACCGCTGCGCGTCCCTTCACTGGCTCCAACAACCACCACGGCCGAGCCGGGTACTTACTACTCCCGCTCAGCGGGGCCCCTTTGGCTGGCCCGGAGGGTGGTGGTGGGGCGGGAAGGGCTCCCTGACAGGGGCTGAACTGGGCGGCTGCAGGAGGAGCGGGGAGGGGGCAGCTAGAAGGCCCCTGGCAGGGTGATGGCCCTTTTCACCTTACATGTAGAGTGCCAGGGTGCTCCCAATCCTCCCACGTGTGCCTGCTCGCACGTGGGTCCACAGGAGCTCTCTGTGTCTAAGGGTGTTACGGTCATCGCTGGCTCTGGGGAGCTGTAAAATACCTGCCAGGCCTCCCTGCTGCAGAAACCACCCAAGGTCTTTGCTCCTGGTTAATAATTTTGTTCTTGTTAATTACTCCTGATGTTGCTACTCGTTAGGCACTGATCACTGGCTAATTACATCATGAATAAATGGATAAACTGCATCCATCCGGACTTGATTTAAATGGTACAAGTTGAGCAGTTTTTCTCTGTGCCATACCCGTCCGTACGCACAAGTTGCCCAGGCCTAGGCAGCGGTAGGGTTTTTATTGATGCTTCGATGCGTGTATTGAAAAAGCTTTATGTGAGAGCTTGGGTGAAGTAGCAAACAAAAACCATTCCCATCCCGGATCACCAGTTTCAGCCACAGTGTAAGTCGCTCGTATTCCAGATGATGCCGTTGGCCATTCTAAGCTCTCACCTTTCAACTTGTCGATTTCGGGAGTAACTGAATGTTCGGGGAGCCTGATGGGCAGTGACAGGCTCTGGGCTGAGCGATCCAGTCTGGGGTCACTACTGTTGGTGGCTGCAGTAACTTCTCCACCCTGCTCCCTCAGGAACAGTCAACAAGCCTAGTTGTTTGGGCTTAGGTGCAAAACGATATGCCTATAGTAATGAACAGCACATTATCTCAAGCATTCTGACTGCAAGGACCAAAACTTTACAATGAATTACGTGAGGGGATGTGCGGTTTGTTCCTTATGCTGTAAAATCTGTAAAATACAGATTTGCAGAACTTTTCATTCAGAATACTTAGGGTATATGCACAACTATAATAGCCGCCACAAAAAAAATAAGAACTTCTTGATGCTGAAGTCTGTGTGGGATACAGAAAACATCAGAAATTCTAGGACCAGACTGGCAAATAGCATATGGCTTACTATTAGCATGACTTAGGAAAAAAAACCAGGGATGCTTGGCATGGCTACCAGGCTCATACAAACTGTGTTTTCATGCCATCAGCTGATTTCGATGGACGCTACTGAACAAAGCAAGACACAGCTCCAAATGTCACCACCCAGCTGCCAAAGGGAGTTAGTTGCAAGGGGCAAAGCATTTCATTAACCGGGAGCAGAAAGTTTGCCTGACATTTAAAATAATGTGAGAAAAAGAGGTTGCTGTTAGTTAAGCCTTCCCATTCAGAGCCTGAAGGTCTTGCCATTCTGTAGGGAGAGCTATTTTAAACCCATATGCAGCCAGCAACAATACATAGATGTAAACTTTCTGAGGTGGGTCTTAGAAATGCTTAGGAATTCACAAACTGAAAAACGCTAAAAAAAGCTTACTCTTGGTCACCAAAATTACGTACAATTTCTTCCAATGAGGACTCTTTTTCTGATTTAAACAAGTGTTTTGCTATTTTTTCTTGTATTCTTGGTTTTCTGTTATCTCATGCAATTTTTTCTGTTGTACCTATTAAAATTTCCTCTCTTTTGTCAGAGTACATGTTTCAAACTTAAAGACTTTACATTTGCGACATCAGGTGAGCCTTTCCGAGGTGCAGCTAGTGCCCGACCACGGAACGCTGTACTGGAGCTTCATGTCCTGCCTGAAGGCTGTCGTCCAGCAAAAGCCACGGCAAAGAGATGGACCGAGTTGTGGTTCCGCACCAGGGCACGCAGGCATCGCTGCTCCCAGCAGCTCCCCATAGCATCATTTACAACCCATGGACACGCATATGTCACAGTTCCACAGGCAACCCGGGTTCACGGTCGCCTTGGGTTTTGGATGAAGCAATCTTTATGGAGACACGTACGTCAGCTTCAAACAAGTGACAATTTCTCTAATACCTCAGAATGCCTTTTGAAGTTGTTAAGCTTTCAACCACCTTTCTAACACCTCGCATTTTTAAACTAAAAAAGACACCAGTAGATACTTTTTTGACACCAATTTAAAAATTTTGAAATACAGATATGTATATATACACACACATGTGAATATCTTGCATTTGCAATTTGGGAATTCCCACCTGTCAAGCATCATCCCTTTCTGCATTTTGAATAAAAGCAGCGTGGGGTTTTTTTCTGGTACTGCTTTTCTTTCTGTGTAACTAGAAAAACTGATTCATTGAGCCCCACCTGTGGTCCTCGGTCCTCCTTCACGCAAATAAAATTGTATTTGGCAGTTCTCAAACAGCCAGTGACAGTAGCAGTGCATTTTTGTGTTTTATTCTTCATATTTTATAGAAATCAGAATGCTCTGGATTGTTGCCTGCTACGCCTAGATAAAATTTATTTAATCGGAAATCAAAACGACACTCAACAATGACAACCTGTCCCTGCTGAAAAGCAGCATAACTACTGAGGCCGCTGGAGGGGTGAGTTGGCTGACGGGGAAGCGGCAGCAAGAAGGAATTCTATTAATGGAAGGAAGAGTGGAAAAACAGAGAGCGAAGCTCAGGAAGGTCTTGTAGAAGATTCACAGAGAAAGTATATAATAATAAAATTTTAAAAACCCATCACGCTGCTTCATTGTTTAACGGTTGCTGCTGAATGTCTAGCACGTGGGGCAAACTGGTGCCTGACCCAACTCCAGGAAAAGGACAGCAGCTGTACTTCAGCAGGGTTTAGGAGTAACTCCTTCCTGACTTGCCTATCTGTGTAACGTTATCTCCATACACAACTTAGCTTAACATATTCTCCAACAGATAAAGCATATCAAGCCAAGGAGCCTGATCGTGTTTATTTTAATTTACCACAAACGCAGGAGATGTAAGCCACCGTTTGTTATTCTTGTCAGTTCTTTATTGGTTTTCATCCTAAAGACTAGCACATTTACAGTGTACATGGATTGGATGAACTAGAGTATATAAAACAGTAGCCATATGTTTATGATATATTAATACTGCCCAAAACCAAATAAATAAAAATATTTCAATGCACAAAGCTTGGCAAATACAGTTGTGTTGGGACAAAACAGTGTTGTATTATACAATAATTTTACATATATAAATGAAACAAAAGGCAACTGTGCTGTAGGTACTTTCACAGAACATACACAGAACATACTTGGCAACAGTTTTCTTTTTTCACCCTTGTATGTTTTATAATTTAAAAAATGTACTCAAAAAAGAACATTAGACAGAACTTCTTTTTACAGTAATCCTTGAATTCGTCTCTCCTGTGCAACAGAAAAGCTTACTTCACCCTTGTGAAGCGTCCTATGTGGATTTCAAGTTTCACAGTTTTTCTTTTTCGATGAACTGCTCGAGATCTTACTGTTCCTTGCGCCCTTTAAACAAGCCTGTCGATGTGCATGTACTGACAATGTCATATATATAAAACGTTAGCTGGACAACGATGTTTTACATGTAAGCATACTGAAATCAGAATATTTCAAACAAAATAATGCAGTACTTGAGACTGGTATTCCACCACTTTAAAAAGGTGAGCAAAAACCGTGCACGTACAAAATTCGGCAACTTCTTCTGATTACATCGGTATACAAAATAAATAAAGGATGGCTGAGCTCGAGAGTCGGTCTAATGATTGTTGGCCACAGTCCAAGAGAGTGGCTCCGCTAATTGTTACAACAGACCTCTTGCTATTTTCTTCTGAAGCTGAACATTGGAAGATTTTTAGTGTAACAATACAGGACTTAAAATATAATTAACTATGTTTGAAATATACAAAATAAAATTATCAACTCATAAAAACTAAGGGATATAAAGAGTATAGTTTATACAAAAATAAACGTAGCATTTAGTACTGGGGGGGGGACTGAAGGTTGAGCAGAACTAACGGAGTAACGTGTCTAGAGGGATCCCACTGAGAAGTTTTTCACCGTACATGGTTTACACATTAGCAATAAAATCAAATGAAATCAACACCTTATTAGTTGGCTAACAGGGTTTGTAAAATTTCCAAGGGACTGTTCTACTGTAGGTGGTTTGTTCAGACCTGGGGTAGGTGCTACAAAACGCGGATTTTGCACAGAACTCAGCGTTTCGTTATCCTGGAGAGGGGGAACTAACGGTAACAACCTAGTTCAGCAGAACTCTCTGACCTGGCTTTGTGACGTGCTGCTCAGTGTTGAACTGCAAAAAGCAAAATGCAAAAACTGCTAGACCTGGAACCCCCAAACCTACATGGGAGCAGAATGAACATGACTGATTGATAGAGCAGTGACAGCACAGACAAACATCAGTGAGGGGGAGAAAGAAATCAGAAAACAGCCATATACTTACCTGGCTGTTGCTGCTCTGACAAGTATAAATGAGCAGAGTTTTCTATTCTAAAGCTTATATCCTTAGAAACCAAGAAGGAGAGAGCACAGTGTCCTGAACGAAGCTAGCTAGAGATGACTTAGTCCTGTTAAAATTTGGAAATTAATGTTTAGCTGCTTTTTAAAAAGGTATCGTAGCTTCAAAGGCAGTCTTTGGGAGATTATTTCCAAGGAGATCTGTTGAACATTTTTTATCAAGTACTATCGAACTGATCACCTTAGTCGTAGGCTAGAACGCGTCTGAGGTTCTCGTGCATTAGCAGTAGCACACGAGCAGTTCCTTTCTGGCAACGCGGGGCATCGCTACCTTCCTCAGAAATACCCTGAAAACAGTCACGCTTTCCCCCAGGATTCTGACCACCTGCCCAGGTAAAATGCAAAGGTAAACAGAAACCAGTTTTGGTTATGGAGTAACGGGGACGCGTTGGGCACTTCGAGCACTTTTGTATTGACACACAAAATCGATATGGGGCAAAAATCAAACACTGGTCAAAAAAAAAGGTAACCCCTAAGATACTAATGCTTACAATCCAGAAGTGATACAAAAAGCTACGGGTAAAAAATGTGTTTAACTGATATACAATACCACGGAACATACTGAACACGTCACGTGCAACATTAGCAACCTGCTTGTTGCACTTGCCTTACAGTTTGAAGGGGCAGGGGGAACAGTTGCTGGCATTAATGGTTAAGCATCATTATGCTTTTGAAACATTTTTAAAATCAGTTAAGATGCGTGCCCAAGTCCTTATCTGCCCAAGACGACAGGAATTTATTTGGACAGAACTAGAAACTAGACCTCATGTGCCTGGCCTTTTAAGTGCTGTTAATTTCATAAATGAAGATGGCATCCTATATACAGTAAAACAATTTACACTCCTGGCTTTTGTTGTGCTGATTGCTTTTTGAAAAGTTAAACTTCTGTTTCTTGATTGTAACAATGCATTCTACGGTTATGAGACTGTCTAGGATCCAATCCCTTTTTATTTACAGCTTTTGAGTTTTACTCTCAGTTTTAAAAAGTTTATGAAAAGCTCAATCTCAAGTCAACTCAGTATAAAAAGATGTTATGTGAAGCAGCTGCCTAAATGCCGTTCCTAGAGTCCTTGCCCATCCAGGAGGTACCTAGCTATTTGCATATAGGTAATTATTAAGTAGCACAATATCTGTTCGTCTTACATACACTGAAGGCTATTTAAACGGGCAGAGAGTCATCACACTATTCTCAAGCTAAGGTGTCAGAATAATTGTTACTATAGGTTCCAATTCTGTAAGTAACATGCTCTGTATAACCTAGCGAAACGTACAAAAAGGTTATTTATCTCTTCTGGATGACAAAACCATGTATTAATCTAGAGTGTATCCACATGTTTTAATGGAACAGCAGTTAAAGGACATGGTATGCTTATGTTTCAACTTTTCCATAAGTTCCTTCTGGAGGCCTGTAATACTTTGGGAAAGCCTTCAGTTGCAGGGAATTAAATGCATACTTGCGACATCCAACATTCTTCATTGTATTTTCTCGCCGACAACCCTCACTGGGGAAAAAAAACAAGCACAAAAAATGACAGCAGTAAAAAGGAAAAAAAAAAGAAAAAAAGACTTAAACTAAGATGAAATGAACTGGTTATTTTACAGCATTAACAAAAAGTTGGTTATATTTAATGAGCGTTTAATTAATTTGCCACTGCAAATCTTAAAAATGATGGCTCATCATACAATGCTAGTAAGAAGCACACAGAATGGATACATGCTATGTCTGATTGCTAGTTTTGCATTTCTAAAAAGCAGCAGTGCATCTACTGAAAAAGTTCTTTCATGATGGTTTCATGTATTTCAGGGTACACTGTTGCGGAGTTCACACGCCGCTTCATTGCACAAGGGATCCCAAGAGATTGCTTACAAGCAGTTCTGCTAATTTATCAGTATATTAAGCTGAAAAAGAAAAACTGCCGTTCTCTCAGTAAGAGCTTTAAGGTAGTTTTTATTGTTCCCTGTATGTCAGTGTTATCAGTACTTAAAGATTAGAGCTGACACAAAAAAAAAAAAAAAGATTTTCCAGTTACCTCTGCATGCATAAATTGACTTGAAAAGCAACATAGTCTAAAAAAAAAATAAATCTTAATCATGAAAAAGCAGCTCCGTGTGGGTGCAAAAAAGATTGGCTGCATTGACAATCATCAGCCCATTGAAACAAAGCTGAGCAGAATTTAATTTTTACCCAGTTTTTTGGTGCAACTGTCCCACATTACAAAGAGGTTCTGCGCTACAATAAAAAACTACTCCCGTTTTAAGGCTTCTTTATACTTGTAAATCTACTTCAGAGTTCCTTTTATTATATCCAAAACAGAGGTACAAAGAGGAAGCGCTATCTTTTAAATATATAGAGATAGATATATATATATAAAATAAATCAATTTAGGCTTGCAGGAGAATGTCTTTCCCTGATAGAGAACTGAAACCGAAACAATGACTTAAGACCAGAACTTCATGGCAAAGTGTACAGTACACCATCTTATGGTGGAAATGTCACGATATGCCTGTCTTGGAGATGGCTCAGCATCTACCAGGTAAACTCTGGTCAGCTGATTCAAAAGGAGGGTTCGGATTCTGGTTCAGTCTGAAAGCTCTCCGCTCCTACTGACCTCACCGTTCTTCTAATTTTGGTTAATTAAACTGACTGGAACTGTGTTCTGTATGTACCACCTAGTTTAATTTCATAAAACATTGTAATGTTTTGCTCCAAGAAACAGTTTAAGTAAGTTTGAAATTTGTCTCCGGGGCACGTTCTGTGACTGCCTTTCATAGAATGGGTCGTACGTGATGACACTATTTTTATGGCATTGTTTTGCATTTTACAGAACCCCCCACAGAGGCTGTTGCAGTCGAATAGATTCACCCAAAATGTGAACAAATTATCGTTCAGAGTACTAATAAAAACAATAACTTTAAATAGCATATACGGGATGCCGGATAAGCATTTTCGCTCCAAAGAGAATCATTCTGTTCATAATTCATTCCACTGCATCCGGTTATTGCACATGCCCCTCCATGGCACAGGTGGGCCAGAGAGACGGTGACAAAGATGTGTTTCACACACCATGTCACGTGCCATGTTTCTTCTGCTGGAGGCACGTTAGCAGTAAGCGCTACAGTTTTAAATCTGAATGCCTGAACGAAAGCACAGACCAAGGTAAAAAGGAAAAAAAGAAAAAAGATGGAAACTTGTCCCCACCAAAGTTTAAGAAAAAAAAAAAAAAAAGAAAAACCCAACATTGTTTTCAAAAAGCCTAGGCTTTCATTCTAGGTGAATTTAAGGGCGGTCTTACTACAGGCCTACTGATAGTCATGAGCAAAGCCTTCACACTATTTAAACAGATTAATAATCTCAGGGAGTTCAGCGGAGACACTCCTACTTGAGTTGCTTTCACAACTTGTTAGACTGAACCCAGGACACTCAGCACATTGCAAGAACAAGGCCACAGCCCACCCTGACATTCCTCCACTTTGTAAAACGGTAGATTTCGGAACCTGTAGCAAATGAACCCCTGTCAATTAGAAAGAAGATTTGTAGGGAGACACAGTGGTGCTAGATATCAGCACAGGACATGGATACATTGAATACCATCATACCATGATCAGCAGGAAGGCTTTACCTAAATTCGTTGCAACTAAAAATAAATAGGATACATGCATATATGTGTGTGTGTGTGTGTGTGTGTGTGTCTGCTTTTCTGGGATTTTTTTTCTTTTAAGAACAAAATGGGAAGAACAGTGAGGAAAAATACCAGGAGATAGTGTACTGTACAGTCTGATTTCGTAAAGACACAAATATAACCACACACTTTTTAGTTAGAATATTCACCAAATTTAGGTTTTTATTCTAACTGTGCTTTTTTTTTTAAGCTTTCTCTCAGAAGCTTTCAAATTCCCTTAAAGCTGATAATAAAAGCTATAGCTACCTACATTTTTTGAGCAAGTTAATAGTAGTAGAAAATAGAAATCACAGTACTAGAAGAGCTCTCCTCAGAAGCCCAATTTTCTGTCATCTCAGGCACCAAGCGAAGTAAATCCCTTTATGAATTTAGCAAACTACATTAAATGAGGTTAGGTTTCTTTTTTTTTTTTAATCATCTATTGCTATTGTCAAGCTCTGCCAGACCACTGCATCAACAAAATCTTTCAGTTTAAACAGGCCTCTCCCAGTTAGGTGTTCTATATAGATGATGATTACATTTCACCTGCAATTATGCTGCGTGATTAAACTAGGTAAGCCACTTTAGTCTCACCACTTAAATAAATGTTAACCTACCATCATTCACTTATCTCTAAGTCACTATCAACATCGGAATTTATTAAAGCTGTCCAACACTTAAAAATGGAAATAACAGTAATATTTAGTCTAGTGTAAATAAAACAAAGCCCAATGGAAAACCTCAAACCCACCTACTGAAGGAGCTAACTGACACCCCCCTCTTCTTGCCTGAAAGATTAAAGACCAGCATCTTTAACTTCTAGGATGATAATGACCCTGTTTCAGCATAAGTTCTATAACAGAGCACCTGAAACAGATAATGGATCATTAGCAGGCTAATGCCAATTACATCCTGTTCCTAACCACAAGTCATTCTCTTCATGTCTTTAATACATCACAAAATGTATATCTACAAATAGAATTAAATAATTCTGCATGCAGCGCACCGCAAGTTGTTTGTTGAGTGGGCACACTAGTCTATTGGAACATACTTAACCATGAGAAAGGAACAAGACTAAGGTTCTACAAATTGTTCAGTAATGTAATTTGGATATTATGCTTTGAAATGAAGGTAGAAATTAGTTTATTTCTTTAAATAAATTTCTTATAAACCCCACCCTTGGTTTTTATTTTTCTCTTCATACCTCGTAAAAATGAAAGGCAAGATTAGCATACACCTTAAATATACAAAAAGATAAAAATTCTTTTAGACAGAGTTCCTTTCTCTGGAATACATGAAACAAATAACACAAAACTATATTTGGTAAGAGATCTTCAGGCCGGCTAAAGTAACGAGGTAACAGGCCAATGTCAGACTATGTTACAAGCACTGAAAGCAGAACAATAATTTAAAGTTTCCATACAACTCTTTTTGATAAAATAATTTGATGTATATTTACAGTTTAGTACAATAGAAACGTAAAATTGTAAGGCATAATAATAATTCTTGGCAGACAACGCTATGACACATTCCTTTGTCCAGCAGGTACCAAGTGGCAATACACATTCAAGCACTTTTTTGTTTTTGAGTTTTTTAACCTTATCTTCACTTGCAACGTAATCTGGCCACCAGGTATGCTATGCTCAGAAACAGCCACACAATCAGTAAATTGGGGCTGAGAGCTAGCAAAGGAATAGAGTAGAGGAGGCTGGGATCTAGTCTGAAATCTCGGATGGGCACCAAGCCACTCAAGTTCTTCTGGGTGACTACCTCCCGTGTTCCAATGCTGTGAAAAGGAAGAAGGTTGGGAGGAGGGAAAATAAAACAGAAAGGAAGACGGACATGCAAATGAATGTACAAAAAGAGATGGTAACACAAGGTGGTCAAGAAAATGAAAAAACATGGGAGAAGCACAACCAAAACAGAAGATGAAGTAAAGAAAGAGTGGAAAAACATCTCAAAAATATGTATCAGCACAATTACAAAAATAAGGAGAGGGAAAGAGAATAAAAGAGAAAAATAAGAAAGAAGTACTGTAGTCTACTGAAAATAAACACATGTAGGTTGAACATAAATGGTTTTCCATGTTCATTCTTTCAGATTACCAAGCAATAATATCCCATGCTGCTCTGCCATGCTTCCGCATGCTGCAAAGAAGTGGAGCTCTGAAAAGCAAGCTGAACATGAATAACCATTGTAGTATTTGACCCTTTCAAACATCTTTCCATGTAGGCTGCAGTGAAATAATTTAACCTCTTAACTACCTGCTCAATACGTAAACAAAAGCCCCAAACCACCCACTTATTTTTCCACTTCGACATGAATTCAAGTGTGTTCCAATATGCGTTCCAAAATGCGTGTTTCTCAGGTGCCTCAATATATGCATGTGAAGGCAAGACATGCTGCACAGCCCTTCTCATTACGCCCCTGCCTCCTACGTTGCTTTGAGCACAGAAGGCCTATAGTGGAGAACACCTCTTCAGGTAACCTGAGGCTTTGTAGTGTGGTGTTTCATTTTGGATCACTCTTATACCCTGTGCAGTCCAACCCTATTTTTAGTTTACAAAGCAACAACTAAATGCAACCTGTGAGCCTGATCCTGTTAGAAGAAGTGCACTCACTCCATTCTACACGGACAGACACATACAGCGGGAATGCAGGCAAAAGCTGGAAAGTGCTTCCCCTGTCACTGTTGGCCCACGTAGATGCTTTCTCCCAAGGGGTGAAAAGTCACCTTTTGGAAATGCCAGATACACCAAATTGTACACACTGTCTTGTATCAAAACATCCATCGGCAGGCTACATCTAGGAGGTGACCGGGGTAAAGAGATAAAGCAAATCCCCTGCTAATCCAGCTTGCATATGGGAATCTTTACGAGGAGAGGCCGGGGCTGCGCCATGCCGGACACAGCCGGTCCCAGCCAGCTCCAATGGACCCACCGCAGGGCACGGCTGAGCCCCACAGCCACCATGGTGGTACCTTGGGGAAAGCGTCTGTAAGAAAAAACAAAACACTGCGTGGCAGTGAGGAGTGATGGGAAAAGATGTGAGAAACAGCTCTGCGAGCACCAAAGTCAGAGAAGAAGGGGAGGAGGTGCCCCAGGTGGTGGAGCAGGGATTCGCCTGCAGCTGTGGAGAAGACCATGGTGGAGCAGATAACCACACTGCAGGCTGTGGAGGACCCCATGGTGGAGCAGGGGAGTATTTCCTGAAGGAAACGGGAGCCCGTGGAGAGGGAAGCAGGAGCAGGTTTATCCTGATGTACTGCAGCCTGCAGAAGGACTCACACTGGAGGGGGGAAAAGTGCAAAGAAGGAGCAGCAGAGAGGAGCTGTTACAGACTGACCGCAAACCCCCGTTCCCCATCCCCTGTGCATTGCTTAGTTTAGCATGGGGAAGAGGTAGAGGAGTTGGGAATGAAGCAGTGAAATAATGGGCCTGGGAAAAGAGAGGTTGTGGAGAGAAGGTTTTCAATTTTTGTCTTTACCATCCAAATCTATCAGCAATATATTAATTTTAAGTAGAGTCTGTTTCGCCTGTAACAGTAACTGGCAAGTGATGTCCCTGTCTTTATCTCAACCCACAATATCTTTTCATTTCTCCCCCTTGTCCTGTTGAGGAAGGGGAGTGAAAAAGCAGCTGAGTGGTCATCTGGCAGGTGGCCAAGGCCAACCCACCGCAATTCTATTCTGAAAGCAGATCAATCAGTGAAGAAATCCAACCAAACTTTTTATGGCTGTTTTATTGCAGTGAGCGGTCATATCCAAACACAACCATCAGGGCTTTGTAATGTAGTCGTCTTAGTCAGCACTGTGGCAGCTACAAGAGATTTTTTTCTCTCCCCCCATTTCTAGCTGCTTTTCAAGAGCCCCTCCCCTATCAGATACAGCTCTTCTCTGTTTGCTGAACTGCTTGTGTCACAACTTCCTAATTGGTTTAATTAAAATTATCTGGGCTACCTTAAACGTGTAAAAGATTTTGCTACCCAGGCTGATTTTGACTGAAACTGGATTAGACTATATTCAACCAAACAGCTCCACTGGTGTGTGTGACAGGACAGTAATCTGGTAGGAGGAGGGAGGGCAGGGAGACACGGGTCTAGTGGGGAGCGTGGGCACCACTGCAGATGGAATAGGCTAAGTGATCCAGTCGGAGTTTGACTCCTGAGTTGTCTTTACTGGCCAGGTAGTCACTTCCAGCTTGGACTTCCAGATTTATCACCATGATTTTACTATTTGTAGGTTGCAAATTACCAGGCATTTGATTTGGGATGGGAAAAGCTGCAACTTATTTACAAAAAAGTGAGTTTATTCTAATAGGATATTTGTTTCTAAGGTGAAAGTCACAAACTTGTATCTGTGAATTTCTACAAGAGTCCACAAGGAGCACTCGATGTTCTCTCCCTGATGCCCATCCTCACTGAACATAATTATCACAGATACATAATTATCAAAAGACTAGGAAGGAAAGGAAGTCCATGAGGATGGGAACTAACACTATGAGTGGGAGTTAACACCTCTGAGGTCCAACATCATATGGAAAAAGAGGGTGCTTTCTTAACTTTTCAAGAACAGTGTAAGCAAGGATGCTCTTCTTCTCTGGAAAGTTACCAGTAGAGGTAAGATGAAATACTTTCTTCAACTCCCACAACTTCGTAGTGCTTCTTCCCTGCCCTTCCAACTGCCCCAGAAACTTCAGAAGTCTTCAAGAGTGAACCAAGCCTTCCTCTACTAGTACAATTACTCAAATAAAAGTTTTCTGAATGGCCTGGAAGTAATTTGCAACTCTCTCACCTATGTCTGTCCTCCTCTAGGTCAGGTCATCTTGTCCAGGTTGAAATGGGTTTGGGTGGAGTTGCAATCCTATGTACTTGTTCTGTAAGCCTCTCTCTCTGTTAAGCACTGTTAATTCTGTGCCATTGTTCCTGAGCAGAATTGGCAAAAAATTTTGAAACACAACAACCTACCCCAAAGAGCAATGAGATGTGAGGAAGAAAGAGTGATGGGCTTGAAGAATGGCCTAATCTTAGTATTGCTTCAGGACTAGTCAGTGTTTGTTCTGCACATGTCTGTCTTAGTTGAAGATTTAACTGAAGAGAAAGTCACATCTTTCACCTGTTAGAGCAAGCCTCTGATGTTGCGAGAACACACTAACCAAAGGTTTTGATTAAATTGGCCCTCTTTCAATATCCCTGTGTAGGTCAACATAAAGCAATATGTTTCTTGTGTCAATATTTTATCTGATCCTGTGTTACATTAAATTCATAGTCTGAAGGTCCAAAACAATGTTGTTATTAACCTCTGTCTCTACTGTATCCATGACTGCATTTAAAAAACCCCATTAACTCAGTAACTAACTTAAATAACAAGATTCCTAGTATTATACTTGTTCCGTTTTTATTCTTACTAAATACACAACTGTGCAACAAAGCTTTTTTGTCTTTCAGATGTCTAAGATGACAATAATTTAAAGTTGCATAATTTAAACAGAGATATTCGGGAGCCACTTAGCTTCATTTTAAGTTAGTAACTTCTCCCTCAAAAAGCTGTTCCAAGCTTTGTTTCTAATACCAAGGTTTAACTACTCTCTGAATGTCATTTTCATGTGCTGTACTAAGTCTGTAACAACACAGTGAAAAGTGTAGCAAAAAAGGGAAAATAAAGAAGTCCAGTGACATCCAATTAGATGTAGATATAAAAAACAAATTATTAATGTATGAGGCTGCGAGTGTTATTATATGAGACATTTTCCTTCTAGGTAACTGAAGAGTAAGAAAGGGTCAAACAGCAAAAACATACAGAAAGGATAAGAGAATTGAACACTCTAGAGAATTTGGTGAGAAGACACACAGTACAGTACATTCAGTAAGAGTGAATGTTGAAAAACAGGACTGAACAGCATTGTTGAACTACATCAATAAAGACTAAAGCTAGATTTCTTATCCTTTCTTTTGGTATGTGAGTTACGGAGTTTTCCAGCAGTGCTTGAAACAAGGCATTGAACAACAGTAAACAGATTTTCTTTCTTTTTTCTTTTTTAGTACAGTATTTAATTCTGCAAACATCTCTGCTGCTTCAGAATACAGAACATCATTATACTGATACGACAACAGCACACTGACATGTTGTGATGAAATTTGGTTGCTGTATTGTGAAACACTCATACTGACGTTTCTCCCAGTGAGCAGTGTTTCACTGCTAAAGAATACACATGGCAAACCAGTGCAAACTGCAAGTGTCTATGTTTCCAAGAACAAAAGAGAGGCCATCCCTGAGAAATCTGCCTGATCTAGAACTAAGAAACCCAGTGCTATGACAGTTACGGTAACCTCATCATTAAACAACTTTCCAAGAAGCACCAGTTTCCTGTTCTGTAGGCTCTGCATTAATTGAAAACACATTTTTACATGCTTCCCTGAAAAATCCCTATTCACTACCGAAAACTAACGCCCATCTGATCCAAATCTGGTAACAACCAGCTTTAGCATAAGCATCTCACTAATACATGCAAGGGAGGGATGAATTCTAGCAGTCAATTTTGCAGTTTTCTGGCTTTTTTTTTTTTTTTTCCTTTTGATAGAAACAGAGACCACTCCTCCTTTGCAGTTTGCATGGTTCCTCATTTAGGAATAAGTGACGCAGTCAAACTCTTACCTCCTCATACACTCCAGAGCCTGGGTGAAGACCTGTGGAGCCATTCCATGTTCATGCTGTAGGATCAAACACTGCTCTAGGGTGACCGACATGGCAGTCCTATCCTTGGCGCTTTTACAGCTTGTAAATCGAACACCATTTAGTCTGCGGCATATCTAGAAATGGGATATACAATTCATCATTCCTTCTTCATGCATAACCTTCTGTCAGAGAACACACCTGTACTTCTCCTCTTTAGAGAGGCACAAATGTTGCATAGGACTTTGATGTCATCATTGAGAGACCATAACTTGGTTACATGAGTTTTAGGGAAAAATACGTTCTATCTCCCCATGTCTCATTCTAGAGGAGGTTTAACCTGGCAGTATTTCCAAGCTACATGCATGCAAATGAAGAAATTCTAACATAGTGCTAATAAAAAAGGGGAAAAGACATATGCATACAGAAAATCAACTGAACTATGCAGAGGTGCTTAGATTAATAAATACCTCAGCAGCTTGCCAAAGGATATCAACATTCTTATTTTTCCTTGCATGTACATTTTGCCCCAGAAATCTTAACAGTTCAGGCAGGCACGTCTGACTACGAGATCGAGGTAGACCTATAAAACAAACAAAACCAGCTGCACTTACTTATCTGTATTCAACACTTATACAAAGATAAGTTAGATGGAAAGTATTCCTATATGCCTGTTGCAAACACAGTCACGTTTTCTTGAAACTATCAAAGCTTACAACAATTAATCCAATTCTTAACTACTTAGTACCACCACCAAAATAAATTTAAGTTTAATTAAACTCAACTGGAAATACACATTCAGGTTATTTAAAACTTCGGGGGCTCAGAATCTGACAGCAATACAGTAACAGTGAACAAAGGGATCAAGATTGGTATAACATCTTGGTTTGTGTGTCACAGATGTACTTACTTTCATGCACTGTTCAGAAATGTATATAAACGTAACTGCAAGTATTATTGCCCCTCAGAGATGACAGGATACCCTGTAGATATCACTGTATATTCTGCTCACATTTTCCATTTTAAACTTGCGAGCTGGCCAGTTCTCAGTTACAAGAAACACTCTTTCCGATAGGACACCATGCTCTCCTGATCTATTTATTAATATTTCACTAAGTGGAAATAAATTGGTTGAAATTTTTCAGTATTTCAGAATGCTTTCGATAGTTGTCTTACAGGTTCGAAGTGTTACACATCATCTCTTACACACGTAGCAAGATATGCAAAAACAATCAACAGCAAGTATTAAATAGGTAAATTTTTTAGGGGTAACTACAGAGGACACCAACTAAGGCTGTGCCTGGATAAATAAGGCAGCATGCACTGTTAAAAAATTACTATGTGACAAAAAGAACCCCGCATGGGTGATACACGAGGTTTTATTTTTGGACCACATCTCTTCTCAGAGCAAATAGTATGTTAGCAATACTGTGTCTATCCTGGTCTGCTCTGCTTGAACTCCACACCTAGAAAGTAATACCTGTAAACAAAAAGAGGGTACAGATCATCTCCCCAGGTATTTCTAAAGACAAGGAGAATTAATGGAAAAAGGACAAGGAGCTGATGAAGCTAAGACAGTAATTAATCTCTCAGAAATACTGCACTGCTTAGAATTAAGAGCACAGCGACAAGGACAGTGGATCAGGGATCAGCTTCCCTTGTGTGCTGCTCTTGTAGGGAACATTTTCTACAGGCTGCCAGCAGATACTTCACTGGGCCTCTTGTCCCCTAGAATGACCTGTTTGTTTTGCTTTTGCCGGTACTTACCACAGACAACACCGCTGGCTGGTCATAATAACCACCCGTTTTTCAGTTAAATGTAAAATGCTATTCTCTCTTGACAAGGGTTTGTGGAAAAGTATGTTTCACTTTGTACATACTAAGTATCACCACAAAGGAGGTACAAAACACACCCCCAGACCTTTCTTATGACGAGCACAGTCCCAGGTTTTTCCATATAGTCTCAGCTTTTCAAAGAGCATCTCTAACACATCTGCTGGGACACCCACAATATTTTTTTCACATTTCTAACCAAAACTTTTTCTTAATGTTTAGAACCACAAACCGTTTGTCCAAGCTCGACTGCAAAACCAGGTACAATACATCTGCATTTACCCAGGTCAAACAGTGAAGCGGAAGAAAGTTTTGGCAGAGGGAAGATTTTACCCCTTCATGGTATTCATGTCACGTGGCAGGGACCCACGTAATGAAAAGTAACCAAAGTAAGGGAGAAAAGGCAGGTGGACACAAGACTGTTTTGTTGTCTTCCACTGTTAAGGTGCATGCTAACGCCTCCTGTCCAGCACTGCATGCCAACCTTATTCACAACTTCAAGTCACCTGAAGAAAAACCCCTGGTAAAAGGAGTGTTTCTGGTAAACGAGAAACTCAAGGTAGTGGCGCCAGCACTCTTTAAAAATAGAGGAGAGTAAGTATAAAGTTAAACAGAGTTCAAAAAATATGAAAAGGGGCAGAACAAATGGCAGGACATAAAACAGACTGCAGGATAAAAAAAAAGTTTCCGGGAAAAAGGCAAAAGCTAAAAGATGATTGGATCATAAGGGGTTTGGGGATGAGGGAGGAGACTGAAGTAAAAAAAAAAAATCAGGAAAATCTAACAGAAGAGGAAGGAGCTGAATGGGAACTATTATTATGGAAGACTAGGGACAGAGACATGAAGTAACAGGGAGAAAAGCAGAACAAAAATCACTTTAAATTTATTAACTTTTGAACTTTACACAGAAGTCTGATGCTAGACTACTATATAATAAAAAATTTTTTTTCAGCTAGAATTTCAAAGAATTAATTATGGAGGATTATGAATGCCTGGAAGGAGGGAAACAGCATCTGCTCTCAGCTGCATCAAAAAAAAATCCAGGGTAAATGAAAGTACAATAACATATAAAAGACAGAATTCTTACTATCCTGTTCCACGTTGCTGCATTTGTCTTTCTGCAATAAAACTGAAATTGTGGGACCCATGAAACTAGCTTACAAGAGGTTTGATACTATTAATGAGGAATCAATGAGTTTTCACCATTTCTGTCATCACACGTAAATAACATTTATGCCACTGCCTCCCAAACAAACAGTAACAAACAAAAAATTTTTCCTATATAACCAGTAAAATTCAGACTTGTAGCTACTGTTTCTCTTCCAGGTGCTAGACTTCTCTGTTACTGAGTGAAGATGCAACAATTATAGGGAAGAGCCGAAGGATGAGCAGAGGGAAAGGGATTAAGTTCCTAAAAACTGGCAGTTTTTCTCTGTGCAGGTTATTGTAAGCATACAGAACGTGACCAAAAACTGCACATAAAAGTGCTGCTGCTATGACCTGTCACTTTTATACCTTCGCCTCGTGGCAATATAACTGCCTAGCTGCATGTTTATACAGTACATAACACCACTTAGAAAGAGTGGCAAAGTAAATTAAAAAGAGGAAAGTTAATCAGACTGACCTTTAACACTCTGGAATGTGCTCTTCTTAGTACTAACGTATTAAAATAGAGCTGCATCATTTCTTGGACATTACTAATGCTGGTGTACCATGTACGTTTAAACAACCAACATGAAGCAAACAAATTAAAAAATCAGCCTCAATCGTGCTGTTAAATCAAATTTGCTACTAATTACCAAATACTTACAATCATCAGGCAAAACTTCCTTGAACTGCTCAAAATACGAATTCAACCGCACTAAGCTTTCCATGTTAATTACTTCTTGCAGTGAGGTGTCCCCAAACCTTTAAAAGGAGAAGAATGGAAGAGTTAAGTAAAAGGTTTCTCCTCTTCTTCAAAACAACTGCACTTGGCAATATGACTACCAGAAAACAGTTTAAAGATTCATCCCATGAAATTCCAAACCATTCAAATGCAGAGTAAGGTGTAACAAGAGAAGTGTTGTAGTGATTCATTATAGAAAATATATGATTGTGACAGGAACAGTGGGAAGGAAGACGAAAGAAAAATCTTGTAGAAAATAGTACTTAAAATTCTTTGGCTTTTGTATCTCTCTTTCGGTATTAAATACCCACCCTGTAAATAATTTTGCCAAAATTCAAACTTTTAATAATGGATTTACTAGCTTAGTTCGTGAGCTAATAATAACCATAACATCATTAGATTGGATGGAGAACTTTGACTTCAGATTAGTAAATGAGAAATATGGATCAAGGAGTAATAAACCATGAATGTAATAAATATTGTCAACAATGCCATGATTCATCTCATCTAATTATATCTACATACCTTCATAGGCACACACAGTGTTGACACCTGTAACTAGTCTAGTCACCTTGGGCTCCCTCTATAGGCAACAGAGCACAGCAGCAACTACTGGAATGCCTTTGTTAGACTTTTTCTAGTTGTCCACCATCATACTGCTCGCTCCACCCGGGCACCAAGGCTGCTGCCACAACATGCACGTGCCTGACTTCACTGGAGTTCTCCATTAGAGCAGTGTTCTGCCAGTGTATTCTGTACAGGGTATGGCCATAACAGAGGGAAGCTCTGGTGGCTCTTCCAAAACTGAACAGTTTCCTTTGCAAATATAATTACATAATTATATTTTTCAGCTTTACAAGAGCAGTGTTGCATTACACAAGTACTGCAACGATATGTTAAAACAAAGGTTTGTCTAAGCCCATTATCCTGGTTTTTCACAGTGGCCAGAAGAGGCAATTTAGGGGAGAGTGCTAAGCCAAGAGGGCAAATATACAGGAATACTCAGAATGGTCTCTCAGACTCTAGTGATCTGTCACTCACCGAGGTCTCAAGCCGCAAGCAGCACCTCTGTGTTAAATAGCACATGATAGATTTCCTCTTTTGTAAATTCACTTCTGAACCACAGAAACCTGCACTAGACTCAAAGCCATGAGGTAAGGAGCCCTACAGCTATATGCCTTATGAAGAAAGAACTCTTTTTGTTCGTTTTGCATTTGACAGTTTCATTTAATATTCCCTTGTTCGTGTACTGGAGAAACTGAATCACTGTTAGTAATGCAACAGTGCAGCTCCATAGAGACATAATTCCATCAAAACAGGAGACTGCTGAACCGCCATTAAAGCTGAGCTTGCATGACTGGATACATACTTCTCTGCTAGGGTTTGCTGCTCATTGATTCCCACATTGAAAAGGACCGGCTGAACCCTCAGCAACATGCCACTTTGAATCTCTCGCGGCAATAAATCAAACAAGGCGCTTGGCAAAGGGATCCTTACATTAAATCCATCACTGAAAAGAAATAAACAGTTATTAGACATCAAGATCAAAAAGCTGCATTCTGAGAACGTGTTGTTTATGTAAAGAGGGATAACATCTAGAACATAATACAACTATTAAAAGATCAGTCTAAACTGAGGACTTAAGGAACCGCCACAGCCTGCTCCTAATCAGAAAAGCTATTCTAGTTCAAAAACAAACCTGCAGCAACCTGTAATGTTGATTTTACTTCCTCATGGACATTTCAATCACATCTGCCTTTTTCCTGACAAAAGCTGATTTTGCTCTGCTTATTAATACTGCAGCTCTTGTACAACTTGGGTAGAAAAAGCCGAATTTTGGCATGTCCTCATCTCATCAAGAGTAAAGTATATTTGATTTTAAAGCGATAAAGGCCAGTGATGATGTATATGCATAAAAGGATACATTTTTGGATACAGTAAGTAGTAGTGACATTTGTGAGTGTAAGGATAGAGGCAATGATAGTAGCAACCCAAGCATAAATTGAAGGGGGAGCTAACAAAAGCACTGATACAGAACTTATGACTCAGACCTACAAGCTGTTCCTGCAGCACAACAGGTTACCTTGGGTCAGCTGAGCTACAGCAAAGAGCACTGTGTATGCTTTATCTCATGGCAAATGTGAGATAATGCAACTTATCTTATCCCACAACACCAGTGCAGACTAAGATATGTCACATTACCTTATGTTGGAACTGCCAAGACACAAGTTACCACGGTTGTGTGCTGTGTGTTAACCTATCAACAAAAATACTTTAGTGTTACCTCCAGGTCTTTACAGTGCAGAACTCTCAAGTACAGCATGTACTCTCAAGTACAGCAAAAGAGATCTGAGAAGTATAGAATAAGGTAATCAAAATTGGTCTGTCCCACATCTGACACACAGATCCTATGCTACGTCTGAAAGCCAAAAAACCTATTTTCACTTCTAAATACAAAGCTTCCAATGGTTTGCACCAAAATAAATACACGTGATTTCTTTCTTCTCTTTCTTGAGTAAAATCTAGACAGCAAAATAATAAGCAGCACTATCGGACCTGAAACTAATGAAGACTGGTTTGCTGCTGATTAGTGTCCTATAGCTGATGGCAAGTTTCAGCTGAAGATTTTCTTTGAAAGGAATTTCCTGTCGGCTGTCAGCCATTTCCACAGGTCTCGGCAACTTTGGTAACATACATGATTGTACTGCAGACCTCCCTCAGCCAGGACACTTTTCACTGCATGTGAACCTTAACTTAACAAGGTTCCTCTAAATGTTTTTATCTTTGAGAATTCTAACTCTTTTTCGGATGTGGACAAAGCTGGGCAAAGCTCGAGTGGAGCTTGGTACAGCATACTAATCAAATAAGCCTTATTTCCTCCAGAAATCAGATTCTAAACTAAAACATTCTAAAGACTCCAAAATACAGAAACGTTAAAACATTGTCTTTTGTGAGGCCTCTGTCCTTCCACAGCTTCATCCCCATCTGTGAATTGGCTCGCTCTGGGCAAGAACTCTATTGCAGGGGCCCATCAGCCCCGTGTCAGAAACCAGTGCAAGGCCAACTGATAAGCAGGCTGAGGCATTCAAATTGAAGTTTGACTGTGTTTGTTGTAAATGATTCCCATCATAATAAAGCTGTAACAGATCACTGCCACTCCACTTTATTTGAGGATGTGAGTGTTTGTTACTTCAGACTTCTAAAACAAAAATTGCTTTTAAGCTTAAACTTGAAAATATCTCTATTCAGACTAGTGGTGAAAATAGCAGCAGCCTGGTGTTTCACAAGCATCCATAAGTTAAAACCAGCTTGGCCCTGATAGTTTGGAAATTGAACCTAAATAGGCCTCACCTCAGCAGCTGCCAATGTGTATCAAGCCTGATGCTCATTCTGCGTCCCTTTGTGCTAATGGCGGCCCATTACTCAGTGGCATACAGTAACGCACTGACCAACTGATCAACAGTGGTGAATTTCAGATAATAAGATCAGCCTCAAAAGTCAGTCTGGAATTCAAAAACAGCACAGCTGCTTAAGAAAAGATTGAATACTTCTGGCTTATGACTGTGGAAGGCTAGGTTGAGGTGATACTTATTCATTAAACAATACTGCCATGGTTTGAGCCTTGCTATATATCCCTTTTCAGCTTAGCTCCCTGTAAAATGAAACATCAGTAAAAATTAATAAATCCACTTCAAAACATTGCGTTGAAGTTCTGAGGAGAAAAACAGCACAGTACAAAGGTACATAATTCAAGTGCAGCATCACTGCTTCTCCCCTCTGCAGTTCCACCCCACTTCCTGCTCCTCCCCCAACTTTTCTTTACCGATTTCCAGTGATGACCGGCAGCATGTCAGTAGATGTATTTGATGTGGCCTGAGTTACTTTAAAGGTTACATTCCTCAAGTCCATGATTCCCAAACTCATGTCCTCCAGCATTGCCAGCTCCTCACCTAAATCAAGGAGGAAAAAGTGAATCATACTCATTACAACTTCCCTTTATCAATTTGATGATGACTGTAGGTCATCGCTCTCATAAAGACGTTCTATGGACAAAGAGGCTCTGGATCCCAGGCCTTCAACTTGGCCTACAGACTGCAGACAATGGCATGACCGACTTTATGAGTTCAGCAAGTTTAGAAAACACCAATTATCTAGCAGAGTCCAGACTACTGCTCTCCAAGTAGATTATATGCCGATTTTCCAATTTAGATGATGCTAGTAAGTACTTCTCAGCATTGTCACAGCCATGATGTCCTTTTGTGTTGGAAAAGTTACAATGTATTCTGGATTTGCTCACTTTATACTGTAGGATTACAGGTCAAGAAAATTAAAAAAGCATATTTAAAGTGCAGTTTCTCCCAGCTTACTGGAATTTAAATCCATTTCTTTTCTGAAAAAACAATCAGTATGATACATTTTATTTTTAAACCTTTTGTCCTGATTTCAGCTGGGATAGTTAATTTTCTTCATAGTAGCCAGTATGGGGCTATGTTTTGGGTTTGTGCTGAAAAGAGTGCTGATAATGCAGAGATGTTTTAGTTGTTGCTAAGTGGTGCTTACACTAGTCAAGGCCTTTTTCAGCTCCCCGTGCTCTGCCAGGTGCACAAGAAGCTGGGAGGGGACACAGCCGGGACAGCTGACCCCAACTGACCGAAGGGATATTCCATACCGTATGACATCATGCTCAGCATGTAAAGCTGGGGGAAGAGGAAGGGAAGGGGGGAGGTTTGGAGTGATGGCATTTGTCTTCCCAAGTAACTGTGATGGAGCCCTGCTTTCCTGGAGAGGGCCGAACACCTGCCTGCCCATGGGAAGGAGTGAATGAATTCCTTGTTTCGCTTTGCTTCCATGCATGGATTTTGCTGTTCAACTGTCTTTATCTCAACCCATGAGTTTTCTCACTTTTACCCTTCTGATTCTCTCCCCCATCCTACTGTGGGGGACTGAGTGAGCAGCTGGGTGGTGCTTAGTTACTGACTGGGGTTAAACCATGACACCCTTGCCGTTATATCATCAGGCAAATACACTTTATATTTCAGAATTAATTCAATTAAATGTGAAGAAATTTGGAGTTCTTAGCTAATTAAATACCCCACATATAATCTGCTTTTGCATTTCAAGTTTTCAAAATTATTTTGTAGCTGAGCGGCAGATTGTCCCAAACACTCATGTTCTGCTGCAGCCAATTTAAAGCAAGATTTGCTGACTCAACATCTAATACCACCCACTTGTCTTGTGCCTTTACCATAAGTGCTCAGCAGGCTCTCAAACTGTGCCAGCAAGCCAATGGTGTAGAGTTGTCTTAGAAATCCATCATCGTGCAGGCAGTTCCTCAGCTTGATAATGAAACCACAAATGAGAGCTGTCAGCTGTGGGAGAGAAAACAGACCAGAGTGAAATGACTCAAGACAAAAAAAGGCTCTTCAGCCCCAAACGGAAACAATATCACATATAAGACGTGCAATAAAATCTGTCAGACTGATGTTCTTCTCCCTTAAATGTCACTCTTCTTTTCCTTGCAGCTGAAGAAGACAAACCAATCCACAAAAATCCAAAACATTCATAAAATCAGATTTAGGGCCCACTGCCTTCATCTCACAAGCTCTCCCATAACGGCACTGCTGTTGATCTCGCATCTATTCACTTTCTGGACACAATCACTTGTATTAGGGTCTACAACTTACAAACTACAGAAATCTCCTCGGAGAATTGTTTTAGTTACACATGGAAAAGCAACAAGGCTAGTTCAGGCCATGCATTTTGACAGTATGAATAAATTATTTTTTTAAAAATTACATTTTTAGAAAGCTTGAAAATGCAATACCTGTTTGCATTATGTGAAGAGTCAAACTCTAGTGTTACAAGCTATTCAGGACAAGGTCCTGAAGACCTAGTACTAAGATGAGTGCTAAGATCTAAGATTAGGACTAGTCTTGATTGACTTTTGCAACAAAGGAATTTCCCAGGTGACTGTCATATGCTATGTACACAGGTGTATGACTTTGCTACAGAATTAAACAAAAGCTAATAAAGTTCTGTTTATGATGGGTAAACATATTCAGAGCACTGAGTTTAAAAATTATCTGCAATATGAATTGTGTTTTGTATAGAAAAATTTCCTTAACTTATCTCTATGAGGTAATACGTACTGGGACAACAGCCCTACCAAACAATGTCAAAGAGATAAGCTGTTTGAAACAAATGAACGAGATACTTCTTTCATGGGGAAGTAGATACACTACAGAAGCGTAGTGGGCAGAAGAAATGTGGAAGGTTCTTTAGTGCAGTCAGTGGCTGGTCAGAGACCCCAGCAGGCTCAGAAACAGAACTTCCAGGGAAAAAAAAAAACCAAAAACCAGCATGCATTTCTCTCCCTGTAGCTGGAGTCTTTGGTTACCGCAGGTCCTGTTGGTTTTCTCGATGCAGAAAACAACAAAAGGTAACCAAGGGAGTACACCTTCTGCTCATGGGCCTTTTTCCCCTGCCTCTTTCACATCGTACTTCTGGTTTTAGTTTGGTAGCATTGCAGGCAAAGGTT
Organism: Phalacrocorax aristotelis; assembly: GCF_949628215.1. Taxonomy (NCBI): domain Eukaryota; kingdom Metazoa; phylum Chordata; class Aves; order Suliformes; family Phalacrocoracidae; genus Phalacrocorax; species Phalacrocorax aristotelis. Next base: position 72,975,163 of record NC_134276.1, on the reverse strand, counting down.
GTTTCTGTAGACAGCAGTATATTTTCACTAGTTCTGGATTTTTTTTTTTTAAATAGTGAATGTCTATCCAAGGGGACACTTGAGTTATATATTGTCAAATGCATGTAAGTGACCAGTAAGGGCAGGATAGCACAGCCTGAGAGGAGATCACAGTGTTAAACCCAAGGGTAGAGCAGATCTGAAAAACTCTGAAAACAGTCATGTCCTATATTTCATATAAACCCCACCACATGTCAAAGCACAATCAAATCATCCATATTTGCTTGCTTACAGTTTGGCAGAAGACAACATCCCTGCGATACTGAAGGTTCAGGCAGAGCCCTATTGTCGGGGCACTGTCCTGCATTAACAAAAAGACCATGGCTTTCTTTGCCTTGTCACTCATCATGGCTACACAGTCTGTGAGTGTTGTCAGCAAGGGATAAAGAGCTTCGCTCCATTCGCCTGGTTAAAAGAAAAAAAATAGCAGCACTGTAGGTACTTTATTTGAAACAAACAAACATGCATTGAAAGAAGAAACTTCCTGTTGCAAGTCAAAGTTGTTGATAATTCACATTTAAGGCTTGTTTTATTTTGGCTGGCTGGTTACACCCTGCTTGTTATTAATTAAGTAATCTTACAGAGTGGTTATCGCACGAGGAAAATATGGAGAATTTTACTCTGTAAGACTGTTATGACTTTCCTGACCATGTAATAGCTCCCAGATTTGTGCCCACAGAATACACTGATTTGGAAAGTGTAACAGAAAGATTAATATCTTTATACACAAGTGTATATCACTGCATGTGCATGTTCAAACACACCCTTTCACAGTGCATACGTGGACAGACAGTATGGAGTCCATCGTGTAACAGAAACAGTGAATATCTGCTTAGCCATTTCTGTCAATGAGATTTCTCCCAACTATCCTGCCTTTGAATCTTCTGTGGACTCATAGGTGTGTCATTTAGTTGCCTCACCATCTTATTGATACTTGTTGCACCTCAGTGAAGTAAGACAACGCTTATCTCCCATTTGCAGCATAGGAATAATAAGGCAGAGAGGTGAAAAATTCATGTAGGTACTCTTAAGCGTCCTCTGTCTGCTGAGTGGCTTTGAAGGCTTAGAGCTAGCTAGCAAGAAACACTAAGTATCGTCATTTAGATGGAAGTTAGCCAGATCCTTGGAAATAGTTCAGAGCTTGACTTCCACTGAAATACACGAGATACGTCCCAGAGGGACTCTGTTCGAGGTCCTACACAGGAAACACAGAAATGAAACTGGGTTGCCCAAGTCCTATTTTAGAACCCCAAACATTGTGCCTTCCCTCTCCCTGAGATTGCTCTGCCTTAAAATGCCCCACAAGCTCAGTTTCTTTTCTTTCCTTCTTCCATCTTTCGTCTTAATCAACCACTGATTTTAAAATCCCCTTTCCATGACTGTACGAAAAATTATTCAGACGCAATACCAAAATCCATTCTCTCTGCAATATAAAAAGAAAATAGAACAGAGCTTTGGTTTTGCCCTCCTTAATGTAAGGTTGAAACAGAACACTTCTCTTTTTAAAGGGAAGGACAATGTGTTTTATTTTTAAAAAGCACCAGAGCTCACAAACAGAACACACACAACCCCCCAGCCCGGTTGGCTGTAGGAACAAGGCAATGTACAGATCAGAACCTGCATGAATGGGGCACTTCAAGCCCCGTGAAGGAAGTTGTTTGGGATTTTGATTCAAAGGCAGGGCTAAGAGCTAGCAATAATAAAAGTTTCTTTGATAACCAACCAAAGAGGGGAACTTTGGAAGTCCGCTAACAGAAACATAACTGACAAGATTAACAGAACTGTCCCTTTTGCTTTTGTTCTATGCAGTAGATAGATAACCTAATAAACTACACAAAGGGGAAGTTGTTTGGCTCTGTTCCACTGCCATAAAAAAAGAAGCAGGAAACATCAAAAGAACAGGCAAGGAATCACAGCTTGTCTTTTATATTCTATTAAGCGTTTTCTCTCAAAATAAAACCGATGGAAAACATGGCCCCTTGAACACTTAAAAAGCAAAACACTGATGATACTAACAGTGTTTCTCTTACTGCATTTAAGAGCTTTTCTATAAAAAAAAAGCAAGAATGATGAAAAGAACTGAAAAGGTCTTCCAGCACATCATCATCATCATCTCATTGCCTGGATATACATACTTGTATACAGTTAACTCAGTGGAGATTTAAAATTGTAGTGTGTCTGGCAGCACTTCATTTGAAAGATATGTTTATCTGTGGTAATCACAAAGTACGCAGGTGGTATACCAGCCTGCCTGAAGATAAAGCAATTGTTAGACATCTTTTTTTCTCCCAACACTCACATGCAATACAATGGCTCATCCAGGAGCAAAAATCCTCTGTGCTGTGTATTCTCTTGGTTTAGAATTTTGCCCATGAAAAAAAACCAAACCCTTGTCAGTCTGCAAAACTCTAAATGCTTTTTGCTACCTACTTCACAGAGGTGTCACCTGTGTTCTTTTAGTTTTTTAGTCAGTGGTAGTTGCTGTTAACAGCAAACAGGAGTAAAAAGAATTGCACTCCCAGGCTCCAGTCAGGTTGGAACATTTCGCTGGCAGCGTTTAAATAAATGTGAAAGGGCTCTGAGTGTTCTACTTTTGCCTGGATCCTTCCTGTCTTCCCCTTATTAATTTTCCTAACAGACCTTTATTACTGAAAGTATATTTTCTATCAAATCAATCAATGGCACCACCAAACACCATGAGGCATGAATTCTAATGTGAAATCTACCAAGATCTCTGCTGTTGTGTTCTATGAAATGACCAGAACTTTTTACAGCTATTATAGGCTCCATTGGGCAGATTCACAGGTCGGATGATTTGGCGCAGGGCCTGAAACAATGGAGACGCAACAAGTTGTTACAGATTTACAACAGCCAGAGACCTAGTCTAAGCTAGCTGTTGGTATATCTGAGACACAAATCCCGCTTTTTAAATCAGAGGTTTCTAGTTCATGTTAAAAGTTATTCTGTCTAAAAACTGGCATTCTACAAACCAGCAGGATGCCTGTCATTTACTTTAGGCACCATATATTGTACAGCAAGAGACAAATCCACTCAGACAGCTACAACTGAATTCTGGCTGGTAAATAAGGGCCAGACTTGGCCCCATTAAGTCTTCCCTATTTTTCTTATGACAGCTGCTGACCAAAGTCACACTTTAATGCACACTTTGGAATGTGGCATTTTGGGCAGAGAGAGAGGGAGGCAGGTAGGGGGAGAGGGATGCTGGGGAGGCCTATGAGTTCACATAGGGGCCTGTCTCTCACTATACACTACTGGCTGTTTTATAAAAAAATAATGTCTCATTAAGAGAACCTAATGCATAAAGCCTGTATAAATCAAGGATGTAATGAAAGGTGGGAAAAGTTTTTGCTTTTTCCCCCCCCAAGAGTCTCTCTTCTCCAGAGCAATAAAAATATTATTAAAATAACTGTCCACCAGAGCCCTGAAAAGATATTTTTAGTCTTTTTGTATTAAAAAACCCCCTAGCATCCATAAATCAAAGTACTGGGCACTTGCAGTTGCCCTTGGTTTAGGTCAGGGTTGCAAAGGCTTATGATCTCTAAAATTGAGAATTATTAAATAAGTGGTAGTTGCTTAGCCCTGACCCAGTGAAGTATAATTGGCAACCCGCTTAAGCACACAGTCACATCACATTTGACTTCAGAGGAAATCAAGCATTAAGTGCTTCACTACACTGGAGCTTCAGCAACTTAAACTTAAGATGCAGTTTTGGGTATATCTGGGTACCCAGTTGGGGTAACCTGACTGCTTTTAATTACTCCCATCTTAAAAATAAATAGCATTCATTTATGCACCACATTCATATTTTGCAGAAAGTAAAGCGATGTTCCAAGAATTAAAAATTTGTGGAGTCTTTTATTGATTAAAACCACTGTCTTAGTGATGAAAGGAAACAGGGCGGACAGCTGAGAAGAACATTAATATACTTTGTGAAGATGAAAATCATACCTGCACTGGGGCTTTATTTCCCATTAGTTTCACTAAATGCAGGAGCCCATGCTGTAACAGTTTGAAGACTGAACTTTCACTGAACTAAGATTAAACTACTCTCAAATGGGGGAAGTTACAGCCATCTAGCTGGGAGAGAGTGGTATTACAGAGGCATATTATTCAGACCTTGTAAATGCAACACCAGTGTGCGGAGGTAATAGGCGAGAGGAAAGAAGGCGAACAGTGGGATCCAAGTCTCCTAAAGTCTGTATTCTGAAACATTAGACTTAAACATTAGCAGTGCCCAATGCTGCTTGGTGCGCACCCACAACACAGATTCTCCATCAGCCTTTTTGACTGCCCCGTGTTCTGCTCAAGTCCTCATTCAGAAAGGCCAGCTCAACAGCACATGTGAAAGGGCATGCCTGAAATGTCTGAAATGTCAGACTCCCACACACTTCAGTGACACTTGGAACAGGGCTCAAATCATTCTTACCCACAACAGTTTGCTAAAACATATCAACTGGCAAAACCAAAGAGACCATGAACAAGTGCTCTCCCATACCTGGACATGAGAAGTTACCAGATACCCCCTTGCAGTATTATTTTTGAAAATAACAACTTCTCAATATGCTTAGGTAAGTCATGTGACATTGCAGAGCGTTACCATTTGAAAATGGTCAACCTTAACAGCAAGGCACTTGTTCAGTTGTTAATTATGAACTGAACGCTGCAATTTTCCAAAGAAGCAGAAGCCATGAATGCACATACCTGGGCCAGATTCTTCCGGAGCAGGGCTGCAATCTGCACAGAAATGGAGGGGCAACATGCATGATTAAGGAGCAGCAACACAGTCTAAACATAAGCAACTCAAATGCTCAACACCAGGGTTCTCAAAAACTTTCACCGAGGGAAGAGGAGCTCAGCTGAGATACTCCTTTGCCTGCGGGCACCGAGGGCACGGGCTGTCTCCAACACTCCGCTGTTTCTGACCAGAGGAACACCTGGATGGGGACTTGGAGGAAAGCCAGTACCCGCTACCTCAGGGGCTCTCTGTGGATTACCAGCAAGTGAACTGTCAATCCCCAGCGATCCACAGGGCACAGTTTGAGAACCACTGGTTTAGTGCAATTATACAATAAGCTGGCAGTAAGGCTGCTAAAGAGAAAAGCAGAAGACTAGCAGTAAGTTCAATGCACTTAACAGAAAATGAGGTTAAGGCGCCCACAACGCAAGAGTAGTAAAGAAACACTACTTTGCTACCTTAGACAAATTTCTGTTCTATAATTTCTGAGATAGTTAACACAAGCATTAGCTTGTATATTAAGGGCTGAAACAACCAGTGAAGCCTGTCAGTGTTCCACACACACGTCAGTGGGAGGAACAAGCTGTCAGATGGAAATACACTACAGTGCAATACAAACAGTAAAAAGATAATACACGCCCTGTTATAGCAAGTCTTGCATTAATGAAAAGTTGTTTATTAAGCTAACAGGATTTAAACTTCTGTTGTTTATATCTAGATTCACTAGTCCATGAATTACAAATTTGAAAATAACAATAGAAGACATAAAATTGAATTGTATGCATTAGGACAATCAGCTGAGCTAGGCAATCCAAGATAAAAACCTCTCAGTAAATTAAAACTCATGTTCATTAAAGAAGCTATATGCCCCCATGCAATTTTAGTAATGAATACCTAAGCCTATAACAAAATTAAATTTAAAAATAATTTATTAAGTCTCCCCCTTCTATTATTTTAGACAGTATTTTCTTTCACAAACATAATTTCTGAAGAGATCCTCTAAAGTCCTTCAGTAACATTCTACTGTCTCTCTCTTACCAGTTCTGGAACTATCTTGGTTTGCTGGTTTTTACATGGCTCTCAAAAAAATTCCTGATTGCTCTCTGCTCAGTGTCACTTATTCAAAACTCAGAATTACTAACAGAAAAAGTGCTAGTTCTTTGAATAAATGACAAGGAAAAAGTTTAAAATGTTGTGATTCTGAACTTAGAGACAGTACCTTCTTTGTCCCTCAATTATTCCCATGATCAGTCGTGGAAAGTGACAGTGAAAGGGAATTAATAGGGCAGGTTTGGTGTGGAGTCAACAAGAGTTACTCAGTGGGAAAATTCCCACTGATTTCAGCAAGACATCTTTTTTTTTGTAGTATTGAACCTGTTCCTCTGTCAAAAATACTGACCATTAATTAGGAACTACAGCTGATGAAAATGGGATCAAGTACTTGGCTTGCCCTGGCTTAAAATAAACTTCCCAAGTGCAATTCAAATTGCTCATTAAGACCTACGAACAATGTTTGCACCAGATACCTAAGAAACATGATTCCCTCTCCAGAATTTTTGAAGTTAAATTCACCCAACATGGTTGTCAGTCAGACTTCAGATCTAGTCCTTACACTCAGGTAGCACTGGGAAATGGCAGCAAGCCCCTTAGCTTTAAAGCTTGTGACACTTTTCAATTTAATGTTTCTGTCTCAGGTTCTGTGGATTAAATGGATTTTTTTTTCTGATTTTGGAGGAACAGCAGAGAAAGGTTACAGAAACTCTTGGCACAAACAAACCTTTTGGTAGGTAAGTGCAGCTAATTGCACTTTTATGTGGCATAAGTGTCAAGATCTAGAGTGCATTTAAAAGATTGACTGAACATGAAAGAAAATTATTGTTCTAAGATGCTTCCAGTGTTGAATTGTCTTGGGAAAAGCTTCTAATACCACCCACCAGAAATATTTCCTATTCTTTTTAATATTAAAAATCCACAACTTTTAATCATTTATACGAAGGTGCATTGAAGTTTACTGATAAAACTTTCATGCAATTACATACAAAACTTCATGTAAACTACCTACCAAATAAAAACATTTAAAGATATCAAACTGGTAGAAGAAATTTAGTCAAAGATTATTAATAGAGAACACATTCTGAAACAAGAGCCAACTCTCCTATTCCTTTATAATACACAAAAATGTCAGTCTAATCTAGAAAAACATGGTCATTTAAGATACTAAGCAAATCATGTTATATGTACAAAGCTACACAAAAATATATTAACATTTATTTTAACTTCCTTCTTGCTTTCTTTTTCTGAAGGAACTGCCTTCCACTGCAACATTAACAATGGGATGGACATGAAGTCACAGACACACGTAAGGGACAAAGGGCCATAAAATGATAAGACAGAACAGGAAAAAGGAAATGAAAACACAAATCAACCCTTCTAGAGCTTAACTTGGCACATCCACTCTATTAAGTGGCCAAATCAAAGTGACCACATGTAAAGAATGTGAGAATAAGTCAAATAAGTACATACGTAGGGGAAATAATCCTGAAATTTAACGCACGGTTGCAAAACTGTCAACCTAAACTGATAAGGATATATTTCATTCACATGCTCATGACGTTAGGCTAGATTCAGGCCAGCACCCACTCTACCTCAAATTTTGATAGGATTATTCCACTGAGAGCTTGCACTGCCAATTCCTACCTTCCAGCTACAAGAAGTCAAACTAATTGAGTGCCTCAGCACCATAGCTTTTGACAACTTGGGTTGAAATTTGCTTTTAACTCCTTTAGGTTCATCCAAGTTCACGTCAGTCTAATGGCAAGGCTTGGCTCCCCTCCTATGCTTTTGGCAGCCCAGCTGGGACCATTAGCGTTGCAGTGGTGCCTGCACTTCTCTCATGTTTGATTTATCTTTTATAGAGGTTCACTGTAATAAGCTTTGATTGCTGCAAAGAAGATGAAGCCAACAGGAAAGCTACCAGAGGTGATGTTTGACATATGCTAACCCAAACACCTGTTTCACCAGCTTAAAACACCCAGCGTGAAAACCAAGTGCCACTGTCATCAATGGATTTGGCAATGATTTCCGTGGGATCAGGATTTCAAAATAAGTAATGGGCTCAGCAGCTCCCAGTACACCACCAGCCCCTTCTGCCTGACATCATTGCTTAACACCACCACTGAACCGAAAACACATGGAAGGATGTAACGGGGGCTTAGGAATGATGCCAGCGCACAGGAGGAGAGCAGCAGTGAGAAGCAGTGTCTGGCATACGCACTTGTCTTTCTGAGAGAATGGCATGCACAAGATGGTGTGGATGAAGGTGGTGGTGAGGATGATGAAGGTGGTGAGGATGATGAGGTCTCAGTTAAATCTTCTGGATTTATCCAGTAGGCACGAGTGTCCCGATTACCTTTCTTGCTAGTACAGCTGATGTCGCACTGGAAAACATCTTCACAGCTGTCACTTTGCAAGCGCTCCTTCTGAAGAAGTTTGTCCACTCTCTGTATAATACACTCCAGACTTTTGTCAACATTCAACCAAACTTTCTCCTTAAAAGAAAACATTTCTTTCTCAGTTTAAAAAGAAAAGAGACTTTGGGTAACAAATCCCTTGGCAATATATTTCCTCCTGTAATTCCAGTCACCATTCCTCTGGGCTATGTTTACATCCGTGCATACACAAATTCTGGATATACAAATAATGTATGCCAGCACGTCAACACTATGTAGCGACAGGACTTGTGTGGTAAATTGCATAGCTATTTTCTAAGTAAATTTGCTGAACAATTTTAAATGCACTTCCTGCGCTATTATTCCAGTTTCCAGTTGGAACTATTGCTTATTCTTGAAACTCATGTTTGACATAATAATTGCATATAATCACATATCTTTTTTCCTATATAACTCAGTGAATAACAGATAACGTTACTGTATTGTATTACTATCTGAATAACTGAATTGGCTTTATTCGCGTGTCATTACTGTGAGTTTGATTATACATCAAAGTGTAACAAAACAAACAAAATCAGCGAGGATCCATTTCCAAAATGAATTGGATCTCATTTTGAAATTGATATTTCCCAATATTAATAATTGTTTTCATTAATCTCGACTATTTTTGAGATTGAATTAACTTCTGTTTACATTACACAATGACAGAATTTACACAGCCCAATTCTCATTTCAGTTGGCACTGTGGTAAGGGAAACCATTTACATACTTTGTGCAAGTGGTTTTAAAACGCTGTTCGTAATCAAAACAGAGATAGGCTGCAAGTTCTAAATATTTACATGAGAATAAAAAACAGGAAGGCTGAATTGTATAGCTAATGCACGCAAAGTACGACTTCAGAAAAGCTATGCACCTACTGTAACGATTTCCGCTGTTTAGGAGACCTGGAAATTTTTACTAATGCCCGTTTGTATCCCCACGCCAAGGAGCACTGAGCACAGGATAGAGGCAATGTCTTTGCAGGTTGACCAATACCTGCAAAATACTCATCCTATGCATAGCTGCTAAGCAGTTACAGAGCTTATAAACAAAAGAACACAGCAAACAAAAACTAAAAAGAAGAAAATATTCATCACTCCACTAAGCAAACATACCCATTCCTCTTCATGCCAATCCACCTGCAGAGAAGATCGGCTATTTCTTCCTGTCCATCTGGCCACAAGTGTATCTTGATCATTCCTCAGCATTACTTGCTCCCCTTCTCCAGAGGTTGGAGATGCTTTTGAAGCTATATAGTCTGGCCTTGCAGCATTCAGTCCGTGTATTGAATTTGCCAACAGCTTGCAGTCACAGACTGTGACAAGTTGCCGGGTCTAAAAAGCAATAAGCCCCCAACATTTTAAGAACTTTTCATTACTCCGTACACAGTTTATGCTGTATTCTTTCACAGAAAGGAAAAAGAAGAACTAGTATTCTGTGAAAGAAACTAACTGTTCTTTAGGAGTCTCTAAGGTGCCTTTAAATTTGTTTTACAGAATGACCTTAAAAAGCAATATAGGATACTGAAACACAAATGGTACATTTCCAAAGTCTGCACTACTACATGAGCCTTGCAATTGTTGAAAATTTCACGAATAAATGTTCAATTCACCTTTATTTGCACTTCACTCTCCATTTGATGAAATCTTAGAACAATGTGCAGACATTTTTATACCCCACACAATAGTTGCCACACCAGAGAAACCATGCTTAACCTCCACCATTCTGTCTGAAATCGTAACAAGACTTAAGAGGAGAGCTGAAGATATAACCCAGTAACCAATGCAACTTGTTCCCTGTCTTATTTAGGGGTGCTGTATTAAAGGATTTCTGTAAGTTACATGAATATGAAAAGTGTCTGGCTTGTGTGTCTACTAAAAAAAGAAAACAACAAACAGGTCCTTACTATGTTATATATACATATTGTCCAGCTGTAGAAAATCCCACAGATCAGTTATGCACACTGTACTCATTTAGAGTGAATATTATATTAAATAATACATTTACATGGGGTGACATTATTTTTAGCGCTCTACAAAGTTGTATGCATATCCCCTCCACTGGGACAATTTATGGCAAGCTGATTGGCCACTACTGCCATTTACAACCTTCAGATCTGCTTTAGGGACAGAAGAGGTCAGTAAAACTGTAATTGGTTTTTTTGTCCCTGTAAATAAGATTGTGTTCAGCTGTGGGTCCGGTCCGGTTTCTGTTAGCACCCATCAAGAAATAACCAATTCACATCACTACAATTCAAGCAAAGGCTGTGTCACCATTATTCCTTATTTCACCAGTGGAAAAATATAGAATTGTTTCATCTACTTAGGTTTTGCCCAGTTGCTGCTGCTTGGCAGATGACTCAGAGGAACATTAAAAAAAGCAGATGGATATGGAGGAAAGAGTATAAAAGAAAGTGAAGAATGCAGATTTCTGGAATATGGCGAATGAATAGAGGGTACCAGAGGACATTGCTCTCCACTGCACTCTCAAGAGGAGGTGAAGGCAAGAGTATGAAAAGTAGGAGACAGCCTAAATAAAAAGCAGCAAATTTTAAAGGCTGGTCAGATTTTGTTTTTTCTTTAGGACTGTACATGTTACAATACACTACTGTACAAGGTAAAATAGATGTTTCAAGAAAACCTACTAAAGATAGAGACAGGAAAAAAAACACACCGTGCTTCAGTGTGGGAATGTATTATTCTCCTACCTTGTCTGCTAGGATGGCAAGTGTTCTTTCAAGGCCATTAGCTGATCTATCCTTGGCAGCTCTTGAGAGCCTTTCTGCATAATAACTGACTTGCGTTTTCAGGGTGTTGATTTGTGCAATAATTTCCTTTGCTCTAACAATGTCCTGTGGGATGTATATTATAGACTGGGAACTTGTTGAAGTGCTGAAAAAGAAAAACTAATTTTAGGGGGAAAATTGGTCTAGAGGTACACACATTACAGTGGCATGCTGGGGAATTAATGGCAGACAACAAAAATTTACCTAAGCTAGCAATCAACAGTGAAAGGCCAGTGGGCAATTGCACAGCAGGAACGTGATCCTAGAGCCTTCTCTGCCTTTACTGAAAGCATTCAGATGCAGATTTACTAATCCCTTATGCCAAGGGGCTGTGGGCAGAGCTGGTATACCAGAGGGACAGTTTTGCTGAGGAGAATGTGGGTGATAGATTCTGCCATCAGATACAAAACCACCATTTGCAGAGACAGCTTGCCCCACTCTCCCTCTTTTACGACACAGACACTTCACTGAGGCCTGGTTTACAAACCTGTTCTATCACATAGCTACTAGCACCATGAAAAGAAAATCTGCACTCCTAACACAGAAACACCGCCCAGATCCGTAATGCAAACACTGCGGTATTAACAAAAAATCCTTCTGCTCATATCTCCTTTCTTCTATTGCAGGCCTCATTCAAGTTACACCAGCAAAAGCAATCTTATGATATATAAAAACCAAAGTATATCTCCAGACTTTGTCCTTGGTGTAGCTTCTTTAGCACACACTTACTAAACTAGGGACGTGATACGACTCTCCCTATTATAAACTCAGCTGTAACAATATAATGCAAGACCAAATTTTGGCCTTTTCCAAACAGTAAATGAAATAAACGACACCAAGAAAACATATCTTTATAGTGGGAAACTGCAGCTCCACAAAGACTGCTTACTTGGCAGTGGAGGAGAGCAGCTTGTGTCCTCTAAGTTTAGATGTCTACAGAAGTTGCTTATCCAGTCCAAGACAGATGCCTGGGCTCCCTCTGTAACTGCTGGGGAGAGAACAGCACTTCTAAAGGGTTACTTAATCCTACCTGAGAAGAGCCATTCACAAAAGCTGCCTGTTAGCTTAGAAAATTACTTTAAGCTGAAGTTGTGCTCTTAGTTAACTATTTGGAACCAACCCACCACTACTCCCTTTGCCAGGCAATATGCTGGTTTTTCCTCCCAGTAGGAAAGCTATACAAAGATAAGGCCTATACATCAGCTCCAGCTGTGACAAGTGAGATGCCCCTTCATGATGTGACACCAATTGTATGTTATCTTAATTTTATTCATTTTTTCCAGTCATGAATGGCTTCAGCATAGTAACAGCACAGAAGAACCTACTCTTTGCACCAATCTCAGCACTGTTCAATGAACACAGCTATGCTGAGAGACTACACAGGGACGAGTTTCTTTTCTAGGCACAGTTACCTCAGATCATGACCTCTGAGGAGCGTGAATTCCTCTGCTACACCTAGAGCAATGCTGTTCATTTCTGCAGCGTGTCTGTGAGGTAAGACAGGAGGGTTGCATGGGGCATGCTTTAAAATCTTTGCCACAAATACCAGTTCTTGTCCCTTAACTGATACAAAGGCAAGGGGGGAGCTTAACCCCAGTGTGTCTGAGCTCCATTACAAGAAAAGATGGGGGATTTGTTTTCAAAGGATATAATGCAGAAGTGACTCTTGAAAGAGTGTCCTTATTTGTGTCCCTCTGGTCATCCACCTGAGTGGAGCAGAGAAAAACCACTGCTACACCATTGAGCAAATTAATCTCAGCTTTTAGGACTTTTCCTGTTCATGATTTGTGCTCTCTATTGACCGGTGATCTTAGTGTCAATTCCTCTGAGCAATTTCTTTCCACGACAGTGTGGTTCACATGCATAAAGACGTATTTGGCAGGAAAGGCCATGCAGCATATTGAGATCTGATTCAGAATTATTACATTTTTAATCACAAACATTTGCTGGGATGATCAGGGGGAAAAATTTATGGTGTAAAGTTCACATATATTTACTTTCCAACCTGCAACTGCTTTTTTCAAATGAACAGCTCTCCTTGTACTATATCAGCAAATTGTAACACAGCTTTAAACTCTCAGTGAATTAGGGGTTCAACCTTTAATACAAGTAATTTAGAGCAGACTTCTGCGCTGTTGAACCATTGAGTAATGTTTCCTTTCCATAGCACTGAACACCACGACATTAAGAAAAATAAACAAAAGTGAAAATGTTTAAATAAAGACACGGGTTACAAAAATATAAACCATGCCCAATCTATCACCATAAAGATTTAAAAATACATGGAGTTATCTTAATTATCTTCCACCTCTGGCAGAACACATCTCTCTCCAGGCAATTTTCACTTGAAAAAACAGGGGAAAAGATATAAAATCCTTGTGTTCTGATCTTCAGTTTTCTAACCTCTTACGATCAGAGAGAGCCAGGAGGCTAGCTGTTCATTACAAATAAACATTGCAGATGGAATGAAATTCATTCACACAACATGTTCTACAAAGCAGCTACAATTACTTAGAGCACAATTAGGGATGCCATGATGCATGACATTAAAAAGCCCTGCACACTTTAAAACACACCAGATCTTTGCCAAAGAAAAGAAAGAAAAGAAAAATAAAACAACCCAAAGAACAGAAACCCTCTCTACAAAACTCTCAGAAACAGAAAACTCACCAACACTCCTCATAACTGCTAAAAAAAAAAACAAAACCAAAATAAAATTAGCAGATTGTTAGCAAATACCAAAAGCAGAAAACAAAACAAAGGATGTTTGGGGAAATAACTTATCTGAGTCATCTTTTCCACACGGCGGCTACATAACGATTAAACTTGTAAGCAAAAAAACACAGATTGCCAGATGCCCATGTGTTGTTCTGGGGGAACATTGTGGATGCACCAAGCACAGTTTTGCCAATGATAGGAGAAAGAACTGAACAATATCTATGTAGCAGTGAAACTGAGGAGATGGATCTCAGTTCTACTATACTGGCTTTTATGATAACATAGAAGTACTTAAAAGGCAAGTTATTCTTCAAATATTGAACCTGTCCTTTTCATGGACCCAGAAAGAACAGTTCTGTAAAACTTAGAGGAAAAGTACTGGGTAGAAATTAAGGTCTCTGATCAGCTTAATTATTGGGTGAGGGGGGGAAATAAAGCCCAAACCAAAAGTGGAAGACATGGCAACTTAGATACTGCAGGAGCGGTGTCCACTTCAGTAGCTAAGCTGACAGGAGGAGGTTATTTCAGAAAGCAACAGTGGTATCAAAAGAATGGGAGGGGTGAGCCTAGCATACCAGTGTTTGCAGGTTTACAGTTTCCTCTAGTCCCATCCTAGCGCACTCTGTAAGTCAGAAATAATTACACCAGCCACATTTTTGCATCAATCTTTTTAACAGTACATATCTGACTGATGTTCACAGGATGCTGTTATTCACTTCTCCCCTGCCAAAACTAATTCTGCAGTTGGCAGAGCTTGGTTCCCACGTCACTCTCTCTTCCCATCAGCTCCAAATCCTACAAATCCTTTCTTTCGAAGGGCATTATCAAGGTCTCCTTTCCACTGGCTACATCGACTCTTTGTCCTGCTGCTCTCATTGTTCCTTAAACTCTCCATAATGCAGTAGAAGTAACGTAGACCCAAGCAGGATTATCTCTTTCTTGGGAGCTGGAGTGGGTGCCATGCAGGTCTCTCCCTTTAGCATATGTGATCTTCCCAGTTTCTGCCCCTTCCTCTAGTACATATGGTTGTACTTCCAGAGAGGTCACTAGACAGTCCCTGAAGACAGGACTGTGGAGGTCAGGTATCCTACCTGTAGAGGAGAGCGAGGCCAGATGCAGAAGCCTAATCTGTGCATAAACCTTGAAGCAGTACAGAAAAGCCTCCAGCAGTAGTCCCAGATCTAAACCCAAGTTGTCAACAAAGAATTTGCCTATCAGCCACAGCTGTTCTGTACTGAAGAGAGTTCAGCAACAGGACCTTGAAGCTATGAGAGGGGTGAAAGTCTCCTGAAAATAATGGGTTGAAAGCATGATGTAGTGCAGCTGAGTTTTACAGACAAATTTTCTAATCCTCAGTTAGGCAGAACCTAAACCAAACACCTAAAATAGTTCAACTAAATGAACCAACAAGTATTCAGGAAAAAATTAAGTTTTCACTAAAAAGACTATTAGAAAGGGCCCATCAGTTAACAAACCTATATGGTAAATTAAAGGGGAAACTGTTTTTCCTCTCCTTTGGAAAAAAAACCCCATGGAATAATCTTCACATTGTATAGTAGAACTACTGAATGAAGTGCAACAAAAACAGAGAATGGAATGATTTTCCAAATAACTGAGCATGGACCAGGAGGAAAAGGCACAATAACAGCTGACAACAACATTTCTACTTACTGTTTCTTTGCCTCTTCAAATTTATGCAGCTTTTTCCGCAAGCCACCTGATTTAAAGCCTTGACAATGAGCTGCTGGTGCTCCTATGGTGACTATGTCGTAGTTCTGATCTGTGATGGACAAAAAGGACTTACAAATGAAAGCTGGTCATCTTGATTGTGGACAAACAACTGTGGAAGTTCAAAAGCTACTCTGAAAGTCATTTTTGTAAAACTTTGTGCCAGTGTTTTGAAGGACGTGGAAAACTCAATTGTTTTAGAGGCCCTGGAAATCCATCAAGCACTTTTGAGGTAAAAGAACCAGACTTGAATGCAGGTCCTCTGTTTCTTAATCTAGAAGACTGACAGTGAAAAAGAAGCCTTGAACATTGGTCTTTACACAAAACCTGCCATTACTGGATCCCTCGCATGGATACATGGGACAAGCTTGTGTCCATGGTTAGTGGGAATTACTGTTAAAGGAAGGGAAAACCTAGGTTATTTATGAAGAAACAAGCTTGATGTCAACAAACTGGTGTGATTTTGCATAACTGTACGTGATGGTTCCAGAGAAAAAGTGCACAAGTTTAACAACAAACAACAGACAGAACCTTTGCTATCTGCTACAATCCAAAATGACTGGAAGGGACACAGCAGTTTAATCCAATATATTCCCTAGTATACAGGCTGACTTGCGTCACATAGGGTACAATGAACTTCAGAACCTAGTTTTGCCACCTGTAGAATAGTGATAATTATATTTACACCTCTTCTTTTGCAAAGAGATTTGGAATCCAAGGACAGAAGGTGCTACAAAAATGCCAATTAGCACTAGTACTACAGAGCAGTTTGTAGAAACTTGGCTATATGGTTGAGGATGGAAATCAAAAAAATGGGGAAAAAAGTAGCAGAATAAGGTGAAGAAAGAGAAAAAGAAATACCTGATCCTCCATCGTCCTGGACTCTCATTCTCTGTATATGTAAATTCGTAGGAACAAATTCTAATTTTTTATCAGCTTTCAAACTACTGGCTTTAAATGAAGGACCTGAGAAATACAGGAGAAAAATAAGCATAAACCCCCTCTGCTTCTGGTTATGCTAAAATATTCAAGGAGTTCCATTCATCATCTGCTACATGCTGAAAGTAAAGCAGCAAAAAAAAAAAAATCTTTCCGTTACTGTTCCTAATTGTTCTCTACTTTCAGGGTAAAATAAGAGAATGAATAAAGCAGACAAATATTCCCAAATCATTAGCAAACTCACCATAAATGTTAATAAAGAAATCCAAAAATAGTATTTTTTACTCATCAAACTAAAACATTCTGGGTTCCCAATTTCAGAGAAGGACTAACAATCCCGGCTGAAAAAGTATTACATTACTATGAAACAAAAATCACCTTTATACTGGTGCAGGTCAGTTAGATTTTCCTGGTAAGTTAAAATAATTGTTTGGTACTGCGTAACTATTTGTCGACGAAGGCTTTCCCAACAAGGAGACAGCTCTCCCAATTCTTCTAGTTCACAAACCCTAGGGAAAAAGAAAAGATAAAAAAAAGGAAAAAAGAGAGGTGTTTAGCTCCATTGCCCACCAAGAACGAGTGTCATTTTGTGTAATGTAACACCATCCTCGGCTGACACATTCTCAGCTCACTGGGGTCTAACCTAGTCACCAGACTGGGAATGCGTCCAAACATACGCCCCAAAGCACAGCTGTTGAGCTCTACCCCAAGGTACACGGGTTCCTCACAGGCAGAATACACCATGCTCCCCCCAGGAACCTCAGGTGTTGGTCAATACCAAAGCTTCCCACCTTTCTGTAGGAGCTCCCAAACTACAAGATGATTTGAAAATGGCGGGCACTGTCATCATGTTAGGTGACTCAGGAAAATGAGGACCTTTTTAGGCTACTCTGCTGAACTTTAGTGGCTCTCAAATTAAACACTGTGACTGTCAAATTAAAAAACCGTGACAGAGTTTAGGTGGGAGATTATCACCTAAATGACATGAGGTACAAGGAGTGTCTGCACTGTTTTCAAGGCCAGGCAGGGAGGGTCTGCATTAAGCGTAAGCATTAATAAGGGTTCAGAGAGAGAAAAGATGAGCCAGGAAAACCATCATCCAAGATTCCGGATTTTAGGCACTCAAGTTTCACTGTAGGTGGAATGAAGGATGACTGGGTACCCTTAGATAGGAACATGAAAACCTCTGGCTTTCCCATTGCACCCTGACTGCTAGGTTTTCATTCCCACATGTCAATCCAGTATTACATACTGTTCCCTAGCAGTACTGCTCAGAAAATATTCAGTGTATTTCATGTCATGTTTGTATTACTGTCTTCTTGGATTAAGGTATTATTTAGAAAAAAGGAAGAAGGAAAAAAGTAAACAAGTCAACACCAGACACAATTCAACAGCACGTTACCCCAGAAAAGGTAGAACAATCACCTGTCAAAAGGATCCTGCAGTTCTTTTTGCAGTTCTCTCAATATCCCTAATCCAGTGTTTTAATCAATTTTCTGTATATAATTTAAGAAAGGCATCTCACATAACAATTTGCACTAGACAGTATTTAGGATATTATCAAAAGGAAGCAAATTTCCAAGAAAAACAGCAGACGGATTTGCCAATAGGCAACAGTGTAATTATTAGTATGTATTTATCAGTGACTTGGAAAAAGACACTTCCAGTTTCACCTTGTAAACTGCTCCTGCATGAGAAGCTATTATGGCCACCTTGTCAAGCTCCATGCTCAAAAAAAACATGCATTTGAGCCCAGGTCTTCCTGAAGTAAATTCACAGCTTTACACTTCACGTTAACTTGTTTGTCCCATAGGGCTAAGGCAGCAGGGGATGTGCATGCCATAAATAATTAGGTAGTCAAAATATTCCCCCGGTTAGATGTTTCCTTTCAAAGAGCTCTGGCCCAGAGGGGCTTTACGTGAGAGGCACCAGTTGTGATAATCCAAGGACATTTTAAAAGTCACTAGGACGTTAAGACAGAAGCAGCTGCACTTGTGTAGCTGTCTGGCATTCCTCTGGGCTGCAGCACAGAGAGTGGAGAAAAGGAGCTTGGACACATCTGAGAAATCCTATGAATATAAAAAGCGTGATTGTGCTATTTCCCTCACTGTAACAAAATAGGGCACTAAATCAAAATGAACAGACAGTAACCCACCTTAAAAAATATTCATTCATTAGAAATACAAAAGCACTGACAGAAAAGAATTCTGCATTGACGGTCACCTCAGCTGAAGAGAGGGAAGGGAGTCTTTCTTCCTAATTACACAAAAGTCATATTTACATTTAAGTCATGCAATTCAGAGCACACAAACTTGTATTACCAATCACCTAGGCTGTCATTCACGCAGAACTGTATATGATCTGCATCCACCAATCTCTGTATGATTTTAGCAAGAGCCTCTGAGCAGTCACATTTCATGGCTAACACCTTAAGAAACTTTACTGCCCACAGTCTTACAGGAAGCCATATCTTTTTTTCCCAGTCACCCTAAATTCTCCTCTTACTTTCTTCAAGTCCTCAAACACATCACAGATGGCACCTAATGTGTAAGCTTGCCAGCTCTTTACAATATTATGGCCGTAACTCATAATGAATAGATGCTTTTAAACATACTGTGAAGAAATCTGTAGAGAACCAAAGATATAAAATAAACTACGAATAACCCATGTCTAAATGTGTAACGGCATATCCCAAGCCCCCTCAAACAAGGTTGCAGCAGGACAACTATGCAAGATACATCATTCGTTCTCTAGAATCTACAATCTGACTACTCTTACTAAGTGCACATCACTAAAAACCAGAACTCAACAGCAGGAAAAAAAAATCAATGTGAACTTTGGAAACTCAAACAGTCATGTCATGCATTAGTTTTTCCATACATTACAAAAATATGCTGCCAAATTTATAATTTTTGCAAAATATGAAAATACTGGAAAACACCATAGACTAATTCCGCCTGCTCATATGGATTAATACATGATTTTCTTTCACAATATCCCAAAGGAATTGAAATGTATTAATATAGGACACTGAAAGCACTAGATAATTTCACTTTTAATTAAGGTCAGACTTAATTAGGCCTCTAGGAGTGGATTCAAACATAGCCAAAATAAAACCTCAATACTCAGAAATACAGCTAAAATCATTTTACCATCTCAACCTTGGCTTTTATAAAGAATACACAAACCATCATGTTTGCAAATCACAGCCTACAAATGCAGGGAAATCAAAGTCTTAAATGGGCATATCACCTGAAAGAGAGTTAATTGCTTCACAAAGAAGCAAATTCAGAATAAACCTACAAAATGGTCAACAGATTTCCTTCTCCCTCCCACCTTCTAAAATGAGAAAAAGTCGTTACTGTCTTACAGGATTTCATTTTACTTGCTTTTATTTTGTTTGTTTTCCATTCAAAAGTACTCTTCTGACTCTCAAAGCCATGTCTTAACTCACTGAGAGGAGTCAGTACTCCTTCATCTATCTTTGCTTTGCACTAGAAGTCAACTGATTTTTTCAAAGTTCACCTTCAAAGTAATTCTGATTTTTCTTCTCTGTCTGCTACCCTAATTACTCATTCCTCCTCAGCTGGTTTCTGTGTAGTCTCTGCTCCTTTCTCAAAATTCTCAGCAGCTGGAGTTATTACTCTTTCATTTATGCTGTATCATCTATTCAGACTTCTCCCCACTCATGAAACATAAAGATATGTTTTATTTTTAATTCAAATTAATTTTTCTCTTTATATTAAAAATAAACTATACTTAAAAAACAAGATGTATTGAAGTATATAAGTGATTATATAAAAAGATTATGTATTCTAACGTAGTGGTCGTCATAAAGTCACATGACTGTGGAATAATATATTCTGTGGCCTTATCGATACTTTTGTGAGAGGAACAGATAACCCCTGAGTGCAGATAAGTGCAGTATGACCCTAAGCATTCACTCTGCCAACAGTTCTCTCACATCCTAGCCTCCGTATGTTCATGTTACCACACACTCAAGCCCAGACTCTATACTCTGACATGAAATCTCATTCACTCTAACTGTACAGTCAGCAAGTTGCTGCTTTTACTGTTTTTCCTTCAGTGCCTCTGTGCATCAACAGAGAGGTATGTCTTGGTAACTCAATAACGCCACATCACTGCTGTATTATTACTGCACATGCAAACCAGTCCAAACTCACCTTGCGGCATCTTCTTCTAATAGAAGCTTTACAAATTGCCTAGGGATGTGCAGCGACAGGACACTCTCGGCCATCTGCTCCAAGATTCTCAAGTGGTTTCCATCAGTGGTTGGGAAGCGATACATTCGGCAAATGGCGCCACCAAACACTAAAGAATTAAAATCATGTTATTTTAGCATAGGGTGTGAGTTAAAAGTACACAAATCCTCTCCTTTTTGTAAAGTAAATGGCTTTGATTCACTAACGCGCTGTAACACACTGCGTAAAGATCTGGTTTAACCAGGCATCAGTCTAGCATTTCCAAGCACAGTCATTCTGCAATCAACATTCTTCCAGCCTTTGCAGAAAAAAGCCTCCAAATTATTTAACACACTGGTAAGGAAATAAAATACATATTCAACTTTTTAACTACTCTTTTTTCTTTTTTTTTTAATGTACTGTGCATTTTCCTTTAATGCAATGATTTGCTGGAAAACTAATCTTTCTTGAAGAAATTTTTTTTTAAAGCCACTGCTTTCCTCCATCCCTCCCCTTACCCCCCCAGTGACTGCTTTGGAATAAACTAGCAAATTGCATGGAAAATTTTATACTATAGTCAACTTAATGACAAAAGCTTGCTTCCACTGTTTTTACTATACAGATGATAAAATAAAATATGCAGATGATAAAATAATTTATTCTTGGATGACCCTCAGAAGGCTGCTCAATCAGCAGCCTGTTCCTATTCAAACAAAACATCTGCTTAAATGCCCTGGGGCCACAGGCAGACAGCAAGAGATAAGCTTTTAATGATGCCTAAAGCTTACTTGCTACAGTCCACAGCAGCTTACCAGATTTCAGTAGTGCATCTTTCCGTAATGAAGCATATTTGGATCTGATTCCTAAAGATTCTGTTAAACTTTCATCAACTGGTAACACAGTCTAAACCAAAACAAAAAACCCAAATCATAAAGGATAAAACTTTGGTGCCAGGGCAACATGTAGTGATGACCTTATTATACCGACTTGAAAGGAATAGTCAACACAATGCACGTTTAAAATATTTCAAAAATGTTTGCTGTGGACAAAAAATACTGCAGGCTGAAATAAATACACTAAAACTCTCCAATCTAAGCGCTCCTATTTACTTCTACCGCACAGTTCAAAATGCTGTAAACACTTTCATCCAGCCCTTCAACTACTTTTTGTTAGAACAGCTCCAGAGCTCTCAAAGGAATTGCACCACTATGTGCCAGCTACAGGTCTGGCCGGATACAAAGGAATACTAATCCACATTGTGATGGTGATACACAGATATGAGTGTAATTATCACCAGGATATTCAGAACACCGGGTTTACAGGATTAGACATATGTCTAGGATGGGAAAGCACTATAAATATCTGCTCTCAGACAAATATTTGGGGATCACAAAAAATGAATAATAAGCCAGTATTCAAGTAACCTGTTCAGTTTTATTAAAATCCTTTAAGGTATCTCTTTTTAAAAAGTTGCCTGTGAAAATTCTGGAAATTCCCTGAGCATCCCCATCACAGCTTTGCACGATGCCACCTTCCAGTTCACAGGTGTGCAATACCACATCTTTGTGAAACTGGTTATCAGTGCCCCAAGTGCGCCAACGCGCAGTACCGCAAGCCTATTCTGATGAAAGGCATGAGCACTTGAAGCTAAAGCTTAATCACTGTAAACTAAAATTTTTCCCAAGATTTTTAACAAACATTAGCACCAAGAGCTCTGCAAAATACAAAACTGTTTCATCACCATTAGGCTGTTTTTTACAGTTTTTTGAAGCTGTAAAACACTACTAAATACCAAGATGGACAGGAAAGTTGACAGCAGATCTCAACTGATTTCAATACTACCAATCTGCATCTTTCTGAAGCTGATACAATGCTCATACTCACCCTTCCATTAATTGTATCGGGTGACCTTGTCACTGGAGGCCTTTGGTCAGTTTTTTCCTCCATTTGCCATCCAATAACTGTAATGTTACCTACGCGGTCACTTTCAGCCGACCTGCAACAAACACTCTGCGTTGAGATTTTTTTGGAGGTGGACCTGTTTATCAACAAGGGAACACTTATAAAAGGCTATTAAGCTTCAGACTTAATGAACATTTCAAATAGGAAGCTTTCCAACTTCATTTTACATATTTTTATAATGTGTTATTCCAACAGGAAAACACTCCCCTCTTTCTGCAGGGATGCTGAATAGACCCCCTAACTGAAGGCAACCTAAAACCATGCATATTTTTCACTTCTACTGTGAAACCAGAAAGAGTTCAGATTTTACAGTTAGCCTGTTGTAGGCAAAAGCAGCTTAAATTGTGAACATTAACAGGGAGCAGATAAGTGGATGTACATGCATGTGTGTGCGTGTGCCTGTGCGTGTGAACGTCTGAAACTGAACTTTTAACTCTCAGTCAGAAGCCTGCTACTTGCTAGCTGCAACTGGTACAGTTGCAACTGGTAAATTTTTATAATAGGTGGACTAAAGAGAAGTACCATGTCCCAAATCTTCCACTTAATAGAGAAGTCAGTCAAAGCCACTGGTTAGGAGGCTGATCACATTTTGTGCTTCTGCAGATAGACTATTTAGATTGGGAAAAATGGGCGCCTGACATTCCAGAAGGAAAAGCTGATGCTAAAAAGAAGGATCCTGAAAAGAAGTGGTCTAGGGAAGAAGAAGGTGAAGATTCTCAATGGAGGAAAGATCCCTGAGGTGGAGAAAGATCCTGGAGATCAGGGAGGTGCGTGGAAACAAATGCCAGAGATCCCCAGGGAGCTGGTCACTAGCAGCTGAGACAGGTCACTAACAGCTGAGGAGCTGCACAGCACAAACTAGCACAACTTTCTGTCCCACCTTCCCAGACCAGCAGCCATCCCTGCTGGGGAGGGAAGCTGAGACCATATGAACATATGACTGAGCAAGAAGTAAGTGACTCAGAGATGGAGAACCTAGTGGGGTAAAAGCTCTAATCTTGCTGGTTTTAAAATACACACCAGTACCCAGATCTACCACCGCTAGCATTCATTCTCTCACCCATGACACACAGTAATTTTGGCAGAGACCTTATTATTTTAAGATAGATTCTAAATGGTATTTTAAAATTGTTGTTTACATGTAAAAATACACTGCGACAACTAAGGAAAAAAAAGTCTCTGGAACAGACAATACTGGTGAGGCAAAAGAAATAAGTACACAAGATGACTACAGGAAAAGGTTCAAGTATCCAAGTCATGCAGCATGTTTATATCGACATTGCTCAGCACCCGGTTTATACATGCGAGGGGGAACATGACAGTGAGAAGACATGCATATATTCATGCCCTTTGCTCTGATAATCAGAATACACTTGATATCAAAACAAGAAAGTTTAATAAAGTCCATTTTCAACTTAGTCATGAAAGAATAAACCTTACAGAATAACCATGTCTAACACAACCATGAAATTCCTGCCATCACATTCCTCCTCTTTTTCCTCTCCCTCAAAAGACCCTCATCTTCGCACCTATGACAGACTATTTTACCCACCATTATTATCATACTTTTGATGTCTTTTCTGACTCATTTCCCTCATCTGCTCCCCCGTTAAATCACGTCAATTATTTCTTTACAGTATATTGTGGAAAAGCTGAAAACTTCACCCATCTCTTCTCTTAGCATGAGAAGCTTTCCCCATGTTTTTTCAGTTGTGTCTGGGCCAGAAATTTCTGCAGGTTTATCACAGTCATTGCTTCTAGTGCTGATTATGCCAATACTACCAACACCATCATCCTCAGCCTCTCTGATTGTGCTCTCCACCTTCAACTGACCTCCCCTTGCCTTCTTTGATGGGGATGCCTCTCCGACTTTCAACGCATGCTACTACAATGTGCATTTACACATCAGAGCTCTCTTTTCTTAATCTCACTTTGTTTTCTTGATTCTTCCCCAATCCTGCACTTAACTTCATCCCACACTGGCTTTTACGAGTGTGGTTTGATTTCTATGATTAGAACTACTACCTTAAGGATTGGTATTAGACTCACACACTCTTCTTCACTCCCTCCTGAGTCATGTTTCTTCCATGAAAGTTTCCAATATGAATTAAACTAGAAATGTACATCGATCAATCTTGCTCTAATGCGGTGACTCCTACTCCTAGTGCATTATATTGATAGACTATTTAGCAACAAATACACAATTTAGCAACAGGTGGGCATTGAAATAGTAAATAGAGCCTAGATTTATCTCAGCCAAGGTATTCCAAACAGCTAAGATAAGCGTCTGTTTTGATGGGTTTCGTTCTCCCCATCACAGGCTCTTTATACATCTGCACAGTTAAAAATGCTCTATTTTGCGACTCTTCACAGACACATACGCTGAGGTGATAGGATGAAATGCACAAAACTTAAATCGATGTTGATAGTACTTTCTTGACTTGTAGAACTAGAACCAATGTCTAACATTATTCACCATGGTCTTGTCCTACATGTTTTAATTATGATGCAATATAAAATAGTTTTTACTTAATAGTGGCCTGGAATTTAACAACCAACCAACCAAACAAAAAGTTTTCATCACATCTCATGGACAGCTTTCATCACATCTTAAGCATGCTTTCAAGAATTAAGACTGTTAATTCCTAAATGGAGAAGAACATTACAAACCTTAGTGTTAAGTGCAACCTGTGATTCTTCTCCTGTAGAAGTTCTTTTACGGTGAACATCCCGGAACCCAACAAATACATCTGGAAGAAGATGAGTACTGAAATTGTATTTATTTACCTTTACAATGAACAAAGGCTTTGTCCACAGCACCAAAGTCCAAAATACAATTATTAAGCACAAAAGTCTGAGAACAAAAATATAATTTCATATGCCCATGCACATTAAACCCCTTTAAAATTTAATAAATTTGGTAATTTATCAGAAATCCCTTTTCTACCAGAAGACAATAAGCCCTTTTCTTTCTCAAGGATTTGAGGGGAGGCACCTCCATATATACAAGCTTAGGGCCAGCAATACAGGAACACTGAAAGCAATGACTGAGCGGGACTCAGACTGACTGAGTTGACACTTCATAGTCTCCCCCTGACCCAGACTTGGCTCCTCCTGAAGAAGGCACCTCCCTGGGAGGTATTCCTTTTTCCCTGGAGGCTTCCCATGATGGGACTCTACAGAAAAGTCCTGCTACCCCTGCGGAGGCCATTGAAATAGCTATCTGGACAACAGTCCAGACTGAATTGCCCACAGATCCAAGTAGTAACCTGGGAGAGCTGGCACTTTTTTCAGTAAGAGAATAAATCTTACACCCAAACAAAATCACTATGGAATCAGGGCAGGGGGATTTCTGAGAGCAACATGAAAAAATTATCTGGGCAGAATACCCCAAGAATCTCTGTGTCAGGAAGCCAACTGCATGGATGCTCTCCTGAAAGCCACCTTCTATTCAGAAACAATCTTCTGTTTTGTAAAAACACAAATTTTTGGTATTGTGGAATTCTAGATACTGATACTAATAAGTGTCTTTGAGACAACAAAGAACCATTTTTCATGATGAATTAGAAGGTGCTCCAAAACAGTTAAGTTCCCTCGATCTTTTTCACCTTGAATTTGAACTCATGTCACTTGCTGAGAAAAAGGTGGCTTTAGTGTGGGCCCATTTTTTACTAAATTAAGTTTTGGATACTAGAATTACTATTTTTCCATTATTTTGTATTAAAAATCTTTAATGGCAAGCTGTACCTTACAATTTGTGATCCTCCGCAAAAACACTACATAACCCCCCAGGACTCCAGGGGACTTCTTTTATTTTCTCTTTCTTCCATTTCACACAACATGATTTAGAGGCTGGTAGCAGCCCCTGGTAAAATCTAATCTGCCTGACTTCATCACCAGCTTGCATCTAAATTTTAAGCAGTGAGAGAAGTAGACTTCCAAGGTCCCGAAACAGACTTGGAAAGTTCCTAAACTTAGACAGACATGATTGCTCCCTATGGAAAACTTCCACCAGACTGTGCCTACTACACACGGAACTTGGTAGCTGCATTTACAAGGACTGTTTCATAATAGGCCCAATGTTTTAGCACAAGTTAGAGGCCTCAGTTAGGGGTACTGGATCCCATTTGTTATCTAGCTCAGTAAAGAGGTGCACAACAGAAGAGAACAAGTGACAGAACCTCTTAATTTAAATCAGTGGCTCCCAGACTTGCTGCTAACAGGTCTTATTTGAGAAAACTGGCAATGCTCCCCACTGTGCCAAGTCCATCCTGCAGCATTTTTCCCTCCTTTCCCTACCCATGTTTCCTTCTCTAGGACAGATGCTGCTACCCCTTTGCTTTCTTCCACAAAAGTTACTAATTTTATCTCCTCTCATTTCCTTGCTCCACACTGGCTGGGGATGCAACAGAAGAAAGGAAGAAAGAAAACTTACTGTTCCCTGAGATCTATCTTTGACGTCGTACACGGAGAGTTTGATTTGTGTCATTTGATTGATAAGAGAGTCTTGGAAAAAGGCAATGCTGCTTAGAAAGATAGGATTACTTGTTCCCTGTAATCATAAGCAAAAAATGCAGGAATTAATGCAAGGTGATATTTGTCAGGAGGAAATGCTTCTTGCGTTACCTTCAATTTTAAATATAATCCAGGAGTACCTCAGCACTTACCTCAATAATTTCTGTCTGCGCATGCTTCGTCCAGAACGCCTGAGGAGGTGTAGTTACGCTCACTGCTACAAAACTATTTGGTTTTCGATCTAGTGATGGAGTTAGCAGCTCACTGCAAGCTTTAGGTACACAATAGATAAATGAAATTAGATTTAGGATCTTTTTCGTATTGCTGTAAGACTGTACATTTTTGTAAAAGGATATTATACACCCTGAACAATAAAGCCATGAAGGGCCTAATATTCATATTCATATAGCCACGCTATAAAGGCAGACATCACTCACCTTTGTGCATGCAAACAGTAAATGTGCAATCAGATCAGCCTGGCTCCTAGCTGTAGAGCTGTAATTTAAACTTGTTCTCTTCTAACACCTGCCTATCCACCCCCGGCTCAGCTCATTAGAACAGTGCACATACATGGGTTTTCCTCTGGGAATCTTATGAGAATGGCTGCATTTGATTGAAGTCACACTCCATTAAGCCCGTTTCCAAACAGCATTTTGCCATGAAAAACCAACAGAAGTGCTTGAACATTGATCAAGCAGCAATACTATGAGGACAACTAGCTTGTAATTGTAAAAGGACAGTAATTTCCTCTAAAATGCTATTTTGAGTTCAACTGCTGGGAGGGGACTATGGCGAGTAGGAAACAACTACCAAAAATTTCAGTGAGTGACTACACAATTACATTCAACTTCAGAGCCAAATTCTATCTAGGTACAGGCAAGTACAGCATGGTCTGACTGTGCTTCAGCTAGATGCAGAAAGTTAATTCTAAAATTTACCTGGGCAAGCAAAATGTTCAAATGTACACTAGACAGCTTTGCAGTTCTAGATATTTTTAATTTATCTGAAAATAGTTAAGTACCTTATTCAGCTCCAAGGAGTTCTTAAGATTACTATTCATAACACAATTATACACATCTGAGAAAGTTTTCTGATTTTTCATTTCAAACATACTGTTAGGAGCATAACGTTCCAAACACCAGCCCACTATTAAGCCAAGAAAGCCATGTTGCAGTTGAAAATGTAGACTGAATTTTCACCAAGAAAGTATTTTTCACTTATTCTTCAAGTGAGGTCACAAGCTTCTTGTCCAAATTTAACCATCCTAGGAATTAGGTCACTTCTGCATCTCACATTATCACTTGACAGCAAAAACCACAGGAAAGAAGGTATGTGTAATCGTTGGTAACACTTAGAAAATATTCTGTCCTAAAATGGTGTTTCCAGCAAGTCTTCAGTTTGCTTGAAGACCTGAACTACTGATGTACTGAGGCTGAAGATCGTTTCACTGTATCTTCACATAAACAAAATAAACATTTAAAAATAACATTCACATAGTAAACATTTAAAATTTTATAGGACAGGTGTTTTAATTACAGACCTTTAAAAAGATCACAAAATCAAACTGCTGGCTGCCTGTAAGAAAACCGTACCACATCTCCATAAAAATCAAAGCAGAGTTTCAATTCGTACTATATGAAAGGCACTTCAAAATCAACAGTTAAAAAACCGCACACATACTCAATAGCATTTATCATCAAAATTAGCATAAAAATCACGAAACCTACCTAAACTGAACTCTAAAATCGGCTCATCTGGATCCTGAATGTTTCCTGTAAATCAGAAAAATTAACATAAGATTAGCCAATCATTACTGTCACATGAATCCTCTCCTGAAGTTGCAGTCTTACAGAGAAAGAAATTAAATTTTATAGAAAAAAAAATATTTTTAATTCAACGAGCCATGACTGATGTTTAAAATATTTATTAGCTGATTTTTGGTACCTAAAAATGATTTGAAAAACCTGAGATGACCTCATTTCACAAACCATGTTAAAATATGTAAAACTATGCAAGATTATATGGAATATGGGAATATAAAATGCCAAATCTCAGTAGAAAACAACAGGATTAAAGCCACTTAGTGTCTGGGCCACTATTAACTCCAAATTATTAAATCAGATACGTCTCCTCTGTGATCAGTGAGTAGGGAGAAGTTTGAAAGTACCTGTCTCTCTCACTAATCAAATAAAGCCTCTGGGGTTACAATCCTAATTTACTCACCATAAAAGATGAGGGAGATAATTCTCAGTTCCCTGAACTCTTTTGAAAATTTTATACAATGTCAAACAAGGAGGTTGCCAAGACTCTTCCTCAACCTTGACATTCTTTTTTTTTTCTCTCCCTGTTGCTTATTTTTGACTGATAAACATAACTACACAAAATCTAGTTTAATTTATTTTTTCCTTCCTTCTCCAATTTTCATGTTTTGTCTATTTTAAAAATGGTAAGTTTGAGATTTTTATTTTTTTAGTATAATTGCCTTATCTCATTCCCTCCAGATAACCAGACACATGAAAATCTTCTAGCAATTAAAAGAAAAAACAGTTAGGACAAGGTAGATTCTGAAAGGAGCAACCAAGCAATAGCTGGCATGAAGGCACATACCTGCTAGAGAAAGGCCTAGCATGTCGGAGGTGACATCAATGGTGGAGGCCCGTTGCACGGTGCGGGATTTTGCACCATGGCGGGGACTGTGTTCTCTTGCTGTCATTTTGTCATGAAGAACCCCTCTTTTCTTGCTGATTGGCTTTACTGATGTTTGCCTTCGAGAGTAGCAGAGTGCAGCAGGTTGTCTCCAATTGCTATTCCTCTAACATTACCACTCTAAGCAATAAGGAGAGCAAGAACATACACCAAAATTTTAGGTCACTACCAGCCACCGTTCTGTTCAGCAGCAGCAAACCTACTGCCATAAAATTGCCTCAGGCCATTCAAATAAAACGCTCAGGGCAGACCCAACGCACAGCAACTCAATTTGCATGAACCGTACATCTGTAGCGTTTCACTGCAAATTGTTGAAGACTGTACCACGTGTAAGAAAGGCTCTTCTGTCAGAGAATGGGGGTTGAGAGAGACTTGTTAACAGACCAGCTGCTCTTCTCCTTTGTCTAAGTTATTAAACCGTCCTTAATGAAGTTTCCTGGTTTTCATAATCCCTGGGGAGCACAAGTAAATTCGTCAGATGGGGCCTCTGCCTGCAGAGGTACGACAAGGGATAAGGACAAAGGGACAATGGGTCGGCAGAACACAGAACAAAAGGGCAGGAAATGTTAGTGTCAGCACACTGTGTCGTTCCATGCTCTACTGCCATGAGAAAAGGATACTGAAAACTATAAATAAAACCTACTGGGCCAGAGCAAGGATGAAATGCTGGGATGGTGATACAAAGAAAAAGCAAAAGGGGATGCCTGCTGATGTGGCACACAGCAGCACCTGTGCTTTTCCTTCACCCTACACTTTATTGGTCTGCAGACTTCCATGACAGTTGTTCTTCCCCTCACAATGCCTATAAAGTGAAACATTATGCTAAGAAAGCAGCACACAGCCTATAGAAAATTTGGTTATGTTGTTAAATGTGGTGCTTTTGGTTTGGCTGATAAATTTGAATCTTCCTTCTGTCAGCCATATTAGCACTGCAGTTATGGAACTTTTGTATTCGTTTCATACTATTATGACAAACTCCATTCATTTAGGACGTGAGATTAGGAGCAAAATCTGTATTGCTCTACCTGAAAGGTAGCAATACACTGACTAGTTCTTCTTAGGCTGAGGGACCTAACAATGGGCAAGATGCATTCTAATTAAATAAAGCACCTAGTTTTCACTTGTTCTTTAAACAGGCATTTTAAAAGTGTCCGAAGGCCTCCAAAGGAACATCCAACCTGTCTAACATAAGCCTCTAAACTTAAGTAGTCAGCATCTCCCTCTGGAGGATTTCAAAAGAATCTCCCTCTCTCCACAGGGAACTCAAGCATCTTCTTAACTAGCACTGGTTTGCTGGACATCCACAATTCAGATGCAAGTTAAGTATCTAAGACAACTGAATTGAACACAATCCTTGACATCTACATGAGCTTAGGAATGAGATTCTAAATGGGGAGCTCATTCTATAGAGGAAGAAATTTGGGCTGTGTCCACCAGATGGGCCAGTCTATTGCTACTCAGAACTAATAATCTGTCTCAGTGATTCGACTGAGTTTTGTACAACACGTCATAAGCCAATTCCAAATAGGAAAAGAATAAATTCTCGAGTGGAAGAAGCAGAACTTGAGAGCTCTGAATGTCCCATTCCCAAAAGCTTTGAAACTCCGTGACAGCATACAAAACAACACTCTGCTTATAGATCAAATTTATGACAGCCAAAATTAAGGTAGGCAGTTTTCCAGTTCATACGGGATCACAGAATAGTCGAGGTTGGAAGGGATCTCTGGAGTTCATCTAATCCAAAATTCTTTGCCAGTTTCCAAGTCTTTCCATTTTACTAACTCTTTTTCCCTCTTTCAGCAATAGGTTTTCCTTGGCTTGTTCTTTATGTAATGTGACTTTTAATGGTTTGTAAGTCCATTAAACCTAACTGCCTAATGAAACAGAATTCTACAGAATGTGCTTGCAGAGATTTAGGCAGGATGCCATAGCTCCTTCCCCCAAATCCTACAAATACCTTATTAGAGAATAACTAACATGTTCACATAGCTACAGTTAGGTGAAAGAGTCCAGCTGTTTTTCAGCTAAAAATTTCTGGGGTTGCTGACATTCTTAAAAAGGGTCAATCCTTGAGAAGTTAAAATAGGTATTTTCTTTGTTTTGAAACTATTTCTATTTAAATATTACTGAGTGCAATAATTTTCAAAGGCTAAGTTCTCCGCTATTCATTTAAATTGCAATACTAATTTCTTACTTAGTGATACATTTTTAATTTACTTACACTGATCATACTTACAGAGGTCTCTCTTCCTCATGTGTGGAGCGATTTTGCATATTATAACATCAGTTAAGTCCACATCTGAAAAATTAACAAAATAATCAGCATAAATAAGCAATCTTTTTATACAGCATAAATCACAAACAATGGGAAGGCACCATTCTCAGATATAACTGTAAATTTAACTTCTGATTACTAACTCTCACATTCAAGTTTACTGAAGTTTACTGAAGATAGAAAAGGCTCTGCCAGACCTCGCTCAGCACTAGTCATAGCAATAGCTGGTCAGAGAAGGAGCACAAAGAAATAAGCTTATGCTAAAAAGGACTGACTTCAGGTCAGCATTTGGTGAGTGGGTGGAATGGCTCTAAGAAACATATGTTAACATGTTTACTAAATGACTTGGTGCTATTAAGAAAAATGAATGTATATGATAAGTATGAGACAGCATTTGTTACTACACTTGCTTTTGTATAGTTAAACTTTCAGAATTTTGCTGTTTGGAGGAGTTATAATTGCCACTGTCAGGAGAAAAGATCCTGTGTTGAAACACAGAAGTTCAAAAGATCAGGATGTAGAGCTCTTTTTCCATTGGGTGAAATTACTATGCAAGGTAGACTTCTATGAACAGCTAGTAATAAGCATGCAGGAAAAGTGAATTATTTTTAATCTAATACAGGTTAAATGAAGGTTTGTATTAGCTAGTGGTACTGTCTCATTCAAGTACATTTGCATTACCAGGATATGCCTTTTAAGACCTCCCATGTATGCCATACTACAATAAAAGAGATGGGGAATTCCAGTCAGAGCTTTTTTATTTAACTGCCAACCCTTACCAGTTACCCAAGACTGCTTAAGAACATAGGTTTGAGCTCTTATCACTTATGGAAAGGGTTTTATCTCACTTAAACTGCATAGGAGGCAGGTATCTGATCTCAACTCACTGCTAGGTTCTCTATACAGTCAATAGTGAGACACAGGCACTTCCAGAGAATGAGTCACCATTTTCCAGGGTAGGTGGGATGAATCACCCCATGAAGGTACCTCTCTTTCTCTAATTATAGAAAGAATTTAAATGACTAGCTTAGGCCTGATGCTGCAGCTGGGCAAACTGGATCCCTCCCACTGTTGTGCTAGCTCAGGCAGGGATGACTTCCCTCTGTTCACTGCATAGCCTGACAGACCCAAACGACAGGTGCTCTGATCACTATCTTGAATTACAACATTTTCAATCATTACAACTTTATGGTCACGTTTTTGATAGAAACCAAGGGAGGTAGGATTCCTGCCAAATTAAAGGTAGTATTAACACACTGGATAGTTTCCTCAGATGGTACCAAAGACTGGTACCACTCCTGCAGGCAGCAATCCCAAAGGCTGATGTAATTCATGTCGAGGCAAACCCCATCTCGAAAATGGCACGATGCATCTACACATAGCCTTTGGCTTTGTCCTTACTAATACTGCAGACAGTAGATGCCTGCAATATGAGCAGATTTGCACTTCATGAAGTTTTGCTGCAACCCCAGTTTTCAACTGTGGCTTCAACAGAAGTACGAAAAGCTGTTGTTGACCCCCAATACCAGTAATGGTCATTTCCATTTGGTGCTTTATTAGCACAAAAGCATATGGCCAGAAGAAAAGGTCTTTATCAGACACCACTTCTGGCCTGCTACCTTCAGTCCTGGCAGCTGGCCATGGGAAGCAAAAGCACTCTGCTCAGATGCATGGCCCCACATCCTGTGGACTTGAAGCTTTCAAGACATTCAGTCTCACTCTGACTGCCTGCAAGATCTCAAGCAAAAATAATGGCCATCTCGGCCTTAAAATAATCCCTTGCTGATTAGCTTGTACAACTACAAGCTAACATCCGCCTTACCTCCACAACTGTTTTGCCAAAGAGCTTTGGTCTGTCCCCTTCCTGAAAAAAACAAACAAACCTACCGCAAGATACAATTAATGTATCTGTGCAGCATGGAAATCCCCAAATGCAAACTTTCAGTGATATTTAGATAAAAGGCCATTTCAGCAGCAAAAAGAAGCTTGCTTTCTCTTTGCTTTCCTGTCCACCCTCTCCCGTTACTTAAAGACAAATCTGTAAGTCACAAACTTCCTTCTTGATCCTTCACCTGCTATGAACTTCAGCAAATTCAGTTAATCTAAAAACCTAAATTTATCTCTTTGATATATTGAAGTACTTTTAATAGAAAACTCCAAATTAGCCCACTTACTTCTTTGTGCAAATTAAGACTATTTGTCTATATTCACAACTAAAATACAATTAGCATTCTTATTGAGATATTGTTTTAATTTCACTTGTCTTCATAACACTTCTATTTCTTCGGTTCTCCTTCTGTGAGCACAAAATATCCACACCCACAGGTGGAAGTTAGCATTTGTAACACACACATTTCCCAACTAAAAAAGAAAAAGGCACAGCTCTGTTTCACTTTGCAGAACATCTTTTATAAAGTTGAGCATAGCATAATGCCATGGTAAATAATGAGTCTTGCTACAGAGCAGTTTGAAGTCCAACCCTCTCAGCCTCCTCCGTTGTTTTACCAACAGAAACTGAAACAGCTTACAAATGGTCTTTACTCTAAATTAATCTTTACCATTTTCACAACAAACATGCTGGTTACATCATGGTGAAGGTTCTTGTGCATGTGATGACTTTTCTCCTCATGATCTGAGGCTCTCACACTACCCATACAGACATGGAAAAGCCCATGAGAACAGGAGACATATTTTCTGTTGAGGAGTTTAGACTGGAAACACATTTCTGAGTTAAATGATCCTTTTGACATCCTGCTAAAGCTTGCCTCTTCTAAAGCCTTCTTTCATCATAACCATGATGCTCAGAATGCAGAAACAGTATTGCTCTACCTGGAAAAAACAAAGATTTTAACCCCCTCTCTGAGCTCTTCCTGCTGCAGGAAAGGGTGAGGTAGTGGAAAAAAGGCAGGAAAAAACAAGAAGAACCCCAACTGTTTTTGACCTGAAACAGAGATGAACCAGACACACAGAATCACAGAATCAAGTTGGAAGGGACCTCTGGAGATCTTCTTGTCCAACCCCCCTGCTTCAGCAGGCACACCCAGAGCAGGGGGCACAGGAACGCGTCCAGGTGGGTTTTGAATGTCTCCAGGGAAGGAGACTCCACAACCTCCCTGGGCAGCCTGTGCCACTGCGCTGGCACCCTCACAGGAAAGAAGTTTTGTCTCATGTTTAGGTGGAACTTCCTGTGTTCCAACTTGTGCCCATTGCCCCTTGTCCTGTCGCTGGGCACCACTGAAAAGAGTCTAGACCCATCGTCTTGACACTCACCCTTCAGGTATTTATAAGCATTGATAAGACCCCCTTCGGTCTTCTCTTGTCCAGGCTGAGCAAACCCAGGTCTCTCAGCCTTTCCTCATAAGGGAGATGCTCCAGCCCCCTGATCATCTTGGTAGCTCTCCACTGGACTTGCTCAAGCAGTTCCCTGTCCTTCTTAAACTGGGGGGCCCAGAACTGGACACAGTACTCCAGATGTGGCCTCACTAGGGCGGAGTGAGACATTTGCTAAAGATTTCATATTGCTGTTGATTACAGATGGATGGCAGTAAACTATTCTCTAACATACAGGCAATGAGAGAGGGGGACCACAGGAGACAGAGGGGGTAAAAGCACTGAAACTAGATCTGTAATCAGAAGTTTTGGTCAAGCTCGGATTACAACAAAAAGTCTAGGACTATCTGATCTATCTGAATAGAATACTTATCCACTTCACAGACTAACACAGCACTAGTTAAAGCCAGTGTATTCTGGTCAAAACAACCAGCAGTTAGCTCTGTCCTCTATGTGTTTGATGGGATCTCTCATTCTGCTCTAAAACCACTGGATTACAATGAGCTTCACCTGTGCAACAGGACTGCACTCCAGGGTCACAGACTAACCATTCATTTACTTTCCTTACACGACATTTTCTCACAGGGAAGGAAAGCTCCATTAGGCACACTGGAAAAATCTCCCAAACACTCTTCAGTTTTACATGGTGTTGCTCTGACTTGCTGGGATTCCTATGCTTACTGTTTGAAACATTTATATAAATTAAAAACACATAGCAACATTAGAGGACAAACCAGAAACACATGAATTCTTTCCTCAACATATGTGTTTTCAACAAGACATAACTAATTCACTCAGAAAATGAAACAGTGTCAAGTATTTAGAAAATTTAAAATAAATGTTAGTGTCGGAGCAATATTCCACAAAGATTATTACCAGGATTTAGGCAGCATAGCAAAACTGGAGTCTTATGCTACTAATAAATATCTGCTGATGTGTATTTCTCCATCAACATTTGTTTTGTACTCCTGAACTGTGTTTTGTGCCTATATTTCTGACCCATATATCTTTTTTTCTTACACAATGCATGCCAAGACTGTGCCTAATAGCCACAATACTGGATGTCTTTTCAAATGAAGTAACTTTTTTTTTTGGTTCCAAATATCTCATTCATTTGTGTTGATTTCATTTCTTCTTCCTGGAAAATAAAATGATTTGTTTGTTTACCCTGATCTTTCTAGATCAATGGGAGAGAGGGTTGTTGTGGGCCAAGATGCTGACTGCAAGGCTCTTTCCTAGATTCCTTTCTGGAGTCATGTAAACAAGTGGTAGGATGCTGGCACTGTGGAAGCATAAGCACCCAACTCCACACAGGCTAATAACAGTCTACGCTTCCCACCACCACTCCCATTTCAACGCCTCAGTGGGACAGCTGTCCCAGTGAAAGAAATCCTCCTTCACGCCAATCCTACCCTGTGGGTTAACAGTAAAATCAGCCGGTAAGATACAATGGGGGGATGTGAATACTGCTTCAGTGTCTTGCCAGTTTCTAAAAATATTGTCCTTGAAAATCTATTTAGACAGCATGGAGACCCCATTTTGTTGGCTCTGTCAAAGACTTCAAACTCATCCAGAAAACCCTGTCCACATTCCTAGGATCTGGGCCAAAGAACCCCAACATTTGGTTTGCTTTCTTGCCCAAGTTGTGAGAAGAAACCATGGAGTTTCACCCAGGGTTCTCCACCAGCCAGATAAAGGCAGATGTGAGCTGAGACAACAGCCAAAAGGGAATAGGGCTGGTAGGTTTGAGGAAGGATGGATTTCTGAGCTGCTTCTCAAGAACTGGAAAGATTCAGGACTAAGTGGAGCAAAAGATACTGTTCATCACCTCTCAGCCATTAGCTATGCCTCAAGATTGACACTGAAAGAAGAAATAAACCTGTTTCTGAGTGGGTCTTGACCAAGATGCAACCTTCATATACTCAAAAATGTTCACGCATTCAAAAATTATTCAGGAGCACAAGCACTGGGAAGGAGCAAGAGGAGACTCAGGAATGACTAAAGGGACTGCGTTACCCTGCGTTTGCATTGCCCAGTGCAGCAGGTGCACTCTGGGTCGGTGGATGCAGATGTGCTGTCCCAGTTCCTCCCTGCATCCCGTACCTCCCTCCCACACGCACACATGTGGACACACACACATCCTCCCTGCCCTTCACAACGCGGTTACAGCAGCTGTATTCTGGTGAAGGCCAATGAGAAAGGGAAGTAGAAATGAAGCGACAGGGTCTGAGATACACTAATTTGTTCAAGCTTTTCTGCTATAAGCAAGGAACTGCTGCAGACATCTCTCTCTCAGAAAATGAAGCCACAATTTCATTTCTCAACAAAGCCAGAAAAGATTAAAAAGTATTTTTTCAGAGGTGTCAGAAGGTCACCCAACCGCCCACTGCACATCATAAGGAAGGACACTACTGATGCTTTTCAGAAAAAACAGGTTAAGATGGCAACTTCAGAGAAACCAGCATTTCTGCACTTCAGCACTGACAGCAATAGTTTCAGTTTAGTGACTGTGCTGATGAGAATTATCAGCAGCAGACAGTAAGTCTAGAATTTAGGTAGGAAAAAGGAAATATGAAGATGTAAGCAAGGCCCAGTGAAATAATTCATAGAAAGCTATAGTTTTACCAGGAACATAATTAAATTTTCTAACCAAAATGTTTGCCTATCTACTTTTAACATGGACTAAATGTTAAGTCTGTGTCAAGTATAAACTGAACTGTTGCTAATAGGGCCTGACAATATAATGTACTAAATCGATTCTTAACTTGTAGCAGAGTGGGAGTAAGATTACATGTATTGACAGACATGGGTCATTTTAAAACATACTGGAAAAATATTTGGAATATATTGAAACTTGCCATATTTGATTGCTGAATTTAAAAGGCCTAAATCAGTAACACAAAACTGGAATAAAGTATGTGACCTACAAAAAAGAAAAACAGACCATAAGTGGCTTGCGTGTCTTTGAAGTGACCCCTTAAGAGGAAATCAGACCAAATATCACCGAAATATTTCTACGAATTTGATTACAGATCATTCTCCCATGTAAGACAAGCAGCTTTCTATTAGAATATCATATTTCAAAAATTGTCCTCTACTTGTGAAAATTTCCATGAGGTTTCCTGGCTTTGACTATCAACTTTACTGAAATACTATATTCTTTGTTGATGTGTGATTGAACAACTAAGCTATTACAGCAAATAAATGTCTTGTAGAGGATATCACCATGCTAGCTCTAAGACAGAAAAGACAAAACTTTGGAAAGAGTAACTAAAGGTATTTCTACCCTGATTGATTTAATGTGTGAAACGTGCAAACATATGAACACAAATAAAAATAAATATGTATATTTATATATATACTGCTATAACAACATACTTTTCTTTCACTCTCATCTACTAACAAACCAAACGTAATAAACATTTCAGATCAAAATTCAGAGAAAAATTAAGACACCTATAGGCTATGGCCATGGATTTCTGGAGTCCAGGGATTTTAAAAACAATTTTCAAATAATTGTAACCACAATCTACTGGCTGGTTTTCAGGAAGTAGTACTGACCAAACTTTAGAACTGACATAGTTTAGTGGGCTTCAGAAGTTTATTTAAAAAAATAACAACTGCAGCAGTGATGGTAGCAATGACCACAAAAAGTTATAAATGCTATGCAAGGACAAAGGGCAAATATTAGTGCTGAGCTCCTTGCAGTGCTCACTGCTCAAAAATACGAACTTAAATGTCAGAGTTTTGTCAATTCTCCAAGCACTGACATGCCTTATGAAACTGGTGCATTACTACAGGTCAAGTTTATATGAATCTTGCTGTTTTTAAAAGCAAATTTCGCAGGGATACAGAAAAGCTTGAAAATGTGAAATATGCATCCCAAATTACTTTTCTTTCTTAAAGATCATTACTAACTCACTCTCACGACTGATATATTTGACTCTTGATTTTTGCATGCTGAAGGCAAGCAACAGCGACAGCAGCTTCTCCTGCTAACTCCTGGTGCCTCCCACCACACCTTCTCAGAAATTCATAAGCACACTGCCTACCTCGGTAGTCAAGCTTCCAAGGCAAAGCAGCAGAGATGATGTTTCTGCCCACAGTTACCTGCCTTGCTCTTCTGGCCCAGATGAGAACAGGTACCCGCATTTCAGCCACACAAGTTTATAGTCCACCATCTCATCAAAGCCACTTTCAGCAACAGGTTAAACGAAGGTACTGAACTGCATCTCAGTGCGGGCACACGTTCCTACATCTGCTGACTCTGCTAGAGAGGCAGTACCTTCTGGCAAAAGGGAGGGACCAAAATTTGAATATAAAGACTGGGTCAGAGCACAAGACTAATCAAGCCTAGAGTCCTCTCTGAGAGCAGGCAGTGCTGGAGACTGAGAAAAACAGTATAATGAGCAGTACTGGTATTTTGTGAGGCACCTCCGGGTTTTCACTCCCAGATTCAGCTGACAAGCACCCTAGGAACCTTCTGAGCTCGGCATCATGCCAAGACCTCCGTATTTAACGGCTGGTGGTAACATGACAGCTAATGTGTTACCAGAGTTCCTTGCTGGCCCTTGCAGCACTGTTACCCTGTAGCCCTGTTAATACTATATTGCCATCACTAGTGACCGGCCATAAGCCTTGTACGGGGGCTTGCAAACCCTCAGGACTTCAGCTTTTCCAGCTTGCTTTGTCTGAACTTTCCTTGACCTGCCTGCAACTTTGTTTTAGCCTGCAATTAAACTCGGTTTAGTTGCAACAACAATTTTTCCAACTGCCCAGATGTCTGTGGATAATTTGTTTTTACTTTTGTTTATCTTTGCATGGTACCACCATCACTTTGCAACTGTAACACAATGATGCAGTGTAGAAAAATACAGGCCTGGTATGATAGCAGAGGCCTTGCAAAGTGAAGACACAGGATGACGAAGAGTACAAGCATATGATAAAAAGAGATAGGGTACAAAATTGACACTTGGAGACACTGTGGCTATAGACAGCTCACCCATGGTCACCTAAAGAACTGCAGACTTGAGAATTAAAAAAAACTGGTTTTAGGGGTAATAAACAGAACAAAGAAATAGTATCCAACAAGTATGTAAGGTTCCCAATATAGTAAACTTGGAC
Source organism: Phalacrocorax aristotelis (assembly GCF_949628215.1). NCBI lineage: Eukaryota > Metazoa > Chordata > Aves > Suliformes > Phalacrocoracidae > Phalacrocorax > Phalacrocorax aristotelis. The sequence goes on along the minus strand of NC_134276.1, from coordinate 72,934,596 downwards.
GTAATGTGGAGCTGCAGACCAAAGAAGAAAGAGCCAAGTTTAAAAGCTTGTTAGCAAACGTAAAAATGACCCCAAGTGGATCCTACAGTGAAGAAGAAGAAACTATCAATGTGAACGTCATATTCGTCCTGTCAGCATCTGAAGTCATTTAGATGGTGACAACTGCTGAAAGACCTCCACATCACCACCGCCAGAATGAAACCTCCTTAGGACCCAGAGGAGCAGGCGAAGGGTGAGCATTACAGCAGGATAAAGAGGTAGACACTTTGTGTGTTCAGTGATTTTTAACTGTATTGTTATTTCCTGAGTCTTTCCCCTGTATAGAAGAAGCATTCTTTCTTTTCCTGTAATAATGAGATCTGAACAAGTAAGGATTCCTGGATTAGACTGTAAAGACTTTAATTGTAGTTTTTACAACAACAACTTCTTGCCTTTAGATATAAGGTGTGTTTCATCTTTGCCAATAAAAAAGATTTTGCACGTAATGGCACAGATGTGGAATTTAGTGACATTATTCTCTGTTTACTTGTACCAGCAGATGCTGTTGTCATCCTATGTTTTAGGAGAGAAATTTTTGAACAGTTGGGAGCACTAGTTTTATTGTTTCCAACTTTTTACGGTCATGCAGATCTCATCTCTACAGCTTCATTTAGAGAATTTTTACAGATTAAAGATGCAAGAGTAAGAGCTAGACAAAACATTGTCAGGACAGTTTGTGATCACTGGGATAATATCTATGCCCCAAGCACAATCTACTTGCTTCCACTGAAGACATAAAACGATCGTCTGCCCACAGTGATATCACTGTGAATCACAGACATCAGTGCAATGCATCTTTGTCAAATAATTATTTTAAAACAGTAAATGTCAAACCTAAACATTTTAACTTTTTGAAGTGAAACAAGCTATAACTACAACAGATTAAATGGGACATCATTAAACTCTTATATCAATAGCTTTTAATCTTTTCTAATTTGAAAACTCCCTGAAAATTTTCCAGAAGAACCCTTTGGTACCACCTAATTTAAAGCTACTGATCATAGGCTTGCTTTCCTGACTCAGTTCCCACCAACTTACTTACATAGTTCATGGACAATTTAAAACCACTAACTTAAACATTGTAAGAACCAATCAGCTATGATTGTCAAGAATAATTTTTGGTTTTTTTTTTTTTTTTTCATTTTACATTGTTTCCATCTGCTCAGAACTACACAAAATATTCACCTAACTTTCTAAATTTTTCCATGTTTGGTCTCAGAAGTAAATTTGTATTTGGAAAGTGTGAGCAAAAGCCTTTCTGGGCATTTTCCAGTTCTGAAAAGGGAAAGTCTATTAATAACTTCTTTATCCAATTAGGGGGAAAAAAAATCAATCTTTTTCAACACAGAAAATAAAAACAAACTAACTGAAACCCCACAGGGCAAGTAGTTCTTTATGAGGTATACAATGACCAAAAAAACCAAACAAGCAATTTGCTAACCCCCAAAAAAGTGAGTTAAAGAAAAATTAGAGCCTGGTATTACCTAGAAGGAATGGCGCCAAGGACCACTGGCTGAAATGCAGGAGAGTAGAACCCAACCCAAGCCCTGTGGATCTTTGAATACTGAAGCAGCAAGAGTGTCAAATCCCTACGAAAGTTCACGCTACTAAAAGATGATGCAGAAACAGTGGTATTAGCATGCATTCAACAAGCACTTTGTTAACTTTTCCATTCTGAACAGCTTTGTGGCTAGGTATCTGAGGGACGGCTCTGTGGTAGTACAGACCCAGATTTTAAGGAGAACTCCAGGTGCAACAAGCTACCAAATTGCATCCTTATCTTGGCTGTGAAATTATCTGAGTGCTAGACAACCTCTGGTGTGCCACTTCTGTTCACAATAATGACTGTGAAAGCCACTGTCACTGTGGCTGTCGAAACAGCCTTTCGAACACTGTTGAAAATACTGTTCTCTACATTTTCGCTGTACAAGTTTTTCTATGGCCTAAACACCACAAGTAGTTTGGCTAATTCAGTGACTGGTACTGTAAACTCCAACCTTACAAATGGATGAGTGTTTTCGGAGATCCAGAGGGGGTGAGAAGGTATAGAAGTTTGACTGTACAGTCAGGTAGAAGATGCAAGAGTTAACATATTTATTAACAATTCAAATTTTAAAATATGACCACTACACAAAAGGAGAGTTTTACTTGCAGTTAAACCGGCATAAAGCAAATGTAATGAAACTGCAGCTATCTTTGCCTTTTACAACTGTAGATAAAATTACATTGCCTGGGAGTGGAACACAATGGCATTCAAATAACTAGTGTTAAAACATATTCTATTTTCCTCCCCAGTGACACCCCCAGGTCATGCCTGGATAAGTGAGAATAGAGTTTGCAAACACTTATCTAAATGGACTTTCCTAATGTGATCTGTTGTATTATAAAAGGACCCTTTAATCTGCCAAGATTACAAATCAGAGTGAAGGAGTCAACACTCTAAAATATACTATGACTTTCTTCTCAGTTCTGGGAAAGCTATGACCATGCTGTACTTGCTGTGTCTGGTTTTCAGGCGCCTTTACAACCACAATCTTTTCAGCTCTCATGTTCAGATTTTCGTTTTTGATCACTCACATGGGAACTAACCTCAGGACAGAAGATATCTTACTCCTTTTGCACTACATAATTTCAAAACCAAAACATTAAGTTACAATATGCTAGTGCAGTCTCTCTAGTGACAGATACACCTGGTCATAGAAGGGATCTTCCCTATTCTGTGAGGCTCCTATTTAGCATACTGATTTTTGTCTAGTCTAATGAAGATGTTTTTAATGGATACCAAGTACTTTTTGGTACTCCTGGGGAAGGCGAAAAGGGAGAGTTTTTAAACAAGACCCAGAAGAGCAGCTCCAGATGACTGGAACTGTGCTGGAAAAGTTACAAGTTACGTTTACTTTAAGACTTGAATAAAAACCATGATAATATTTTTTTTTGTCTGTGCTTGCCTCTTCCCTTTACTGAATAGTAAGACATCCAAGCTTTCAATTACAAACAATCTGGAGTTCCAACAAGTGCATTCTTCCATAAAGTTGAATAAATCTCAACAAACATATATGGTAAAATACACTCATTTCCAATGCTCTGGGTGGCTGTTTTGTCCACAGGGATCCATAACCACTGCTCCCTGAGTGACTTTTGCTCCCAGCGGTGCCTTCTTGAAAAATCAGTCCTCAAGAACTTTTATTTTCCACCTTTCCTCCTTCTGCATCAAATACTATCTAAAAGCATTGCTCTCCCAACTTCCCTTCTCAAAGAAATAAAAGACTGTGTGGCAGCGTTACTTGACTTTATAAGTACTAACTTACAAGCAAACGGGTTATATAAGCAAACGGGTTAACACATATAACCCGTTCTTTGTCTGAGGATAAAATGCACCAACAGGCACCATACAAAACAAAGCTGATTTGTCGTACTTATAAATCCAACGTAGAAAAGGTTTTTCTTCCTGTTATAGTATATGGATTTAAAATCTGATTCATAAAGAAATAAGCCAAAAATATTAAAGTTTGTAAATCAGAAATTAAATGCTACCTTTCAACCTGTTACTGAGTGCTACACGTCTGAAATGTTTACAAAAGACATTTTTTCAGAATTTATCTTCAACAGCCATTTAAGTATACTGTTAAAGAACTCACCCTTGCACTAGCAAATAACTCACCTGTTTGAGACCGCATCAGTTGGCCTAGAATTGACCTAGAATTTTGTATTATCTCCTACCTTATTGTTCAAGAGATTAGAAATTCCCCAAAACTCAAATTTCTCTTTTTACTTAGTTCCTATTTATGTAGCCTATGAACTATAAGAAAATAACAAAGGCGGCAATAACATCTTTTTTCACTAACAAGGAAAACATGAAAAACACTTCTATTGATAAATAACTGCAATTCTATGCCAAGTTTACACATTTGTGGACTCGCATACGAAAATGCTCATAGGCCTTCTGCTACAATGTTCAAAAAACATCACAAAAAATGCCGGAGAACCAAATTAAACTATTATATATATATGCATACACACACACATATACACATGAAATTAGAAAACATGAAACTCCTCTCCCAGCAACCATGGATAGAAGGCGGATTACATTAAAAATTGTTTTGTGCTGCACAATATTGTACTGAGCCAAACAGAATGGCGTCTGATTGTTTATAATCTTTTCTGTATTCCCATTACCGATAGGTTATTACCATGATATTCCAATCACTAATCTGACATGCTTTCAACTTGGTTTTTACCAGTCTTCTTTCCTAAAACTGTTACTTTATTTCTGTAAGGAAGGTGTTAATTTTTTTCCTTTCCTAAAGGTTATTAATCTTCTTCACAGAAAACCACACAGTTCCTGTATTAACTCATGCATTAAAAGAAACAGAATACAGGGAATCCCAGTTACTTCGGGAATAAAGGTGTTGAAAATAATTCAGGAGTGTTTTCCTTTAGTTTCTGTAGCAGTTTAGCTAGAGAAAATTTTCCCCTCTCTAGACTGAAGACAAGAACTTTACCCCACACCTCAAAGCACAATGATGACCTTTAAAAAAGGAAAACCAAAGAAAAGTAGCTCACGCTGGCTCCCTTCCCTCCCACCACCCATTAAAATCACAGCTGGTGCCTTAGCTCAAACAGGTTTAGATTCTGAAGTCAGGCCTTGCTCATCTAGTCCTAACAGTCTTCACTGAAGACTAAGGTACCTATCTGTATTAACAGGCATGTTTTTTAAATGGAGCTGGGCTCACCTTATGGGATGGAATTAACAAAGATGAGACTGCCAGCTAATAACAAACAAATGAAAAAAACAATCTCAAGGTGGACATCTCAAAGTTTATGGAATGAAGCTCCCAACCAAAGTGATGAAAACCCCACTATCCAAGATGTTTCCACGACATTATACCAGACCTGTAGGGTTACATAGCTGGAGTTTCCTCCACACAACCACACAAGAGAAAAACAAGTTTTTCTCTACACCTCCACTTCGAATGTTTGAGAATATTTGGCGGCTGCCTGGGACAGCTCCAAAAATCACCTTATCACAAATCCCAGCAGATTCTCCTAAAGGAAAGTCACCAACGCGAACGTGCACAACCACAGTGAAAGTGCCTCTTGTCAGAAACACCAGATCAATGTTAAAATGTGCCACTCAAAATAACTCTGTGTTAACAGCTAAGCAGCACTTTTTAATTTTTTTTCTTTGCTTGCTCATGTTAACCCGGGCAAAAAGTCAACAATAAAGTACAATTTCAGACAGCTTAATTTTTAAATGCTTTCAAGGAGAGTAAGGGCCTGAGCCACAATACATCTTTTAGACTATCTTTGTGTTCTAGGCATTGCTGGGGTTAAAGCCTATCAGGAGCTGAACTAAGATTATTTTTTTTTTTTAATATGGAAATTACAGAACAATCTTGAACATAAATATTCCCAAATGGATGTATTTTTGTTTCAAAGCAAAATTAGCATAAACATATTTGAGGAAGAAATTAATATTAACTCAGTCATGCTTGCCTACAAACCCCCAAAATTCCTTGGAACATTTTATTTTTAGTTTTTATAGCATATAATCTATCTGAACAGAAAACATACTGTTAAAAGTATCATGACAGAAAGATCCAAGTAAGTTGGAACAAACTTCTCTCTTGTACTGCATACAGTTCGGCAGAAATACAGTTCACACAGACCCTTTTGAATTGTATTTAGAATATTTCATTTTTCATTACTGTTTAAGAATCTGCATGAACAAACCATGAGGATAGTGTTTACCTTGACTAAACACCATGCTGTGAAAAGGTTAAGGAAGGTGTATAGTCTTTGGATGGGATTCACTTCACTGAATTGTACTGAAGTTAAGCAAAATAGGCAGTTTGTTAGAACTGAGTAGAGAGGGATAAGAACCTTCAAAAGGCAATTCTTTGACTTTTAAACAGCTATCTTAAGAGACTATGAAACAGGATTAAATTTGCATTCCAACATCTCATGTTTAATAATGATCTACAACAGTTCTTTGGCAGACCAGGGAAGTACTGCAAACCTGACAATACTCTTGTTTGTCTCTTCATTTGTGCTTATTTCATCCATCCTCATCCCTCCTACTCCCCCCAAAGAATTGTGATAGGAAGGAAAGGTTTGACAGAAATTCCTCTATTTCTTTTTTTTCCTCAATAGAAGCGTGAGATGCCTTTTCCTGAAACTTAAGAGGCGGGAGTCCCTCAGACCTGATTATCTTTTCTCCTCCAGAAACCTCTTCAAGTGACATTCTTCCAGTTTCTCTGGGCATCCTTATAAGTGACAGCCATGCAGGCCCTGAGATGCTCCAAGCGTTGTCTCTCAGGAAGAGGCTTAGACAGATTTTAAAATTAAACCCCCGGTTTGCTAGCCAGAAGAACATGACTTGGAGCTAAATAAAACCTAGAATATAGAAAAAAGGCCAAACCTAAACTGCGACAGATTCTAAATCTAAGGGAGTTGATCATGACTCTAATAAACCTGAACAAGCACTCACACTTTTTCACTCTTATCTTTTCAGTCCTCCCTCCTTGCCACCCATCCTCTCAGACTGCCATTCCAAGCACTGTGCTTTCAACAGAACACCCCCCCTTCCTATTGACAATTCAGTCCATAAACAGTGCTTTTTCTTTACTGTGCAGTCTTCCAAGTAAGGACTGTGAGATCACCACACAATTGTTTTTACCACAATACAATAACGGCTTAGTACCACTATGTAATAATTCATTAGGAAGCAAGGAGCCTTCCTATTCTCTCTTGATATTCTTCTAGGCACTTAAAAACCTCAGAAACACAGGCTAAGCACTTATTAACAAACAAACAACTAGAGAACTAAACATAGCTTTGCCAGAAGTACATTAAAAAGGTTTCTTGCTGTGGTGTTTTCCTCCTGTTATTTTATGGAGAATTTTGCTAAAGAATGACCTGACCAATGTCTTCATAGCGGATAAAGCCACTTAGAGCAACTCAGGATTTGTGGCAGAGCAGAAAGCACATTACTCACCCTTGCTCAAGGAATTCAGTTCCTTTTTGCACCTGGTGCTGGGACAAACCAGCATCTAGGCAAAGGACAGTTCTTCACCAACATACAGTTACAAGTTTAAACATTTGTCAAACTAAGGAGATATCTGGGCAGGGGCTGTCACTGACTCTAAGTACTGCACCCATCATTTGTCACTACAGGCACATCAGGGATCTTCAACCGCAATTTTCACTTTAGAGTAAGCTTTTCTATCCCTAGTCATGAGTTTGCTGCCCAGCAGTCTGCTTCTAAACCTATCTTTGTCACAGGCTAAATGTAACACACCTTTGGCCAGACCTACAAATTCACTTGATGCCTGATTTATCACACAGCTTTCCCAGTGCAGTGCAGGGAAACTGTAAGGCAATACAGCAGATGGTAAGTATCACACTGCATAGGAGTGGATCAAAAAGCACAAGCTGCCAAACAGCCTAAGTCCAAAGAATCCAAGCAATTATTGCCCTTGATAAATCTTTAAGCTCTTCCTTAAACATACATTGAGCATTCTCCTACTGACTACTGTCATATATTATGGGATTATCACTATGCATATCTATGCACGTTAAATATTTTATCCATATGCTAGGTACACACACAGAAACTTCAATCACTAAAAAGTGCATTTATTCAGTCCATGTTATCTTTAAATCATATGTCTGGACACTTCTGTTTCTGTATCATAACCTTCCCACAATACCACCCTGTTACATATGGATTTTCATTAGTTCTCTGATGGACAACAGACATCCTGCTTGTTAGCTATCACCTAGCTGATATCAGCCATATTCCAAAGCTCCCCACGACTCCGGCGGCATAGCTGCACCAATTACATTTCCCATTTTGCTAGTCTTCCTGACATATCCAACAGAGCTGCTTCAGACTGCTCTTGTAACATCATTCCTTTGATCATCCCTGTAGCTCTTTTCTGCTTCTATTACTGAACTGAAGTTTCCTGGATGTTGCAAGAAGTGTTGCACACTTATTCCAGATCCTTGCCCAGATGCACCCAGCTGAGAGGCTCTCCCTCAATGAGAAATACCTCTCCTGACACTTCCCTGGATCCCATCCATCATTTTCATGATGGTATCAAATAGACAGACTGGAGACAAACTCGAAGCCACTCACCCTCACATAGGCCTTTCTCCTTCGAAGTCTTCCACTGTTCAACTCCCTGTTCATATGAAAAGTTGTTGCATTACTTCCTACGCTGAGGCTGCAGCACCATCCAATTTAAGGCATTCAGCACAGATGCCAGAGTCAGGTGCCTAGGCTCTAACAGTCAAGAAAGGCAGGAGTCCAGTGCCTAATTAAAAATCTGCCTCTTTCCACTGATTATATAAGAGCTTAGACAGCTAATTTTGACATCAAGGTTAAACTCAGTAAGTTCCTGCCGGTGTGTGGCCTGACACGTTGCTGTGTTGAATTCCATCCCTTTAGTATTACCTAATTGTAAAAGTAACTGTATAGTCATTCCATCTAAAACCACATGCAGGAAATTAATGTCCTCCTCCCATCAGTAAGTATCAACAGCCTGCTTTCAATACGACAACAAAATCATTAAAAAAAAAAAAAACAAAACCAAAAAATCTCAAGAAAACTAAACAAGTCAACTCCCACAGAATAATTCATCTCACATATCTACCTCCTGTTGTCTCCTCTTGTGCCAGTTCTTTGCCTGAGTTCATTGGTTTTACACTAACCTAATCCTCCTCCACCTTGAACAGTAATTTTGGATCAGCACCATGTTAAATGGTTCAGTAGAATCCAGAGAGACCAGATCCAGCACTTTTTTCCTTTTTCTAGAAACCTACTTTCTTATTAAAAAAAGATACTAGGTCAGTCTGACATGACTTGTCTTGGCAAAATAGATCGTGTTTCATCCTGCTTCCACTCAACTCCTGTGTCTTTAATTATTAATTCCTTAAAAAAAAATTTCTAAGGCTATTAAGGTCAAATTAACAAGCCTGAAGTTGCCTAGATCACATTTTCCATTTCCTTAGAAATATATACAATGTTCAATAGTATCAAGTAATAAAAATCCTGTAAAAAAAATCTTAGTAACAGATCTATATTTTAATCACACATAAAAAAAGGTACCTTTGAGAAATTCCCAATTTGGGAATTACCTATAAAGCAACTTAAAAAGTCACTCTGACAGCCAGAAACTCTGCTTTTAAAATATGAGAGATGCGAAACCTGAATGCTGCTTCTGAGATTACAAAAAGCTATGTGAAATGATGAGTAAAATACCTAAGACTTCCTGAAAGCTCCAGACAGCCCAAAATCAGAAGATATACAGCAAGATATAGCTAGGCCCTTGTTTAACTTGATATGGGAAATCCCAGGGCAAATCTGAGGTGCTTCTGGGCTCTGCGTTACCCAAGTTTCAAGGGCTGCACAGTACCTTAAATTCCCACCATTCAGTACGATTTCTTCTATTCACAAACTGCTGAATATGTTCATGCAGACTTTCCGAGTTGTTGGGTCACTACATGTTGGCGTGCTACGTCTGCAAAAGTTTTTGTGCTGAGGTATGATTTTCTTGATAAAATGTAAAGGCTTTTTGAAAAGATAAATACATTACCCAGTCAAGAAAACTGTTCAATAGGATGCAAGAACCTTTTGTCTCTTTTCCTTTTCTTGTTGTTTTAGCACTTTTGTACCTCTATCTGCTTGCCATACACATGCAAAAAATTTGCAAAAAAATACCTTAAGAGCACATAAAACATTCCCTTAGTCTGCAATTTTAAGCTCTTTTTTTTTTTTTGTCCCAAATTGGCATTTCTATGCCTTGAGCTGAAAGTAATCATCTTGTTAAAAGGTGATATTTGTGTATGTTGCCTCCTTCAGACAAATTGGGCCTGAATTTTAAGACACCTACTTATTGATTCATTCTTCAAACAGTAGAAGTGTGAGTTGTGCATCCTGGTGCTTTAGAAGCAGGTTTGTAGCTGTCTGTACATGTCACACAATGTTCAAAACAGGCAGCCAGTTAAGATTCCTTCTGAATATCATAGCTAAAAACTTCTACTTGGGCTCTGCTTATATTAACACTTTTGGGCACCTCAATAAACTCTGGTTCAGCAAGGCAACTCAGCTTAGGGACAGCACATGAGCACATGCCTAACTATGAGCAGAAAAGAACAGACAAGTTAAGATTTCTCCTGATGTAGACTTTAAGACTGACCTGACTTCCTGGGAGACCTGAGATGACTGAGTTAAGATTAAAGGTACGTATTTGAAAATTTGACCTCAGGTGTTTAAAGCCTATCTGCCTTGCCCTCACAAAAGTTATGAAAAATCATGCATCAAATCTACAGATTACTAGGAGCCTTTCTGCTATTTATTCTGCAGAGACTAGCATGCTAGCCGTGCCCCGGTCTGTGGCATACTATTGAGGCAGACTTTTGCCTTTCATTACAGTGCTTCAAGCTATTGTATTCCACCAAGCCTTAGAGGCCAAACCGAGAGTTGGCAAGCATTTGTACTGCACAGTCAGACCTTTTGACATACGGAGGTCTGGACTTGAGGACCCAGAGGGTCACTTCTATCTTATTTTCCTAGCTATATGGAAAATACCACTGGAAGTAGGAAATGATTCATATGCAAAGTTTCCAAGAATGAAAGTAGAAAGGTAGGCAGCTAATCTTGAGGGCTGATGTAGATGGTTTGGATTAAGTGTTTATCCTCTCAGTATGTTTTAGTGAAACAATTATTCCTGAAATCTTCCTAATGAATCTATGGTAGTTCATCTATATATCTCCCAAGGATAATGCTGAGATTATTAATAACAACTAGGTGCTGGGCATTTTGTAGTTTAAACACTGTAACAGCTTTATAATTAAAATGCAAACACAGGAGTAAAATGAATATGTTATTGAACTGAATGTAAGCTTGGACAGGATAATGCTCCAAACACTTTAAATGCCTTGGTGTAAGAGCAGCATTTAATTCCAGAAAACACTTAATTTCTATTTGTGCTTGTGCAAAACATAATGTAGGGTAAACACTTGTAAAAAGGGACAGAAGTCATCATAGTAAAGAAGCAAAGTAATAAGCCACAGGTCTTTGCTGTCTCCAGACACTTAAAACATCTGAAATTCTGCTGCTGCCTCTCCCTGGCTCTGTGCTCTCTACAGCTGTTCTCATTAGCAATGTATCATCACGTCCTCTTACCCTTCTTTCTGTGCCTCTCCCTGCATTTAGGCTCTACTCAATCTGATTATACCTTCATTTAAGAGACTTGGTCCTTCATCTCTTTCTTCACTGCAGAATGCATGGTTAACTCTGCAGACTAGAATCAACAGAATCAGAAAAATACCTAATGTAATATAGAATGTTACTGAAAGGCCAAGTGCCTCATATTACACGATAACTGCACATGTAGTTACTGCCATTACACATACCAATTTGGCATGGTGCACACAATTGATCTAGCACTAACAAGAGGATGGTGAATATGATGGTCTAAGAAGCAGGATCACTGCACATTTAACACAGCCATGCATTCACATGCGGCCTGGTCTGCATTTTAATATACTTTACAAACTGGCAAAAGGGAAAAACAAGAGGGGAAAGAACAAAGTAGCAAATGCCAGTTTTTGTTATAAAACAAACTGTAAAAGCAGAGAGTAAACTTGCAGTAAAACTAACAACACTCATAAAGCTGCTTGCTGTGCTAATAACAATTTCCTCTCCTTAGTCGGTCACTCACACAGTTTGTCTATCACCTATAGGAGTATGTGCTTTAGCAGGGCATGTTTTCTGGAGATGTCACCCAGAGAACTGACTAAGAGAAAGCAGGGACTGCTACTTAAAAAGGGTGCCACTGGAGATAAACTCTGTTTTATACACACACATTAAGGAGCCTCAATCAAAAAAGCTTTACATATGTAACAATGAGTTTGACTTTTAATGAAGAAGCCACTAAATCTAAATCAGTTGAAAGAAAATACCCACCAAAATAACGAGCAAGCAGGCAAACAGAAGTGGGTGGCATTCTCTTTTATTTCTTCCCTCTTTTCTCTGCAGATCTCATCTAATACAAAGCTTCAAATGAATACTGGGATCTGCCTGTATGGAGTTGACTGCACAGCCGGAGCCATTTTTGAGAAACACCTAATTAGGATGATATGCTGTCCTTGTAGGGGAGCCCCAAATGCTGGGTTTTCCCTCTATTGTTATGGATTTCTTTAAAAGCGTGGAGATAGACCACAGGGGAGAAGACATAGCTGTCTGGGGAAAGACAGACAACTCTTTTTCCGTTTCTTCAGCAAGAAGCAGCCCTGAACTGGATGGAGATGCAGGATTGCCCCAGGCATATCTTTTCCAATGCAGACAATGATTAATAGAAGAAAGAAAGATGGTATGAAGGAGTAGTATTACTGCAGTTCCTTTTAAGTCACAGTAAAGCTAGCTAAGGGTTTGGCAATGCTTATTTGCTGCTGGCAACTTCATCCCTGCCTTCTTGGGACCAAGAAAGATCTGTAAGTGCATGCCTGATTCCAAAGTTATTCCTCACTGAACAGTTCAAGATGGTGAAAGGAAAAAATTACACATAAGCCCCTGGAGCATCCCATTGCGCACTGCATTCCATTCTGCCCCAGTTAACTAACCCAGTCCATGGTATTGACCGCTTGCTTTAATTCCAGATGTAGGCACAACTGTGGTAACATACCTCTTTCAACTTTTCAGTAATTGATCCTCAGTCTGCATTAAGACACACATCTGATACAAGAAAAGCAATGCTGCATGAGAAAGTGCATTTGCTGACTCTGTCGGCTTGAGCTTACAAATGAGCTTGTTCTCTCTTAGCAGGAGTTGGGGAAAAAATTCTCTACTGTTCACCACTGACTCAACTCCACCATTCATTCTTCACTGAACTCTGTAAAAGGGCACTGAGGACAATACATCAGAGATGAGGAGATGGAGGGTGCCCCCTCAACTTCTGCACATGATTACACACGTGACGGTGAGTATCACATGTGACCATGAGCATCACGTTTCACCTCTCGCTACCTCCTAGTCCCAGACCAGCAAAACATCCTGCCTCTACCAGAAGACTCATTTGATTGGCGTCTGCTTCATACTGCCTTGCAGTTATGGGCATATCCCACACATCACCAGCACTTGTGCCACAACTTCTCTTACGCTGAAATCCCAGAAGCCAGGTGCAGCTGCTCCAGCCCAAAGGAAGCAAGAGGAGTCCTATGGCTGAACTTTGCTTGGAAATGAGTGGGCAAGAGTCTTCTCACAAGAGTCTGCTACTAACAGGAACCCCACCAAGACACACATTCACCTCTCAGGCCTAGTAATGTGACCACCAGCCTCTGCTCCCTGCCACGTCACAGAACATAAAGTAGCTTTTTCACTGTGGAGGAGTAAACACTTGACAAATGTTTGTGAAGTGCCCAGCAGGATTCAGTTCCCATCCTGAAGGATATTGCTCTATGCTACAGCAATATTCAATGACGACAAAGGCAGATCTGCCTTTGTTGTCATCTTTGTTGACCCAGGATGGGCAGGGAGGAAAATTAAAGAACCACCAGTTTGTTCTTATGGTGGAAACAGGTGACAAATATTGGCCTTTCAGCATAGGCTGTACTGTAAATCTCACACATTTCCAGAAACACATAATTTGTTCAAAGATTAATAAATCATACACTCACTAGCTAATGACCTGCCTGAGTTTTTGTGGACAGCGCACCCAATGATAACAGAAAACCTCTGGCAAATTAAATTAATTACCCACAGTACAAAACATAGGGTAAGCATGCCACTGATACCAGAACTCAGGATCTTGTCAGGACTCCGTTATTTCTGAGGCTGAAGTTCCTTTTGGTTTGTCTGCCTCTAATTTTTTTCATCTTTGAACCTTTGCATTCAGTGTCCACAGATTTTCACACATTATGATGGCAATCACTGAAAAATCACTGAAATTATATTACCTTACTCCATCTTTCACAGATGAAATTTGGCATGTGCACCCAGTTCTTTTTTAATGAAGTCTGAAAGACACAAAAAGGACAAAGTGTTTCTAACTGAATGGATCCAAATAAACAGGATACTAACATAGGAAATAAAATTTTGGGGGAAAGCAATAAATATAGGAACAATTAAAAAAACAATCACTAAAAACATGTTAAAAAATGCAGAGTGTTAACATTTTATAACTTAGCTTTTTTACCATTTGAAACAGAATCTGGAATGTGGATCAGTACTGAGGAAAGAGAACAAAAAGCTGAAAGACAAATTTCAGAATCAGGTACTGTTACTGTAAAATTTACACTTAGGGACTGTGATACATATCTCCCTTCTACTATATTAATGAAAATACAATGCATTTAACTAAAATGACTTTTCTATTAAGTATGTAAAAGACTCAATGCAGTTACGGTAAAAGAAGCTCAATAAAATAGCTACTTCACGTCACCAGCAACAACCGAGCTCTCCCAGCATAGCTTCTCAATGCAGCTACCTTGTCCCATCTGCTCATTCCAGCTGCAGTCAGTGCTGGGGTCACCACACGGCACTGCATCTACTTCACCAAGAGGATGGTCCGCAAAACAGAAATGCTAACAACTGAACCCAGCCCCCCAAGCAACTTTTACTTCCTGCAGGTCCACACTGAATTCTGATGCTGCTGGCAGAGAGATTCAAGAGTTTCATTTCTTGCTGCCAACACCCACAGCTCTTCCACTGTGAGAAGTAATGTACTGTCCTTGGCCATACCAACACCATTCACCACTCCTAAGCAACAGGCGTCTTAATGTGGGTTTTTTTCCCCTTTAAGAAGTATAATCAAGACATTTCCTACCATGTTTTATCGCCTAAATCAATCAGTTCAGAATCCTTATCCAAGTTCATTGTCAAACAGATACACAATCCATGTGGTAGGAAAGTAAGGCAGCTAGACTTGAAAGTTAACTTTAACCTTAGAAAGCCTAGGCTCCCTCTATAGCCAGGCAAATCCAACATCTACACCGCTTAATCTACCAGCTGTTAGGGTCAGTCCCTGAGCGAGGCCCTGAGGTGCAGGGGAGGCTCCCCATCACACTGCCCTGGGCTGCTTCTGTTCTGCCCAACACAGTTGTCACGCAGTGCCTTAATAATTCACCCATGGTCTCTCCTCAGCCCCTACAGTGATCTGAAGACATTATTTTGTGAGAGTACTGTTCTGAATTTTCAGGTTGACAGTTTCCGAAATGATGCAAAAGCTGTGTTGGAACCCAACAGAATGGTGCTTTAGAGTGATAAACTAGGAGCAGGTGCCTCGCACCCTGGCAAGATGGCAGCTGGGGTGTTGGGTAGAGCAAAACCTGCTGGGATGGAGAGCAAGACGAGGTCCATAGGCAAACCTGGCACAGTGCTGTCCATATGGGGAGCAGCCCATGGCGTAAATTATTTCTACCAACTCACTCACTCCAGAAGCAAACCCAGAAGTAACACAGTATAAAAAAGCAGTGGATCAGGATGAGGGAGCAAACTGGAGAGCAAAGTGCAGATTAATCTGATGGGAAATGACCTGGGCTACAGGACAGTCCAAGAAAGCAGCCAGTTCAAAACTCTAGCTCAGTCTTTTACCTCAAAGGCAAGAAAGAGACAGGCTTCCTCTAACGCAGTCCTACTGAAGTTACTCTCTCCTGCTATAGCCCAGACACAACCAGATGATTCAGATATATCCTTTTTTTTTTCTTCTTTTTTTTCTAATGACATGAAAATCCTGTCAGAATGAAGAATTTATGTGAATCCATGCAAGCTAGCTGCATGATTGCCCCTTTGAAGCATCACAGCATTTTGCAGGCTGAGACATTACAGAAGAACAGAAGCCAAACCCAGCAAAGCAACACTACTGTGTTCAGCACACTCTGCTGAATGATTACTCCACTGCACATCTCTTTCCGAGAGAGAATCCGTTCCTCAGCAAGAGGTAGTGGAATCTGACTTTACAGAATAAGTCAGGCTGGAAAGGATAGTCCAGCTTTCTGCTCCAAGCAGGGTCATCTCTCAGCTCAGACAAGGTTGCTCAGGGCTTTATCCAGTTGGGTCTTAAAAAACTCCAAGGATGGACACTGTTCAAGCTCTCTCAGCACACTGTTGCACTGCTGGACTACCTGTTGTTACAGGTGCCACTGGAACGAGTAGTACAGTTATTTCATGTTTCCAAAAGCATTACGGAAGGAAGACAATAATTTATAAGCACTTGCTTACTGCACAACTGATGCACCACACAAATTGATCTTCCAGCTTCACACCTTCACCTGTCAATTTACACTCAGAATTATAGAACAAAGACATTAACTGTGTACCTGGGAGTTAGCAAATAGCTCCATGGATCAAATTTTTTATCATAAGGACAAAACAAAAGCTCTTCAACTAATATGTTCTCCAGGACAAGAACAAGTATGATTTTTAACTGGAAATATCTGCCAGTTTTTGCTACAACAGTGCATGTTAGAAATCTTTAACCATGGTACCACAGAACTGTGACAAGGCAGCACGTTCCTATGTGGAGAAGATACTTCTCTAGTAAAATATATAGATGGGGAAAAATATATAAATATATACAGCAGGATTAAGAAAGCTAAAACTTTAATTCACAGAAAAATATACTGATCAGTTTAAGCAGTTCTACTGCTTAAAACATTAAAGTCAGGGAAGATTCATACATAAAGCAAACAGTGTTCAGATTTGCAATGCAGTAGTTAAGATGCAATTCATCAGTTTACACTGCTGTATGTAAATATTAGGAAAATCAAAACTATCAAGAAGAACCCGGACTGAAGTAAAAGAAATAAGATGAAGTTACAAAGCACTAAGACAAAACAACACACTACAGACTAAGAGGAACTTCCACTACAAATTGGGAGTTTATCAGTTGAGAAAAAAATAAGAAGGAAAACCTCAGTGTCAGACAATGCAGCCACAAAAACAGCAAATACGGTGTTAGGGTGTACCAGACAATGTGCTCTTGTCACTACAAAAAACAACGAGACTGAGTCAGGAACAAACACTGCCCACCTCAGTTTGTAACATGGGTAGAGAAAGGTTTATGAGGACAATGAAGAGTCAACCTCCCCAGAGCAGACCAAAAACTTGTTAAGCTTGGCAAAGTGGAGGCTGAGATGAGTTACAATTTGCTCTCCAGAAATACATGACAAGAGCTAAACACCAAAGAGGTGCAAAAAGCATTAAGATAAATAGGATGCTAAAAAAATAACTAATCTAACTGGAATAACAGCAACCAAGAAAGCTAGTTTAGCCAAGGAAAAACTTGGTTTCCATATAAAAGGAGCATTATGTCACTGTTAAGACTAGATTCAACAGCTCAGGAAACTCCATCCAGCCCTATACTTCTATGCACGCATCAGCAGAGCATCTAAAATTTCTGTCAAAATTATAGCTCTTTGCAGAAGCAGCCTAAAGGCAGCTCAAGTTTTCTTCTCTTTTCATTGTCCAAGGCAAAGGCAGAACAAACTTGAAGTTCTCTTCTATGACTGTCAGTTCAGATGAGAAGTTACAAAGCGTTTTACTTACTCTGGCTTTTGGAGAGTTCCTCAGTGAGGACAGAGACATCTGACATTATGTGGAGATCTTTTCAGGGTTAAATGTAATATCCAATATGTTTTGGCAAAGTCTTTTAAAATAATTTCTACTTTGGAACTTTGTGTGCCTGCACTGAATTTACCAATTTGGTAGCCTTTGTAACTTCAACTGTATTTATTTAGCATAGTTATTTTTTCTTTTTCCATTCTAAAAGCAGGACACGTACTGTGAAAGCTCCTAGACACCGCGAAAGCTACTCACAAAGCCAGTCACAGCTAGCCACAGTCACAAGATCAAGGGCTGATACAATGGACCTGCTACATTATAATCCTGTAATATACTGTACCACCATTCACCTTCAGGACATTTAATATAAATACTTAAATCTGTCAGTATTTATTTAACTTAAAATGAAGAAATGAAAATGGCAGAGATGATAAAGGAATCTAAAAATCGTATTTATGATACAATGACAAAAAATTACTAGTTCTGTGGCCACAGGCAAATCCCTTTTATCTCTGAATTTTGTCTGCAAAATAGAGGCAACGTGACCTAGTAACTACATCGAGTTTCTCTTCTGGCAAGTTATATTCGTACCTTGCTCGCTACCGTCAGGAAGTCACACCCATTTTGCAGAGCAACACTGGAAATCACACATTATAGTGTGACATGTTTTAAAATCAGTCCATCAGTGAGTTTTTTAGAAAAATACTGCAACTTCTGCAGAGAAGGCAAATCCTACCTTGTGATCTCCCAGCGAGTTCTGACCTCGCACAGGTGCCCTACTCTCCACCCCATTCTAAAAGCAACTTTGGTTCTTCAACTGCATTTCTAGAGTCTGCCTGTAAGTTCTCCTCTTTGACACAACCACATTTTTTTAATTGCACTCCAATGCTGTTGTGCTTTGGTACCCGATTAAGAACCACTGAAGTACTAGCCTTAGCCATAACAACTAAACTGAACATCAGTAGTACATGCCCAGGTAGTACACCCAGAGAATCCAATGTCACTTGCATATCAAAGATTCTAACTGAGTGCCGACTCAAGCCCCTCTTTCTCACAGTTGTACAGTTTTTAAATTACATTGTCTTGTAATAGCAGTAAGACCACGGCAGAGTGTGGTAATGCACTACTGCAGACCACACCAAAGCAGCAGCTTCTTGACATGTTGTGCCTCTGGCCTTCTGCATTAAGAAATGATGATGGTAGAAAAAAAGATTCTTCACAGACTGCAGTGTATTTTTGCTTAATTAAAGCCACATAGAAATGGTTTTGCAATCGACTGATGATGGCAGTTCAAGCCTTAGTGCTTGCTGCCAGACTTTAAAAGCCATTCAGATTATTCTCTGAAGGAAATTACAGATACTGAGATTTTTATCCCCCCAGTCGCTTGGTACTTGCAACCAGGGTTACCACACAAACTGAGGAGAACACCAGTTCTCAATTAAATCTGCCACACCATTATTCCTAAATACTGCAGAAAGTGAAGTACATGACACCATTGCCTGTAGAGAAACCTGGAAGTGTGATAAAAAACAAACATAAAAACCCAGGGCGTATATATGGTCCTATTGAAAAAGCCCTCACTTTCTCCTCCTCCCTACCTTCTTTCCTCTTTCTCACTTACTGGAGAGCACCTAAATTACTCCAGGGAGGAACTAACCCTTTCCTTTGCAATTAAATGTGTTGTCAACATCTCTGAAGCGCACCTGCAACCCATGACACCAGGTGTGATTTTGTCCATTAGTTAAACAGCGAAAAATAGAGTTACTTTGCCTGGAGGCTAGCTTTGATAGCTTTTATTGAGGCACAGTCCACCAGCCATACTATTCCCATGAGAGTTGAGCCAACCTATGCTACCACCTCCCATTGCTTGTCCTTGCTTTACCCCTCCTCCTATCTGTCAGCAAAACTGCACATGTTGGTACAACCTAAATGTCTTTAAAAAAATACCAAACCCAAAAAACCTAGAATATTTGGACAGAAAAAAAAGAGCAAAAGAGAACAGTTTGCAAAAGGTAGAATTTAAACCAAAGCACTTTGACAGAACAAAGCTGGGGAAGGACTATATTTGCTGTTTATGCTGGTAAATTTGAGGAGCAGGAACCTCTGCAGCAGACAAGCAGCTGAGGATGAACCACATGACAGTAGAGCTGCAAACAAATGCTCATTCAAAGCAAGTTGTCAGGCCAAGGTAGCTCAGATGACATTTCCTGTAAAGGCTCAAGTTTGTAATAATCAGCCTACAAACCCAGGTAGCACATTCTTTTTCTAGGTCATAGTTATGACCCCTACTACAAACCTCAAGCACACAGAAGGTAAAATATACTGTGCATCCTGCACTCTCTGCATCTCTGTCTGGTCTTCTCATTTGCCTTGCGGCAAATAAAATGCAGTGTTCTTTAAAATCTTAAATACAAACGAACTATGTACGATTTCCTGAAGTCTTTCCTCGTAGTCTCCATTTTGAAATACCAATCTTCAGGATTTTAAAGAACATAAACTCTCTTTGTTCTGAGCCAATTATTATTGCGATCAGTGTGGCAACTCTTTCCACAGTACTAACTTACACAAGACGCTATCACCATCATATCAAAATACGCCTTACAGGAAAAGAGGAAACTTGTCTTGTCTTGATCTGACTTCCCCAGAATTATTTCAGATTTGCTTGCATTATGTATGCAACCTGTACTTTCACAACATTAATGTTTCAGCTACTTTCAGCTCCCACTTGGGAAGAAGTAAAACACACATCTGTGACTGTATCTATATCACTGTTTGCAGCAGTGCTTTAGCATTCCTAACGCTAGGCTGTGTTCCTGAGTGAATCACAACTTCTTCTCAGGCAGAAACAGAGTCACAATTTATCTTGCTCTGCACCTGACTTTCATGGAAAGAAAGTGCATGCCAATACCTCCCCAGGTTGAACAAACATGGAGCCAGAACCCACAGCATGCCCTGACATTAGGTCTGTTCCTCAACGTCATCACATACACACCTCCACAAGTCAGTCTAGCTAAAGGGTGCTGTCCTGCAAAATGGGAAGCAAGGCAAAGATTACAAAATACACTCTAAAGGTCAAACCAGTTTGCACAAGTGGATATTGTATTTCACATTATATTTCAGATATTAAACAGAAGCCCCAGTTTGCTATTACAGGCATGATCAATCCAACCATTTATTATGTGCTTCTGCAGAAGAGATGAGGTGTACTAAGAACACCAGACCATGGTGAATCAGCCTGAAGAGTTTTGTAATATTGTTGACAGTAAATGAATGGTGCCCAGTACCTAAAATTAGTGTCACAGCTGGAAGGCTGTGCTGCCATCCAACAAGACCTGGACAGGCTGGAGAGCTGGGCCAAGGGGAACCTCATGAAATTCAACAGGAGCAAGTGCAAGGTCCTGCACCTGGGGAGGAACCCCACGCACCAGGACAGGCTGGGGGGTGACCTGCTGGAAAGAAGCTCTGTTGAGAAGGACCTGGGAGTGCTGGTGCACAGCAGGCTGACCCTGAGCCAGCACTGTGCCCTTGTGGCCAAGAAGGCAAACGGTATCCTGGGCTGCATTAACAGGAGTGTGGCCAGCAGGTCAAGGGAGGTTATCCTCCCCCTCTACTCCACCCCAGTGAGGCCACATCTGGAGTACTGTGTCCAGTTCTGGGCCCCCCAGTTTAAGAAGGACAGGGGACTGCTTGAGCAAGTCCAGTGGAGAGCTAGCAAGACGATCAGGGGACTGGAGCATCTCCCTTATGAGGAAAGGCTGAGAGACCTGGGTTTGCTCAGCCTGGACAAGAGAAGACTGTGGAGGGATCTCATCAATGCTTATAAATACTTGCAGGGTGAGTGTCAAGACGATGGGTCTAGACTCTTTTCAGTGGTGCCCAACGACGGGACAAGGGGCAATGGGCACAAGTTGGAACACAGGAAGTTCCACCTAAACATGAGACAAAACTTCTTTCCTGTGAGGGTGCCAGCGCAGTGGCACAGGCTGCCCAGGGAGGTTGTGGAGTCTCCTTCCCTGGAGACATTCAAAACCCACCTGGACGCGTTCCTGTGCCCCCTGCTCTGGGTGTGCCTGCTCAAGCAGGGGGGTTGGATGAGATGATCTTCAGAGGTCCCTTCCAACCCCTACTGTTCTGTGATTTTGTCAAAGTAGGACATGTTTTTCTTATCTACTAAATGCCCACATACCTGTCTCTTTTTTTTATTACAGGAGGCTATGCTTTTAGGATAAATAATATTATTAAACATCCAAGTAGCAATGGGTGGAAATTACCTCCATGTAGTGTAACCAAAGGGTAATTTTCTGAGGGTGTTCAGTTTTACACAAATCCCTGAGATGTCATCAGTAAGATGGGTTTTCCTTCTAGGGTAATCCATTGCACTGACCTTGTCATGCAGATATATTTTATGGACCGATAAATGCAACTTCAGACCTGATGCAAATTGGAACATTGGGCACTCCAGTCGTGAAATGAGCAGCACAATATGGGGAAATCCAGACTGTGCTATTAATTTTTGCATACAAATAGTCACATATTTGCTGTGAAGACATTGTTTTCTTGGGTCCCAGAAATATGAATCACAGAAAAATGGGGGAAAAAAGTGCAAGTTGTAGGGAAGTTGCAAAAGTTGTAGAGAAGTTGGGAAAGATGTCATACTTAAAGAAATTAAAAAGCTGCAAAATAGTACACTCTCCAGCAGCTACCACAGCCCTCCCAAATGCCTGTTTGCCACCTCCCTTCTTTCTCTTTAAAGTCTTTTAGAGGTTTGCAAATGTTGTTAGTGACAAGTAAGTGCAGTGCTAGGAAGGAACTACTGTTCCTATTTATCCTGGATATCTTGCTCATGACAGGAAGGGGTATCAAATCTTAACACAAATTGAGTGAAATTACTAGCAAGTTCTTGTCTGCTACTTATCACAAATATCAGCTAAGCAGATCTTCACACTGATAAATGTTCTGCCCTCCATTTGTCTGTCTGCTAAATTTTATGTAAAACTGGTATTTAGAGACACCCCTGGTTTTTAAAGAGACAATTGTTACATGTGCCAAATTGTTTCTAGCCCTCAATAAAATATTACCAGTGGCCCCTTGTGACATTTTCTGACTTTCCATGAAATCAAAGGCTGTGGGGATGTTTACATATCTGAAATATAAATCCCACTAATGAGCACAGAAAAGAACATTCAGTTCTTCTTGAGCTATTAGGAAATACTTGCTTCCCACAAAAAAGGCAAAGCATTTACAAGGTAGTCAAAATTCAGACACCATGGGTGTTGAAGCCAAGCCCCTCCCTTCCTCAGTTCTCACACACAAACACGCGCGCGCACACGCTGGCAGCCTCCTGTCACTTCCAAGCACAAAAGCAGCCGCTTCCTTCAAGCACTTCCTGTGCAAATGGAAGTTTATCCTTCCATGTAGCCAGTGAGGCCCCCGCTCCCACTGCTCTCTGTAGCCTGAAGGTGCTCGACCCCTGCCACTACCCCAATGCACTGAAATGACATGGTGTCTTCAAAAGGATCCTGTGAGGCATCTTATTCAAGGGGGAAAGCAAAACACACCGACTGCCCCATGCAAACTGCCAGCACCTCCGCCTCCCTCTCTGTGGCACAGAGCAGCTGGCAGAAATGGGGCTTTCATGGCAGAAGGGGAGGAGAAGGCAGCTGGATGGCAGGAGCCAGGAGGACTGTTGCTTCCTCGGCCTCCCACCTGCAGACATCTCTGCCCTTCACAGTCCAGCCCACCCCAAGGGCAACAAAGCCGCGTCTCACTCTGCCCACTCAGGCCCACAGGAGCTGACTGCTGGGGCAGCATTTGCAGTTTCACTACAGAGGAGCCTTCAGACAACTGATTCAGTCTCTCTGAGATCGTATCAGTGGAAAGGGCAATAATACTTGTGTGCGTTCAATTGCAAAAGATGCCGGTAAAAGGGAGGCAACAATAAAAGATATAATTTCACTATATAGCAATAGAAGTGAGAAATTAAGGTCATGGCATGCGAAGACAATTCTGACTGTATTTCACTCTGATCCCTCCAGCCATGGCTTTGTGGAGCTCAATAAAATAAGCCTCTTGAGCACCTCTAGCAATGGTGGTCGTGGCTTTCCTCCAGAAACCACAGGTCTGGATCCTTGAAGTGTGGATTAAACACTGTCAAGCACAAATCCCTTCAATTCAACTCTCATTTCTTACTTTACTCCCACCCTTAAGTGGTTCCTTCCGTTCACCATGTATTTTAGTAAAAGTACTATAGATAAACTGTTTGTACAAACTGTTTGTGAGCATTCAGTAAAGACGGCAAAACCCTGTAGCGTCTCTCATAGGATCCTCTATAAGACACCACATCACTTCAAGAAAAACTTAGGACTAAAACTTCATGTAATTGGATTCTGCCCAGTAACAAGCAATACCTAGTGTCAGAAAAAAGCAAATTACATGACAGTATGAATGCTTTCTCATACATTAATACTAAAAATGGCAAATCTGCAAGCATAAGCACTCTTAACTTACTTTCCGAGATAAGATTACAAGCAATTTCTCCAAAATTCATAAAGTTGAGAGCAAACTTGCCCTGGTTCCCTTCTATTCCCCAGATGAACTACGGATTTCATAGGAGGGCAGCCAAGAAGAATGCCCTCTAATTTCCCATTAGTCTTTCTTTCCAAAGTTTATTTCTGGTCTAGTTTGCAAGTCTGCCTCACTGCATACGTACCAGCAAAACAGTCACTTTTCTATGCAACTTTTCTGTGCAAAATCACTGTCCTGTAGAAGTATCAGTTTTTTAATATCGTGTTCTCACCAATGAGTTTACAAAGCTATGGGATAATAATTAGAAATCTTTCTATGTAGGCAAAAATACAAAGACCACATTCTTCCTATGACTCACTACCTCCTGTTTACTAAAATACAATTGAAAGTCATCCACTTTTCTCAGGAACAGAGAATAAATTAATGAACTTTTCCCAGGCACCCATATTTGAGAGAAAGTTTATAACCTCATTCTAACGAGCTCAGCTGGGTGCATTTTTGTGTCATGTATTCACAGCCACAATACTAATATTTAGTGATAGTAGTAATACTCAGGATGCAATCCTTTTCATACAAATCCCCCATACTAACGTACAGAGCTCAAACAAGCTCTTCTTGCAAGCTTTCTTGAGACAGAGGACACTGTCAGCATGGTATTATTTCTTTCACGTCCTTCTATGTGCATTAAAAGAATCAACAGTTTACCATGGTGGTCTGTATGTCCTCAGGAGAAGTCCTCCCAGTTGCTCAACAGAAATAACATTGATGCTAGGGAAAAAATAAATCTTTTGCTTTAAAGTCAGACCTCTACTGTCTATTTCTGATATGAGACAGAAGAAATCTTTTATAGCAGCTTGTATTTCAGGAATCTGGGGCTTAAAATACATTTACCTATCACACAGGAAACCTGATGAAGTTACTGGCTTTTTAGTGCAATCTAGAATATTGCAGTGTCCTTTTTTTTTTTTTTTTTTTTAAATCAGATTTGATGCCCAAATAACCCACAAAAATGGACATGCTCTGTTATTCACCTCTGCCTGTAGCAGCTCTGCCATCTGGCACTAGCAAGTACTTATTTAAAAGGTAAATCTGCATTAAGGATCATGAACCCATTCCTTTTTAAACTGTGTTTCACCTGAATGCAGAAGGTCAATTCACAGTCATGTGAGAACATCAAACCTACCAATTCACTGACATTTAATTAAGCCTGCACAGCAAACTCAGAGGAGGTACTCTGCTGCTTTAAAAGATGAAGCACTAAACCAAAATGAAAACTGAGCTAATCCCAGATTTCTGTGTCCCTATAAAATACAAGGAGAACTCAGCACAGAAATAACACATCATCATAATCCAGGCCACAATCTCATTTAACCAGAGCAAAAATGAACTATACTCATCCATAGGCTAGCTCTGACTTGCCAGGGGGACTATCATCACGAAGGACTAGTCAAGTGGAAACTCAGACCCTGAAGGTAAATGAAAGTACCATCACTGCTACATTCACAGTATAGGCTGCACCCTTCACTGTGCACTAGCACATGGTCAAGAATACACAAAGATTTCAACAGACAAAAATTGAGACTGACTTTTTCAGTGTGATGTAAAACCTCACGCAATGCAATGAGGTGAAAGCACCTCTAATAGTTTGGGTCTTCCAGGGCAAACAGGACACGTTCACCGCCTCCCTCTGTGTCTCCCTGCTTGAACTGCTGCAGGATTAAGTGAAGAGCTTTTCAGGACACAGTATGAACAAAGATTTAACAGCTCTTTCCCCCTCGTATTTAAAACTAGGCAATAAACCTTATTGAAACAAGATGGCTTATTCAGATAACAGGAAAAGGGACAAAGCAGATGCTCTCTAAATGTATACACATATACAAATAAAAGACCCCCAAAACAACGGACATAAAAATTGTCATTTTTTAAAAAAAGATGAGTTCTCCAACAAAGAAGATGGTTCAGTATTTATAGAATCATAGAATAGTTTGGCTTGGAAGGAACCTTCAGAGTTCATCTAGTCCTACCCTCCTGCAGTGAGCAGGGACATCTTCAACTAGATCAGGTTGCTCATAGCTCCATCCAACCTCACCTTGAATGTTTCCAGGGATGGGACATCTACTGCCTCTCTGAGCAACCTGTTGCAATACTTCACCACCCTCACTGTAAAAAATTTCTTCCCTGTATCTAGTCTAAATCTACCCTCTTTTTGTTTAAAACCATTACCTATTGCAACAGGCCCTATTAAAAAGTTTGTCCCCATCTTTCTTATAACCTTCCTTTAAGCATTGAAAGGCGGCAGTGAGGCCTCCCCAGAGCATTCTCTGCTGAAGAATCCAAACTCTCTCAGCCTGTCTTTGTAGGAAAGGGGCTCCAGCCCTTGAATAATTTTTGTAGCCTCCTCTGGACCCACCCCAACACTTCCATGTCCTTCCTGTACCGAGGGCTCCAGAGCTGGACGCAGCTGGGGTCTGTCTGCAGGTGGGGTCTGACCAGAGCAGAGCAGAGGGGCAGAATCACCTCCCTCAACCTGCTGGCCACGCTGCTTTTGATGCAGCCCCAGATATGGTTGGCTTTCTGGGATGCAGGCACACATTGCAGGCTCATGTCCAGCTTTTCATCCACCAGTACGCCCAAGTCCTTGTTCACAGGGCTGCTCTCAATCTCTTCATCCCCCAGCCTGCCCTGACTCCAAGGGTTGCTCCGACCCAGGTGCAGGACCCTGCACTTGGCCTTGTTGAACCTCAGGAGGTTCACACAGGCCCACTTCTTTAGCTTGTCCAGGCCCCTCTGGATGGCATCGCATCCCTCCTGTGTATCAACTACATCTCTCAGCTTGGTGTAGTCTGCAAACTTGCTGAGGGTGCACTCGATCCGACTGTACATGTCACTGATGAAGATATTAAAGAGCACTGGTCCCAGTATGGACCCCTGAGGGAAACCACTCGTCATCGGTCTCCATCTGGGCATTGAGCCATTGACCACTACCATCTGGATGCAACCATCCAACCTGTTCCTCATCCACCAAACAGCCCATTCATCAAATACATATCTCCCCAGTTTAGAGAGAAGGATGTTGTGGGGAACCGTGTCAAACACCTTACAGAAGTCCAGATAGACAACATCAAACAGTGCTGTTCGTACTGCTCACATGCAAGGTTTTTATTCCAATGTAACTCCAGTTTCTAGGGTCTTATTTCTAACATTCAAAAAAAGAACAGAAATGCTGCTCTGTTCTGTGACAAAAGGATGTACAACATAAACACCAATATACAAAGTGCAGAGTCTTCTTTCAGAAAGTCTAACTTCAAATAGCAAATCACTATAGAAAATATGGCAACCATTTTTTTGTGAAAGAAAAAAAACCCAACATTATTCAGTGCGTGGACCATCTTCTACCCTATGTAAAACTCAGTATCTGATACAGCAGTGCTCCAGTTTGGGATGATCATTAGGTAGGTAAAACTAATACAATCCAAAAATCACCCATATTAAAGATGATTCATGTAAATTCATTTTGATAAGACTGGTTTTCCCCTAAGTTTTTCACCAGCCATTTAGCAAGGCTGACTATAAATCATTTCTGACATGGCTTTTGTGGAAAATGAGAAAGTAGGTGCTTCCTCCCACTGAAGGTCTCAGAACTTCAACAATTCTGGAGAAATGCTTTATTTTCTCCCTGCCCCTCATTTCTCCACTTACTACCTATAGCAACAGCTGTGTTTCCTGCAGAGTCATCCCCCCTGCCACGGCAGGGAGAGGTAGGACAGCATACACAAGGTCGATGCCACTGCCCATTTTGAAACTTCTGCTCAAGCACTGGGGAAGCAGAACATGTAAGAGATCAGAGCTAATCCAGCAGCATTCCCACATTGCTTCCCACATGCCAGGAAGGCAGACGAAGGTCTCAGAATAACATAGTTAGGGGATGGCCACAAAGGAAGCCATGGAAAAAAGCAGCAGGTTTTACGATGGAAGAAACAAATACAAGGACAGCCGGCCACCCCACCTGTTGTTCACAACACAAGCAGCACAGGAGCAAAAGGGAAGAGCAGAATTATATGAGGTTTGCAGCTTTGCACCGTTTAAGGCTTGCCTAGGTGGAAAACCTACCAAGGGGAGAGAATGATTAAATGGGTTACAGTAGAGCAGCTGAAGTGAGGATCGAAAAAGGGGGCTTGATTTCAGCTGGAAGCCAGCAGAAGCTTCAGCAAGCTCTGGAGTAACGCAGAGACAAGAAAACCAACGACGCAAGCACCGGTGATGTCCTGTAGGTTAGGAGCAGGAGGGAGAACAGCAACTTGGGATCTTCTGCTTGGGTTCACTGGACAAACCTTTACTATAGAAAAGAAAGGCCAAAGAGATCATGAAATGTCACAGTTCAGGTCCTGCCAAAAGTACAGGTGAAATGGTTCCAACAGCCTCTGCCAGTTGCTGGCTTTACGGCCTGATGCTAAGCCAACTTAAAGCAATAAAAACTAACTTTCAGGGTGCCTAGAGGGCAGACTTTGACAAGCCCTATTATACTTATTCCAAAATCCCTGCATGAAAGCATCAAATGCAGCTGCTTCCTTTGCACTTAGCACAAAGTTATGATCACTGCCCTGCACAAACCTCTCCTACCTTGGATATTTACATTTTAGTTGTCATTTGTTAATATATCCAAAAGAAGGCATGTGATTATCAAGACAGTATCACAAACACACACCACTAAAACTACTTTAGTCCTTCCCAGAAGCTTTCCAACTCAGATAAGGCAAACTGTCTAGCTATCTTGCAAGGTTGGGCTTTTTGTTCTTTTTTCAGCTGACGCTCTATTTCACTTAGTGGCATTCCAGCAACAGACAGAGGGACACAGCAGGCAGCACAAGAACAAGATGAATCAGAGGGAGTTCTCTCCGGTGGTCAGCGCTTGCACAAAGAGTTTATGAACAAGTAGGATGGAGAGGCTGTCTTCAGAGTTGTGTTGACTCAGGGGCTGTCATCCTGTTTTTTAGATGTCAAGCATGTTCTTGAAGTTTATTTTCAAAATGTTAACTGTTAACTATCTAACTGCACCCACAACGCATTAATAATGAAATTATGTAAACTCAATTGAAGATAATTGAGTTTTATTATAACATATTATTTGTTCCAGTTTGACATAATACAGAATTTATACTCTAAATGCATACATACGTAAAGCCAAACGTGAAGGCAAACACAATTCCGACACACAGTCTCAGAAAACAATAATTCAGATACAAATCAGTGGAAAAATTAAGGCTGTAAAGACTTTTATTTGGACTTGTTTGGATTTGGGAGGGGAAGGAAAGACTGCCATGTGCCAGAACTTAGCGAGCAGTCCTAAAACCAACCCTAACATTGTTTAAAACAGCTTGCATTTAAAATGCTGTAACATGAGAAAAATTTTATATCAGAAACATAAATCATTAAAATTAGTAACAAAATTTTTGCTCTGGGAGATGGGCATCCATAAGTGACACTGTTTTAAAAGCTTCTCTCACACAATAATTTTCTAATTTGGATGCCATAAGAAGTGTAAAGAGACTACAAATGCACTAACAAAACTTACTTTCCATTTTATTAAGAAACCTAATCTTTTTTGAAAGAGGAAGTAACACCAAATCTAGTTAATTCATAGCCATGACAACACTGTGCATCAGCAAATACTATAAATTAGCAAATAGAAGAATGTAAGGTATGTCATCATTTTTATATAACCTTACTACAGCACCATATTTCTTTGAGAGGAGAAGACAGTGGTAATTTTCATGTAAATTCTACAAGGAAATGAGTGTTAGTTTCAAGTAGCTGAAAGTAAGCTAGTAAATGATTGGTTTTTTAATATATCCTCATTCTCTCATCCTGAAAATAATACACATAAGTTACCAGGCTCCCTTGTTACTAAAAGCAGCTGCCAACCTCACTGTAAGATGCACTTTAGAAGTTCAAATCCAAAATAAATAGGAAAAATAAAAGAAAAAAAAAATCAATTCATTATTGCAGTTCAAAACCAGAGTCCCTAACTTAAAAAATCCTCTTGTGGGGAGTACAGCAAAGGCTCAAGACTCAATGGATTCCACATGAGGATAATTAGCAATACCAGCCTAGACTACATAAAAATTACAGCACCAGGGTGAATAAAACAGCAGTAAAGCCACTACAAAAAACTGGTTTACCCACTCTGCGTATGTCAACACTAACTAGACTATGACCCACTTTTTGCATAAAACCAATTGTCAGGTCAATATCTATGGGCTTTTAGTGGCAAAAAAATGAAAACCACCCTAATATCTGGAAGTATCATTTAAAGTATTTGAAGCAACTGTTTACATCCAGGCACTGCACGGATCAGAGGATGCGCACGCTCCCAGCCTGAACGCTGAAGGCAAAACACCACTGTGATTCTAAAGGTAAAGAATTGTTTTGCTATTTCCAATGCCTCTGGTTTTTATTCTATTAACACAGAAATTCAGAAGTCAGTAAATCTAGTTTTAAGCAAGAAGTACAGAACTGCAGCGCTCTCCAAAGAACAGAGGGCTGCTTAAAAACTAGTTCTTTTCTTGCCCTACCATCTAGCAGCACTGTTTCTTCGAAAGAGGTCTTCTGTCCTTAACATGGCTGCCATGCCTTACATAACATCAATGAATGAAAATATAGTTGTTTCGTTTCCTAGGACGTGCACTGCCCATTAGCCATATGATTCTCCATATGGCACTGCAAACAGTCGAGACAAAGCTCTGCAGCAACGCAGCTCCAAAGATCAGCATCCTCTGAGAATAAGCAGCAGCAGAAAGAGACTCAGCCTCCACAAGCTTTAAATTCCCTTTCATATCTTTCTCTAGTAAATAACAGGCATTCCTACCTTAAGCAAACAATAATAACGGTGCTTAGTAGTAGAGCCTCCTCTGTTTCATCGGTGCTCGAAAAAAAAAATCTTGGCGCAACTGTCTGCTGCAGCAGGTAATCAATAATGTAACCTGCTTCTTCTGTTGCCAGAGCTGCTCCATCTGAACGCTAGCTAACGTGAACACTGTCAGGGTGAGTCATACCAGTGACTCAGAGCAGATGCAGAGCTGCAGGAGGAGTTTAAGTTTCAGAGCTTCCTCTCGCTTGCTCGCTCGCTCCTGCTCTCTGTCGCACAGGCACGCACTCGCTGCTTGTGTGTCTGCATATGCCTGCACACTGCCCAGCTTCTTCCTTCTGCAGCAAGTTTGATTTCATCCTCTACATAGTCATGTTTTATTTTGTGTTTTCTCCAGGATGGCAATTCTGTTTCTTTCTTCACTGCAAATATATTTATCTTGAATGCAAAAGCTTGCTCTTCAAGCCAGGTCAATACTGTGGTATGCCAGGTGGAGTTCCATTACAAGTTGTCTGTGGGCTCACACCTCTCCTCAAGACCAGGGGAAAAACTCAAATACCCCAGGAAAGATTCTAAACAGAAAAGTATTTAGGGCAATATCCATTTATTTATCACAAGTTTATAGCAAAGTGCCTCTGATTTCATTAAGTGCTCTGGGGAGGACAGATTTAGTCTCAAATGCAGTGAGATAAAAGAACTGGAGGAAGGACTGCGGGATGCACCTGAGCAGAAATCCTATGGGCCTGACATCAGTTTAGCAGGGAAAAGTGCCTATAGGAAACGAGCATAGCTGTAGTACAGACAGGGGCAGCGGTTTGGGGTTGAATTCTGGCAGCCTCCCCCACAGGCTATCCATCTCACTAGGCACTAATCACCACAGTCAAAGCAGCAATTTGATCACCCATTTATTTCCCAGGCCTGCCAGACTCCCCACCACATACAACTGAGAACAGGCATCACGAAGCCAAAGTCAGGCACTTAATGCTAGACAGTGTTGATATGCACTGCTGTACTGATTACACTTTATTTCTGAAAGGCACATTATACTAAGCAGTTGCAGTGCTGAGCAAATCCAGCCTTCAGAAGAGGCAGATTGTCATGGTTTTGGCTGGGATAGAGTTAATTTTCTTCACTGTAGCTGGTATAGTACTGTACTTTGGATTTAGTATGAGAATAATGTTGATAACACACTGATGTTTTAGTTGTTGCTGAGCAGTGCTCTGCCGGGTGCACAAGAAGCCGGGAGGGGAGGGGGCATAGCCAAGACAACTGACCCAAACTGGCCAAAGGGATATTCTGTATCATACGACATCATGCCCAGTATATTAACTGGGGTGAGTTGGCATGGGGAAGCAGCCATCGCGGCTCAGGGACTGGCAGTGTCGGTCAGTGGGTGGTGAGCGGTTGCATCACTTGGGGTTTTTTTCCTGGGTTTCATCTCTCTCTCTCTCGTTTTCCTTTTCATTATATTACTGTTATTATTAATTATTAAACTGTTCTTGTCTCAACCCGTGAGTTTTCTTACTTTTGCCCTTCCAATTCTCTCCCCCATCCCACTGGGGTGGGGGGAATGAGCGAGCAGCTGGTTGGTGCTCAGTTGCTGGCTGGGGCTAAACCACAACACAGATGAAGCCCTCTACTACTGAGCCAGCAGGTCAACCAGACAGAAACAAATTATGGTGGGATGAATCAAAAAAGTATTGTCAAAAGAAGCTGCTGGCCCAAGAAACACCACCATTAAAATGTGTAGACCTGCTTAACAGCCATTCATATAAACATCCCAGATAGTTTGGGAAAAAGGCACTTGGTTTGTGTCAAAGCATTTACAGCACAACATCTTTCCTTATAGTTAGCAAATTTCCAGCTGGCTATCACCCAGATAAACAGATTTGTGTTGAGATTTCTCATGGAAAAGCTAATATCAAAGCATGACTTTCATGGTTCTGTGGTTTTTGTCTTTTTAAAGAATTCCTTCTTTTGCAAAGCCCTATCAAATGAAAGGTGAGCCCACCCATCCCATCCAAGTAAATGCACGGCACTGTTCAGTACCGCATATGGTTGTTACTAAAGCTGCTGAACAAACTTCATAATACTGATGGTGAATGTTTACTCTCTCCATGTATCTCAAAGCAGCCAAGAACACTGGCTTGGCAGCGATCAAGAGATGAGAAGGAATCAAGCTGAGCAAAACAATCCCTGAGGCATGGTCACGGAGATAACATAAACAAGGGGGATAAAGAATAGCTGGTGTCTATGAAGGTACACTGAACTTATCTCTTTCCCTTAAAACCATTACTATTCTATCACTTGGAATATCTTCTGTTGAATCCCATCCTTTCCCTCAATTTACTAAGGACAGTGAATCTTTGTTCCTCTCAAGATTTCAAGGTTTTATTTTCTTCTCTGAAATGGTTGAATAGGCAAGAGGTGCTAAAATCCACAGCATGCCTGGGAAAAGAAAAACCGAAACCCCAAGAACAGCAGCAACAAAAAACCAAACCACGACCCCATAGATTTTAAACAGGGAAACTAACAGTATGGCCACAGTCCAAACAGCATATATGACATGGCAGAGAGGAAAACAAAACTGGAAGGTACTTCAAGTGTTTGGGGGTTTGGGAGGGTTTTTAATGGGGGAGGTGTGTGTGTGTGAGTGTTACTTGTTTGGTTGGTTTTAAATGTATGACATGCAACTAGATATCTACATTCAATTTTGTGCTGCTGTCCACCTAAAAGCACAGATTGGGATCAAAGATGACTGAAAGCAAAGATCTGTTAAAGGCCTCAAAGAGATAAAACATACCAAGAGGGAGCACACACTGTGTAAAATGCACAAAACTTGCCTCAGCAGCAAATTACCTCATCTACAAATCAGAACTGATCTAGCTGCTGTAAGCACCTGTGTTCAGTGTTGCCTAATTTAGCAGTCTCCTTAGCTGGACCTTCCACAGTAGAAAGGGTTTTGAATGCTGGGTCTAAAAGTGACAAAACCTGAAGCTCCTTACCCCAGCAGAGCTGAAATCCCCAAAACTTACACTGATGCGGATGAAATCTTGAACAGGAATTTAGTGCAGCCTGCTAAACTAAACCCTTCTGCAAGAGATTTTGCATTAAAAGGCAGTGTAGCCTACTGCACACTCTTTAAGGAATAGAGAATAGTTTTTCCTTTTCTCCTTTAGGAAACAAGCAAGCACAGGCTTTTCTATAGTACCTATTCAACATCATACCCCAGAACACGCTAGGCTAAAGAATCCTGTTCCTACTCATCATCTCCATGTCTCTGAAAATTTGTTTGCTTGTGATTTTTTTTTTTAAAGTCGTCATTATGCCAGCGATGATGGAAATGGTCTCCCACAGCCTCTTCCAGGTTGTCAGATTCCGTATTAACTTGCTTTCTCATGAAAGTTCAGTCTACAGTCAGATTGTCCTTACTGAGAACACCAACCTCTACTCCTGTTCTGGAGCCTTTTTATTTCTTAGCTGTACCGTCCCAGGGGGAGAAAGGAGGGGGAGAAAAAAAAAAGAGCAGCATTCATTTTCTTCAAGGACAGAGCTGGCTCCCCATGCAATAGAGTAACAGACGCAGATTGAGGACCACTGCCAATATACACAGTGACGCTGCCCCTCCTTCTTCCCCCCTCACCCTCCTAGCCCTTCAGTCATCCTTCCATCAGCTGCATGCTCTGCTGCGACCTAATGTTTTGTAGCCTTGTTTTTCTGAGCCCAGTGGAAAGGTGGGAGACCAGAGATACTAATTTTTGAGAAGGACTGACACATGTTTTCAAGATAAAAACCAGAGCACATTTTCTGCACAGGCTTACACACCCTTTGTCATTGTTATGGGCATTACAGTACTTTCCAAGAGCCCTCACCAGTGAGCAGTCACATGTGGAGGTGAGCACTGTGCACGCACACGGTAGAAGAGACCCACTGCAGAAGCATGTATTTTGAAAAGACATGCAGGCAAAAAATTGAGAAGGAAAATATTTTTGCATCACCTTACAAACCACAGCCAACTGGCTTGACCAAGGCCGCTTCACATGTCCACATCAAAGCCAAATGCAGAAACTAGATTTCAGTGTCTTCTTCACTAGACCATCAGACTTGCCTTTCGGTGCACCTCAGTAGGAGGTTCATTCCTTCCAGCTAACTACCTTTCCTGGGTATTTTGTTATGCTATGACAAAAGCACTGTTTGCTTCTCAGGAAAATTAAAACTCCTGCTGGGAAAAGCATCAGCACCCGAACCTTTTTCTTGTGCAGAGAATGAACAGAGGAAGCCACACATGAAAGCAGAGCTTTAGCAATTCAGTATGGGAGGAGGGAAGAGGATGCACTTATTCATCACATTTATCTCAAGGCTTCTGAAGATAAATAACAAGACACAGTAGAGGAGTTGAACTTTTTACCATCACTACATCATCCACCAATGTCTCAGTAGCATCTGGCTTATCTCTACAAAAGCAGTTAGCAAAGCAGCCCACAAGAGGCTGTGGGAAATAATTTCCACCATACCACACATGTACATCTCTTCACTGAGATCACATCCTCAAGTTACTGCTATAGCTATGACCCAAGCAAAATAAATTTTATTTCTCTTGTAACAATCCAAAGCTACATATCCTGCTCTGGAAAGAGACTAAAAAGTGACAAGCTGTCTGTAACATACTGCACGCAGATCTCAGAGGGAAGTACTTCTGCACATCTAGTGAAAATGCACAAAATGACCTAAATGCCCATTTCCTCTTTATGGTCTGTTCTCAGCGGATGAAACGAGACTCCAAGAGACTAAGATCAGATAAATCAGCCAAAACAAGACAGGAAAAAATATATCTCATAGCAACAAAGATATACTGACCAGATGACAGACTAGTTTAGATATTGCTGTGGCTCCTGCATAGACACACATGGATATATTTGCTGCATGCAAAGGCTTGCTTGGATAAGGAGGACTCCTTAGACTGCACTTGATGTCAGCATAGTGTCCGCTGATCTTTTGGTAGCTAGCCTGCTCACATCTGTCCACTTCTGTTCTCTTTTTCTCTTTAATGCCAACATCTGCCCATGCTTTGCATTGACAGAAAAGATCAGCAGGATCCTAATGATACATTAAAACTCATAATCAAGTGATGGACTATTTGCAACGACCATGTGCCTAATCTCATTCTCCTTATACTCAGAGTTCTGCTTTTTTCCCTAAAAAAACTATACAGTGCAAGTGCAGAAGCATCTGTAATCTCAAATTTTATACACACATGCCTTATAGATCACTTAGGATACCAGAGAAAGTATGTCTGAAAACACCTGGTCTCTCCAGGTTTCCAAGAATATTATAATTTTTTCTGTCAACATAGACATGATTTTCTGATTCCAAACAATCTTTATTTTTCTCTAAAATGTACAATTACCTCTCTGTTTCAAACCAGCATGTCCCATTTTCTGCATTCATACAATAATTTCAATTGAATATTGATCTATGAATCCTAACAAAAGAGACGCCCAAACCCAGGCATAAACTCATTTTGAGGCAACCATATGTTACTGCACAACTTAAACATCATGGGTCCTCGCACTGTCTAACAAAATGCTATACTCTGGTGGGAATTGCCTACATCCACTCATTTTGCTCATTCAATACGCTCTATACATTTTCTGAGTGAAGTTCTTCCTGTTGTCTTCACAATGCAGGACTTGCAGATCTCATGCTGGCCTTTGTGACCTATGACTGGTAGTTTCTTCAAATGCCTCAGAAAGAACAATTGTCAATGCTGGAGAAAGTCGATGCAAAGACTAATTGTTTTCTCAGTCCATCTGCTGCTCTGGGTAAACTAAATAAAAAAAACCAAACAAACAGTAAAACTGAATGTAAAGCTGGGCAATTTTGATTACTATTCTGCAACATTTCTTATAAGATTTACTCCTCAATTTGCATGAAGAAGGAGCAGCTGCAATGCAAGATTTCTGTGTTTGCACAACAGATTTCTAATGCTTTGTCTTGTCTTCTCAAATCCTCTGTACTCCTTTGCAAGTTAACCAGCCTGTTTTTAGCAGGGA
This sequence comes from Phalacrocorax aristotelis, assembly GCF_949628215.1. Classification (NCBI taxonomy): domain Eukaryota; kingdom Metazoa; phylum Chordata; class Aves; order Suliformes; family Phalacrocoracidae; genus Phalacrocorax; species Phalacrocorax aristotelis. The sequence continues at coordinate 72,897,545 of NC_134276.1, read as the reverse complement.
AATCATCTTCTGATTTGTTCCTCATTAGCGAGGTCATGAAAAGGAACTGCCTACCTGGACATGTTTAAGGGCCTCATTCTCTTATTCCTACCCTTGGCATTCTTTGCCTTTGCCATGCAAAAGAAATCCTGTTGTTAATATAACATGATACAGCACTTCACAAAAAGCTAAGAGGCTCCCCAAATGAATGATGACCAGTAACAGATCTAATAAAAAGAACAGCCATAGTTAAACCATTTTTCTTCTTTGTCTCTCAAAATTCTTTATTTCTTCTTTTAAAATAAATTATGTAACAATCCAATCCGAAAGAGTTATCAAGCTCACAAATTTCAAGTCACTACATGGGAATCCAACCTTTATTTATGGTGTGTTGTAAATTATTACCCAGATTAATGCCACCAAATATCAATGGGACCATTCAAAGATTAAGGTACTGTACCCGTTGGATTGTGTATCAGAATTCAGACCAGTGGGAGCCCAAGGTGGAAAAGCTTATTAAAAGTGTTGATAATGGAAGTGTTTCTTTCGTGATTAATATAAATTTTGACATTTGGAACTTAATTGACTTCAGATCATTTGGGATTTTTCCTAAAATTAGGCCATGGAAAAAGCTCACAAAAAGTAGCACCTGAGTGTTTCAATGTGGTTTGGAAAAATCTTAAGGTCAAAGGCTACATGTCTTATTCTAAGAACGTCAACTACAAGCCAGCAAACCTACACAGATAATAAGAGAAGGCAAAAAATAAAAAAAGTAGGAATAGGTTCATAATCTCCTTATTAAATAAACCATTTTCTTTCTTTCCAGGTACATAAAAATACAGACTGCCCCAAACAGACCCCTGTGCACTTCTTCTTGGCACTGACACCAGTTACCACATCTTTTTCCATATACCTCTTGGAAGATCAGGTGGTATATCACAGCTGTGAGTGGTTGCTTTGTAATTTTTCAAAATCAGTTTCATCTGTTTATGTATAATCCAGAAGTAAGCACTGAGATATTGCTATATAGAGAGAGATTATTTTCACTGCCTAGATTGGTAAAAGGTCTCATTGCATGGGACATCTTGGGGACTAAAAGGAGACCAGAGATTACAGATGTCTGCATCACACAGTGTTTTGCGCTCCAAAATACATTCACTTTTGCAAGGCGAGGATTTCAAACGCTCATGAAATCATTTTAGAGATAAAGAAGACATATTGAAAAGAGCTGGCTATAAATAAAAGATCACCAATACAAGCTTAAGTCAGCAAAAGCCATAAAGACAGGTAGTGTAAAAATACCTTATCGATTGCTATTGTCCAAAATAGTATTAATTCTCTGTTAATTTCTCTTGGGAAAAACAATTCTGATAACCCTCCATGAAAGGGCTTCTGAAATAGAACACAGTATATTAATCTTTGCTGATTATATCAAGATTGAACGGAGACAAACTGAGCAAAGACAGAGAAGACAGAGCCTTTATTTGTGTCAGTTCTTCAAAACAATCCGACTACGAAATTCTCTCTCCAATACAAAGAATAGCCATCTAGAGCTTCAGAAACATCCATTTTGCTTGCGAACCACTGAACTATCTCCAGCTTGGTTAACTACTGCCCAATACTGGTTCAGTGAGGAAATCACAAGTAAGGGCAAATACCAGCACGGAGCTGCTGTTGCCATGAGCCAGGCACAGCAGAGTATGGAAACTCAGGACCCTTAAAATACACAGGCTGTAATTCAGTGTAACAGCTGTAGTTAAGATGAAAAAGGAAACAGGCACATTAAAATTAAAGGAAGACAAGTAAAAGCTATCCTCACATTAAACCAGTTTCAAAAGTATGGGTGTCTTTCTTTTTACAGAGGGTCTAAAAAAGGGTAGGATGCAAGCAGCACCTGTTAGTGTTTCTAAACAGCCTGCCTTTTTTAGGAATTCATATAATAGGCTGAAACCACAGAAATACTGGCCAGACACTATTTCAAAAGGACCTGATGCTTTGTCAGCTTCATATAAAGGAACTTAAAGTTTATTTTCTATAGACTATAATTTAGAGAGCAGCTAATCAATACAAGCCTCTTTTTGTACAAAAATGGTGCACACTTCTACCCACTCTTCCCACCCCAGTTCTTCCTCCCAAAAAATAATTGATTGCAGGTTCAAAAAATATCACGGAGACCTGCCTGAGCTTTTTTACAAATAGTAACAAACTTTGCACGAAATTGGTAGCAATTATAGCTTATGTAAGAGAGTGAGAAGGAAATAATCATTTTTTAACCTGCATAAAAAGCTTTCCACACAGGAAAGCAACATATTTTTGGTGCCTTGCTTGTGATCTTTTGGTTGGTTTGTTTTTAAAAGAAGCCTTTTCAGCTTTAATACTCCAGTGTTCCATATCACTATGGGCTAGAAACCTGTAATTTAAGTACTAAAACCGGGAAATGCATTGTCTGTAGAGTTAAGTTTTTCACTGAAAAATCTCCCATTAAAGAAAAAAAAAAAAAAAAAGAAAATTGGGAACTTCAAAAATTGCGTTAAAGAAACAAATCTATTGATTCCTCTTACAGATGTAGCCTGCTAACCAGGAATAAAGGAATATTTAAGAACATAAATTAAAACATTGTGGTTTAAAACTCTAATGTGTCTGATCTCTTTAATATGTTGAAAATTACTACAATCCATGCATACCCCTTATATGTAATGTGGAGGCTGAGGAGACTACATTAACAAGAACATCCAGGAGAGCCAGAAAATTCTCAAGTTTCTGAGAAATAAGACAGGCAGAGGATGATTCAGAGCACCTAAGCTAGGCAGGAGCTATGTTGCTAAGTTTGGTGTCAGGAATCACTTCTCTGAAGGCATTCACTTCCCTCTAAAACTGGAGTGGGGATGAAGTCTGCTGGTAGTAACATGCCCTGATCAGGCCTACCAAAAAATAAAAAAACCCGCAGAAGATATACAGAAATGCTGCAGTGCTAAAGTTAAATAAGTAGACTATCCAGTAAAAGCAGAGCTGAAAATAGAACATAAATGGGAAGAATTTGGCTGTGAGGTAGGAGATGTTTTTAGAAGATGACAGACAGAAACAGAGATGTCAGAGCTGGGGAATCAAGACTCTTTGCAAGGCAAAGACTGATGTTACCATCAAAAGGATATGAGTTCCAGTTAATAAACCAACCTGAGAGTAGTCCCTAGCATATGGTCTTGAAAGGAGAGAAGTTAATGACACTTGCTAATGGGGCAAACTGGTTTAGAGAACAGGAAATGGAGACTTGATGGCAAAACTGCACGGCAAGTCATCTTAGGGGAAAGCCTGTCAGGGCAAGTCAAACAGCACAGTTAACTGTATGACGGAGAAAGATCCAAGAAGGTGGATTCAGGAGAGGAGTGATTCAGGCAGAGACACAGGCACACGTTTGTAAGCTGCAAGAGTGAGCTGCCTGGCTGACAGGCTGCTCAGAAGCAAACACAAAAAATCAAGATGCTTGGGGAAGATGGGCCGGTCAAGAGAGAGAGAGGGAAGACAAAAGGACTTGGGAAGAGATCATCAGGAAAGTTTTAGAAAAGTGTGATTTGGCAAGAAAGAACGATGTTTGTCAAGTCTCTGGAAAAAAACAAAACAAAAAACTAAAACTTTTTTCAGCTCTGTTTCCCCTGTTTTGTATTTAGGCAGAAGAGTTTTCAGGCTGTTAAGACTTCACTGTACATAACTGCACTCATTCACTGCGGTAAAGCCTCTTCCACTGACACAGGTGTCTGAAGAGCCAGGCAGACCTCTGCAGGTTTCAGTCTGGAAAATGGTCCTTATCACATCTTGACCAATGATGTGAACCTACCACTCCCTGAAAGTTCAAGTCTGACTGGCAGGAACCCGAGTAAAACACTAAACTATACAACTCGTTGAGTGGACTAACCATTTACCATCATGCAAAAAAATTCTTCCATCAAAGCAAGCACTACTTAACATGAAGCATTTTTAAGGTTTGCTTAGCCCCTTTAATGCCATAAAGGCAATGATAATGAATAAAGGGAAGGCAATCCCATGCAGGTTTCCACCGCTTCAGGGACTGCAGATCAGAAACTCCTGGCCTGCTGTTAAGCAATGCTTAAAGGTTTGGCTACTGAAGCTGCAACAGAGAGCTACGCAAACCATCCACGATTCCTGAGCACGCTGCAGCTCAGTTGCACAAAACACATGACATTGAACTTGGATGCTGTTTTGGGCCACCCATCCCTGAAACTCCTGGGCTTTTGGCTCATGACAGAAACACTCCCTTTATAGCCACTACAGCTTTCTCCAAGTGTCGCATTGCCGATTGGCTCTAGTGCCATTTTTCAGAATTGTGTGGCACTGACAGAAAAGCGACAAGAAGAAAAATATCAGTAACTCCAGACTGCTGCGCAGAGCTTCCACAGGATATTTTACTGCACTGGCTGCAGGCTTGGAAAGGTACTGTGGCAGGTTTGGCCTCTAATACTGCAGAAGCCACACATCCACAGAAAAAGGAAAACAAGACTGCAAAGTTTAAGCTCCTACTCTGTTATCAACACCCTGAAATGTATAACACAGCTGCCTGAAGCAGTTGCCCTTTTTTGTCCTCTTTAAGTCCACACACTGCTTTTTTGTTCTATAAGGAGGAGCTACTACCAAGTACAGGGTCTTCTAGAGGGGATGTATGACAAATACAGGAGGGAACACTAACAGGAATGCTTCTTTACGTCTTGGAAGTTTTGGGGGCTGCTCATCCTCCTTGTTCTTCAAAATCTCTTATCAGTTTTCTCACAGTATAAAGAGCAGTGGAGGAAGGTGGGGAAAAGTAGACAGAGAGCAGTATTATGGTATTCCAGTCTCAGCCTAGTTTCTAAAAACTAAAGGCAGTAACAGCAGAAGTACAAGACAATCTGGTTTAGATGCAGCATTGTGGAGAATAAAGCACCAGTCAGAATGAAAAACTGTCTTTAGCTCACATAACACTCAACCACTCAACACACTCCCAATTTGTGTACCAAAGCAGACCAGCCCTAGTTTTTCTAAATAGCCTTAAAATAATCCCAGCAAGACACGAACCACTGGATAGCATCCTTAGCATTCAATTTGGGAGAGCACTGAGAACAGCTGGTGCAGAACATGTCTCCAAGATAATCTCTAAACTGCTATCATGTCCCAGAACGCTCCTATGATCATCTGCAAGCACAAAAATGAGACAATTCAGGAAACTACTGTTACTCCTTTTTCTCTCCCCTTAATCTCTCAAGCCTGAGAGCTAACCATCCTAATAAGAAAGAAAAAGAAAAAAAAAAAAACCACAAAACCATTTTTTCACATAAGTGATTAAATTGGCATGTCTTATTTTAGACAGAGATTACACAGTTAAACATCAAAAGAGTATTCAGTCTCCTAGAAAATTTTTATCATGTTGCCAGTTTGAACAAACAAAATTTAATCTATTTTTGCAGCACACAGACTGACATACGGGTGCTAGAGAAGGGTGAGACTTGTACACTTGGGGCTGATTAAAGGTAACGTCCCATTCATACACACCCACGCCAAAATCACGCACCTACCTTTCTTTGCAGGTGAAAACCCAAAATCAATCAGCTAGTTTTTTTAGTCATTTTGCTCTATTTTGCCAAGTCTATCGGCTTTGTCACTCTTCAAATGATTAAAACAGAGCTGCCATAAAAATCATTCAGAGCTAATTACCTACTTGAAAAATATGCCTATAGGCAGGTGTAATTTTTAAAAGTAAATGCAGGAACTGTTTTCTCCTGGCATTCTTTTAAGCAATGTAAAATTTGTGCCAAAGAAGTAACTCTTGCATTTACAAGAAATCCTTTAATATATTTCTTGAAGAAATGTCACTTAGAACATGAAGCTAATGGAGTACAAAACCTGAATCCCTTTAGATTAAGTTCAGCAAATACAGTGAATACATTAAGATGACAGTACAGAGGTACAGACCTACCCATCTTACTGCACAGGTCCATATTCATCCACATCTGGCTTAATGCTGCACTGGGAGACTGAAGATCAAACCAAGGAAAGGTATGTTCGCAAAGAAAATTAAGGCAGAAAAACACCTTAGGATGAAACTGCTGGGAGAAGCATTACCTTGACAAGATATACCCTCTGTCATTGTGCTGTCCCAAGGCGGGGCAGGGTCACAAGTTTTAAAGCAGCTGTGGACCTGTATAGCCTATCAGGAATTATCAACTGTGTGATATTGAATGTTTTCTTTAAATGCCCAATTGCTAACATTCCAAGCCAAGGCAAAAGTCTCAGGTCTGACTTCTAAGACTAAGTAACATCACGACAAATCTCTGCTCTGTCATGATTTAGCAGAGGGAGTCTGAAGATATGAACCACAAAAGTTCAAGTGCTGGAACTCAGTTAGAAGGACTTCCACCTTAGGATTATTTAAAACCTTATCAATCTTTAAACCTAGCTTGAATAGTGAGTTTTGACCACTGTCAGCAAGACAGCTGCATCCAAACCAGCTTCCAGTTGCTTAGACTGGAATACTGCAGAAATATTTAGCCCAGGTTCAGCAGCAGAAAGGTGAATCCACGTTCCCATGGAACACCACCAAATATTCTGTTCCTTTTGAAAGGAAAGGGAAAGGAAATGCAGAAGAGCAGACACAGAGTAGCTGCCACAGGGAGCTGCTAGCCATCCTTCATGAACTGATAGGGGACCCAGGAAACTTGCAGCCACACCATTTCAGCCATGGGACCAGAAAAATCAGCTAGCCCAGCAAAAGACCATGACTTCTGCTTGCCTGTTGTTAATCCCTTTAACAAGGCCATGATATCTGAAACAAGCTTGCATCTTGAGACATGAGAAAATAAAAAACTCTTAGCACTGCAGCTTGCCTTTCACGTGAAAATGCATGTGATAATTAAAAGAGGCATATAAACACTTGCGCCTGCAGTATGTCAGACTAGGGCCTAACCACAGAAATATGTTCTCTTTTTTTTTTTTAAATCCAGAAACCAAAACCAAGTAAGGCTTAGTCCCATGTAGTAACTTTGTAGTATTAACCTGCGTATGGGGAAGAGAGAACTGCAGCTTATTCTTTCTAAAATATGCAATGCCTTTTAAAAAATTAGTGAGATTAAGGGACTGATCAAGAATAGCAAATGTCAAAAGGCAGATACAACTAATACTTTCTATCCAACCCAAATATTATTCTATAAAAGCAACACTTTTAAAACAGTTTTTTTTTTTTTATTTGGTCGGTTGGTTTTTTTTTTTAAAGGCTATATTGGTTAGAATCAAAATAACATAACACAATCTTAGACACATGAAAAGCGCTGATGCAAAAGACAGAAATGCCATTCTTGGGCTCAGAAGACCTGCCTGTCACAATCAGATATTCTGCATTTATGGCTATAAAGATAAAAGCTCAGGATCAAAGTACTGAAGTTTAACAAGTTATAACACATCAGCTGAACCACAGCAAACAAAAAGCAAAGTCATTTAGCTTAACCTCATTCCGCTGAGAGTTACACTGATAAATAAGTTTACACCTGCAGCGAACTAAGAATATGCCTGCATGAGATAACTACTGTATGCTGGCCTGTTAAACATGAGTAACAGGATAAGGAGCCTGGTCCTCAAGTCACTGACCTGCATAAAGAAAGGTGCATCTGGGCTGATTTTGACAAGCTAGATTGTTCGCAGATCGAGGGCTGCTGAAGCCATGAAGAAGGAACACCTCTTGACATATCAGCCTATCCCTGTGACAGCTGCATGGTGAATATGAATGTAATAGTAACACGTGCAAAGTAAGTCGGGAGATAGGTCAGTCAAGGATAAAAACCAAGACTTACTGCTCAGAGGTTTTCTTAAGAAAATAAGACTGTTGTCCACTTCTACTAATCCACTACTAACGCTAGGAACAGAGAGTTATTAAGATGACAGCTACATAAATAAGGTAGAAATTTTTCCAGTTAATAGCTCTGCAGATATATTTGTGATTCTTTGGGCTCCTCAGTTGGTTACATTAAGTAAATTTCCTGTGCTAGAAATTAGTAGATACTGTAATAAAAATCAGAGCGGGTACTGTGCTAACTTCTAACATTCTTTTAGGCGCTCTATACTGGACACCACCCTAAATTTTCTGTACATCTTAAGTTCTAGTATTGTTTTTTTGGGTCTTGGCAATGAACTTTTGCCTTTTCTTTTCCACAACCATGGAAAAAGGGAACCAATTCCCTTCATTAGGACAGCACTTTTCTCTCAGGAGAACAGCACCAACGTGAGACTTCCCCCTGAAAAGACACAGGCATCTCCTGCGCATTACTACATTGCAGGGTGCTCTCTACTCAGTTACTCCTGCCCTCTGACTCTGTAGCCACCTCCCCTTTTTCCCTCTAGTAAGTCCTTTCAATTTGTTTTGAAAAATGCTCACGGAAGAATGGGTTTTCCCTATGGCTATAAGTAATTTCTTTAACAGAAGTTATTTAAAACACTGTCTCCAGCCAGGTAACTCCTTACTCCGCAAATAACTTCACCGATGTCAGTAAAGCTTACTCAGCACAAGAAAAGCACCAATGCTCGACTTCAAACTGTTTTCAATACGTAGGATTGGGTGACGCACAGGAACAATTCGGTTTCCCAAGGCGGGAGTTTGTGCCTCTGAGCACAGCTGTCAAACGAAGAAGAGAAATCCAATATGCATTATCAATCATGAGTGTCTCAAGTGTCTTGTGCAAATCTGTACCCTTTAGAAAGTGGCTAGGAAGCACTAATAAATAAGTATATATAACTCTGAATTGCTTCACTTTGTGTATGGCTGAAATATTTCATTTAGCAATGAATTTTAAAAAGAAGTGTCAGAGAATCTGTGGTGACACAAGGCACATCAAAAGGAGATATTAGCAAAGCCTAACACATCTGTGATCCACATTTCTGGGTTTTTTTGACAGGTATAAGCAAAAGTGACAGCAAAACTGGAGAAAGTCTACTGTAAAATGTAGACTACTTAAGAAATGCTTCTTAGCATGTTTCCTTGTTTCATGCTTAATACAGCAAAAGCACTTTAAATATTCTAGTGCCACAAATTAAAAGCATTAAGAAAATAAAAAGTATTTTACTTTGCAGAGACCTCATCATCCGACTACATCTGTTGCCTTCAGATAGCAATTCCTAAGTCCCATCTGAAATCTGTCGGTCCTTTAGACCTCAGCTTGCCTCTGGCTTGCACCTGTTCTCCCCATAAGCCTTCAGCAGAAAACTCATGCTGCTAACATGTCACATAATTTTTTACCTCTTTGCTACAAGACTTTCTAACATGCCTACCCGTAGAGGCCCAAGCAAGTTGGTTCAGGCCAGATTGGTGCTGGTTTCACCAGTAAAACCTGGAGAAAAAACAATCTGAGTCAGTCCTTCAATCCCACCCTACTTCTAGCAGCAGGCTCACAACCCTCAGAGTGCAGATGACTGGGTTGAAGCCCAGACAAATAAGAGTGCACTTACAGCTTTTACAAAAACAGTAATACTGATGCAAACAAGCACATCCTGTTTCAGCTGGTTTTCAATAGTTACCCAAAAACCTCTGAACTTTGCTTAAACTACGCTTAACTACCAGCCTTGTATTTTGTCTTCCAATTAATCATTTCTCAGTTCCAAAGGTCTGCACCAAAGCTAAAGCAGGGCTTTTCTATTCCCCAAAGAAGCAATATGCAGCCACCTCAATTATCAGCTGCAAGAGCTAAACCTTTCAGACTTAGTTGATGAACCAGATTATGACGCCATTTTGTTTAAAAGAAATTATTTTTTTTCATCTAAAACCAAAGAGCTACAAGTTCTAGTAGTAGTTCTGTTTTCTGTCCATCGCTTGTTATCTTTCCTCATGTTTGCTTGTCCTATTTCAAACTTCTTGGGATTTACATTCCCAAGGAGGGGGGAACAGCTCAGTTAAAAATTACTTTCAGTGGTCCACTAGAAGATTTTTTTCTCATTTATGCTCACTGTAAGAGAGAAATACATATTTTCTTATGATTGTGAACAATGTGTCCTATGTCTGTTCACAGAATTAGTTACACACTATTTCCCTCCTCCTCAGTCTGTTTCACTTTGAAGTTCTACTGTTGCAGGAGCAGTTACTACACATCATTCAGATGAGAAACTCAGGTAAAATGCAAATCCTGCAACAAAGCACTTAGACAGCAAAATGGGTACAAACATGTAGTACTTTCCATCATTAATAGGTGTGGAGGTCTAAATGCACGCTCCAAGGGTCAGATGTTCACTATATATTTTCATTAGATTGCATGGTTTCAGAGGCGGAAATGCAAGGCTACAGGACTGTGACAATGCAAGAAGGTGGCCTTTTCCTGTTCAACAGATGACATCAGTCTCCAGCTAAAACTACAGCAAGTGTTGATCAAGAGACTTTCAGGTTTAATTGCCTGTAACCACAAGCAGTACAAACCACAGTAGGAAGTCAGTTAATGAACTTGCAACAAATGTAACAATTGCTACCAAGACAAAATTATGAGGCTGTTTTAAATAACAGTACTCCTTCCTTCCTGCATTACTTACGCTTTCTCCTGATACAAAAATTTACAGGCGCTTTTTTCACCTCCAGTCTCTAAGATTTTCACAGAAATAAAGGTTTGGTCCAGCACCCACTGATGTCAGAGGAAGAGACAAATCAGACCATAAAAAGAGGAAAATATCCAGGTTGTAAAATGTCTGTTCCGACCAATTTAGTGTCTGGCTTTAGCAGTTTTTAATGACACCAACAAGAGCCAAGAACAAAGGCTCCTGAGGTGGAGACTTGGCAGGTATCATAACCACAGACAAGGATGGGTTTTGTGTAGTCTTAATTCTCTGTGTACTTATCATCGTGAACTCTGTTCACACACTGCGACCTATTTATGCTCCTTCAACAAAACAGACCTTGAAATTCTTTTTTTAAAAAGAAAAAAAAATCAGAAAATATTACATCACTTCATCCTATCTTCTCTTAGCTACAAAAGTTTCTGGTTTGTTCTCTCTACGTACCTGAATACGTGCCTAGTACAACCATAAAGCCAAATTTAGGAGTTTGTGTGTATATGTAATTTACACGCATATGTAAGTTTGCATATTTGTAAATGTTTCTCACCTGCAGATGTGTATACAAACACCTATTTATTAGCAGAAAACCACCTACAGACATCTCATTTATTTGCTCTCTCTGTGGCCATAGCCAAAAAGTAATAAATGTAGGTTCCCAGAGCTTTATCTTAAGCAAATCTGTCATTATTAGGTCAAGTTCAAAGAGGAAGGCAGCCAACAGGTCAAAAGAAAAAAAAAACCATAATATTTTGATTGGCCTTTTCATTGTTTTTGGAGAGCTCCCGAATAACACACTGTACAAGAGACAGCTACCGATTGTTTTGTTTCACTGATATTAAAAGCTGATTTCAAGGGTAGCAACCATTCTGTCCAGAAAATAAATTATTACAATAATTTCCTGTCAAGAGTTGTCTCCTTTTTTATACTTCATTTTCCTTGAGTGATAAGAAAGCACTCATTTTAATTTCTCGTGCATTAAGAAAATTCTGTCTTAAAGCCTACATTCACATTGCATGGGAAAGAACATGTACTTTTTTGAATGCAAGATCATTATTGATCGCACTGCAAAAATCAGCAACTGCCATACACTTCATATCCTTCTCTAAAATCAAACTTACTTTCAGAACATACCTATCAAATTCAGGACCCCAGCCTCATTCAACTGTGCAAAGAGACAGCTGACTAAAGAAAGCACGCGGCAAAACCATCGAAGAAACCAACAGTCCATACGCAGCACGAGTTCATATGCTTGTGCCGCATGTTAAGAACCAGAACTAAGGGAAATGCTGAACACACAGCCCAGTACCGCAGCGCTTTCTAGATGAGGCTGACAAGTCTCCTCTTGCACTGCAGGGTGTCCCGCTCTGGGTTCTGTCCACCGGCGGCCGCTCACCCCTGCCATCAGCAATCACTTCGGACAAAACCAGAGGTAACAAAGGAGAGGAAAACCTGCAGATTCTAATACAGGTGGTGACTTGCACAGAAAAATCAACAAAACCGCCCCCAAAGCGAAAGAACTACTGTGATGTCGTCTGTGCTTATACTGTTTCTTGGGATATTCTAAAAGCATTGGAACTCTCACCCGTCAACAGCCACATACAGCCTTTTATGTAACCCTCCGATGAGCCGTGTCGCATTTTTTCCCCCATGATGCAAGCAGCCATAAATAGATGTGGGAATCCAAAAATATTAAATGAGTTTTGTGGGATTTGTTTTCTTTACTTAAAAAGGGAGGAAGGATGAAAGAGAAAAAAAAATGAAATCATACAGTGCAATATATTTAATTACATTTAGAAGTGTCTGGGAAAAAAAAGAGAATGATCCGAACAAATTTAGCATCTGAAACGAAATCAAGAGTTTTACAGCACACCAAAATAAAACCACACAGAAGTACATAACTGTCCCAAAGCCAGAGTACAGGATGTGTGTTTACTTTATGTAGAAACCATTATTGCACACAGACATTGATATCTATTAATTAGACATGCGAATATAGTTTTTCCCTTCTATTTGATCTACAGCCACTCAGAAGAAAAAAAAAATACAAAGAATTTGACTAGCTTACAGACGCTGTTGCCCCGTGCTTGCTCTGAAATGGTTTGCTTTTCTTTCATCAAGAAAACATCCCAAAGTCACATATATCTTGATAAAATGTATTTTTATACAATCTCCAGAAACTTGCTGGTCTTCTTGCATATTTTGTTTTTCACTAACTACTTTTTACAGTCTGAAAAACAAAGAATCAGGAAATTTCTAAAAATTCTGTGAAAATGGTAACTTAAATCATAAAATCTCTCCAGACAAACACTTTCTTCACAAAACAGAAATAAGCATCCTGCCATATTTACTGTTGGTTTATTTGTTTTATAATTATAAATTTGAGCAGTGAAAATAAAAAATACAAAGCTTCCTATATCTGCTTTGTAAAGAAAGCCCCAGAGAGAAAGATTCATCTTGAGATCTCCAAGTACTTCTATTGTCCAAGACTTTATACTTTGACTTAACAATTAATGATTTTACAGAGTTTTTACTAAACAGATTACTTTTACTACTGTAACACAGGCAAAATAGTATTGAACTTTCATTTATTGGAAGTATGTTAGGAAACAGAATTGGTAATACCCATGCCACTGGTTAGATTTCAAGTCATTTCAGTTGAGAAAATATTTTTCTCCAAAATTTGAAGCATACAATTGCTAAAGAACTTGGAAAGTCTATGATATCACAAGTATCACTGAAACTTTGATTCAATTTAATATTGATATTTCATTTATATTTATGTTGAAACTCTGGCATACAAATATAAAATTCTGTTTCTAACAATATGACAGTTAGAAGAGTAACATATTAAACAAAAATCCTAGAAAATATATGTCTGCACGTATAAAAGTGATCACTATTCTAAGTTTCCAGACAAAATGCAAGGCACAAAATAAGCAATGCACCATTACCACTAAAAGTAAAGCCTATTATATCCTTTCTGCTACAACCTGAGTACATGTCCAGAAAAAAATGTACACAATCTTTTTCATGCAAACGTTTTCAACTAGGATTAAACACTGCACATTTCACTTTCCTGTTTCTTGTTTAGTGAGCAGAAATAGACTGCTTTAAAAGCAGAAGCGTTCAATCCAAGTAGAAGACAAGTGTTCCATGTTTTTCAAATAAAGCTCCTAGTCTGAATAAAGGAAAAATTGTAATCACTTTGCTCAGTTAAACCTGTACATTTAAAAAATATTTCTGGACAGGAGCTTTGAAAATGATCTTTCTAATGTTTGTAAGAAACAAAGGTGGTCTAAACAGAGGCCTTTTTTTCTCTGTAGGCGTCCTTTTCCATTAAAAACAGGCCTTCCAGTTCAAGACCTGCCGAGTGAAGAAAAATATGCTGCCGTCACTCAGACTTTATGTACTGTTTAAGACTTAATGCCTGTGAGCTGTCAAAACACAACCTTTCAAATCTTCAAACCAAACAAAAAAAAAAAGAGACATTCACAGACACCTTTGGGCTCACAAGGGGAGACCTGGTTTGCATCAGAGCTGGCACAAAAGCCTTTTGCAGTGGACAATTCTCTTACATGGTTAATAGCCTGAAAACAACAACATCCCCCAAGATACTCATTAAGGAGATAACACTGCAAGCTTGAAAGTCCTTGTGGATTAATATTTTTATTTTGGTTTAGTATCAAACATTTCTACTGCGCACTTTGGCTACAGCCCAATGCTGCCCTGGTACCTGTTCGCGCTGTGGGTGGCAGAGAGGGGCTCTCCACCCGGAGCAGGCAGTGTCCTGCAATGCCTCAATGCACAAACACCCCTGGCCCTTCCCCTCCTACTCCCAGCAAAGGAGGGACAGGGAAGCTGAAGGTCCCCAATACTGACCCCTACAACTAAAGCGTACGTGTGCACACACACACTCCAGGCCCTTGCGCTCCCTCCCTGCCACACAGGTTGCCTTGGTCAGCTGCTGTTAGCGGGACCCTGCAGCTGTGCAACTGCCACCTCACCAGGATGCTGGGCTAAGTCACATTTCTCCACTCAGCTCTAGTCCCACAACTCAAACAGCTGATGCAACAACAGAAAAACGGCACCTTTACTGAGTTAGAAATTGTTTTCAGCAGAGTGTGAGGCATTCCAGAGCCCAGCTACAAATTACTATGCTGAGCAAATTAGGTGAGAAGCTTCTTCGCATATGTGCCCAAGAACCTAAAAATGGCTCTACCTGAGTTATACCATAGCAGTTCCCCTTTTGCCCTGCACTGGCCCATTTGTGTCTGAAAAAGCATCTTTTACAACTAGATCTAGACAACCAGTGCTAATGACTCAGTGAAGCACCATTACTGATCTGGGATTTATGCCATCATTTTTCAGTCAAGACTGATTAAAGAGATTTGGCAGAACTGCAAACATAATTCAGGATCTCTGGCACTGTTTAGAAAACTGCGATCACAGCTTCACATGTATTAAGGCTGGTGGCCATCTGCAAAATTTCATGCTGATGCAGCCAAAGAACAAATATTCAGCCAGCCATTTGAACTGTGGGTGAAAAAGATGGGTGGAAAAAGAAGAAAATAAGATCCAACAGAGTATGATTAAGCAAATACCCTGTTCTAGAGAGGCTAAAACTCCAGCATTAAAAATAGACACTCTGCAATGCTGTCTCAAGTGTTGCATACACATTTTATAACACCAAAATATTTTTATATTAATAAATTAAAAGCCAAGACTTCTAGTAAAAATATAGACAACTGGTTTTGATACATCACACCTTAAAATAATAATTATTTAAATGTCTTATCAAACTGCAATGTTTCTCCTCCACACTTCCTCTTTCCTTTCGACTTTGCCTGAAATCAGTTCTCCAACAACAGGAGCAAACCCACATTGCTTCAAGCATTCTTCTGGCACCAAGAAATAGAATCGGGGTATAAAGTTAATTAAAAGTGCGATATTAAAAGCTGTGGTATCAGCAAAGCGAAGGTGCAGACAGCAGCAGATTTTCTGTGACTCCTTACTAGAGAACTTGTCTCCGCTTCCATCTGAAAGCCAACATCTAGCACTCTGAATATGGAAATTCAGTTAAAGCCTGGAGGTCGAAATGCTGCCAGCAACAGATTTCAGATTCAAGCAGATGGAAGAGACAAACTCAAGCTCCAACAGGTAGGAACTACTGCTGCTACGTGGGGCTTCGCCTTCCTCTGGAGGGTTTTCACACAGTTGTTAGCAAATCTTTTTCAGAGGAAAAGTAGGGCAGTCAGCCTGACAGTGCAAACAGATGACAGTATCACATTTCAAAAGCCTTTCAATGTGTTGCATGTCCCTCTGATCATCCCCCTCCCCACACACATTTTCCGGTAAAAATCATCTTCATGGGGGCATCACATACCTCCCACTCCAGCTTCATGCCTGTCCTGTTCTCCAGAGAGGAGACCACTCCCTTACTACTCATCTTACAAACTTTGCTCATCATGTGTGTCATTTCAAAGATTTCCACACTTGCCATCGCTGCCAGGGACAACTCTCCTCTTGGGCCTAAACCCTGCCCTCATCTCCACCCCTGCTAGCACCACATACTGAATGTTGCAGAGGAACTAAGCATCCGATAAATGCAACGTCATACACAACCGTCAGTACCAAAATACCATTTTCAAAAGTAAATGTGGCAGAAGAGCTGGTCTCTGGAAAAGAACTTTTCTGAGCATCTGAAGCACGCTGAGCCAGAATATCAGGTCGAACAGCATGTGGCAGAGTTTCTTAGTGTAAAATCAGAGGGACAAGAGCTGGGCTGCCACAAGAAGAGAAGCGTTATGAACCATTATGGTATTTTGGTAAATACGGACACATCCTATTACAGATATAGGCGTGGTCTCTTTTTCTCACACAAATCTTCACCAGATGTTTTTTTAAGAATATTCAAATGAATGCCCAAACCCATGCAAAAACCAAAACCGAACTACCCAGCCATAAAAAGGAAACATGTAGCTTTATCTTCCTTTCTAACCTTCAGCTATCTCCCCATTACCTTACTCACAGCACCTGCTCTCAGCCCTGTGCAACATGTCATTTAGGAGGAAACCAGGTCTACACCCAGATTACTTCCAACCACACAAACCACAACAGGAAAGCACAAATATATCCTGCATCATTTTATCATCTCATTCCTGTCTGCAAATAATAACCTCAGAGAAATGCAAGACTCATATTACAAAGAATCCACACTAAAAAAGCGAACAACAACAACAAAAAAAATCTTTCTCCTATAGTTACTCACCTGCACAAGGCATTTAAACACTATTAACCAAACCCTTCCTCAACACACACCCACTCACCTGGTAAAGGGGTGCAACAGCTGTTCAAAAATAAACAGGGAGGCAGGTGACTGGATGAGGAAGGGGGCAGACTTCCATTTGACAGCCTGGGAAGGCTTACACAGTAGGAACGACGGGAAGCAGCTCTTCAGAGGCAGAGGCTGCTCCTCTGACTAGAACCAACTCTCATGTTGCCTAGTCTGGAGGAGGATAGAGTTGTTTCTTACTCGTGGGATGCTACCCAGTTATTTTGGTTCAGTAGCAAACAAAAAACCCCTTCCACCCAATATACCATGGTACTCAGAGCTACCTGACAGAAAGGACTACAAGCCAACATTTTAGTAATGCATCAAAGCTCCAGCTTCAACACACAACAGTCAGAAGAGTCTCACCTTAAAAAAATATCCTAACTAAGCGGCCGGTCACAAGTAAAAAGCTCTTTATTTGGGCCAAGACAGAAGAAATTGGTATGTATCTTGCAGCTGATGGAAATGGGAAAAGTTGGAATCACGACTGCGGATTACCAACAACAGGATAACAAGCCATTTCCTTGGTGTCAGCGGCTTGTTGAAGACAGTCAATTGAGCAGCCATGGTTTTATTTTTAAGTCACCTTTCTTCCCCTCTGGAAATTAACTACATTTGCATATTTCTTTCTACCCTCAGGGTAACCATTAAAGAAGTTTTAATATTAGTAATCATCATCACTAAAATCAAAGCATCTGAGACAGAGTATGTTAGGATAACCACGCAAAGTGAAATATTGTTTCTATATGCGTCGCCTGCAATTATAGTTTTCTTTGATTTAGGGTTCTTTAGTAGTCAATATGGGAACCTCATGTTTCTCTTTCAGGTTTTGTTTTTTCCTGTTGTGCTGTAGGAGGCTGAAAGTACAGCAAATTCTTATCACTTAAAAATTCTACATGGCCTCTGTACTGGACCTAACTCACACAGTGCCTTGAAGGTACTCCTTTCAAGCATTAGTTCAGTATTTTGAAAATTTATTGTGCAGAGGGCTGCTTCTCCTTTCATTTTCTTTCTGAGAAATGCAAATCTCCCAATTTTTAGACTTCTGGGTGCTTTCACTTTCTGACTGCTAATTCTGTTAATTCAGTAGTACCAAAGTTCCCTCAGAGTTCATAGTTCTCCTTCCTTTTTTCTATTTTTTCTTGGTTTTTTTTCTTCTTTTTTCAAGTCATGCTTCTTGTCATTCTCTAAGTTATGCTCTCATGATCTTCAATCGTAATTCTAGAGCGTCGTTCATTATCTCCTCCTCACCAGCTACATCATAAAAATAATGACAGATAAATGATACTTTCCCTATCTTCTCCACAAATTAATGTCAAGGTCTTTTAAAGTCTGTTTGCCTAGAACTCATACATATGGCTTTTTCTAATCCTGCCAAACTTTCACAGACAACCCATGCCTCTCAACTTGTGCTCTGCAAGTAGCCTTTCTGTTCCGGTGTACCTCTTGCCACCTTCATGCCTTCACTGTTTCAAATGGTCTCAAGTCTAGTCTAGCCCTAACATGCAAGCATAACTGCAGCAATGAGGAAAACGGGGCCATTGGAAAAGATCCACATTTCCTTCTACTTATGGAACTAACACTTATATTTTCTTTTTTATTCCCCAAGCTCTTGACACTTTTTAGGTGAACTGAAGCTCTCCTCCTTCCAGAGCCACATAACATTACCCTCCCTGGAGGCATATGTCTTCATGGGCTCTCCAACCTAGCTGCTACACAACAAACCAAAAAAAAAAAAGGGCAAGAACATAGATGGATTTTTAACACTTCTTGCCTCCTCCAATCCTTAGACGTGACAGTTTAAATTAGACCAACTGTTGGCAAGCTCTAATTTATAAATCTCAGTAGCAGATCCCAGATGGAAGCTACCGGGGTACACTGCGCTCTCAGGACCTCAGAATGCTTCTGGGAGGCCATGCGTGATGACAGGGAGGGTCACAGCACTGGCTACAGGAGCAGCCTGAAATTAAAGCCTTCCCATGAAACACCTCACTCAAAACCTCTTGTTCAGAGACTGTATAGCTCCTGATACTGCTATGCTGCAGAAATACCACAAAATGGACTTGTTTGAATTTCACTAATTCTTCACTTTCTAAAAGTTCCAGGTAGGTGCAATACATACAGATAATGATGTAGGCATCAAACTGGCATCCTGTGTATAATTTTGCACCATGAATCCCTAAGACAGTGAACCATATACAATTACACAAATACAGACATATTTAGAACCCCATATAAAAGTGCGGTTTGCCCATCCTTATAATCACTGTGAAGGGCCTCAGAGAAACCCAGAAACAGAGATTTTGTAGAACCTCCAACAATTATTCCCTCAGGAATCACTGTTCTTTCTGATTATTTTACCCAAGTCTCACAATACTCAGCCTTTTCCTGAAAGCCTCAGGTCCTTGAAGCATGTATTACACATAGGTAAGACAAAACCTTTCACCTTATCAGACCAGAATAGAGCTTGCAAACATGCCTCAACAAGTCAACTCGTAAAGAGGGCAGGATGCATGTTAGTTCTTCAATACTATTCACATGCTCAAAAAATTGAAAGACATGAGGGTTTTCGGAAGAGCAGAATATGATGTGACCACACAGCATGCCATTTTACTCAATATTATTGAATGGGGACCATCAAGATCGGAAGCTGCCTCAAAGCTCCCATAGCTGGGAGACAAAGATTAAGTCTATGGCAAGGATTGTTTGAACAACCCTAACGATTTTGAGGTATTGCTGTGATTTCCAAATGCCCAAGGTTGATAACACTACTGCCACACACATTCCCTGACACCCTTTTTTAACTGCTGCATGTAGAAGTTAGGCCTCATGACCTCCTTTGTTCAAGAGAGGATTACTCATGACCTTATTTTACTTGAGACATGACCACCATGGCTTCTCCTAAAAGAACCTTTCACTGGATTCCCACAACCAGTTTCAAAGAAGTATTTCCCTTCCCTTCCTACCAACCTCACCCATAAAGCTCACCAGGTGCCTGTCCCAAATGCAAATTTACAGAGTAGGAAGTAGGAAATGGAAGGGGGGAAAAGGTGCACTTACAGCAAAATAAATATCCGCCCTCAGACTGAAAGTTCTCAGGAGCACCCTCGCAGAAGAACTACCGTACTACTGTGTCTCTCTCCAGCCCCAACCTGTCAGACGTGGTGTGGAAGGGAAGACAGGTTCCAGTGATAACTCCTGGGACGAACTATCCTGCTCACAGACACACGTCAGCACAGAGGACTAGGTTGTTTTCCTTCTTTCTTCACACAGCAGCAGATACCCCAGGAGGAAATGCATGCTGGGGATTTTAACACTCCAAAGCTAGACAGAAGATCTTCAAAGCAACCCTGGACTGCTACAGCAAGATGGCAATACAACAGCACTCTGCTGTTCCAAGATTAAGACCTAACATGTTACTTTCCTAGCTGCAGTACCCTGAGTTAACTCTGAGGTAAGGGAAACCAGGGGAAAACATGCTTTTGTCCCTTTAGAGCAACAGGAGGGAAACAGAACAAGGAGGCAACATAAGAGAACCACAGAAATAAAGAATTTCTGTTCCTATGCCAGGTCTTAAGCCACTGAAACATCTATGTGAGACATGACATTTACATAACAAAACAACAGAGTTTTTCACTGCTCTTCGTGAGAAGGGAAATCACACTAGAAAAACACTGATCCTCACAATTCGTTCCCCACTAATTGTCTCTCCATGTACCTGCTTTCTGCTAGGACCGGAGAGCAGTGTTTATAGAGCAGCTCTCAAAGTCTCCTGTGCATAGGAACTAGTCTAACTGCTGAGCTGCTTCTACACAGCAGAGCAGAAGCTTCCACTCCACCAGCATCTCTTCTCCTAGGGCAATATTATCCTCCTGAGAAGTAACAGGCATTAAAAAGCAGCACAGTACACGTACAAAGAGCCAACAGTGAGCCTGTGATGACTTCTAATGGCTTTATTTACACCTCACCTGTCCATTTCTAGCAGCACGCTCATTTCACCTGTCAGATTTTAATACAATTGCTCCGTTCACATCCAAGCCTGCAGGGTGCTGAAGTTCCCAGTTTCTGGCAGCACCTGGACACTTACCTCTCTACTGTAGCTGGGCTATACCTGTGCTGTACAACAGAACTGCTGAATATTTTATGTAGGCATGTTCATTCAATATATTAATTAGATATTTAATCTGAAGTGTTCTCAGAATTGAATAGAGCACACACATCCAAAACTCTCATTGCCGATTCACTCACTATAGGAGCTTTCACATAGATTTCTTGACTGACTGTATTTTGCTGTGCTCTATAAAAAGAGAGTATATAACCTTCTGGTCATAACAGATTGCTTGCTCCCAGCTGGAAAGCCTCTTGGGAACACAGAACTGTAACCTACCATTAATATATTAAGTACAGAACATTTCAGACACCATGATGCAGAAATTGCAAACAAAGATAGAAAGCTATGTGTGAACCTCATGTAGAATTAGCAAGGCTTGTTCCATACCCACCTCTAGCTCAAGTGAAGTTCATGTTGGAAGCCTGTGTCTCAAGCACTGCTACTGCAGCCATTAGTACTTCCAGCAGAAATATAGTTCTTACTGATACTTCTTGGAAAGGGTAATTTCACTAAAATATAGATTGGGTCAAACTAAGAGGAAAAAATAACTATTCTTGGGTAATCTGTGCTCGCCAAATGAAACATATTGTAGAAAAGATTCGATCAGAGCATATGTAGTTTTCTCAAGTCTTGTAAACTTGGTAAGAGGAAGTCTGTCTATTACTTGACGAAAAAAACCAAACTAATTAATGCAGACCACTTAGATGGCAGCACCCATGCATTTTGAGTTAGTGCTCAACAAATGTTTCCTCGCAATTGTTTGGGAAAGGTACATTGCCTGGGGAGAGAAAGAGTTTTGGTATACATCAAAGCAAAGATGCGCTTCAACATTTCCACCATTGTTACCAAAAGGGGAAGAGTAGGAAAGCCTCTGTTTACATTGAAAGTAGATCCTTGCTACACAAGATTTCCCCCATTTTCTAACAGACTAGTCACATGCCGTCACTAGTCCCACGTTATTTTAAAAACCTTATATATGCCACTGCATGCCAAACATTATGCTGTTCTGTCACTGTGAATAGCTGAGATACATAGGTTCACATGAAGTGAATGAACAGTTTGTAAAGCACTTTGTAATCCTTCAGCGAGAGAGGAGCACTCAGAAGGTGGGACTGGTAGCACCAGCCACTACCTGTAACTATGGCTGCTCACCACCATTCTTCAAAGACTGCTGTTTTCAGTTGCTTATATTTTCCCAAAGTGTGTGCCCAGAAATTTTTCATGCTGAGTGTTTGCCTCAGACTGATTTTTCAAGAATAATCATTAGTTTCATGTAAAACAGTTCAGCTACCACCAACAGTAAAGGCTAAAGAAAAAATGTTGTGCATAAATTTAAAAACCAACAAAGCTGGCAGTCTCTCTATCCTAATCCTTTAAAAAGTCACAGTAAACACACATCCAGTAGAGACTCACTCACATCTGAAATCTCCAAAGATGCCAAAAAACTGAGTACTCTTGATTTCCACAGGTGACCTAACTGCACATGCACTGCACTACAGGCAGACTCACTGCTCCAGCCCAAGGGGTTCGTAAAACACTTCCTTTTAATAATCACTCAACATCAGTTTGACTGAACATTGAACTGAGTCAACAAAACCTGTATCTCTAGGACAAGCCTTCAGGAATAAGAAAGAAATATCAAATTCAAAAGCACAGGGGTTAAAATGGCCAAACTGAAGGAGTAGGAAAAGAGGTAACAGATCTGAAGAGCAATACTGGCAAAGTTGGCTGGCTTAAAAAAAAATGAAGGTGTCAGAAGACCAGGACTGAGGTTTGGGGGTAGAAATAAGGTCAGAAATTACTTGGCTAGGAGGAATCATTGCAATAAAGCGCTGAGGAGCAGGCAGGTATGGGCAGACCAAAGAGACTGGGCAAGTAGCATAAGGAGGAAAACCAAGGGTGACAGCCTAAGCTGCTGCAAGGGGGCTGGGAACCAGCTGTGGGATCAGGAGAGATACTGGACAGAGACTTCAAGGGAGAACCAGCCGCCTTCTGCAGAAAGAGTAAAGTATCAACTAGCTTGGGGTGTCTGACTCGAGACATCCATGATTCAACTTTGGAAGTGTACAGTCTTTTATGTAATATATGCAGGAATAGCTGGGAGGGCTTAGCAGTTCTGTGAGACAGAAACTATATCTTAAATCACGCACCCAAAACCTGAGAAATACTGTACTGAGCAATGGCAAAAGGACAATTTTTAAAGACTTGCCTTGTACCACACAGGAACTGTGGGGATGGCAGGGTTGTGTCCCAGGCCCCTGGAAGGATGAAGCTCTCAATTAGAAAACAACCTTGTCTTCCTCTTCCTTCAATTACCTGCTTTGGTTGCTGTAAAACTTCCAATTTCCGCAACAAATAAAGCTTTTACACTCACTGATGTCTTTTACTGTATAGTTCATCCTCAGATTAGGCCCCTCCTGTGCATTAAATAGAAAAGTAGATCACCTAACTAAGGATTTAGCATAATTGCAATCCATCAGGTCAAACTGTGGTTCCACGGATTGCTCTTTTAAGACAGCTATTTTGTCAGCAGTGTAGGTCATTTGTGGTTTAAAGCGTTGTCTTCGTGTCTATAACTGTCTTGTTTGTATGGGGCAGCATTGCTTTCCATTCAGCATGGAACCAACAGTGCCGAACACTTCCTGCAGTCCCAGAAATGGTGACGGACAATCCACCCACATTTTGGCAGATCACTAGAAAACCTCAAGGACTATGTTCATCCATGTTTCTAGAAGTATGCAACTGTACAGCAGAGCAAGTTCACAAGTCCACAGGGAGTTAAGTGTCACACAACACTACCTCCTAGGTTCCAGCTGTGACACCAAATTTTAAACATTGCTAGATGTACATGACTGTTCTACGGATACTATTGTCTACCGGTCTCATATTAATCATTGCTATATATGTCTGTGTGATACTGTACAATTCTGAACTTTAAAAAGTGACCCATAAAGACTGGGAGGGATAAGATACCCACGGTATAATTCTCCCACGCAGATAATGCCCATACTCACAAAGCAGCTGAGAAATGCTCTACAAGCTTCTGGACGTGGACAGGAAGACTTACCCCAGGTTTTACATTTTATATGTATCATCTTCCACAAGACAATATGCAAGCAGCTTTTTTTAAACACACACTGCAATGTTCAATAAATTCTGATATCTGCAGAACTGTTATCAGAATTAGCAACGCACTAACACTTATTGTTTTATGGTAAAAATATAACAGAAGAATGGCGCACAGAGCTCAGTAAGTAGCGCTGGTGACTGAAGATACAACCAGGTTGCCATTCAAGTTTACAGCCTCCCAAGCAAAGTCAATGGACCAGATCAAGTGAACTCCCTTCAGAAATGTCAAACCAACAGTTTAAATTAAGCCACTGAACTTTGCACTAAAGTTGCTGAAGCGCAGGCACGTATTTTGTTCCACCTGCCCTGCTGTGGGAGGCAGTAACTTCCAGCCTAGTCAAAGTAAAAAGTAGCTACAGGATCAAAAGAACTGTTGGTGGCAAGACAAAATGCAGCAAGATGCAGAGAAATCCAGGTGGGTAAGGAAGGGGGGGGGGGGGAGGGGTGTGTGTGTGGAAAAAAAGAGAAAAGAAAAAAAAAAATCTTTAGAGGGTCTAATTAATAACTACTTTATTCTGAGCAACACTGAAAAAACCCACAAGTTGTTTTTTGAAGGAGCACTATGAACAATTAGAGGCTTAGCAAACTATGCAAAACTACTCCCTTAACACTGGTCATCACAAAGAAAATGTAGAAAAAAGAGCTGGAAAAAGAACAGAGGAGACTCCAAGCAGGTAGGTATTTTTAAGACACCTTACACAAAGCAATTTAATTCTTCAGTCCTATTGTAACTCTCAAAGGCTGGACAATTCTTGAAAAATTCTTCTAAAGCCTGAATCCAAGATTCAGACTGCCAAGGGTTAAGGCTTGAAACAAACACAAACCAGAATTACAGAAGGATCCAATGCCTAACACTAGCAGCAAGCCCAGCACTGCCCTTTCCCCAACACAGTAGATTTAACGACAGAGAATGAGTGGAAGAACAAATTCTCAGCAAATCTAGTATCCTCTATACCTCCCACTGTTAGCCATAATTTCTACCTTACAGACTGGGCCTACTCATCGCAAGGAGAAATTCCAGGCATCAAATTTTTTCAAAGCACAGTTCATTTTGCTTGTATGTGCTTCCATAGCTGGAAGGAAGTTACAGAAAACGCAGTGATACAGCAGAGTACCACCAGGTAAAGCAGCTATGCAATCACAGAGTTAATCTGGCCGCCTTAGCCATGTAAAAAAGGAAGG
The DNA here is from genome assembly GCF_949628215.1 of Phalacrocorax aristotelis. Lineage (NCBI taxonomy): Eukaryota > Metazoa > Chordata > Aves > Suliformes > Phalacrocoracidae > Phalacrocorax > Phalacrocorax aristotelis. Next base: position 72,872,247 of record NC_134276.1, on the reverse strand, counting down.
AACTGAGCATGTGCAGAGGCATTCACAGGCACTGATTTTATTTGTAGAACTCTGTGGAGTTTGCTGCACTGCAATAAGGGTACCTTAGCTATAAGCCGCCCCTCGGAATTGAGCTGTGCTGCTTCCAAAGATTTGCAAAATCTGTACATACACTATATTAGTCATATGGTGGAAAGAATAATTACTCTTATAAAAGTTTAGATGGGTGGTAAAGAGTATTATTTTCTTCAGCAAGATGAAAATAGCCTTGCTTGTGAGAGCAGACAACACCAACTTCTTTACAGCATCTTATCTAGCAATGGGAGTTAGCAACACGCAAACACGGTTCCAGGCTGTCGGCTGCAGGTTTCCATTCAGAGTGGCACAGTCCCACTCGCTTCCCATATGCTCAGGTTCAGGATGCATCTGCCAGGGAAGCCCAGCCCTAAAGCCTAGCCCCTGGTTTTGCACTCTCTCCAGGCACACCCCACCTGGAGCTGCGGGTTCAGAACTCATACATTTTTTGCAGAAACAACACCTTCGAAGTGCTCCACTGGCAAATGCTATGAAACACAGATCAGAAACGCACTAGATGCATTTTTCTGTCACTCTCTCTGCTCTGTCCTGTACGGGCCATCTGCTCATCCGCTCATCCCCTCCTGCTCTTTCCCCTTCACTTTCCTCCTCTGTATCCACACTGCTTTTCTCCCATGCTCTCCCTTTTCACCTCGCTCAGTTTCCTACTCCACAAAATCTGTTCTGTCTGCAACAAACTGGAAGAACAGAGCTGGATTTAGAGAGCGTCATCTCTCACACAACAGGCTTCTCTGTTAGCATGGCAGAGCAGTAAACCACAAACAAGACGCAGGCCTTCATGAGAAATGCAAGGACATCAGAGGGGTCACACTCTTATGAGAGGGCCAGGCCTACACATAACAGCTCAAGAATGTTAACATCTTCTTCAATATATCCTGCTGATTTCATACAAGGTCTTAGCAAATCTCACTGCTGTATGCAATGAGCACTTTTAGTGAATACAAACACACATTCACAAACCTCAGCAGCAGAGAAATCCTTTGTCATGTATTATAAGCTGCTCAGAAAGCCTCCACCTAAGATCAAGATCTCAAATTGCCTGGAGATTGGGGGAAAACCATGTTATGCTCTCATATTTCATCCAGATGGTTTTAGCTAAGTTAGGATGTACCTTGGTACGTCAATTTCTCTATTTACTATTTATTGCGTATTTGCTAAAAATATCATAAATTCAAGAAATTCACATTCCATGGAAGTATAAACAGCCAGGGACAGCCTTCTTGCTGAGCGACTACACTTTACTGCAGCTTTCAAATGTGGTTTTTTTTTTCAAGAAATGCTAACATATTTCTGCAGAGCCAGCACCTGCCTTTCCTCTGTGAGGGACAGAAAAGAGGCTGGCTCAGTGGGCTGGCAGAAGCAGAAGCACGACGTCCACCTGTGCTGGCCGATGCAACGTCATTAACCCCAGTTTCTGAAACAGGGATAATACAGCAGTAACTGCCAGGGAAGCCTGCCTTCCATTACCTCGTGCACACCTCCCTTACTGCGTGCCTTACAAACCACAAAAGCCGCTATGACCCTACCGCTCCCCTGTGCAGCCGAGACACACGCCCTCCTCTCAATCATGTCCTTAATTTCCAAACGTCCCTGTTATTTTCCTAACTTCACGTGGTCCATTCTCAACCTGCTCTGCCTCGGCTGTTCTTTGGTGTAGCCTCGCGTGCTGCCGGTCTGTGGCGTCCCTTCCCTTTCAGGAAGCAGACCACTACAGAGAACGGAACGTGGGAAGCAAAGGAAGGAGAGCAGCGGCAGCGGTAAGTGGCAGTGAAGCAGGAAAGGGAAAATCCTCCTTTTGTGTGAAAGCCGGAAGAAACAACTTCACCCACAGTAAAGAGCTTATCACATTAGGTTAAACAGCAATAGGTATGATTTAAACACACTTGAAGCTACGTCTATCTGCCCGACTCATGTGGATGAGGTAGGTACACCCCAAACCTTTCCTCTTCCAAGGTCAACAACATTTTCTACCAACATTTCTGCAAAGGATGTCTGTTTGAGATTTAGGTAGATAATCCAACAATAGAGAGGAAATTCAGTCTGTCAGAAAAGAAACAGGAAGGGAAGTGACAAGCAGAAGCAAAGAGCACACAAGACAGAGCTCTGAGCTATGCTGCCCAGGTTATTTGACCCCCTATCTCTCGTCAAGCACAACAGGCAGAGGTTTTGAACTTCATCTCCAAGCAAGGCAATTTCTCTCCACATCCAGGCAAGAAATGGGGAAGTTTTTTCCAATAAAGGGGGTTAGAGAGGTATTCTTGTATTCTAAAGCGGCATCTAACGTACTAGCAATTAGGTAATTAAAGTTTGCTGTAACAAAGCACATGCCAGAAGCCTGAACTAAATCTTAACAAAGGAACAAGAACCAAAAAGGGATCCTTGGCCGCCTTATTTTATTTCCTAGTTCCAGTACAACAACACAGAGATTAAGAAGCCCAGAACATATAAGAAACAGAGCAGCCATTTCACTCCACTCAACTCCTTCCATTTAATACAGCACCTGTGCAACCAGACTGGACCTAAACAGGCTTAAGATACGGCTGAGGATGTCCAACCTTCGATACATCTGAGGCCTTAAAACCAAAAATTCTACTACCCTAGTTGGATTATAGCCTTCTGTCTCAGTTGACAGCAAGACAGAAGTTGAGTAAGTTTCTGCAGCGGTGTGATCACTGCCTGCAGTAACAGAGCCAACACCCTCTGAAGACCCTTTGCCACACTTTGGCAGGGCTCTTTGTTTCTCCATGGGTCCCTACAAGCTACCACTCACTATAGATTAAGTTAAAATTAGCTCATTAAAAATAAATTAAATAACAGGCAAAGTTGTCATGTATCAAGAAAAACACGTAAGGCCTAGATACATATTCTTGGTAATAGCACTGAAATCGTGATTTGCTAACAACTTGGTACTGCCAGCAGGGAGCAGTGAATAAAAGAGGTCACATTCACCTCAAAGCTTGGAAAGCGCCAGAACTTCTAAACTTAAAAATACTAAATTTCAGGTTCTTGCCAAAAATACATATGTTCCCCCCCCCCCATTTGCTCCCACCTAACATTTGCATTGAGAGTTAGAGAGACTTGTGAAAAAATTGTCAAGATATTGCATTCCCTGTGAAGGCCCTGTGAGTTCCTAGAAGCAATGCAGCCCACTGAATGAAAATTTTCAGAAGCAGGAAAAACCTTACTAAGTTTTTTAAATTAAAAACTTTTGAAAAAGCATTAGCAAACAGTGACTCCTCAAGGGGAAACAAATAATCTTGTTTCCAGAACAACAGGATTCTGCTAGCCCATCTCCCTTGCTTTAGAGTTTGAGGGCGTGCAAACACAGAAGAGCCTCTGCTTCTGTTGCTTAAAAAGTAAGCCAGCGAGAGCTTCCCAGCTGGCTCTCTACTGCCAACGTACACAGGCTCAATACTACAGACTTCTGCAGAAAGAATGATATTGGCCTGCAGATGGAGAGCTACTATCAGCACAGAGTGGCTGACTACCTCTATCGTCCTCGCAGCACCTGCAGCCCGTGCTGAGCCTTGACCATCATATATTGACTTTGCTCGTTGTGTGGGGGAAAATGTATGCCACGGGGACAAATCTACAACTTCATTCTTACCCTGCTCCATCAAAGCCACGTGAAATGGATGATGGTGCATCAGTACTGCAAAGGCATTTCTACTGTATTTCACAACCATATTCTAGCTTAATAAATGGGCAAAAATCTGAAATATGCACCCAACTAAACATAAAATCTGTTTCCCTTTAAGGCTTTTCTACATGGGAAAGGAATCATAAAAGCTGGTCTGGAATAAATTCAGGGAGGTTAAATGTTCTTAAACATCCTACCACTTTGCACAGCACACCCTGCTCGCTAAGCTCTGCTCTTCAATTCCCCGTTCCCTGAACGACGGCATCGCTGCTGAAAAAGCGGAGCTCACCAAAGCGCCCGGACGCACCACGCGTCAGCGGGCAGCAATCGCGAACGGACCCTCCCATCGTTGCTTTTTCAAGCTCTTGCTGCCCATACCGAAGGGACGATCCCACCTCAGGACGGGGCCTCCTGCACACACACAGACACGGGTGTTTCTGCGAGTCTCGGAGTGCCAAAGTGCACGGGTGCGGAGGGCGTAGCGCTGCTTACGGTCCCAACCCCACCACCTCGCCCTGGGGTCACCCGACACCGCGACGACTAATGCGGCAGATCGGGAGCTTCTCGGGGACGCAGGGCCTGCCAGCCACCCCGCCGTCCTACAAGCCCACGCCGCGGCACGAAGCCATCAACCAAGCACCCGGGCTAATACCAAAAAGCACAGATCTCATAAAAACACCTGGAAAGAGGGATGCACAGGACCCTCCGAACACCCGCTTAAATAACACACCGAAAGCAACATCACCCCTTTTTTTTTTTTGATGTCTCAACCGGGCATCTTCTCCCGAGGCAGCTGTTTATACGCCCTTATTTAGAGGCGGCACCCGGCGCTCAGGACGAGCCTTGCTCGATGAGAGGCGGGCGCCCCACGACACACCGACACCGCCGCCAAACGCAGCGGCGCGCTGCAAGATGACAACAAGGGTGACCGAAACCGCCCCGGGCACGAAGCAAACCCCGGCTTGCTGCCGGAGCCTCCCCAAGATGGGGGCTCAGCGGCGGGCGGAGGCGCTGCCCTCACCCCCACCCCCGGAGCTGTCAGCGGCGCCTCCCGCCTCGGCGGTAGGAGACCCGCCGGCCCCGGCGAGGCCCGGCCCCCACCCCGGAGGCTCGCCTTCCCCTCCGGCCCCCTCCTCAGAACGCGGCTGGGCAGCTCCCCGGCTGCCCCCGGAGGGAGGGAGACCGGCCGGCCGGCCGGCGGGTCCGTGTGTCCGTCCGTCCCGCCGCCCCGCTTACCTCCGCGGCCCCGGCTCGCCCGGCACCACCCCGCGGCAGCCGCCGAGCCCCGCAGCCCTCAGCGGCCCGGCGACCGCCCGCCCGCTCGTGACGGCACCGGGAGCGGCGGCGGCCCCGCCCCTCCACCGGGCCCGTCCCCGCCCCCTGCGCCCGCCCGCCCCCCGCCAGGCCCCGGCGCACCCCGGGAGGCGGGCAGGTGGGGGCGGCGAGGGCGGCGAGTTACGGAGAACGCGGGGGAAGACTGAAATAAGGCAGCGCTCGGTGCGCCTCCGGTGACAGCGGCCTCCCAGCGAGCCGCCGGCTCCCTCGGGCTTAGTCATCGCCGAGTCCGAGGGACGCAAAAACACACACCACGGCATTCGCCTGTACCGTCATCTGCAGCCAGGAATCGGGGATTTTGCGAAGGAAAATGTCACGGGCCTGAGAGGCGTGCACAGGGCAGCCATGAAGCTTGGGCAAAGTAATTTGAGATAATAATCCAGGGTATTTTTTTTTCTTTTCTAATGAAAACTCCGGCACGTTTCCTCCATTCATCCTTACTCACCGCCAAAGCTCAGCTGCTTGACAGCTGGCTCAACCAGCTACGCTTGTTGAAACTGCTGTACAGCTGGAGTCCGGCCTCCATTTCTTCATCAATTTCTGTATCATGCTGCTGTCAGTGAGGGATTTACCTCACTCAGGCAGCATCAAATGTCATTTGAAAAAACACAAGAAGAGGTCACAGTCCGGCTCTGGCTCATTCTATTATTTTTTTACATGGTGCGCAAATACCAAGAGGAAAGGTGACTCACCACGGCCCTGGGGGGCTCCCAGGAGGTACACAAAGGGCTCCTGCATGCAAGGAAACCCACTGAAGCCGGGCATTAGTGGGAGACACACTGACACGCTCGTCCAGACGCCTCCGGCCAACTGTGCGTGATCTGCAGAGGACGGCTGCCAACTACCAGCTGAGTCAGTCCCAACACCACTCTAGTGTAAGAATTTTAATTTGCCTGTTACAGTTCCCTGGTGCTAGAAGCTGCCAGCTCAAGTCCTCGATACGATCTGAATTTGGATGGAGAAGCCAGGAGACGCAGCTTTTTTCATTTTTCTTTCCACCTGTTTGTGGTGAAATTCCATTTTTAGCTGTGTGACAGAACTGATCCAAGCACTTCCGTTTCACACACACACAAAAAAACCACAGAGAACTCAGAAGAGCTTATTTTCAATGCCTAGTCAAACATGTGATTTTTAGCATTTTTTTTTGGTCCCAGTTTAGCACAAAGCTAATGAACCATGCCATGTTTTTAAACAAAAAGGAGACAGAAAATAGGAGTTCCTCTGCATACCATGCAAGTTTAAAGCCATCCTCTCACAAAAATGTTAAATATACTTGGACAGAACAAGCCAGAAAGCAAGCAAGCACCGTCACTAGCATTCTTCGATTTGAATAGAGTTCGACAGGGTTAAGAAGCACAAAACATTGTAGGTTTTTTTGTAGCTGATGACAATTTTAATCATCATCAACCAAAACACGCCCTTTTAAAAACAGCAGGCTTGGACAACTCCCCAGCAAGGATCCTGGAAGAACAGTGTTTACTACTGATGTTCACTTAGCATCAGTAAATCAAAACAGCACTAAAACCCAGACCAGAAGGGCGCTTATGTTGCGCCAGCATTGAGAAAGGACACTGAGAACAACCAGTTTACTGATAGGCAGAGCAGGTCGAGTCGGCCAGGACAAGAAAAAGAGAAAAGCCGCCAGGGTAGGAACAGACAAGGTAGGCAGGTTTTTCACATTCCTAATTTTTTTGTAAGACTGTGGGTTTTCTTAAACAAATCTAAGTAACAAACCTCAAAAAGCTAATTGTCAGAGGGGAGCTGTATTAGAGCAGAGGAACTTGAAAGCTGCCCTGGGACCACTACCAGGTTTAAGGTTATTCAACCTTTTCCTCAAAGATGTTGAAGCACGTATAAACTCACCACTGATTATATTTGTGGACAACACAAAAGCTGGCACTATGGTGAACAAAAGAACTGGGCTGTTGCGTAAGAGTTCTGGAACAGCTGATGAAGCATGCTGTTCAGATTTTTTCTTTTTAATAGCCATATCTCAGGTTATACATCCAGGAAAAGAACACAAAGCTGCACCTTGAACACTGGGAAAACAGCAGACTGAAAAAACTGTTTACTCTGAAAAAGGCATCGGGGTAGTAATGGACAAGGAACTGAACATGAGATCCCAACTTAACACTGTGACAAAATGTGACATGCATTGGAAGCACAATCAATAGCGTAGACAGAAAGAGGAGATTCTTCCCACATACAGATCACTGAAAAAATATAAAAGGGGTTTATCTCCTTCTTAAAAGCAGATTACAAGTTTGTGAGGGGACTAAGGAAGACAAGCATTACACAAGATTTTAGGATGTCAATCCACGCATTTAATCAAAAAACATTGAGCGATTTTTTAGTTTTAAATGCATTCCCAGCAAGAAAATACAAGATACTACTAACCTCTCTTGCAGAACCATCCCCTCCCCTTTTCCTGTATGTGGTACCTGAGCTCAAATTCTGATCATGAGACAGACATGCACTTTAAACAGAGGGAGAAAACTGGGAGGAGTGGCTGATACTCCAAAAGACTGTGCTGCCATTCAGCAAGACCTGGACAGGCTGGAGAGCTGGGCCGAGGGGACCCTGATGAAATTCAACAAGAGCAAGGGCAAGGTCCTGCTCCTGGGGAGGAACAACCCCAGGCACCAGGACAGGTTGGGGGCTGAACTACTGGAAAGTGGCTCCGCTGAGAAGGACCTGGGAGTGCTGGTGGACAACAAGCTGACCCTCAGCCAGCACTGTGCCCTTGTGGCCAAGAAGGCAAACGATATCCTGGGCTGCATTAAAAGGAGTGTGGCCAGCAGGTCAAGATTATCCTCCCCCTCTACTCCACCCCAGTGAGGCCACATCTGGAGTGCTGTGTCCAGTTCTGGGCCCCCCAGTTTAAGGACAGGGAACTGCTCGAGCAAGTCCAGTGGAGAGCTACCAAGATGATCAGGGGGCTGGAGCATCTCCCTTATGAGGAAAGGCTGAGAGACCTGGGTTTGCTCAGCCTGGACAAGAGAAGACTGAGGGGGGATCTCATCAATGCTTATAAATATCTAAAGGGAGGGTGTCAAGAGGATGGGACTGGACTCTTTTCAGTGGTGCCCAATGACAGGCCAAGGGACAATGGGCACAAGTTGGAACACAGGAAGTTCCACCTCTGTATGAGACAAAACTTCTTCCCTGTGAGGGTGCCAGCGCAGTGGCACAGGCTGCACAGGGAGGGTGTGGAGTCTCCTTCCCTGGAGACATTCAAAACCCACCCACCTGGACGCGTTCCTGTGCCCCCTGCTCTGGGTGTGCCTGCTCAAGCAGGGGGGTTGGATGAGATGATCTCCAGAGGTCCCTTCCAACCCCTGCCATTCTGTGATTCTGTGTGTGATTACTAGCTATTGAAATATACTATCAAATGAAGACACAGATTACATTTTACACCTTTTTCAAGAGCCAATGCCCTTCTCTAATGGGAGGTCAGATTAGATGAAGGGTGTTAAGCTCTCTTACCTTAATTGCTAATATTAAGCAGGAAGAAAGGGACACTTCACTGGATGTCCAGACTTAGCTGATAAAGGACTTAATATAGTCTCTGTATTTATATTGAGCAATGCAAAATTTTAGACAACCAATAGTCAGCTTCTATTTACCCTCATCTTCCTCAGCATGCTAGCGATCCAACGCCCTACAACAGAGTTCTTACCCAGATTTCCACAAACAACCCTGCTGTAGCCATTAGAGAGGTACGGCTGATACAGAATCAAAAGCCTGAGACAAGCAATATCTAACAAATACTAGACCTCTGTGACCTACGTACCACAGAGACTTCAAAACTTTCCCCACCAAAAAAGCCTTAAAAATTCCTGCCCTAAATTGACAGAAAAATTCTATATTCCTCATCCTTCATGATAATGAGGGACAACACAATACAATTCTACAATAGCACAGATTATCACTGGAACTTAGGAATTACAAACGACTTTCTATATTCACTGTTTTTTCCCTAGCTTCTTCTTAAGTAATAGCAGCAATATTGCAAAAATATTTTGGATCTCTTGTTCTAAGTCACAGAGATTCTCTTGTATAATTTCTTCTGTTACTAAAAATCTTTAAGAAATTATTCCCTTCCATTTCACTGCAGCCTATTACTACCTACCTGCAAAGAATGAGGCACATGAAAGCTTTCATCAGGACAAACAAACCTCAGCTCAATATAAAAAATAATTTCAATGTTTACCTACTAAACCACATTATTTGAAATATATCACCTGCTACTGGCATCATTAAGCAGCTATTAAAATGCTAACTTGCTTCCTGTCCTCTCAATGTTTAAGGACATTATTAATCGACCTACTGTAAACCCTGAAAATAAAGCATAGTCCGCTTCAAGAAGCTGCTCTTGATGTTTACAGAGTTTTCTTCCTACTGAGTGTCAGCCAAGTCATCATGGAGCATACCACTTACAGAAATAACTGGCTAATCATCTTCTGAAGATACCTGCAGGACAACCATGCCAGGGACAAACAGATCAGCACACACATTTGGAAAAAGAAGAAAGGATCTTAAGGTTTCTGGTTATTATTCTGTCAACTACAGTTTACGATGGAAATTAAACACTGTCATGCTCTTCAGCTTTAGATGATGAGATACATATTTAGAATAAATACACATATTCTAAATGACCATGTATCAAGTGCTAAGGCAGCCTGAGGACTTGTGAAATTCATCATGTCAACAAAGCTGCTACAGTTCTGTGTTTCTAAGTTTTCCAACCAAAGGCTTAAACAACAGATACTGCTTACCACCTACAATCTGTGGCTGCATTTTTAGATGATGATTTCACTTAGTGCTCTTTTATGAGCAGAAGGTATCAGTCTAGTTTGTTCCGGGCTTCCACTGAAATAATATTGTTTTTATAATTTGCTTTGGAAAAAAGCATATCATCCAACCTGCTACTCCCCAGAAACTTAGAAGAGAGACTATGCAACCGATTTCTTATGCCAACCAGTGAATAATGAAGCTCTTTGTAATACAAATGCACACATTCTGGAAGCACAAAAGCTTTCAAAAGTTTGGTTTTTTTTTTTTTAAATATGCTTTGTCTTTCCTTTTAAGAGGCATAACTTAAATAAAAAATGCATGCAGACTTGATAACCAACAACCCCTTTCTCTCACTTTTCAATATACATACACATGGGCCTTCATTAAGCAGATTCTCCTTAAACAATATGCTTATCACTTCATACTAACTTAAAAGAACGCAGTTAATGACCTAAAGAATTTTCAGACCAGAGTAAATGACTATGGCCTATTTCTTACCATAATAAACATGTGAGTATTTCTGCAATGTGTTTACAGCTACGTACATACAAACGTGTTTGCAGGATTGAACCACGGAGAGAACATGTTAATTGATGAAACCAGATGTAGTAACACAGACAAGTCCTAACGCCGACAGAGCCAGTCTGTGACATGCATCTCGACAGCATTCAGCACGCTTTGACTCTGCCACCATGTAAAACAAATGGAAGAAATTAGAGCAGCAGTGAAAGGTTTTTGCAAATTGCGTCCTGTGCTTATTTGATACAAAATATTAGCACTGCATATATTTGTGATTCTAAAGCCACTAAGAGCCTTTTGGTGCCATTTTAACCTTTTGTCCCCAGCAGTCCAATTTCATGGACTCAAACACATTACACATTGAATCTTGCAAAATCTACCAGAGATTAGAAATGTGTATTTTTTAATAAAAGCCCATGGTGTAGCACAAGGCATGAGACTTAAAAATAACATACTCAAACAAAAACATTTTGTGTATTGGGAAGAAAGCTGGAATCACACATGCAAATTTATAGTACTTAGGGCTTTCCATTACTGAAACAAATTATTTTTCACACAGGAAACATTAATAGCTCTCAAGTAGGACGGTGCTCAAAGTCCCAAGGCAATTATATAATTAGTCATTTTTAGACAGAATATTACACAGGATTGGAATTGAGCAATGATAGTCTCTCGAGCAAGTCAGTATTTAGCTACATATTATATGTATTTTTACATTGTCCTAGATAGCCTAGTAAACCATTAGGAAGTTTTGTCACTAAGAGATTCTACTGGATCAAATAATACAAGTATTCTGTTAAATTAATTATGAAATCCTTGAATGCCTAGTAGCAAACACTACATTTAATTTTAACACTTCATCTTAACTGGATCAAGCCAATTACTAAACATAACTTTAACTAGTTCTCTGTCAATGATCTGTTATCTGCCTGCTCCTTTCCAAAAGAGGTTTCTGCAGCACCATCAGGTGAAGCTCAGTGATTATGGCTGAGAAAGGGACAGATCACCTGAAGCATCAAGCCTGTAGTCCCCTGTGGCAGGGCCGACCATGGAAGAGTCCTTGACTACCAAAACCACATACCATTCCCACTCTTCTCTCTAACTGACATTTAATCACTTGCCAAGTAGCTTTAAATTTATTTTTACTCCATTTTTTAAAAATTCCCCCACCACCATGGAGAAGGCTTTTGAGTAATACTTTGAAATGAGAGCATTACATTAAGAATACTCTTATAGACATCCCATCAATTTATCATTTTAGTATACATAAAGGACAATATGGTAACTAGGTTGTGGAAAACAAAGGATGTTTACAGCCCTTCAACAAATGAACTAGCTATCACATGAAAACATTAAATCAGTGTTGATTTATGATTGCAAAAATAAAATCCTACAGATACACAGAACAAAAACATACTTTGACTGATCAAAGAGCAGTTGCTTAAGACAGACAGAATTAAATAATCAGCATGCACTCATTCACTGAAGTCATTGATTTTACAAATGGTAAGTGTTGGATGCATCTGTTCAGACTAAATGTGAATCAGTCACATGGCTATAAGCTCCAGCCAAGAAAAGAAGGTACTATGACTCTCTCCCCTCTCACTATTTCCTAATATTTTTTTCTAATCAGCTTGTCTGAAGTTATTTCAGTTTCCATATGCAAGGGTTACACTACCATGTGTTTCTTAAAGGCTTCAAAAGGCAGAGAAGGAGATAGAGACATTGAAGGAAGGAAAAAAAGTATTCTTCAGAAACAAGTTCTTAAACAGAAGCAGTAAGTGTTGACCAGTCACACTTTAAGCACTATTTAATGCTTGTTACCCCCATAAACCCCACTTCCTTACCACGGTGGGTCAAGAGAGACTAGCTGATAGATGTTAACACTGTCATACTGCAGACAGATCTGCCAGTCACCCGTGATCAAAGGGAAGCAAACCAGTATTTTCCTCTATTAATTTATTTGCTTTTCAGCTGTTTTATAACTTATGAAACTGTATAAAATTTGACTAAGCACAAAAAAATTCTAAAGCAAGAGCAAGTTTTAAGAAGTTTGTAGCAAAAACTATATACAATTTAAATTGATACAAATGGCAATTTGAACACTTTACACCCATAAATGTGAACCAGAAATGCAGAGAGAAGTGATCAAGTAAAAAGAAGAAAAATGCTCACAAAGTAAATCTGTGGGACGCAGCTTCCTATGAACACAATAAAGCCCAGATCATCATCCCTGGTTTGCACATCTGTTTGGATTAGTGTTGATGCACTTGCTTGGAAAATAATAAAGAAAGATCATTCAGGGTCATCTCAGAGGAACTTAAATATTGGTTGTAAGTACTTCTAGAACACAGTAATAGCAGCCACGGTCTCCTTAACTGTTGGCCTGAGGAACACCTTCCTCACCAATCCAAAGATTGGTGATAATTAGCCACATCCTGGCATACAGCTTTCAAGTCATTGACTAGAATAATGCTATAGTTCTCTTGGGCTTGTGTCAATACAAAGAGAACACGAATTACTGAAAGATAAACCAGCCATCCTTTAATTTAGAGTAACCAAATTTTAATCTACTTGTCCAATGAGACTAGGCTGTGTTAATAAACACGTACATCAATCATCACATTGAAAGGAATTCACAGCAAGAGGAAAAAGATGCTATCCTTGTACCTTTGGGACTGCAAAACCATTGCCACTCCTACCTAGTAGTGCAGGTTTATTGGGTAACAAACCCATTGGGGAGGAAGCAGCTTGCAGATACATTTCACAACCTCGGTCAACTTGTCATCTCTGGAAACACCTCTACCCTGAGGTATCCTCGGGGATACCAGGTGAGCGAACTCCTGGTAACATATCTTGTATTATTTGTAATAGTAAAACATGATCAGAATTACTAAAACCACGAAAGACAACTTCACGTTGAAGCACAATGATAACTTCTGCAGCTTATTCTGGATTTTGCATATTTTATTGCAAGCATGTGACAAGTACCATTTTGGCCAGAACCTGCAGTTTTATGCTCGCTGCCTTTTTAACGTTTAGACGTGCATCCAGATCAATCTATCGGAATACTTGGGAGTAGATACCTTCCACGAAAACACTGCACAACAGGCTGCAGCAGACACAATCTTCTTACTTTAGTCTCTCTTTTGCTTAAAGTACTGATGAACCCTGATTTCCCATGGCTGGGTCTCTTCACAAGGACTTCAGTATCCCTTCCTTCCTCTGAATCTTGCCCTGGTATCCAACTGAAAATTGAAGTCAATATATTAAAACATTTTGCAAAAGAACTACTTTAGAGTGCTTATGCTATCTTGGCACTTTATAAAACAGAAGAAAGCACAGAATAAAGCAGAAGTCACTGTAAAGAAAATCAGTGATGTAGCCAACATGTCATAGGGCTCTTCCAAGGAAACAGACACTGTATTATCTTATATCTCATACAAAATTAAAATTATATGATAAGCATCCTGTGCATTCTGAAATAAACACCATAACACCACAAATGACAGAACAGCTTCATGGGATGGCAAGGAACTCATTGAAACAAGGCAGTGTAAGTCTACTTAGATGTGTTTTTCCAAACTTAACCGACAAGCTGAAGAAGGAAAATTCAGACTGGGTTGAAGTGGGAGTCACTGCAAATGTCAGTAAGGACAGGGATAACTTAAATGCAACAAGCATCTGGAAAGAAAAGAAAATCAGTAAAAACTGAAATAATATTCAGCCTGTAAAATCTGCAAGTCTCTTCTTGCCAGCTACAAAAAAAAAGGCATTTAATGGGAGGCAAAAAATGGCAGTAAAGCTAAAATAACAGCTACAGTGCAGCGCTTACTGAAAATAAACCACAGGTTTTTTCCCAGTGCAGCAGAAAAACATACTTTGATCTTGGGAGAATTCTTCTGAATTTAGATAGTCAGTCTTGAAGACAGCATTTACAGATTGCAATTCAGCCATATTCAGATATTAGACTGAGGACATACCTTCTACCTCCCTTAACTAACCCTCGTTTCAGGATTCAGAACTGCAGCAAAATTTGTAGAGCTGAACTGCCAGATGGCACAGCTTGTCCAATAACCAAGCAGCTTCCACTTCAAACCTTTTTCCTACTTCAATAACTTAAGTGTACTGAAGTTTATTCCTCTGATAAGAGATTATATTTCCTTTCAAAGAAAATGGCACCTAGGAAAAATCCTTGATTATTTTAGCATATTGTATGTTATATCTGCATTTAGTGTCTAACTTGTTCTTAAATAGCCTTTAAGTCTCACTATTATACCAAGCAAGAAATCTGGCAGAGCACAGTTACTGAAATTTACAGAGTTAACAGGACAAGAAAAATGCCATTCTTCAGCCTTAAAACTTGGAGCAGTTAAACAGAATCACATAAGAGCCAGGCCTCTTCCCACATGAAACTTAGTTTCATCAGGCTCCCTTAACAACCTGCAGACAGAAATACAAGCCCATCGTCTGGAGATACATATATTGCTACTGCAGCATCAAATAGGTATTTCAAGCATTAAATACACAGCATTTTTTCCTGACCATAAAAATAATAATTAATATGGTTCATATAGGAGAGGTACAGAAAGCTGCTATGGCTTAAGCAAAAACACAGACTGAAAGAAAAATTTTAGGTACAGTTTCAGCTGCATATTCTTATGTATCACATCAGCTAAAAATAAAAATGAGCCTTGCACTACTCATGCTTAGAAAGTTTTAATACCATCTTTGCTACACCTTAACTATTTTTTAAGTGTTGTGGACACACAAGCAAGATGTTTCTAGACAAGGAACTCCTATCAAAATTGGAGAAACTTTATCGAATTACATTTTTACAGCTGGCTTCTCACTACCATGCTTGATAGCTCACTACATAAAAAACCCAAAACTGTTCTTTATCATCACTTCAAGCCCTCCAAGAAAATTAATGAATGCAAGAGCCTGCTTTAACAGTGGAAATCTCTTTCAGTAGGACATTCTTTTCACTTAGTGTTCTTTGTTCATAGACAAAAATTAACTTGTCAATATCTTATCTTACAACTACCCGATCTACTTAAACCAATATTTTAAGTAATTAATATTACTTAAACCAAAGCTTTACTTAAAAAAAATTCCTACCTCATTTACATGTCACATGCTAAGCCTAATTAAATTTAAATATGCTTTTCTCCCTATCTTGTACACAGTCTACAACTTCTTCTTTATGAGAACAGCATACAACACCCATATTTTAAATGGAATTCAAAGGCAAGACCTGTTCTGCTTAATGCCACCAGTTTTACTGAGTTAAAAGTGGTTAAGCGGTGTTCTTCAGAAAGCAGGGAAAAGGACAGAAAGCAACAAGGCTGCTAGTGGAAGAAAATAGACTACAAACACTTACCATTGATCTTTTGCATGCAAAAAACGTCATTTGCAAACTCCTACAGTGTCCTTCCCTCAAACATTGTTTAGGACTTTTGTTTTCCTATCAGATGAAAAATAACAGATTAAAGACTTAACGGATTTCTGCAGCTTGTCAAAGACACATCAAAATACTTCAGACAAGGTTTATTCGGGATTTTGCTACAGTACAGTGATTTGCACTTTCTTCTGAAGCTATCATTTCTTAACCTGCTTAAAACACTAATTAATAGGCTTGAAAGGGACAACGAAGTAACAGCCCGTTTCTCCCACGGGCTCGCCCACGCCAGCGGGAGGCCACCGCCGCCGCCCGCCCCCGGGGCGCCCCCCGGCCCAGCAGCAGCCTCCACCCCCCTTCCCCCACTATAAGACGCCTCCATCTCAGGAAGGGCCTCAGGGCACGTTCCCCTCAGGGCTTAACCCGGGGGGAGGCGAGGGCGGCAGAAGCAGGAGCAGCAGCAGCGCCGCGGTGCTGGGGGCCTCCGCCCCGGGAGGGTGGCGGCGCTCACCTGCAGGACGCAGGGGCTCTCCAGCAGGCACTGCCGCAGGTCCTCCCTCACCCCCCCGCAGGCCCGCCCGTCCTCCTCCTTATCCTCGTAGTACTTGGGCATGGCAGCGGGACCAGGCCCTGCACCTCACTGCGGCGTACTCAAGCGCCGTTACCGGCGGCCGCCGCCATCTTAGCGCCCGGAGCCCTGCCGCCGCTTCCGGCGGCGGGGGGGGCGGGGGGAGGAAGGGGCGGGGCGGCTGCGGGAAGGAAACCGGAGCGGCTGCGCGGCGGGCCTTGCCGGAAGGGAGGTGGCGGTCAGCGCCGGTAGCTGAGGCGAGGCGGGGGTCGCGCCGCGGACCGGGGCAGCAGGTGAGGCCACGCCTCCTCGCCGCCCGCGAGCCTGGCCGTTGAGGGGGCGTGACCGTTGGGGTGGGCGGGGGGAGCGTGTTCGGCGCCTCCTGCCCCGGCGCTGAGGCGCAGGTCCTGCGGAGGGGGCGGCGGCTGCCGGTGGGGTGGGGGAGCGGGAGCGGCCGGGGGGTCGCTGCGGGCGGCGTGGGCTGACCGGGGGAGCCGGTGAGACAATGCCACCAACCCCCCGCCAGTGCTCGCCCCGGCCTTCGGCCGCCCGCGAAGCCCGGCGGTAGCAGCGGGCCGGCGGCCCCGGGAGCGGAGGTGCCAACTATCGGTTTTCTGCTTAGAATCACAGAATGTCCTGAGTTGGAAGGGACCCACAAGGAT
Source organism: Phalacrocorax aristotelis (assembly GCF_949628215.1). NCBI lineage: Eukaryota > Metazoa > Chordata > Aves > Suliformes > Phalacrocoracidae > Phalacrocorax > Phalacrocorax aristotelis. Next base: position 72,855,250 of record NC_134276.1, on the reverse strand, counting down.
CATCGAGTCCAACTCCTGTCCCTGCACAGGACAACCTCAAAATTCACACCATTGCCACTTGGTGCCTCCCCCCAGCAAGGTGCCTGCCGGGCTATGGCACACTCACCCATAAATGTCGTAGCATATGCCTGTGTGTTGTTCTGGTAACTTCACTGTTACAGACGTGGCCTGCATTGCGTGATTTTGTTTTTATTCCCTGTTAACATGCAAAACCAAATGCATCTTTTGCAATTCCTTCTTTAGCAAAAATGCTGCCAACCACCTCAGTTAATTCTCGGAGCCAGGGCAATGGCGCGCTGAGCCCCAGAGATGCTGCGAGGCACACAGCCGGAGCAAAACGCTACAAGTACCTGCGGAGGCTCTTCCACTTCCGACAGATGGACTTTGAGTTTGCTCTTTGGCAGATGCTTTACCTGTTTACTTCGCCACAGAGGGTTTATAGGAACTTTCACTACAGAAAACAGACAAAGGACCAATGGGCAAGAGATGATCCTGCTTTCTTAGTACTTCTCAGTATCTGGCTCTGTGGTGAGTGCAGGGGAATAGACAGCATGAAAGAGAGGGAGGGGAAGTTTTGGGGTGAACATTCGTGGCCCTTCTAATAACATGCGCACATACACACACACACAGAGGACCAATCCATATGGATTGTGTTCTTATCAAAGTAGAATAGAAGAAAATGGCCTAACCTTTTGGAGGTTAAGGTGGGAATTGGAAAACAGGAGGCATAACTCACACTAGTCTTGAATTAATCACGCTATTGCAACTAATTTTGTATTGTGTTTCAAACTATGTAGTTCTCTGTAACTACAGACAGTAATAAAACCCCATGCCACCCAGTAATGCTTTAGTTAAAAGATACTGAATATCTGGTTTATCTGAACATTACACATAAAATACTGGTTTAGCAATAAAGGCCCTAGTGAAATTCTGTGTTGCAGAGTTAAGCTATAAACAAAGCGTCTCATGTAATTTTTAGACTGAATCGTAAACGCAATATTATCCTAGTCATCTTCTGTTATATAGCACATTGCTGTTAGTAACATCAAAACTATTAACACTGAAATAAAAGTGCATATCACCACATGCATGGTTTGGGTTAACAAGGAGCTTTTGAAAAACAGAGAATATGCTATTGTAGCATTGTGTGACTTTTTAAAAAATGGGGGATAGCGGGGGAAGCAATACAATTTGCTGTTATATCATTAAGCCCAAGTACAGATGAGTGTTCTCCAATCTGAGAAAGGGATTGTGTCAAGAATAAACTGCATTATACCTAGTACTTGGTGGAAAAAAAAGAGCTGTTGGACTGAAGTCTTGGGGAGAAAAATAATAAGGTAACTGGAGATTTCATAACAGTATACTCAAAAAACCCATACCATTTTAAGATCTTATCCTTTCTTTTCCATGGTTAACTTTAATAATCTTTTTCTCCTTTCAGTGTCTACTGTAGGATTTGGATTTGTGCTGGACATGGGGTTTTTTGAAACAATAAAGCTGCTGCTTTGGGTTGTCTTCATAGACTGCGTAGGCGTTGGCCTCCTGATTGCAACTCTAATGTGGTATGTCTAATGTGGGATGTCTGAAACTGTGCTCAGTGCTGCTGTTGGGACACTGAGAGTCCTCTGCTGTTGGCAAGACACACAGTTCTCTGTTGGGGACAAAATTATAAAGTGTGTATTGACTATAAGTTTTGTGCCATTGTGGTTCAGAATGCTGCTTTAAAAAAGAACACATCCTTTTCTTTACTATTTCCTACAGAGGATGTTCAGATGAACGTTTCAGCTTGTTTTCTTTCTTCTTGAGCTGGTTGGTCTTCAGCAATAATTCCAAATCAAAAATTGGGTGATCAAAAACAATTCTTATTTTGGTTGAACAGCTGAACTAGAGTAAAGCTGAGGATGATTATGTTTAAGTAGGGCAATATACAATTGGCCCATGGTTCTTGCTGAAGATTTTAGCTATTTCCACTACAAGCAGCATCTGTTCTGTTTCCTGTGTGTTGGCTTTGTTGCTTCGGTGGTAGTCGCTGCCAGTTTTATTCTGTAATGGCAGAGACTTATGGAAGGGGAGAGGTGGTGCTGAGTGAGTGTATACCCCAGGCCTCAGCATGCTATAAACGTGTCCTGCACCAGCAAGGGAACCATGAGCCACCAGGAAGTCACTGCTTCTGCACTGTGGCAAGGGGAGGGCACCAAAGAAAGGGTTTTTATTTTACCAAGAACTTTTTCATGGTAGTGGTGGAAAATGAAAATTTACAAGGAAGCAAGGGGACTTAAAAGAGTTCTTAGTAGTGGAACTGGTATCTTAAACTGATGCCGATGGGAAAAGGGATCAATTCCTTTCAGTGACCTCAGGAACTCCCACTTGTAATGGCAAAGTTCAGGATGAGGTACATACAAGAAGCGTAGCTGACAGATGAAAGATCCATCTGTCCTACTCTCCTGTTTGGGACAGCAACCCATAAAATCCTTGGGGAAGAGCATATCGTAACGCTTCCCCCGTCCTCCAGCAACGTGTGACTTGGGATGCAATCGCCTGAACCAGAAAGACTTCGGCATCTGCTGGTTTTCCCCTGTCCTTTAGTCAGCTTCCTACAGGCCTAAATATGGTCACCTGCCTCCGGTTTGGTTCAAGTCCCTTCTTCCAGCACAGGTTCACCTTTTTTTCAACAGCTTCCCCCATTCCTAATGAGTCTAAACCCCTTCTTGCCTCACTTCACCTTGCACCCTGACCCTGACCCTGCCCTTGGCACGAAGAGTCAGAGAAAGCTACTGTGAAAGCGCTGGTCTCTTTACTTCTTATTTCTGAGCGTGTATTGGCTTTTTGTTCCTCTTATAAATGGGAGGCAATCTCTGATGTCAGCAAAACTAGCTGAAGAAAACAAAGTCCGGAGGCCTGTTCCGTAGTCTGTAACACCAGGCACTGCAGGTTCTGTTATTGCAAAGCAGCACTAAGAACGGGCTCCTCTTCTGGAGCGCTAGCCTGCGCTCTTCCTGCCCTTGAAGTGTGCCGTTTTCTGCAGAGGTGAAATAAACTGTCTGTGCATGAGGTAACACGTGTGTGGAGTGATAATCTGTGAGCACCTTCCTGAAGTCACCTCTGTGCGTGTGCAAGGGCGGCATGCTGCCTGAGAACTTGTAACTGCATCGATAAATTGTAGCACTGTTCTATTATTTTAAAAAAAGTTCTGGTGCTGTATCACTGGCAGTGTATTTCAGCTGCCCGTCAAATGAAAGGAATATAATTATAGTTTTAACAAAACCAATAGGCTGGTCTGCGTAATTTTTGCATGTTTTTCTCCCAAATAGCAGAAGCTTTATCAGGGTACAGAGTTAGGACCATGCATGGCATACTGTCTCAAACCACTGTTTGTCAGTCAGCTTTATAGATTCTCATTAACAATATTCTCAAATATCTTTTCCCTGTAGGTTCATTTCTAATAAGTACTTGGTGAAGCAGCAGAACAGGGACTATGATGTGGAGTGGGGCTACGCCTTTGATGTTCATCTGAATGCCTTCTATCCGCTTCTGGTCATCTTGCATTTTATCCAGCTGTTTTTCATCAACTGTAAGTAGGATAGTTTGTGTGCTCTGCTTCAAAATCATGCTCTAACAAAACAGCTGAGGGCAGTCTTTTCTTTCAGATGTCATCATATCTGATTCTGTCATTGGGTATTTTGTTGGGAATACATTATGGCTGATTGCGATCGGCTATTACATCTACGTGACATTCCTCGGATACAGTGGTCAGTAACAGCAACTTCTTTTCTACTTGTTTGACTGAAAACAAGAGTGTGACTTCGGTCTACTGCTTTGGTCTTAGTCTATTAATTTGTAAAGCAGAGGCTCAGCTGGGTGGTGAAGTAATTCTTTCTTCCTAATAGAAGTTGTTTGATAGATTTCTACCAGTCTGTGTTTCCACCTGGACAGACATCTTAACCAAAGAATTTGTTCTTTGCCATACCAACTTCCCTTGCCTTGGACCTGTTTTTCTTGTTCCTCTGTAAAGCGTTTGCATTGCATAACAGTTCTGTAGTGAGTTTAAGACTATAGGTTCGGCTAAAACAGCCTCCCAGGGCAGTACCAGTTAACTCAGTTGCTCTTTACTCTGTGGTGAGGGCAGGGATGACAATCCCACCCTTCTAAGGCAGCTGGCAGGGATCAGTACTGTATTTTCTTCCTCTCTTTCCCATTCTGCAGGAAGCACCTTTTCACAGAGAGCACTACTTTACATTTGATTCATTGTTGCTTCTCTTTCAGCATTGCCGTTTTTGAAGAACACAGCTATTCTTTTGTATCCATTTGCACTTCTCACCATGCTCTATTTGATCTCATTAGCATGTGGATGGAACTTTACCAAGATGCTTTGTTCCTTTTATAAATACAGAGTGAAATAAAACCAGGACTTCGTGTATCTACTGTTTATTTTGCTTCTATCTTTACTGTCAAGACAGCTAAGAAAAAAGTGAAGAACATTTTGTAAATGGTTGTAAATTTCTCTTTATTGTAGATAACTGTAAAAAAGTTTGAAGTGTCCTTTTTTATTAAAATATTTACAACAGTAAACATGTTAGCAATTTTGTTCAAATACTTTTGCAATACATTCCTAAAAACAAGTTACTTGTACATCTCTGTAGCTTAAATTTAACTGCAACAAGTCTATTTAGCATAACTCTTACTGCAGATATTTTGCGTGTATGGGCATAAGCTCTATATTACTAGGGTTTTAAGTGACACCAAAAAGCAGTTTTATTTAAGAATAATACTGGAATACCTTGCCTTGGGACTGTGGGGAAAGTAGGGATCTTAATGCTGTTGCAGTGGTAAAACAACAACTGGCTCTAGGTACAGACCTGTCCCCTCCTTTTGTGAAAGAACTTGAGAACAGATTTATTTTAATGACTACTTCAAATATATACATGGACAGCTGTGGCACACAGGAGAACAGTGATGAAAGGCACAATTAACATGACCCATCTCAGGTTTCCAAATATAGCAGCAAGTTTTTAAACCCAATCTCAAAGTCCCATGGGTATTATTACACCTACCACTAGGAGTGGCAGGTCAATGGACATAGAAGGAAAGCACAGGTTCAGTTTGGCCACAACGGTGGGCTTGTGGCCGTGCCTACAGCTGCGAAGTCCACAAGGCAGGAGTATAAACTGACCATCACGAGCAATGCTGTCTGGAAAATGAAGATGACAACTCTCCAAAACAGAGCATTCAGTATGAAACATGAGCACTAGGATTCTGTTTCCAGAACAACACAAGAGTAAACTGGTTACAGTAAGACTTACTATTTCAATACTAGAATTTGATTTCTAAGGAAAAACTGTATCTTAAAATACCAAATATGCTGGCAGTGCATCTTACAGTACTGTGTATTTCAGCCGCTGTTAAGGCTTGAAGAGAGTCATGTTCCCCTCTCAGCAGACACTGAGCAATGTTCCCCTTTTAAGAAGGAAAGCACTGAACCCCTGGCCCACAGAAGACAAGGGATTCCAGTCAGGACCTGCTCCCACCCCAGCTGCAGCACAAGCTCCTGTCCTGCAGGCAGCTGCTGCTTCTGCAGCTGTACAACTTCTCCCTGACAGGAACCCCAGCACCAGCGGTTGCCCACTTCAGTCCAACAGTAAAAATACTTCATAATTAGGGGCCTGTGGTGCAACACCATTGAAATCAATGAAGGACTTGGGCCTGTGTACCTTCCCTTCAGAAAGATCAAAATCTGTCCCTTTGAAAGAAGGCTTCATCCTCACAATTAAGCTATTCCTTTCAGTTCTAGCTGCTCACCATTTACAGCAGAAATCAGAAAAACCCTTAAGAGACAACTAAGGTCAGAAAAGTGACACTTGGAGACCAATTCATCAGGTCTGTGTGGGGTGTTTTTTACCTCAGCAATCAATCAATGATAGCCTGAAAACATCAGTTGTTTAATAGCCTTTCAGCATCATGCTGGTGATGGTAAAGATGATTTGAAAACATAAGGTTTTTTCCCCCCTTTCTACTACAGTCACTTGCTTTAGCTTTTTCAGAACACACCCTAGGGTTAATTTATTGCAGGGAAGCAAGCTCTGAAGAGACTTAATTCTTTCTTCCCCCCCCCCCAAGACTAAAATAATATTTTCCAAGTTGGAAGCAAACTACAAATTAGTACAATACTTCATCTGGAGCAAATATGTCCAACAAAAAGCAGATTACTGAAATGATAATAGACTCAGAAAAAAAAGAAGGGAAAGCATCACAGAGTTGTTCTGTTTTGCCAAAGACTAATCACTCTGGCCCATTCAAGGAACAGTGTATCACTTGGGCAAAGTATCAATTGCTTTGCTCTAAACTGACTCAATGTATTTAAAAACTGCTTTTGAAAGATCTAGGCAAGCAGCGATACAACAGAAGTCTCCAGTCTTTTATTGGTCCACGAATCATATGGTTATCTGAATTTTTCTAAGCCATCTTTCAGTTCAGAAAAACCAAATGTATCCATATGAATATTTTCTATCAATGCAAATGCATGGTTGAGATGCCTGCAAAAGCGCAAAGCCTTATACAGTGCTTTAGAAACCCTCTTTAAATAAAGAAAAAATTAAAAGTGCTAATTTGGGATCACATTCTGTTCACATTGTTTACAAAGTTGTCAGTAGGACTACCTGCTGAACGAGCAAAGCGAGATTATACTGACAGTCTTGTATTTCCTTGGTCCAGTGCAATCCTGAGCAGCTCAGAAAAGCCAGTGCTTCTATCAGCCTGCCTGTTTGGCATCCACTGTAAGAAGTTAAGAATAATTTGCCCAGATAGTGAAGGTTTCTGGTAATGCCTTTGGTTTCACAGAAGTTCTCTTTTCTGAAGCTGTCACCACATCAGAAAGAGCTAATAGGGTCATAGGATAAAGCCGTTTATTTTGAAACGCTTTCTATTATTTGGTTACTATAAGATTCAGTGGCCTAGAGGGGAATTTTAAGGACAATACAAAAATAACTTGAAATTAAATAACTATAGGAAAAAACTCCCAAAAAATCAGGTAATAGGTTTAGGATGCCAAGAGGAACTCTTGTGGTAATACTGTAACTTACAGCTGAGAGGTGTAAAAGACACAAGCCCCCGAGTATACACCCAGTCAGAAACAGTGCCCGAGCTAACGACTGCTGAGCCATGCAGCCGAAGCAGTCTTACTTGACCATGATTCCAAGAAGGAGGCTCGCAGCATACGTTAGCCTGACTTGGGGATTGGAGTTTGAAAGGTAGAAAGCCCAAAATAGCCGTCTGCAGAGATAATTAGATAGAAAATATTTTTGCTGCTTTTTCTTGATCTCAGCAAGATTTCCAAGCAAATTTGCAGTACTGCCTGATTACACCAGCTCTCAAGTTACCTGAATCTACAAAACATAATTTGTATTAATGTGGCATGTTTTTTTAGGGAGCGTATAAGCTCAGGAACATTTAAAGTGCTAAAGCAGCCCAGAGTATTTCCAGCTCCCGCTAAAACAATGTAATAAAAATGCAACAATCTTTAGGGGGGAAAAAAGCCACATATTTTACCAAGCACTAGTTAATTTGCTGTCTTTGACAAATTTCATTTCAACATCTTTGAAAACCAAACAGACTGGTATCATCAGAGTCCTGCAATCAATGAGGTGAGGGTTCTATATATTTAGATATATGATTCATCTTAACTCCTGTGAAACATCGGGAACGGTGATGCTTTGAGAATGAGCACACAGCTTTCTTAATAAGTGGTACCAGTAAACTTTTGAACTCACGGAAGAAGATGAAAGTCACTGGCAGCAAATCTACTTATATTAAGAAACTGCAATATCTTAACCTATTTCTGCAATCTAAATTGTAATAAATAGCTATAGTTTACATTACTTGCATCATTCGTTCACAGGCACAGCTGAGAAGAAAACCTAAATAGATTCTTAGACAGTTGCTAGCTAAGGTGTGCGTGGCACTAATTTGATGGCACGGCATTATACATGTAACAAGCTGGGCTGCAGCGCCACGACAGGCTGGATTCACACAGGATTCTGAGCCTATTCACCCACATCCCCAAATGCAAGAATAAACCCCATTTCTGAGGCCCATGCTTAGCTTATGCCCACACCCTCTATGGGGAAGATAAGCTTTCCAAATAACATTTTGTTTACACCATCTGATGCAATCAGAAAACAGTCAACAAGGCCTGCCTGGTAGCTTTCTACTTTCTTCAACTTACACCAGTCAGTCTAAACAAGGTCTAATCTCTGTGCCCAAGTCTTTTCTTGCCTGCATACTTAGACAACACAGCTAGAACAAAAAAAACTATGGGCTGTAGAAGTAGTTAAACTCTTAAACTTCAATACTGCTGAACTGTCAAAGCTACGACACAATTTTCTAACTAGGCAGAAGAAAAGACTCTGTATCCTAGTGGTGATGGCTTTCAGCTTGCAGTGCTGGAGTGTCAGGGTCAGACTCCTGCTCCTTACAAGCATGTAATGAAAAAGAGACAAATCTATTAGTAGCACTTTCATGCTGGAGATGTGAATTCAAGAACCCTGTCTCAGATCAGGGATCCTGCAACAGGCTTTGCGCAGCTGTGCCCTGACCACAAAGATGTTGGGGATCACAGGGGGTTTTTACCCTGCAGGGAAAACTGGGCCAGCATTTGAGATGTCCATTCCAGGAGGTCAGTTCACAGCACAGCTGAGAATCCCCAGGCCAGGGTAGATGCCTCCCTCCAGCATCAGTCAGGAACTTCGTTCCTATTGAAGACAGGAATTTCTGCCTCTCTTCTTCCTGACCATTTCTGACTGGGTAACTTAAATCTTCCCATGCCTGTGGCCTTACACATAAGCACCTAAGCAGAAGAACTCTTAAGAGCAGCGGCAGCCTTAGTACTGCGACAATCCTGCTCTGGATTTAATCCAAACCACTTTCTGTTCCTGACCAAGTTTGATTCATTTAAGATCACTGTCATTTCTCTTGAAACAAAAAGGCAGAGTACTAACTTGAGGGCAAATTTAGTTCCCATTAAAAGTAAGTGTGAGTTACTACACTGATCAATAAAGGAGTCAAAGTGAAACCTTGTTCTTGAACAATGGAAGAAAATAAAAACAAGCCATAACTACTCACTGCAATGTATCCAAAATAAACACTGCAATAACAGAACGTTTTAAAAGGAGACCTCTGCAGATCAAATGTATCTAATTACTATCAATTCTTTTGATAAAAGGTAACCTCTGTCACTCCAAAACGAAGCTGGAGAATGATTTTTTTTTTTTTTTTCAGTACAGAAAATGAAGGCTAGGAAATGTCTACAAAGATTTTTAGAAAGAACTGTTTGGAATTGAAAAAACTCTTCTAAAATGCAATGGATTCAGTCTAAAATCACTGCAGATTTAGTACATAATATGAAACAAGATATTTCAGCATGCTTTTTGTGTGGCTACAAACTGTACATAGCGGAATTTCATAGCCCCAAAGAATAATGCTCTTCAGAACTCTGTTAATGCCTCTGAACATCATTCAGATTCCGTGTACAAAACTACATAATTTAGAAACTTAATCTAGGGTTTTTTTTAAACATGGCAGTATATTTGAAATATGGTATTAATTTATGTTTGCATCTCCAAAGAAAAATGTAGAAAGATAACTTAAACTAGAGAATTCATAAAAAAAACTATATCAATTTAAAATTTTACTGCATAAAAATATGTACTTTTCAAATTATTTTAATAAATTAAATATCCCTAACATTTTAATATATATCCCTGACAGTCTATAAAAGAGGGTTCTTGTTATAGAAAATAAATGTAACTCCGAAAGTACCCCCTTCATAAAACATATTTAACAATAATTATATCTTTTCTTCTTCAAGGAATGTAACAATATGTACAACTTCTCTATATTACCATACTATCAAAATAGTACAGGTTAAGCGTAGCAGGGTTCTGTAACCATAAGATGGCAAAGTCACACTGAAGTGGAGGACAACTTGGGCCTCAGACGAGCGTTATCAGTGTGGAGCATCAGCTTCTGGATGGATCAGATAAGAAGGGGTAAATACAATCTTCTCATCTACAGTAGATTTCACAAGAGGTAGAGTTCAAGTGAAAATGAAAGAAATTTGGAATAAGGTGCATGCTCAGTATTTTCAATTCGTGACTTGCTAAGGATGTCAGATTTTATAGGAAAAGTTTCCAAGGATTCTTTCTTTTTCCTCTAATGCAGATTTCCGTGATCAGTTTGTAATCTTTTTAATATGAATCTGAAATAGAGAATCACAAAAAAAGAAGTCATGTTTTAGGGTATTACATTTCTCCATAACAAGAGGTAACTGTTTTCAGCATTAGCCAATATTTTGAGCTTCAACATGCTGACAGAATGAAGAAATCTCACGTTTGCCAGTTTTATTTTTAAAAGGTTAAACCACTTCTCACCTCATTCAGAATTGCCCAAACTGCTGAATTTTGTATCACTGAAAGCCGGAATGATGAAATAGGGTTTAGGCTGGGGTCAACTGTTCCTTCAGCTACACCATTTTCAAATTTCCCTGCAAAAGAAGCAGAAGTATTTCCTCAATTAACTCCCGTTTAACGAACTGGAGTACAAAATCTGTGTCCAGAAAAATCTATCTGTGGTATCACAACTCTCAGGTGAAACCTATTGCTGGTGGCAATAGGGTTGACTGGTGTCATTCCCGAAACAAAAGACAGCCAGTGATTTTTGATATTAAATTCAGCTTTGCAGCAGCAAACAACATGGGACGTATCATCAGAGCACACCAATCTGAACAGGATTACACATATGAATAAACATTTTGGAACTGCCTAAGGGTACGAGCACCTCAAGCTCTGGGAAGATTTTGACACAGATTTTCATTTATTATCATGGAACTAAACATGGACCCCCTGGCTTATGTATTTTCGAGGAGAATTAAGGACAAGGGATATCATTCCTGCTTAATGTATTCCTATTTAAAGGATCTTCAATTATATGAGTAAGAATCCAATTTAAAAGCCCAGTTAGACTTTACACTTAAATATGTACACAGCAACTGCAATTCATTAAGAAGAAAAATCTTGCTTTTGTTTATACAGGGATGCCCAAGCTATGACCAGCAAGCTAAAGACAATCCATGAGTAAAAATTCTCTTTCTTGACAGCAGGTACCCTGGCACCTTCCCCAACAGCCGCTTGGCTATGGAAATGCCAATCTCATCCCATGACGAGACATGACTGACTGTCCGTAGGCTGCGTTCAAATCCAGGCCAAGCACAACAGCTCACACGCAGGCACACATGCAGTCACAGGACAGAAGAGGCCATCTTATACAACCTGGAAATGCCTCAACAATAATTTAGGCAATAGATTCTGGCAGAGAAGTTGGATGTAGCTGCACTACAACTGAGAGTCACTCTAGATCTTGTTTAGTACATCAGTCTCAGAAAAGAAGTATTGGAAACAATATCAAGTAAAGCCTACAAGCTCATGTACCCAAAACCAAATCATCAAAACTCAGTTTCAGGTTTGTTGTGGTTTTAAGGAAAATGTCTTAACTGTTGCAATAGTAACAATATTTCTTTCTATTGTGACATACCTATCCTGAAGTAACCATCCTCTAAGCGTTTGTCTTTGGTTTCTTTGCTTAATACTAGTTCTTCATTCTAGAACAACAAAGCACAAATTAGATCATTTATTTTGACATATGACTTTGCCAGGGAAAGACAAATGTGTGTGCACTCTTGTCATATATTCAGCATCCACCTTTTCTAAATAATTACGAACCATCCTAGAAGAGTTATTTATAGCCTTAGACAAGCCAGTACAAAAAAAAAAAGCAGCAGTGCTCAAGAACTGAACCGTATTTGGCTTCAAAGTAGAAAAAAAGAAGCACTTTAAGTGCCCCATGTAACTTGCACATTAACTGCCACATGAACAGAAAACATAGCAGATACTGGCACACACAATAGAAGAAAAGCAAAGGCAGGATCTTGCCGCCTTTTGCTATGGCTGAACCAGAGATTTCTCACAGGACAAATGAAACTTACAGCTTACTTTTTGATGTTAAGAATTTGGGCAAGATGAAAAGCCATCAGACCAGCAAGGGAAGCACTGCACTTATTACTGCCTCACTAAAGAGGGATGGGTATCAATAAGTTCCTTTAATAAGCATGGAAAAATAAGATTGTAGACCAGAACTTCAAAAACAGCTGGAAAATCACAACCAGAATCGCGTGATCCAAAACTAGAAGACACACTGTTAAGAGCTTCCTAGGAATCAATTAAAAATGCTTGACAAAACGGGAGATAAAAACATTTAAAAAAAAGCTGATGGATTTAAATTCCTTCTTTTAAAAGCTTCCCTTAAGGGAGGCTGCTGAAAAAGCGGTGGGTTTTTTTTTTTGTTTGTTTGGTTTTGTGTTTTTTGGTTGGTTGGGTTTTTTTTGAGTATGTCATTCAAGTCCCAGACAAATCCGGTCTGACGGTACTCTCGTTTCTAAGGGTTTTTTTTTTTGTTTTTCTGAATTTTGCTTTGGGAGGATCAGGGTCGAAGTACCTGAATGGGCTTCCAGCTCTCCTGAAGGCCATGGTGGAGAAATTGTTCCCTCAGGACAGCACCCATCATTCTGCAGCTGCTGTCCTCATATTGGTGACATTTTCTGTTGACACCAATGGCTTAAGACTGGGCCAGGTGCAGGTCTTTACCTTTCCATAAATTGAGCCAACAGCAATAGAAGCTTGCTCGCATTACTTCCTTAAGGGATGCTCCAGTTTGAGGGACATTTCACAGCCAAGTGTGGCCAAACGAGATGCTTGATTCACATTTTTTCTCATTCTGCTGTGCATTCTTGTGGTATCTTGGGCCCAGATGAAGCGAGGGCTGCTGCTGGGTTTTGTGTTGGTTTTTCTTTTGATGTGGAAATATTAATATATTTCCAAAGGTCTTAAAAAACAAAACCCATAAACCTTATAATGTGATATAATAACCCACATACCATGTTGCATAATTAGAATCAAACGGACAAATTTCTTTTTAGGTGTGAGGGTGGTCAGAAATTCCTATTTTTGCTCGCTACCAGAAAGGCAGACTGCAAGAATGGAGAACTCCTGCATGATCACTGACTTTTTTTTTTTTTTTAAATAAACAGGAAAAAAGGAAAACAAAAAGAAAAAGAGATTCAGCCTATGGTAATTTAGGCACAGTTTTCAAAATACCTACACCAGGTGTATGGGAGAAGATAGAAATACTTTACTATTTTAACACTAAATAAAATAAACTTGTCTGAAGTGGTGTCTTAATCCTCTGACAGGGTTTTGTGATATAAATGGTTAGCCATAATATCTAGTTGAAGAAAAAGAACCCATACCATCTGGCTCCAAGCAAAAATATACTTTAGATAGTGTAGTGCCCTCCTGAGGTAAAACTCAGACTGATTTATGGAAAAAAAACCAAACCACCACAGTAGTCAGGAGAAAGGAACACATTTGGTTTAAGAGTCCAGATATTTAAATATCTAGCAAGGCTTGGATGTGTGTTTATTCCTGGACTAAGACTTTTTGACTAAGTCAAAAAGCAGATTGACTTAGCTTTCCCATTTTCCAAAATTGGTGGTTTGTTTTTTTTTAACAGTATCAGTGAATTGGAAGAAAATGAGCTTGTTCACCTCCAAATTACTGACAGCACTTGTAGCAGGCTACACACTGAATGAACATCTGATTAGTTACAATAGTTTTCTGTTAAAAGAGCCAATTAAAGAAAGTATGAGAGCATCAGAGCATCAAGATCCTACAGTGTTTTTTTTAAAAAAAGCATCCATGTCTCATACACCCTGTTAAAAAAAGTCAATAAAATGAGGAGGTTTTGCTTTTATCCTGTAATGGAGAAGACACAAATCAATGAATTCATACCTGAAAAGGCAAAACCTCCACGGTGGTGTTTAAAAGTATGTCTCCTGGATGCTCTGGATTGCCACTGTGAAACAAGTACCTATAAATGACAAAAGGGGAAAAAAATAAAACAGTCTACATACAAGATTTAGCTGCTGATTCTGAGTGATGTATGTAGACTGTCACATTACAGATGTTACTGTGATAAACGTAACTGTTATACTGGACCTACATCAATCAGCTGGCAACAAGGAATGAAAGATGGCTCCACATACTACCGTAATTGAAAGGGCTGAAGTTCTGCATTTTTTGAGGAGTAGTTGGGGAATATTTTGCTTAGAAAGGCACTTTCCATAATCTGATCTTGACAGATGGCAAAGTGACCAACATTGTAGTCGTTACGGCCTGGCATGCGCTGCCATCACCTCCAGAAGGAGGAGCCCTGCCTTTCTTCAGCCTCTCCCCATTACTCCCCACCACACGCCACCCCCTCCTTGTACCCACAGAATGAACTCTGCAGATCCATTCTGAAGCAGTTCTGGGAACTTATCTAAGTCAACATTTGCCAGGCCAGTTTTCCCCAAGACCAGCTCCTCACTCTGGTTCACTGCAAAGTCTCATTAATGACTGTGCCAAAAATTCCCAAACGTATCCACACCCTTAGTGTTACCTGAATTCAGACGTCTATTCCAAATACAGATTTTTTTAAAAACAAAATCATATGTTTTTGACATGTATACACACATAGAAAAGGACCTTTTTAATATATATACCTGTACAAAGTCCCCGTTACCATCATTCAGTTGTGCATTTAATGAAATCTTTCCTTTTTTTTTTTTTTTTTTTTTTTTAACTGGGACAGGGTAAATATGTTTAAGACTTATCAAAACCATGCCTATATATACCATGCAGTGAAAGTGTTCAAATTCTAGCTGCCCACCCTCACACAGCTTTTGCAGTACAGTGCATGTGTAGATAATGTTAAAAAGGACAGTTTAATTCCCTTCTTTATACCACAAACTTAATGATCTTTTGAATAGATATTATGTAAACAAGTAACAATAATTTTTTACCACTAGGTGGTATCAATGCTTGAAAAATTGTTCATCTCTTACCATTTTTTCTAGTGGACCACCAAGTTTATTCAGATTACTGTCAAAAACTACCTAGATATTACACCTACTCAGATGCCACTTTTAACAAGCCTATTTTACTTTCAATATATTTAAATGAATATGTAAAAACCTATCAACACATTTCAAACCTTTCTTCAATTGGAACTCAGAGAAATTAACAGTAAGCACCATCTTCGACATTAAATACATCACCAGCCAGGGACGAAATTAGTTCAGAAATTATCACTTGATTAAAATTACAAACATTAGCTCAATTTGCAATTTATTAAGACATAATTGGAGATGTAAATTCCAGTTTGCCTTTATGCAGTATGTCTGAAGCCAGGTAAGTACTTGCCATTAATCTGTACTCCATAGCTACAAGACAAGTAGAAGAAAACAGAGCACTCTGACCCTGACTTAGAAACATCTGTGATCCCAAAACAATAGAAGTGATTTACAAAAATAAACACACACATATATAGCATTTCTTTCATCAAGGCTCAGAAAAGGAGTAAAACCACACACTCTGATATAAGAAAGGTACATTGATTTCTGTTGCACTGGTTTCAGCAGAACTGCACAGACTGAACTGAAAACAAAACCGGATTCACTAAGGTTCAGCATTGTATGTGCTTCAAGAGAAATAATCTCCCCACTGTAGTTTAAGGTAAAGGCTAGTCAAATCTAAGGTACACAAGCTACCTAAAACATCCACAGTTCTTCCAAAAAAAAAAAATCTTCTCACTTTTCCTAAACATTAGTGACAACCAAAAAACCCCAGACTTAATTACCCTTTCTGGGAAGATGCCTTTATTATGTTTCAACAATAAGCAAAAACACAACTCCTGGCAAAGCCAACCGGAAGAGGACTACAAGTATATTCTGCTGTCTTCTGACCTAGCAGACCTAACTTGCCATCCTTTAGTCTGTCAGATATCCTAATCATTACTGGGATTTTTTTCTCTTGAACACACCGAAAACTCTAAGGAGACTTATTTTAAAATGCAAACACTCCGAACACTCACATCTAGGGTGCTGCCGTCACTCTAACCAAACCACAGGCACAGTGCTTTTCCTTAGTGTTTTCTAGTTCACAAATCTTATTTCTGAGAAGACACACCTAAAAAGCCACAAAGAAACTCCCTGTGATCTGTGATCACTGGGCTCTCAGTGAATGATAAGGGGTTTGGGATGGGGGGGGGGGGGGGGGGGAGGAAGGGAGGGGCAGGCAGGAGGAAAATGGTGGTGGTGGGTTGTTTTTTGTAGATTTCATTGGTTTGGGTTGTTGGTTTGGGGTTTTTTTTGGGGGGGTGGGGGGGTGGTGGTATATTTATTTATTTGAGGTTGGTTTGTTTGTTTTAAAAACAACCCTGTGACCATACAACCATAGCCAACCATTTCTCCTACCGTTCTATCAATTTTTGAAAGCGAAGTGTGGTTTCCTGCCCCAAGCAGTAATCACTGCATTAGGGCAATGCGCTCAAAAGTTGGCACAATGCCAAAACTTACGGAAGTAATTAATAAAATCTGATTTCCAGATTTCCATGTAATCAAACCTGCTTTTTTAGTATGTTTTCTATAACTATCTGTCTACCCATATGCACACACATAAAATATGCATCTGTCACATCTTATTTAAAATTACATTTAGAATGGAGGGGATATTTTTATATCTGAGCCTTGCTTAAACGTTTGACACAACACCTACTTAGACAGAAAAAAGTTACACAGATTAAAAATATTAGTATGAATGTACATACACAGTTCACATCTATGATAAATCTTTTGCTTAGAAATAAAATTTAGAAATTAAAAAAACTGTTTTGAAGTAAAATTTAGTTTATAAATAGACAGATATTCTACAAGTCCTAAAAAAAGTGTCATTAGCTGTTCTTTTGTGATTTATCATTGTGTCAGGGAGGCAAGTTTTACAAGTTTTTCAAGGTTTTCAGACTATGAAAGATTTTTCTGGATGCAAAGACTAAAAGACACAGAAGTACCTGTGCTTTTGGCTAAGTTATTCTGACATCTGTCGTCCTGGGATGTACAGGTGACAGTCCATTTAAACACTAAAACCATGCTTTTTTTCCCCTCCTAGTTAACTGACATTTTTCTTAGGATGCAATCACTAAGATATTCTTGTCTACCTGCTGCTCAAACATAACACCTTCTGAATAATTCTTTCACATTAAAATTCTGAAAGTGCTAGACCTCTAAATATAGTAATAACAAATACAAATTCACCTGAAGTTTTTTTAAAAAAAGACTACTATTACCTTATGGAGTATTACTTCACAGCTTTAATGTGGACACATTTGGACATTCTTGAAGGAAGTCAGAAAAGTAACTCTAACTTACAACTGGTAAGTGAAATACTAATGTAATTGAACCTTTGAGAACCTTTTTCTCTGGCACTATCTTTTTAAAGATGCTCAGGTCAAAAATAATAACTACCTACTACAGATATTCAAACCCAGAGACAACCTCCCCCATGCCAGAAGTTACTACACATATGAACCAGCTTGCATAGATTCTGGTCATCACCTCAGGGTAGTATGAGAAGAATAGAGGATGCTACACATTAACATCTCATGTGGCCAAAAAAACCCCAACACACAAATAATAAAATTTAAAGAACACTGAAGGTTTAAAAAACAACAACAAAATGGAGCCAAGTCAAAGTTGCAAAGAAAACTTCAGTTGTCATATTCAGTGACGTGAGTATATACTCAAACTGAGGGTTTGACTTCCTATCTAGCTAGGTATCACCTATAAAATCAAGTCAAGTAGAGGGAGAAAAACCCACAAAACCCAATAAGCTGAAACAAATATTCATACACATCCTATCACAAAAAGGGAGAGGCAGGCAGAAGCATGTTTATCATTAAAACACTGACAAGAGATATCATTAGCCTGCCAATGCAGTTAACTGTTACGGTACTTTAGAAGCCTACACTCAGATTCAGAACTATCCCAGTAGCGAGCTCCTGGAAAGATTCTCATCTTTTGTAACATCCCCCAAAAGATATGTATAAGTTAATATCAATATTACTAATGTGTGCTGTTAGTGCTTTAATAATCTTCCTTGAACAGCTACACTTTTCCATCTTGCAGCACTAATCCATCACCTGTACTTAAAAAAAAAACAAATTCCCAGCTACACACACCTCTTCACCCTCCTCCTATTTTGCTTATGAAGGGAACGAATCTCCCTTCTTTCCCTCACATCAAAGCATATTTAGGCCCAGAAAACTGTTATTCCATTACCTAAAAGAAAACAAATTAGGCATTAAAAAAATCTGCCTTTAATTAAATAGAAGTGCCAGTGTTGTTTTTTAATATATAGAAAGTATGATTCTATGTATTTTCTATTTTTTTAGCAATTAAAAATTAGATCAGAGCACACAATAACTTTATCAGTAAATTATGACAGCTTTATAAAAGGAAATAATATACAAAAATTCTTTAAAAAGCACAATTCACATCCACTTGTCAATATAGCTGGGGGGGGTTTTTTGAAGGAAACATAAGACATCTCACTTCATGCCAAACACAAATATTCTAAGAATCTCCTTATGAACGCGGGCCTTTGTGCTCTGTAAACATCAGAAATCAAATCCTTTTCTCCACGTATTCTCCTTACATCTCTTTTTAGCAATCTGATATATTTTAGTATATCCCTTTTTCAAAAAAGGAAGAGGTAGGAAGGCAGAGGGAAAATGTTTCCTTCCACATTTGAGCAAATTATTCATAGCAACATGCATCATAATAGTTTTTCATTCTGCACGATATGAATTTCTATAAAAGCAACATTCAGTCAGCAGATTTTTGGCTCTCTACAGATGCTATCATCCACTGCAGGAGTCATTATTTATTCACCGATTCTATCCAGTATTTTTGATCACTGGATGCAAATGTGGTAAAGAAGTCTAATTTACCTCCTCTCTGTCATTTTCCCAGAATCTTCATTAGGAAATGTTATTTTACTGTCACTGGAAACCGGTATTAACCATGCATCATTCCCTCGTGCAAAATAAAACGGAAGATGAATAATTTCTTTTCCCTCTCTCAAACTCAATTTCTTCTCCTACCCTTTATGCCTCTTACCCACTCGTTTGCAAAAATTGCTTAATTCCTCCAGTCTATATATATACTGACCAAGTACAATAGGTAAACAACCAAAGGGGATTTTTTGTATTTTGTTGTTATAGTTACCAATTTAAGGGAGAGAGAAAAAAAAACAACAAACCAAAACCAACAAAAACAAACAAAACTCAAAGAATCACATGAAAAAGAGAGGAACATTTATCCCATTAACTTATATACAAAATGCCTGGTAAGATTTCATTTCTTCTGCCAAAACCAGCCAGTCTAACTGCCCATACATAAATTGGGCTGCATGTTTGAGAGCTGCAAGGGATGAATTCCCCATTTTTACAGAAGTGCTGAACCAGCACACCAAAAGAAGAGAACTTTCTCATATTTGTCAAAGGACCATGAAGTAGCCTGACTGAAGAGATGATGGGGGGCTTTTGGGGAGCAGTCTGAGTCTTTTTTGTCCAACACACACCTAAGACATTCATTTTCTCCCACCACTTTAAAAGTCAATCTATATCTTTTAATAAGGTTACACATACCATTTCCTAATGTTCTTCGGCTGCACAATATGTATATTTATAGCTGAGTAAGAACATCTCATTCCGAGGCCTACTCTTGCCTTCTCTTTCCCAGCGAGGACTATGAGATCAGCTTTGTAAACCTGCCCTGTGCTCTCTGCACTATAGGAGCATCAACTGCAATAGAACTGAGTTTGGCAATATGTTCATTTTAACTATTTTAAATTTTTCATTTTGGAGGTTGCTTGGGGTTTTTGGAGTTTTGTGGTTGGGTTGGGGTTTTTTGTTTGTTTGGGCTGTTTGTTGGTTTTTAAGAGAGGGGCTGTTCTCTGTTTTGAAATTCTCTAAGGAATTTTCTCATTTTTCCACCACATCAATATTAGTTAAAAGGCCCTTACGTTCTTTTCCAAGGTTACTTCTACTGAATTTTTAATCCAGTGAAATGTAGAAAGGCTTTGGGGTTTGTTTTATTTTAATATATGTATGTGTGTGCACATAAAGAATTTTTTCTCCCAGCTTAATTCTCCAGAAGCACAGATAATTCCATTCAGTGTTCTTAAGCTTAGGCATTTGCCACCATTTGAGATGCCCTTGGGTATGAGACCTCGTCACAGGCTGGCAAGATGCAGTTATGACATCTGAGAGACTCAAGCCCTTCTGGAAATCAGGTGAAGTATTTTAGGGTATCTTGAGTGGCATTAGACATCTAATGTTTAGGCAACAGCATTAAGCCTCTAAGATTTCTGACTAAGAACTGTAAACCCAGGAACACTGCCAAATACACAAATCCTGAATATTAGTGCCATTAAGGAGGAAGCAGCATGTCCTTGGCTCAGGCAGCTCTTTTCTTCAGTCTCTGATCCATACTTTGGGTTTTTTTCCCCTTTTCATATGAAGTTCTTGCTTCATTGTTATGGGCAGAGTTCCATGCCTGGAGCAAACAGCATCAGTGGCTGGAAGCCTGCCTGCCAAATCCCCACTGTCAGTGCATCCGTTTGAGGATGTTCTACTCATTAGTACAGAAGCTTATGCAAACACAGAAACCAAAGTCCTCAAATTCTCTTTTCTGTATACACTAAAAATACTATCCCACCTGAAATACACTAACACCAAAACTTTTAAAATAACAAGTTCAGACACTTTCAAATATTTCCTATCAACTGACACCATTAAAGCTTAATAAAAATGAAGACGTCGTTAAACTTTAAAAAGCTGTATCTTTAGAATCAGAATAAAGATTATTTCTAAATCATACACTCTGTGTGTGTGTGTGTGCGTGCATATGTAGTTCTTCAGCTAAACTGCCCATGATAGGTTCAATGTATTGCATTGCGCTGAAGGAGAGTTTCTACACTGAACAGTGATTATGAACAAAGAGCAGTTTATGCATCAGTCAAGTTACTGCTGTACTAATCTAAAACCCAAACAATCTTGCAGTTCCCCAGGTTTTAAGTGGTTGTTACTGCAAAAGCAAATTATGAGAATGTTCCACTTCACTGCCAGTTTTGGAAAGCTGTTAGAGAGTCTTTTTTCCTTCATAATGCATTTGATCTTGTAACTTAACTACATTTTAGATACATACATGAGCAACTGCTATGATACTCTTTTTTAGTTTTGTAACTTTGTTGCACTTAAAAAAAAATAAATTCCTTTCAAGTTTTCACTGCTAGAAAAGCTGTTCTAAAAGCTGCATTTATTTTCCTTTACAACGAAGTGGCAGTAAGAACAAGCAAACAACTGTCACTTTTTATCCAGGTGTTTTTCAGCACTGTCACAATAATTTCAAAGCAGACAAAATAATGTGTATGCTTCGCTACCAGAAGCCCAACAAGATACTCTTCACACTCAATACATTGATTTTCTAGCTTAAATAGTCAAATATATATTTCTTGCATGAGTGAGAATTCCGTGTTGTGAGAAGATGCCACGGAAAATATAGGTGAGGTTAGCATCACATGTTCCCTAGGATTCCAGAGTCAACAATATGGAAAATTAGATTATTAGTCTCAAATACTGCACATCCAGTATCTATGCCATTATCAGAACACAAAGTAGAAAATTAAATCTACAAGCTGGTTTGTCAAATATTAGGATTTCAGTTTAAAGACTAAATTCTGTCAGCAAGTTCTACCTCACAAAAATCACTTCATTAATAATCAATGTCACATTAGGGTGACCACCCAATAACTTGCTAAAAGAAGAACATAACTGTGGGGCAACTACAGAGTTAAAAGCGGGGGGGGATGACACACCAAACGAACAAACAAAACCGCACAAATCACAAATAAACCACCCGCCCCCCAAAAAAAACCCCAAACTCTACTAATCCTTTTGAAAATATCCAGGGTAATGCTACCAAGAAGTTACATACCAGAAAGGATGAGCCTTGTATTTTAAAAACGTAAAGGAAATTTAGATAGAGTTATATACACACACACACACTGGTGAGGTTAGGGTAGGTTTTGGTGGTTTTTTTTTTCCCTTTCCACAGGATAAGATACATACTTGTCTTTTTCTGCAGCTTTTTTTTATTAATAAAGATCAGCATTTGAAAGCAATTTATACTGAAACAGATCCAAAGCCTGTTTTATAAATATCCATTCTAAATTCCTATTGCAGAAAAGCTGACAAGTGTTAACATAATCTAATTAAAACAGCCATAGGCTATGTGCTTCCGAGGGCTTCCTCGATATAATTAGTGCATGTGTTCTTTGAAACTATTATCTGATTTGTGTCCATCACATCTATAGGGAGGACTCAAACTTAGGCAACCAAAAAAGATATGTGATGATGATGGACACCAGCATTGCTTAAGTGCTGCAATGGAACGTCTGTCTGGGATGTGTTTCGGTTTGGCTTTGAGTTTTTTGGGGTTTGGTTTTGTTTGTTTGTTTGGGTTTGTTTTGGCTTTTTAAACCAGGATCACATTCAAAGTTTAATACCTCTGTTCAAGACTTACTACTCATCCACCGATATTTCAGAGCTTACTACATACAAAAAACCCTCAAACAAAGCAATGTCTAAAGTCAAATCCTCTTCACAATGAGCTGTTCAGGTACAATATTTCTCACTGACATCTCTGAAGAAAAAGGGTAACTAGTAAAGAAAAGAAGTATCTGTTGTTTATAGTGAGGAAAATTAATTTACATCCAGTACTAGCATTAAAGTAGTAATTATGAAGCATACATTAAGAAACTCTTAAATGTAAGAGTCAGTTTTAATAATTAAATGTGTGCTCGGAACAACAGTGTATATACCAAAACAGCAAAGTGGATTTCAATAATTATATAACAACCTGAGGGAACAGAAATCCAGTATTTCTCCTCTTTACAATGTAGGCCATTTTCAGCATTTAGAAAACAGTCCATCCCTTTATTTTACAAAAAAAACGAACAAACAAAAACCAAACAACGCCTTCAACACCACTGTGCAATTTGGTTTTAAGAGGAAAGTCAGTGGATCTACTTTCATTCTCAAAGATATGCTGCTGAAAGAGGTATGTATCTAATTGCAGAAATGAGATTCTAGCTTACTATTAAAGGACTTCAGTGTTGTGGCTGGAGATCTTTTGCTTGGAAAAAAACTAAAATGGTTCAGTACATGAGCTGTTACTAAAATGAGCATTAGATAATTTCAATTAACACATCCCTGTTCTCCAGGTGTGATTTAGAACAAGCACCATCTATTTGCCTGTTCAATATTCAGCAGGGATCTGCCAAGCAGGTCTTGCACAAAATAGCCACAAATGTTACTTTCTGCTCTGCAAAGAGAGCTCAGTTCTCACTTCAAACTATTAAGAGATCCTTGCCAGTGTTGCCCCCGACAATATTCTCAAATCTCAGAAATTAAATATTTAAAGACTTAATGAAAGCTAATTACTGAACTGCTATACTCAGCAGAAAATTTAAATTCAGTCCAGCAAAACATTTGGCCTGGAAAAATAAACTATAGGGACAAGTCAGTGCTCTGTCACAGTGTAACAGACCTGCCATTCATTCAGTCAGAGCTGTGGTCAATATTTCCATGGAAAAACTTGTTTACCAAGAATTTATTGCGGGAGTTATTAAGCAGCTACACCTCAAACTGACTTAGTAGACAAAATTTTCTGTAAACTCAAAGAGCTTCTCTATTCCTTAAAAAAAAAAAAATAAGAAAGAAATTAAAAACCTGTTGCATCCCTTCACCAACACAAGTCACAGCTTTATTTTTGACTGCCTCAGCAAGCATCCTTGAAATACTAGGAAACATCATTGCTTCACTTGACCTTCACCTGCCAAAATCTGCTGCTGCTGAAGTTAAGCAGACGAAAACAAACAAGTCCCCAACAATTTGAAATTACAACATCTGTAGCCCTAGTCAGCCACTGACTTCAGAACAGCAAAATACTGCATTTTTGAGGACGTTGTGGCAATAGAAGCTAAAAATCATAATAAACTGTGAAATGGCTTACAATGATAGCTCAAACAATGTAAAACTTCAGTTAAGTCTGAGCAGGTAGCATCATTCTAATTGGTGGACTTGCTTTGAGGAAGTAACAGAATACAAGATGTTCCCTTTCTTCTAAAAATAAAAGGCATTTATTCAAAAAATAGAAATAACAACAAGAAAATCATATCATCCTCTACTGCTGGGACTGTTCTTAACACAGCAAGTAGACGTAACCACCTTAGGCCTAGCCACAATTTTCCAGGGCACAATAATGAAACCTATCTTCCCACTTTTTGCACAGATAATTAGTACTCATCCCCCCTCTTACCCAACCATTAGGGTAATAGACATCAAAAAATATTTTCTTCAGACCTGTGCATGACATTTTTTAAATAACAGTGATGATCTATAACACTTGCCAGCAATGCTTTCCAAAACTGCAGTTGTGCATTTGACCCATCCTAATCCACCCAAGATCAACGTTGCTGCTTACAGTTACCCTATTCATAGTGTAGATGCATATAATTCTTTTTAAAAAACAAAATCAAACACACAAATTGGACATTTACTTCATAACTCTGAAAAGGAAAATTTGATCAAAAAGAAATCAATTAATTCATACATCAAAATTGAAAAATATGTGGTTTTAAACTACTGGCACAGAATTAAAAAAAAAATCTGCCTTTAATGCAAGCAGGTATGGCAGTTGTATTCCTCAACACACGCATCTTGGAAAGCTAACCAGGAAAGTCTTTCAGTGTAATCTGACATCTCAAATGACAAGCTTGAGTTTCATAGGTCAGACTCGTTTGGAACAACATAGTAACAAGGAAACTACTGATCCTCACCCTTGCGCTAAGCCAAGGTGAAGACTTAGCTGTTGATTATGTACCAAGGCACAGAAATTGACTAATTGGATTCAGTTCAGGACTGTAAAAAGGACTGCTTCACACAAAAAGCATCCAGCCAAACTAATCCAAAGAAACTTTGCTCTACCAGACTATAGGTACCGGCCTCAAAAGAACACATAAGGTATGTGAAGAAGGGAGAAAAAAGGAATCCACTAAAATAGCAACACTTAAACAGATGCTAAATAAACAATTTATTTCATAAGTCTTGGGCTACTATGTTGGCAAGACAGTAAAAAGCAAAGCAGCAAATGAGTCTCAGTAAAACTAAAGTACGACTACACACTAAAGAGCAAACTATTATCCTTATTTAATCTGACTAGTAGCTAAAAAGAAGTCACCTTTACTCCTCTAACAAATCACAGATATTTGTATTTCAAGGGCAAACCCCCCCCCCTTTTTTTTTTTGTTAAATTTAAATTTTTTAAAATAGGTCAACTTGGAGTCCTAGCCTGGTGACTTTTTTTGAGCCCCAAAGCTACATCTAAAAAATATTACCCTTCAGAGATCCCAGCTTTCAGGTCTGGGAACATCATGATATGCTCCAGCAAGATTTCTGATCTGGACAATCAAGGGACTGAGGCTGCAGGGCACAACATACTGTACCACACACCATGCTGTACAATTGCTCTGTAATTAGAAGCAGACCAACCAAATACAAATAGAATCAAATTGGCTTCTTTTCAGTTCTCTTATGAACTGCCAGAAAAGCACTGGTTTTGAATTGCATATATCAAAAAGGCTCCGGATTAAATTAAGAAAAATATTTTTAAAAGAGCAAGACAAAATTTACAGTATTGAAAGAATTAGAAGGAAGACAACTAATGATCACAGTTTCAGCTGAACTCCAAAGACCCTATGTCCTTTCACTTTAGTTTATGACAACAGCCCCAAATTCTATCTTCAAGCATTCTTGATGAACAAGCAGCTTTAGATATGAGACCAAATTGAAATTACTACTAACCTTTCTACATTGACTGGCTTGTCAAATTTAAATAGAATATAATCCCCAGCAACTGGTGTGACAGCCCAGAAAAAATCTTCCCCTACGTAGGTTTTTTCTAGCGTATGCCCTTGGTAGACTTTTAAGGATGTTGAAACCTCTGCAGGTGGATTCACGTGGATTTTATGCAGTAATGGTTTCAGGAAGTCTTTATCCTAATAGAAAGAAAGACAAACATCATGCTGGTCAGATAACCTGTTTTATTATGTTCTTTTCCCAAACAGTTACACTTAAAACAAAAACTTGCTTCAAATGGAAAATGATTGCATTACTCATTTTAGGGTGTATCAGATCATGTACTGATTAATAAGATGAACATGCCATTAAAGTAAAAAAATTAGAAAAAATATCCCCTGGCAAAAATCCACAAAAATAAACTGACATTAGCAGTTCTTATACTTGATAGTAACCCGTTTAAATCAGATTTCATTCATACTGGAGTAAAATACAACATGCTTGAAAAATCTGACAGCAAGAAAATGCCTGTTTTCTCAGCTACAAAGTTCCTCCTTTAATCAGCCTGCTCTGGAAAGTAAGGAAAATTTTAGCTACTAACTGTGAGTTTCTGGATCTTCCCTGCTAGAGAGGAGTGGAGACCAACATGCTGGAAAAGAGAAGGCCTGAAGCGTATCCGTAAGTTAGATTTCTGTCGATCACAATGTTTCTGGAAGAGAGGGGGCGTTAAAAAAAACACAATACATTAGTAAAACCAACACAAGGTTGCTGAGTTTTTAATGCAAATATGTGATATTACATGAACCAAAAAGACTCAACAAGAACACAGACCTATTTATCCAGTTGTTCCTGTTTTCATTCCAGAAATCTACCAAGACTACTGTGCAAATATAATACCGTTCAAAGTTTTTGCACAGAATCTATTTATTCGGTCTTTCAGCAAAGGTGCTACTTGAGAAATGAAGGACCAAAACCCGAAGTTTATTCCCCATTCAGAACCCTCTCTGTGACTGCTATCCAAGCAGTGGCATTCTGCAGAGCCTCAGTGGGGATTACGTGAATGAGTTTATTTTAGGACTGTTACACACAGAAGCTAACTAGACTTTTGCTGTTCATCCTACTGCATCCATCTCCAAAATCTGAAACAATACCAGTTATAACACCTCTGAGAACTGTCTCTCTAAAGTTATTTTTGAGATTAAAGTCTTGGTAGAAAGACAGACTCTTTCAGGACATGCATCTTACCAAAACCAACTCATTCACCATCACGAAAACATTTTAGAAGCTTTATAATGAAAACAAACTTACAGCATCTTTCTCAGGGTTACACACTTTCACCCAGAGGATATGGTCCAGGAGCCAATCAATAGGTTTCTCCTTATAAAACATAAATATGAACTCTACAATAAGAGTGATATCTGGAGACTGGAACATTTTACCTGTGATGACATTAAGAATAACTGGAGTTATTTTAGATTAAAGATAACACTGTCTTTTGAAATCAGTGAGAAAATAGTAAGTTTATCCTAAGACAAGAAATGTTAGCAACGAACAACTTGAAATCTCAACATTATTAAGGACTCCGTACCTTTCAGCTATGCAAAACTAAATAAAACAACTATTCAAACAAGAACTTGTTATAATATATCTTGGTGCTATCAAAATATTCATTTTATACTACAACACAGTCTCCTTAAGAACAGCTCCTAATATTTTCTCCTTCTACATTTCAGAAGAGCAGCTTAGTAGATTTTGAGAATAGGTTCCTCTCTGGGGTGGCAAACACACTTACCATACTCATCAGAAAATGGGATTTGGTTCTCACCTACAAGAAGACAAAATTCTTTGGAAAGGCCCCTAGGGAGCTGTATAGGCTAATCTGGATGACAGACAAATAGGGAAGAACATTTTATATGAAGCTTAAAAACAATCAGCAGTGTAGCACTCTCCTTGAGCAGGTGGCCAAGTGGAAATGAAGAAACGGTGCAAGCAGCCTACCTTATTTAGCCGTTAAGGAAGATATTCACATTTATATAAACAGAAGAGAGGATATTCCTGAAGTACTTCCCTGAACCAGTAATACACAAAAGGTAAAAAGTTACCTAGTCTTAAGTGATTGGGGAACATACATTTCTATTGCGACTGTGCATGTGGACTATCACTCAGAGCCAAACATTCAGTTACTTCTCTTTCTTTTGAGGCTCACTGAAGTCTGTAATTCATAGAAGATTACTGCAAGGCAATACTAAAAAAAAAAACCCAAACAACCAACCAAAACCAAACACAACAACAAGGAGCTGGAAGTTCAAATCCCTGTTGTAACAGGGATGGAAGATTTCTCTGCTGAAACAGGTGACTGAGCCTGGCACATTGTATAATATCTCAGAGTAGATACAGAATACCAGGTTGTTAGCTTCCATATATTAGCAACAAGGATATTTTCAAGGGAAAGCATCAAAGTTGCAGGGGTCCTGTTATATGTGCTCTGACACTGCCAAGTATCAATCTTACCTATGGAGATTTACTTTGAGAATACCAAGATCTCTCGTTGCAAGATCCTTTATTTTCTCAAAAAGAGATAAATACTTAAGAGGTCACCTAAAGGGGCTCATCCTTTCCAGAAAACAGGTCTGATGTGATCTCATTCCCTTACAACTTGTATGAAATTGGATAACACCACAACCAATGAAATAATACTTATTTTGGAGTTCCGAGGTAAATTTGGAGGGGTCTGAGCAAGGCTACATCATGATGTAGTGCAATAAATATTGAAGAAGCATCTGACAAAAGTTTCAGTTACTTCATCTGTTGGAATTATGCTATATTCATAAAGCAGACCATTCACACAGTAGGGTGGAGAAGTAAATGTGGTAAGACTTTAACTGACCTGACATTGCTAATTCAAAGTTGTTCCATATAAAAACCTTTAATTTGGCTGTTTGTAAAGGAAAAACATTGACATCATTTGTTAAGTGCTTGTTGCAGCAAGGTCCTTAAATACTCATCTCCACTTGAAAATACTCTGTAACTAAAATTTGAAGCTCCCACTAAACAAGGGACAACAACTGCTAAACTAGGGACAACTGCAAAGCTTTCTTCTTTAAAGATGTAAGAAAAATGTTATGATTTCTTATTGGTATATTGTTACTATGTACAGCTATATTTTTGTCATATTGTTTAACATTATTTGTGGAAGTAAATATTTAAAAATGGATAGGAAACAATCATATGATTTATACAATGTTGTGTAAAATATTCATGCAGAACAACAGCTCTTTCAGCTTGTCACACTTCCAACTAAACAGGCTCCCAATTTTCCTGGTGATTCATCTCCACCTACTGCTTTCAGTAGCATAGGGCAGGAGAATAGAAAAATATGAGAAACCCTAATCAAACACCAGCTGAAAAATGGGACTAACCAGACATTCCTGGGATGTTTATGGGACTGAAACCATCATTTCTAGATGACACCTGCCGAGGTAGTCTGTCATTCACACCCGCTCCTTTCCACATGGCATCAGAGATGCACAATACCATGCAACGCAGAAGACAAAATCATCCTCACATTATTGCTCCAATCTCAGTGGAAGCACACTGACTGAAGAGACAGCTTATCCTCTTCCAGGAGGTATATACAGTCATGCTGCTCTGGAATCCTTTTCTTCTACCAAAGGACAGAGCAATAGAACCACACTGTACATTTTTTCCTTTGATTAGCTCTTCTTCTGAAGAGCACAAGGATTACAGTCTTCCGTTGTCATCTATGGTGAAAAGACACTCACAGACCATGTCACTTAAAACCTGAACATTAAGGTACAGGATCCTTATCTACAGTGAAATAAGCAGAGAACAAGACTGAAGGTAAGCGTAGGAATTTGCTTTTCCCTAATTTAAGTTATCCTAATTTTACCTAAAATAGAAACAGGATATCAACAAACAATTTACTTCCATATGGCAAACTTGCCTAGGCCCAGAGGCCCTTTCCTCTAGGCCTAGATCAGCGTACTACTGTCAACCAGGCAGTCAACCACCCCTGACTCTGAGAATAATCTAGTTAACATGGCAATGTCACAGGATGCCCCAGCAGGGTGGGGCGCGACCCCCAAACAAAAGAAAACTCTGATACATCCAGCTGCAACTAGTCAGAATATGCTAGGTAAGCATACGTACCTGCACTAGCATCTTTGGACCCAACTAGCCTCTCTATGTTACAGCCCAGCACTGTGGAAGGGTTCAACAGTGCAGGCAAAGCCTTCTCACTTTATTTTGTAATGATCATTGGAGCGAAGATGAACAGGGGACACCCTGCTCCCGAGACAAGCCCTCATCTCCCTTCAGTAACCAAGGACAGACACAGACGTCCACACACTACTTGTTGAAATGCTGTCACCATCTTCCACACCCAGCTTGGCACTGCTTTGCCCCAGCTCCTTGCCCTTCAGTATAACACAGCATCCCTCATTTGTCTCGGTACACTATCAGCACAGCAGTACTGCCATGGATCAATGTCCCCCTTTTCTTCCCCAGAACACTCTTCCTACACCAGCTCAAAACACGGCCTCTCAGCAAAGCCCCCGGTAAAACAGGTCTTCAAAGCTCTGGATCCCTGACTGTCCAGAGCTACTCTATGTGATGGAAAGCAGCCCAGTACAACTCTACTCCACAGATGTGACACCCCAGCCCCTCTGAATCCAAACCAGCCAAGCCCTTGCCTAGCCTCTCCTAAGCGAGAATAGCAGCAGCATCCTGGCTTCCCTGGGGCATAGCCATAGCCCAAGAACACAAAGCATTTGCCAAGGTCCTGCAGTCCTGTGGCCTCCTTGCAGCTGGAGGGGAGCAAAGTACCATGAGCCATGGAGCCATTAAGATGCCATCCAAACCCAGCCTACCAATTGCCCACTGACCATCCCCAATATGCAGTCAAAAATCATCAATCCAAAGAGACTTAAGCAAAAACTGAAGTCAACACACACCGCCTCAAACCAAAGTCAATGTGAAAGAATTGAAGTAATGGCTCATCTTGCACCATGTTCATGTACTTGATACAGCGCATGAGAACAGACATAAATCAAGGAGGGTCTGCTGACAAAATTTCAGACTTTTCAGATTCTGGGTGGATAGAACCTGCCCTTGGAAAGAAACTTCAAAATCCAAAAGAATTGAGACTCAAAGGCAAAATCTGGTACCACAAATCCCTAGAGATTTACAAAATGTGGAAGACTTTTTCTATATTTTATCTGCATTGATAAAAGCAAGAGCCAGGACTAGGAAAAATATATTGTGCAACATTTTCTGCTATTTATTGTCCTCTGCCAAGCTTTCTGATTTTCAGTCCATTTAAATGCTATCTTTAGTGAACTGTTCTGGCCATCTCAGTATTTTGTTTGCAAATACAAGAGAAAATATGAAAAACTTTGTTTTCTACAGTTCTCTGAACTGCAAATATCTAAATCGTTCATTTTCATCATAATAAGCATTATTAAATGTATTCAGTCTACACCAATAATAATTTTATACCTGCAAGCACATATTCTAACCATAGTTGAAGCCTTTCAATGCTTTCTCTGTTAATGATATGCAAATTACTGGCATTAAAACCAGAACCTCTTTGAAGTTACTTAAATCACAAATATTTGACTTGATCTACTCTTCCCCAAACTTCAACTATGTGGACAGCTTGAGCAAAACTGTAATCAGAATAACTTAAAATAAACAGAACAACAGGCCTTAAAACACAGTAAGATTCAGAGGAACTGTATTAGACAACCAAAAGGCTGATTTCAGACCGCTCCATTTACAGTCTGTGAGAGTTGGCATTATAGCTACAGTGCAGTGTATTGCAGATCCTCTGGAAAAACATTTCAGCTCACAGGCAGTTGTAAGACAAAACAATATTTCTCATAAAAAGCTACCAGGAATTTCCCATGTTATAGCACGGACCAAAATGGAAACCAGAACCCAGAAGAGCAAAAGATGCATCTCCTTCCACAGAGCTTCTTGGGGAAACAGCATGTCTCACCCATTATTTATTAGATACTTGACAGCACTTAAGACTATGCTTTCACTATTAAAGAGAAAAAAAAAAGGAAGCAACTTCTGCTCTGTGGCAGAGGTGACAGAATTCTATAATCGTGCTGTCAGCCGAAATAGCTACATTTGCCACTTCCTCATGTAGTACTTGCATAAATTAGATTTTCAGTTCAAAAATACATTATGACAAAAAACATTTCTACCTAGTGAACTTGCAAGCTGATAAATGTTTCCAACAGCTTACAGCAAATCAGCCACACCCCTCTTTTTGAGAGATTATTTCTAAATCAGTAGCATCTAGGCAGTTCAGTGCTTTACTTTCTCTGTTAGACATCTACACATAAAATTCATCCCCTGTTACAAACAACTGCTTTTGCTCTTCTCCATAGCTATCCACATTACCGAATTACCATAGTATCAGTTTGCATCAAGATCCATAAAGGGATAGCACAGATAGGGCAAATCTACATCACTTGCATAAAATTTCTATGCAGAATGTGTCTCAAAGCCAGAAGTTTTAATCACTTACATGAATACTAATTTTTCTCTCATAACTTAAAAGCGGAATAAGTAGCTAAATTGGGAGGAAAAAAAATCTAATTTAAATTTCTAGGTAGAAAAACAACATTAAGATGTGTAGCCATAGATAAATGCATCTGAAATTCTACTGATATCTAATTAAAAGGAGGCAAGCAAATGTGATACAAGGAACAAAGAACAGGGATGCAAGCAGCGGGAGCTAACAACTAAATTCTACTGCAACTATTTTTAGAGCCTACACTAAAAAGAAAGCATATAGACAGTACAAAAAAAACCCCTATAAAATATTTTTGAACAGTTGTGCAGGCAATTAAGTCAAATCTCAGTATTAACAACGTCTTAGGGCCAGTACTCTTTAATGTCTTCATAAATTACAAGGATGCAGGATTGGAAGGGATACTAATTAAGTTTGCTGATGACACAAAACTAGGAGCTGTTGACACTCTTGAGGGCAGAAAGGCTCTGCAGAGGGACCTGGACAGACAGGAGAGCTGGGCAATCACCAACTGTATGAAGTATAACAAGGGCAAGTGCAGGATTTCACACCTGGGGCACAGCAACCCTGGATGTACATACAGACTGGGGAACGCTGGAGAGCAGCTCTGCAGAGAGGGGCCTGGGGGTTCTGGTCAATGGCAAGCTGAACATGAGCCAACAGTGTGCCCTGGCAGCCAAGAGGGCCAGCTGTGTCCTGGGGTGCATCAAGCACTGCATTGCAGCCGATTGATGGAGGTGATTGTCCTGCTCCACTCTGCGCTGGTGCGGCCTCACCTCGAGTACTGTGTGCAGTTTTGGGAGCCACAGTACATTAAGGATATAAAGCTGCTAGAGAGTGTCCAGAAGAGGGCTATGAAGTTGGTGAAGGGTTTAGAGGAGAAACTGTATGAGGCTCAAGTCACTTGGTTTGTTGAGCCTGGAGAAGAGGAGACCGAGAGAAGACCTCATCGTGGTCTGCAGATTCCTTACAAGGGGAGGAGGAAAGGCAGGCGCTGATCTCTTCTCTCTAGTGACCAATGACAGGACCTGAGGGAATGGCAGGAAGATGTGCCAGGGGAGGGTTAGGTTGGATATTAGGAAAAGGCTCTTCACCCAGAGGGTGGTGGAGCCCTGGAACAGGCTCCCCAGGGAGGCAGTCACGGCACCAAGCCTGATGATATTCAAGAAGCACCTGGACAACATCCTCAGAGACATGGTGTAAATTTGGGGTTGTCCTGTGCAGGGACAGGAGCTGGACTTGATGATCCGTATGGGTCCCTTCCAACGCAGGACATTCTATGATTCTATCTTCCCACCCCTCCTGGCTTAGACACTGTGCCCTCTATAGTGACACTGAGAATAGAAAAGGGTGCCAAATACACAAGTAAGTGATGTGAAATGCATCTGCATGGGGTAGACAGTGCATGTCCTAAACTGTAATTTGGTTTTACGCCCATTTGAACACATCAGTCTTACAAAACTGCAATTTGTAAGCAAGTATGCTGTACTACTAAAATAAGCAAACGTAGAATGAATGTGAATTACTTCTGCAGCCTAGAACCTTCACACAGAATTTATATTTAAAGTACAGTCAGGACTGGAGCTAGAACTCTAACACCAACTAAGCCCACAATTTAAGTTTAACTGTTCAAAAGTAGAAACAAAGCCTAATCAGATGCTGGTATTCAGCCAGCCTCTGCAGCCACAGAATCACAGAGGCTCCCCAGCCAAAGCGACAAGTCTATTCAGGGCAAAAGCTCCAGTAAATTATTTAAATGTTTATTTCGCCATGATAGGCAGCTTCTTTTCCTGTTTCTTCCTTCTTCCTCTGAGGCCACAAAACCAGTCCCATAACTATTTCAGCAACAGTGCATCTCTGTTGGTAGGCCAAGGCAACCAAGCAGATCGGTTATGTAGTGGCCAGCTAGATAAGGAGGCTTCCCTCTGCTCATTCCCTCTCCTCCCCTCCACTGTTTCTGTAAGTTAGACTGAAAGGCAAATGTATGAAGTACCATTTTGTACCCTGTCATAGCATTTGTTAGGAGGTAACTACTGTCTTCCTTTCTACTCAGTGAATATCTCAGACCCTAAAAGTCAAGGAACTATTGCCTCAGCAGAACACCTGATGCTGAGCTGAAAACAGGATAGTACTTGGCATTCACACAGCACCAACCTTCTCTGTTCTCAGTGCTACCATTTTGGGTCACTGAGCTAAAAATGAAGCCATTCCCTGGAAAGTAGATCCAAAGTAAAACCAAAAGAACAATAAGTATTTCCAAGAGAATGACAGAACTCAGGACTGCACTTTATCTGTTACATGTAGGATCATCTTCCTGTTCTGAGCTCAACTTCTTTCCATCGGAATCATTTTTGTTGACTACCTACAGGAATCTCTACAGTCTGCCTTAGCTTTTGATTTTTCCTTGCATATCTCCGACTTAGCACTTCTAAACAGATCATAACACTGCAGTCTTAAAATAACCTTTTGATTTGTAAAATCCCTTCAAAACTTCTCTTTCATTGCTTTTCTGTTAAGTCTACTACCTCTCAATAAAAAACATATTAGTGTAAGAGCAAAGAACCATAAAGTAATTTCAACAGCACCCTGGTAGTCAACCCACAACAGCCCAAGATGCTCCATTAGCTTGTCTCTCTGTTGTTCACTGCAAATGACAGATAGACTCTGACGACACCCAAGAAGGAGCAGACTGTCATAACTTCTTGCAACCAAGACAAACTGATGCCTGCTGATTCTTGGAAATTTTGGCACAAACACCAATTAAGTTGTTTTAGGCAGAGTTCGTTTTCATGCTTTCTTCTTTTACTTCAGTCAGTTGTGTTTTAATGATATTGTTGTTTTAATGGCAGCTAAATTCAAAATAAGTCATTCCTTGCAGTTCAACTGTTAGTACTTTTATAAATTAACTTTTGGTTATAAAAATGCCCTCTTTTCCAACAGTTTGAGTTTGCCTCAGTCAGACAAAAGTATACAAAACAACTGGGGAAAAAAGAAAAACATGAGTTAAACCACAGCTCCTAAAAAAAATCAATTCATTTCTACTTCTTGGTCTATTTCCAGTACAAAGAAGGTAACTTTGAAGTCAGATCACTATTCATTTACAGACTCTGAGGATGAATGTGTTTTTTCAAACTACTGAAGTAAACATTTTCTTACCAATGAAACCCAGCTGAGAAAATTCTAGAATCATCCAATCTTCAGAAGCAAGCTGAAGTGCAAAATTTTTTATTGTGCTGAAATAATTCTGCTTGACTACGATGTCATCTTCAAGCTAAAGGAAGGTAGCAGTGATAACATAAATAAAAAAAGCACCAGCAAAGCAATAGGAAAAAGTACAGCTAGAAAATACTGATTTATAATATATTGCTAACACATAGCCATATATTTCTAATGCAAGCACTGCTATAAAACCTAGATGCTATAGCCAAGAGTAACTATTGTAGGGATCACAGTCTGTCTATTTGTGGAGAAATAATCCAGAATCTTTCCGCAGTAAGGCTCCACTAACGTACCTCAACTTATTACTTTAGAACATGTCTTTTCTAGCTTCTCTCTTCTGTGAAAAATCATCCATGAAATAATGTTAGACTGTGGCATCATCAGTAGAACAAGTAGAACATCTCTATTACTTGTACACAAACATGGCTCTGTTTACTCACGCACCTAACAGCACTGAAAGAATTTCTCCTCTAAGACAGGAAGCCAACAGACACGTCGTCTACACAGGTGGGATATATTTCACCTGGCTTTAGCTACCAAACAGAAGAACAGGTGCGTAGTACAAACTAATAATCTAGTCCGGGCAGCAGAACTGTCAAGATGGGGTGCTACAATCCCTTCAATTCATAGTAAATGCCAGCCACTGCTTTAAGGATCCTGCTTCTCCTGTCCTTTGTCACAGTGTGTTCATGCTCTTCCCCTTGTGCTGGCACTAATATTTGTGAGACTGCCTAGTTCCAAAAAAACTGTCTCGTTATTGACTGTGCACCTTCCAGGAGAGCAGCGTTTCCAACAGGTCTCCGAGAGCAGTCAGCATAGCTTTGCAAAAACTAGATGAGATGAGTGAAGCTTTATACCCAAAGGACACAGTCCCAAAATCTAAATAAAGATTATAACCACAGTTACTCACTATATCTGCAGGTAAGGCTTCTATTTCAAAGCAGCAAGACACGATAGAAATAATTCTGAGCTAAATCAAATTTAAGAAGAATTGCTTAACTCTATTCTTGAAAGCCTCTCTAGAAAAGAAAACGAGTCCAGCAACACATTGAAAAATGTATGTATATAAAATATATTAAAGTGATGCTGCACTTGCCTTCAAAAGAAAGTAAAAATGGATTTTAGCTCCATTTCCACTCAAAACTACACTAGTGGGTTTTTTTGCCTAGGTGACTCAATGGTAACTCATTTGGGGGACAAGGAAAAAAACAGTAAGTTAAGCTGTCTGTATCCTTTCACTTTTTTTTAATAAGCACCTTAAGATAAAATAAGTCTTGTAGGACAAGTTGCTTTCTACTTCAGAGACAGTGTCCTCCACAGATTACTTCCTCATATACCATAACCTCCATACCTAATACCCTCCTTCAACTATGGAATCAAGTTCTCTGTTCTGGGTAGGTCCTTCTGAGGTGTCCAACAGCATAACTTCTGGAAACTCATTTGAAAACTTGTGTCAAAACAAAGAAGATAAATTTACCTGAATGTAATAAACCCCTTTTTTCTGGGCATACATCATAAGAAAACAATAATCCAAGTTTTGTTTTGTTCTCCATCTGAAATTAAATTAAAAGCTTAAGGATTATGAAAAAAGTTATTTCAATACACGCTGGACATGCAAAGTAAATCTCACTGTGAAGAATGAGGCATATTTAGTGAAATGTTAGGACAGATGCTTTTGGCATTGTTCTCTCGGGAAATCTTATGTCTGAAAAAAGGAACAAAGCTTTCACCTTATGCTTTAATACAGACATAAAACTGGTTTAACTTGAATCTGATTTTGTGAAAACTACCTGACATTTCACAAAAAATACATGTGCATTTTAAACGGTAATTCAGCAGGAATTACTGCATTTTGTACTGTATTTCAGGAAGAAAAATGGTAAACAAAAAAGTCTACATACAGCAAAAAAAAAAAAGTATATCAAGTCTCAGTTCTCCCAAAATTTAACACTAAGAATTCAAGCAAGCATAGCATTAGGCCCTGATCATGCACAAAACAGCATGCAGATAGGAATGAGATGGATTCACAGAGCACTTTTAGAATCTCCATACTTTCAAGAATTACAGTAAGAAAACATTTCAAGAATTCACATCCCACTTGCCATTTCATAAACAAAAGCGTGGGTGTGGGAGGAGATGGGAAAAGATCTGGGGGAATAAACTAACCTCACTCTCTCTTTTGAGTCTCCAAACGTCTCTTTCAAATTTGTCAAGTCAGGATAGTACGTTGCAGGAGGGGCTATTACTTCCACCAAGCCAGAACTGATCTCTGTGGAAAACCTGTCGATACAAACATCCTAAAGTCACCTGAGAGATTCTGAGTTCTACAGACTTCCTCCTTGCTTTCTGTTGGTACAGTTATGATGTCTGGTTACAACAATGACTTATTCAAATGAGGCATGTAAAATAAAATCAGTATATAAGAAATTATTGTTTTCCTTAGCATCTTCTTCAGAGCAGTACAGCCCCTTGCCCAATAATCAGGATTATAACTAAATTTTAAACACCTTTGCCTTTCTTTCTTTCAGAACCTTGTGGGTTTTTTTCTCTATAGTTCTCTTTGAACACATGCAATACAAAGTCCCAACACAGACGTCAGAAATTTCCATTCATGTTAAACCAATCCCATCTGTTTATATTGCACAAAATAATTTAATCCCATTTATTGTTTTACAGTTTAACTTACTGAATCACTGCTCCTTAATTTGTCATCTCTTACTTCATTGCTCAAAAGTCCAAACCCCCAAGAAACAAAAATGCATCGTCTCCTATTTGCAGAATACTTTGTATTACTTATCACAACCTGATTTAGGAAAAAACAAACAAACAAAAAAATCAAACCCACCAATAAGCAAAATCCCCCATTAAAACTACGACTTACTCTTTTTCCAGGCTTGCAACAACACTGTTAACATAATCAAGATCAGTCTGGAAAAAAACAAACACAAAAAACAAACAGAATAATTAACAGTTTTGGAGGTACACTTTAGAAGAATACAAAAAAATAAATATTGGAGGTAGCTGCACTTGAAAATCAATTTCAGCATGTAAGATATTTGAGTAATACAGGAACACATCACACTTGTAACTATGTCTTATGTCTAATGGAAGATGAAACGGGGTTTTTTGTTAACAGAGGAGAATAGCATTTGCCTCCTATCTGCTTTTAACAGACAGTTCTAATCCAATTGTTGGTATTTTCTTGCAACCTCTCATGATCTTAATGACAAAATGAGCACTCAGTGTTTGTGTAGAAAGAACTCCATATTATTGTTATACAATAATAATATATATGAAAACATTACCAAGGAAAGCTTTCTTGAAAACAGGGCACTGAACACAAGCTCTTATTTCAAAAATACATCTTCTAAACTTTTCATTTAAAGCATGGATGCCTCAACCAGACAGCAATGAACATGCTGTTTTCCTGACTAGGGCAGCTTTTTTGCATCAGAGATTAAACTTCAGGGACTATCAATCACCCCATTCTTAAAGATGCATGGATTCAAAAAATTCCTTGTTGGTTAAAATATAAATCATGACATTCTCAAAAGTCTAGATGACCTAACTTGCCAGAACTGGCTGATTATTCAACCTATTCACTTGGCCATACACAAGCATTCCAGGAAGAGAGAGTTTGTGAATTCATAGATGTGACTGAAAATCCTAACCTTTGTTATACTTAATAATCTAATAATTTGACACACCATCTATCAGTCTTCATAAAAAATTTTACAGTCTATAAATCAACCAATATTCTGATGGCTCATGAGTATTCTGCAGAAATAGCTGCCTTTGAAATGTTGGAAACAAAGTAACGGTTCATAATTTTTCTGATGAATTTGTAATGCAGATTATCATTAAAGGATTATACTCAGAAAATAAATCTCTCCCAAGCGTTTCTAGACAACCACTAATCTTGTTTGATAAAGGTGCTTACCCTTTGATCTTAAAAATCACCATTCCTATTTTTAAAGATTTATTTTTATAACATCCAACACATAATGCTAATGACACACACTTTTCCAAATAGGACAGCAGTCGGCTTCTTCCAAAAGCAGGTTCTAAATGCTAGAAGAGCATGTGAGTAGAAAGCATTTGTCTTAAGTTTAAGACATGTTTTCGTCCTGAGTGCTATGCCTAGTGCCGGACCGAAGTTCTAATAAGCAGATAAGGTGTTCACAATTTAAAACTCATCCTACAGTGACTTCCACATAAGCTGACGCACAGGTCCACATGGACCTTGATATATCACTAAGTTTTGAAATACACATACGGATTTTTTCATGCACAGTTCATTACTGGGATGGAGTTTAAGACAGAACGTTTTCTGCTGTGTACAACAGTTGCAAATCACTGATTACCTAAATATAATATTTAACTGAAACATTTTTTTAAAACTTTTAAACATTAAAAATACAGAAATTGTTGTTTAGTCAGCATAGGAAAAAGGCAATTTGAATTTCTAGTTAGCATGCCAAATCTCAATTACCCAATTTAGAGTTAATAACTCAAACGCTTGTTAAACAGCACAGAAAATTGCAAGATTTTATACATATATACACACAAATGTAAATATATATACATACACAGAGCAAAAACAACTTCATCCCAATTGAAAGCACATATTTGGTCACAAGCCTCTGCCTTAGTGCAAGTCTCCTTGTAGTGAACATAGTTTTGACCTATTTTGCAGATACACCTTGAAACCTTGCTAGTGCTTTTAAAACCTTACACACTTACACAGAAGACACCACAGAAAAAAAAAGAAAGTCTGGAATAAGGCTTTTTTCATTATTCCCATTATTTGTTTGTGTCCTTCATCCAAAAGGTTGGTAGTTTCCCAGTCAGAGCTGCAATCACAATAGCTTCACATTAAAGAGATGTAGCCTGTAGACTTCCAACCTCATATTGTAACCTGTACTGCTATCACAAAGTCAAGATAGCCTGGTCTAGCTGCACTGAATACGAGATATGGCAAATACCAGTGATGGTTTACTAGGTAACCTTCCTTCTGAAGCAACAATGCAAAAAGAGATGCCACTTTTAGAGTGAAAAAGAACACTGAGGTTAAAAGAGTTGATGCCATTTTTCACACAAGCACATGCATCAAAAACTCGATATCCTGCCATTATTTCTAAAGAAGCAGTTGCATTTATATGTACCAGCAGCACTGGAGATTCAGAACCAGGATTTCAACACCTGCCTCAGGACAGCAGGTTGACTGCTATCTTTCCACATCAGAACTTCCAGAAGCAACCAGCTCCTCTCGTTACCCAGCCTAACACTAAGTGGGATCTTCGCCAACACCCTTCAGCTGTGGACATGTCCCAGGAACATGGCATTTGTAAGTTATTTCACACAACCTCATGAAATATATAAGAACATGCAATAAATTTGATC
This sequence comes from Phalacrocorax aristotelis, assembly GCF_949628215.1. NCBI lineage: Eukaryota > Metazoa > Chordata > Aves > Suliformes > Phalacrocoracidae > Phalacrocorax > Phalacrocorax aristotelis. Next base: position 72,814,164 of record NC_134276.1, on the reverse strand, counting down.
AACCTGTAATTATACCCAAGGGAGGAGTTAACAATACAGAAGACTTTTCAGGGTAGCAGTGGAAGGAAACCCGGAAAAACCAGATAATTGCTCTAACCTAAGAATCTTCCACACAGTATCAATAAATTCAGCTAGTTACTGAAAAGTGACAGAAAAAAAAAATCTGTTATTGACCAAAATCTATTCCCCATTTTTGAAGAAGAAAGCATTTACTGCCTTGACAAAATAAGACCTAAGGTCCCCTTTATCAACCTGCAGGACACAAGACAGCTGAAAATCATTATGAACTATATATAACAAGAAGGAGTAATACCCTTGTCTTCTCCAAGAACCTTAAACAGGACAAGAGAAATTCCAATTAATCAAAAGGAAGTAATCCATGAAAGACAAAGTGTAACTGTTCTTCAGACTTCCAGTGAGGATCATCTGGTAGATCCCAGGTGAATTCTGGGTCTGCTACAATGAACTTAGAACTCTTTCATGATATCAATGCTGCTTGCAACTATCGAAAGGAAATGCTACTGGTGATCCCAACTGAAGCAGCACAACCTGTAAGACTACAGCTATGAATATTTTTGTCTACCAAATCAGAAGGCAATAGCGAAACCAGAATTTTTCCTTAGTGAAACTCTTAAGGTTGAAGATTAAATAATCCCTAGGAATTTGGGACCCAAGCAAAAGAAACAAAAATGAACATTTTAAGAACTAATCCTTTTAAAGCTATTAAATGCAAATTTGTGATAGGGTACAACCAAAGAGTTAACAGTGCCAGCCACAAAGATGTATCTTATAAATAAATCACATGGAGCCTTATAAACAAGTTTGCCCTGTTACAAGTGGATCTCTGGGAACTAATGAGATGCATAAGTAGGGGTGGTTATTTCAATATCAGCAGTTCAAATCTTCTCACCTGTTCTTTCTTCTTTCTCATAAGAGAATACTGATCTCTGAGAGAAAGCAAGAACACTTGAAGCAAGACATCCTCCTTTTTTCATTCATATCAGATCAGACCAAAGATATCCAGCTTAGGATCTTGCTTCCAGCAGTGGCAGCCATGAACAGATATGTAGCGAACAATTAGAAGAGGGCAAGAATACTCAATACTCCTTCCTGCTACCATCTACACTACAACTACCTTCCATTCAAGTTATTTCCTGAGACAGATGTGATTTTGTGTATTTAATACTCCTCAGGAGACTCCTCTTTGAGGTACCTCGCCAGTATACCCTTGAGCCTATCTAAACTTTCAGCAAGAAAAGATTTTTAGCTTATGAGATCTATAGAGTTTAATAAGCCTGTGAATATGGCAACAGCTAAGGTTTAACTCCTTGCATCAGCAATTTTGATGAGATACATAGAGTGCTTTCTAAAAGAAAACTGAGAGTCCGTTGTGGAACAATCTAAAGTTTCAGACTGTCAGTGAAAAAAAGTTTTTAAATTTCCTCAGGTTTTGTAAGATGCTGCCCTACAATTCTCTAAAGTACCTTCTCTAGTTTAGGTGAGGCTGCCTTTCAAATTTGCAATTATTCTAAGGTTTGTCTGAACAAACATTGTTATTCGTAACAAACATACAAAGAACCAGAGCAGCAATGAACTTTCCAACCTATTTTATTGATTTTTATGAGTGAGCATGCGCATAGCAAAGCAGTAGAATATATTAGCTAGCAGACAGAACAAGAAGTTAGAAAGTTCTGATTAACAGCTAGGCAACTGTCAGACAAAACCAAGATTTCTAGTTTAAGAAAGGGGAATGGATTGTTGCTTCTTTGCTTTCATTATTAGTAGCTGCAATTGTTTCATTTGGGGGCAGGCTTTATCTAATGAACACATTCAGGTCTCCTTTGCTGAATCCTTAGATTGCTTGGGCTCTCTGGACATAGTATTGACCAGATTTCCAAGAACAAGTTGCATGGGCAGTCCCAGGAAGCAGCATAATAGCTCAGATGTATCATGCGCACTTGGGTCACAACCTCACACAATGCTATAGACTTGGGGAGGAGTGGCTGGACAGCTGCCCAGTAGAGAACGACCTGGGGGTGTTGGTTGCCAGCTAGCTCAATACAAGCCAGCAGTGTGCCCAGGTGGCCAAGAAGGCCAACAGCATCCTGGCTTGTATCAGCGATCGTGTGGCCAGCAGGAGCAAGGCAGTGATCATGCCCCTGCACTTGGCACTGGTGAGGCCACACCTTGAACACTGTGTTCAGTTTTGGGCCCCTCAGTACAAGAGGGACATCGAATTGCTGGAGCGTTTCCAGAGAAGGGCAACGAAGCTGGTGAAGGGTCTGGAGAACAGTCTTGTGAGGGGCAGCTGAGGGAGCTGGGGTTCTTTTGCCTGAAGAAGAGGAGGCTGAGGGGAGACCTTATCGCTCTCTACCACAACCTGAAAGGAAGTTGTAGCGAGATGGGTGTTGGTATCTTCTCCCAAGTTACTAGTCATAGGATGAGAGGAAATGGCCTCAAGCTGCATCAGGGGAGGTTTAGACTAGATATTAGGAAATACTACTTCACTGAAAGGGTTATCAAGCATTGGAACAGGCTGAGTCACCATCCCTGGAGGTACTTAGAAGACGTGTAGACATGGCACTTAGGGATGTGGTTAAGTGGTAGGCTTGGTAGTATTAGGTTAATGGTTGGACTTGATCTTAAGGGCCTTTTCCAAAAGAAATGATTCTATGATTCTAAACCTTTCATACTATTAAATCCTGCCTCCTTCATACCTTCAAGAATGACAGAAGGTAGACTTTCTCAAAACATAAGGAAAACCATGGCATTTTAGACCAAAGGTCTATCTACTGTCTTAGCCAGTAGCAGACGCATAGAAAAAAAAAGATGCAATCCTAGAATATCTCAAGTTGGAAGGGACCCATAAGGATCATCAAGTCCAGCTCCCTGCTCCTCCTGCAGTTTAGGACTGCCATATGACTAAAAGCACCGTCCAGATGCTCCTTGAACTCTGACAGTCTTAGTGTCATGACCACTTCCCTGGGGAGCCTGTGCCAGTGACTGAACAGCCTCTCAGTGAAGAGCCTTTTCCTAATGTCCAAGCTGAACTTCCCTTGACCCAGCTTCATACTATTTCCATGTGTCCTATCAGTGGTTACCAGAGAGAGATCATCAGCACTTTCCTCTCTGCTGCTTCTCTTGAGGAAGTTGTAGGCAGTGGTGAGGACATGCCTCAGCCTTCTCTTCTCCAAGCTGAACAAACCAAGTAATCTCAGCCACTCCTCGTAAGTTTTGCCCTTGAGACCTTTCACCATGTTGGTCACCCTCCTCTGGACACACCCTAATAGTTTCATGTCCTTATACTGAGGTGCCCAAAACTGCACACAGTACTTGAGATGGAGCCACACCAGTGCAGAGTACAGGGCAATAAACAGGGTACGTACAGAATGACCCTTCCTTCCCTTCATATACCTCCTAGTTCTTGGTAATCAACAGTTTATACTTCCTAGGGCCTGACCGGTATCCATACAATTACATTCAATAGCTCCTCCTGGATCTGATCTTTGTGAATTTGCCTGATTAATTTCAGAACCCATTTACTTACTTGTATTTCACAATATCCAGTAGCAACAAGGTCCACAATTTAGCTATGTACCAAGTGAAAAATACTGTCTTTTAGATTTTGCCTCTTAATTTCATTTAGCAGCAACTGGATTGCACCTGCGTCACCATGTCAAACCAAGAATCAGTTCTAATCCATATATGTAAAATCTAAACAAGCAAAACAGCGAGTCCAAACAGGGCTGGAGCCAGGCTGACACACAGGCAGAGCAAGCGCACAAACACTTTGCATCAGATCATACAAGACATGGTCTTGTACTCTAGCAGTACCAACATGATATGGTACTGCTAGAAGGAATGAAAATAGCCTTTAAATTCAGAAATATACATTCCATCGTGAAGCATGGAATTCCTGCCCCTGCTTTTATTTCCTGTCTCACCCCTCCTGCAACAACTTACATAGTGATTCTTGGTACATGACAAATTAAGTTTTCCTTAGTTTGCCACTAAGCACTACTCTTAATCCAATTCCCATGGCTTGAACATGATGTGATCAGAAATGCTAAACACTGGACTTTGGCAATATAAAATACTACAGAACAGCAGCTGCCATGAAACATTAAACTGTATATGTCAACATTGGCACCTAGCTAGTGAAAAACTTCGTTTTCACATTAGGTTCTCCAAATTGGGTGGGAAAAAACCCACCAAAATGCCAAAAAAGCAAGTAAAACATGATGGAATGCCATGATACAGTGCACATGCAATATAATTGCAGCATTTTCTTGTTCTGGAAGTTTGACTTGCCACCTTAGCTTTTTTTAAAGCTATAATTTTCAAGAAACATATTGAAATGCTCTGTAAATTGTACAAGTTTTTGGCAGCTGACCCTGCTTTGAGCAAGGAGGTTGGACTAGACTATCTTCTAGAGGTCTCTTCCAATCTCAGTGATTCTCTGAATCTCAGATCTTGCCTTAAGAGTCCAAATTTTTGTTTGGGTTAAATTTCTATTTCAGTTGTCAAAAAGAGTCAGTTTCAGGAAGATAAGTGCAAATAGAAGCAAAGATGACACTAAATTTCCAAACATTTTTTTTCCCAAGCCACTAGGAAGGGAAATTAAAATGCAGAATATGAAAATGCTACAAATTCATGAAGAGAAGCTACAGGGAAAGAGGGGGAAAATTCAGACATTAACTGTACAGTACATTCTAAACAACGTTGTTTATCTAGGCTGTTACATTGTCCAGATTTTAATTCTTAAATGAAATCTACTATAAGTAAGTCTTAACTTATTCAAGAGCACCTTCCAAAAAAAGAAAAGAAAAAAGAATCCCCAGGAAACAACCATGCTAATCTGCAAAGTGTCGTCATTTCATTGCTTACTGATTTCTACAATTTTATCTGATCTTTCATCATCCCTGTAGAATAGGTGGAATAATTTTACAATGTATTTGAAATAGCAAGCAATGCGAAATTGAACAGCCTCCAGAAAAGGCAAAGCACATATATATTTGCCTTGAAATGGTGAAAGTACATATGAATATAATTACCTACATACAAGGCATTAAAATTCACATAGGAAAAAGCTGCCACTAAAGCATCATTTGGATCTTTTTTTGGATATTTATGCAGTGAAGAAAAAGCCCTAAGGAATAAAAGTGTAGCAGTGGTTTCCAGCATTTGCAATAGCATATGGATATAAATAAAGCCTGTGGAAAAACATAATATCAGTTCAACAAATGCAGGTGAAAAAAAAATTTTCAGGAATACAGTGTCTGCTTTCAGATCTGAAGCAGCAAGTTCAGGTTAAATAAAGGGAATGTGAAAAAAAGATGCAAAGCAGAAAATCAGGAATGCAGAATACTTTAATTACATAGCTCACTAATGTTACATAAGCAAAAGCTAGACTCTGTGTCCTACTTGAGCTAATGACTTCATTTCTCCCTTACTGAAAGTCCTCACTCTACCACACAGGTAAGAAATATCTTTCTCTCACCAGTTATTTCTGTGATTAACCCAATTCAGTTCAGGACAGGCTTTCACAATGCAAAGCCTTTGGTGCAAGAGTAGGAATACAAATATATTCTTGCATCACTCCACTCTCATTCCTCCCAACCCTTGTGCCCTGCAGCCAGCTCCTCAATCGTGAGGGCACACATCCATATGGATTGTGCTGTGAACCACAGCACCACATCAGAGAACAAGTTTAGCTTTTAAGACGACCAGCCAGGAGAAGAAAAAAAAAACAACAACAAAAACAACCACAAAACCACACACAACAAAAAAACCACCCCCACACCAAAAAAACACCAAGGGTCAATTCAAAACAGGACACTCAGATACAAGTTATGTTAGTGTCATACAGCCTTCTACTAGTTTTGTGCATATTACTGATGAATCCTGGTTTGCAGATAATACTAAAATTGTCTCAGGTACATGGAAGTTTTCAAATTCTGTCAAGGATCTTTTCTGAGACCTAAAAAAGATTTTTATCATTGGTTTAATCCCATACAAAAATTTTGCTAGTCACTATCATGAAAAGAGGAGCGTAAAATCCTATGATGGTGCCCAGTATCAGCAGCCCGTACTCTGGGAATCAAAGCTTAGGTGCCTAAGAAGCAGGGATTGCAACAGCAGCTTAAGTATCTCAAATGCTCTCTGACAGGCCAAGCTACCCTTCCAGATACGAGAGCTGACAGTATATCTAGAAGATGTGCTCATCCTCATCATTTTGAGTGAGATGTCCCAAACAAAGGCTACCATCCATGTAGGCCTTTAAAATTCCCTGGTGAAGATAACGTACCATTTAGCACAACAGCCTTGCCTAGCTTTGATTTTTTAAAAATATACATATTACATACCTATATATGTATGTATATGCTAAGATCTATTGGTCTTTCTCCTGGCTGAGATATGCAGCCAGATCTTTTGAGGACTAGGCATACATTCTCCAGGGCAGCTCCAGGAAGGGGCTGCTCTCAAGTTTTCAACAATTAGTGGAAAGAATGGAACATCTCTGTAGCTGGGATGATACTAACACATCTGCACTGAGAGCAAGAGCGACAAAAATCTTTGTTTTCTATCAAGAGATCTGCTCATAAGAGAGATGTATAATTCAGGCCCAGATCAATAAAAGGAGAAAATACAGGTATGTTTACTTTGCTGGAGAAGTTTTCCATATTGGACTCCAATGTTAATACATGCAAAACAGGTTCAGCAAGGTTTGACCCAGTATGTGCATTCAGTGCTTAATTTGCTGAGGCTTTGTTCACACCAGTGCACAGGATGGTGCCTTACTGGGTGCTTGTGTCACACTGACCCAACCAGTACAGAAACTTTTACAAACAAATAATAAAGAAAAAAAGATTCTCCACAAAAGGGGGACAGAGAAAACACTATTGAAGATCAGCATCTTTTAATTTAGCAGACACTGGTTACATAAAGAGATGACACAATGACAGTAAAAGATCTTAATGACATGCAAGTTTCCTAGCCTATGTGAATGGTATACACATGAAACAGAGTAAGATTTCAATAAGCAATATGTGAGAAAGCGTAATATATGGACTAGTGCTCCAAGAACAAATGGCTGGTCAATTATGGCCTAGTCAGATGCAATCACTAGCATCCAGAATTACCAAAATGCTTTTGCATACCTGTAGTGTTTTTTAATTCTTACCGAAATTATTTGTCTGACATTTTTGGTTAAATCAAGGGCTTACAATCCTTCCAACATACACTGATTACTGTTTGCAAAAGGCTGTGCTAAGTGCAGTCACTGATTAATGAAGTGGACTGACAATAATTAGTGATATATTTAGAACAAGTCTAAGATGCATTTTCTTCATGGTAAATGAGATCTCCCCACTGGAAAAAAAAATTGTTGAGGTAATAGAAGTGTTTTAATTTCTCTCATATTCAGTAGTGTGTGTGTATGTATATATCTATATATGTATGTTTGTTGTTCCACTATGATGACGTGAAGTACTTCAAAACCATGTTTCCCATTATAATTAAAACCATGTTAAATAAAAAATGGTAGACAACCATTTTCAGCTGGAGTTCATAGTTTCTTAAACCTGAAGCCTATAGTTTATTCTGAAAGCAAGTTCTTATACAGAACAGGTTTATGAGATTTGAATTGCTTGTTTCAAGTCATCTGATGAGCCTATGAACTAGCTACATAGTAAAGGGGAATAAAAAGATTTTTAAGTATAGAGGTGTACTGAAGCATGCCTATTTATTAGTCATCCTAATGAGTACCTGCAAATTATTCTGCAATAAAGTTATTTTAACAAATTGGAGAACACAGACATATGTCAGTTACTGGGAAATTGCACAGTTTACTGTCAAGCAATTCTAGTAATTATTTAAATTGGTGATTAGATATCACATCAGCTGAGATATTTTAGAATTCCTTGGACTTCCAGTATGGAAATTTACTGTGTATAATTACATTACTGAGAAATATCCATACAGTAAACGAATATGCAGATCTCTTCATTTAGCAACCATAATGCATCTATATATACTAACTCATCTGTTTATACATGTTCATGCTGTTTGCAGAAGGCCATTAGCCTTAATTTTCAACTTGTTTTCTAGCAAAAAAGAGTCAAATTTACAAGGAGTGATTTTGAACTGCTAAAAAAATATAGCAGGATTAAAGGAGATTTTTAGGGTGCTTAGCACAAAGAGATTACAGTCTATGACTACGGCTCCCAGCAACACTTTTTAAACACTGTCAATTTGATTTCTCAATTAAACTCAGCAAGAAAATACTAAAATCCTTTTAAAACACCATTTTTCATATAATTCTCTCGTAAAAATATTTTTGTAAAGTCTTGCGCTTTTTTGTTGTGTTGGTACAACCTATAGACAAAGCACAGATAGTAATTTTAAGCTTACTAGCAAAATTACCTAACCTCACACTACAATAATTTCTTGCTGTATTTAAACTACACAAACACTGAGCAGAGGCCATACCTTTTTTCAGAAACTTATGGCATCATTTTTAATACAAGCATAGCTGGTTAAAGTTCTAATATATTTTTAAATAAGCTTTCAGTAATGCACACATGTTAACAACAGCAATAGTCTAACACATTTTATGCTAGGAAACCCCACAGACAAAGATATTTTAAAAGCTAAAGCCTTTCCTTTTGTTTAAGAAGAAACAGAAGTCCATCAGGGGAGCAAGACCTTCCATCAAACAGCCAGAGAAAATGCTTAATAAACCTACAATTTTCATCTTGCAGGAGGAGGCTGAAATATACAGCATAACTCAGAAAAAAGCATGACATAGTTCAGGATGAAGTGTTTACTGTATTCATTGAAAGAGTTCCCTGTAGCAATTACAATTCAAACTATATGATAATGAACTTAAAATATAAAACACGGTCAAAGAAATAGTAAAACAGGGATGACAAAATTAGGTGGAGTAAAGAAAAAAAATGCAAGCAAATATAAGCAACAGTTATAACAGGACAAAAATTTAAACTTAGGTTCCTCAAATTTTCCTAAACATTCATGGCTTGCAGTGCCCATAGCAGATATGTGAGTAAGCACATAGTGCTGCCCTCAAAGAGACAGATATATATGATACAGAGGGCAACAGTATCCCACTCCAGAGCAAACCACACAATTCTTCTTGGGCAAAGAAGCAATAGCTCCCATGTTAAAATGTTTAGTTCCTTCACAGTTACTTCTGTAGAATCATTCCCATGATGAAAGAGAATTTCACACCACCTCAAAGAAAGTTACTTAGTTATGGAAAACTCGGGTATAGCAATATGGCTTGTCTAAGGCAACAAGAGAAACTTGCACAGCTGGGGACAGTGTGTGGATTCTCTTCACTCCTATTGTAAGTTTTGCAGAAGACAGAGAATCCAATGATAACACACAGTCTTCATAGCTCAGACCTCCTTAAGCAAAAAAAAACACCAAAACAAAACTTCAGTTTTAAACCTTGAAAAGTAGCCACACTAAAAGGCAATAAAATGACTCCAACTAATACAGTGAAGAAAAACCCATCGTTCCAGTAATTCAGAATGAATTCTGTTCTCTTGGTATTCTTAACCAAGAGTTATTTTAAGAGCATTTTCTGCAGGAAAGCAGTATCTATGCTGACACATAGTTTTTGACTGACTGTCAAGAAGAAGAAAACAGAGCAATTTGTATTAGAAAACCGTAAGAATCCATTCTCAGGTACAGGTAAAAGGTTTACAAACTTTTCAAGGAAAGCTTTAAAACGTGCTGATAATAAAACTAGAAGCACTAAAATGCCTATCTGATTTTCCACCGATTCATCCCTGAATGGACACTGGCTCACAGGATTAAATCTGTTTTCACAGTTATAATGAGAGGATTCAAATTTTCATCTGGGGACTCATAACACACTGTTTCAGTAGAGGGCTATATGGTTAGATGGATGAAGGTCAAACACCTGTATATAAACTTCCCACTCTCCAGGTCAGGCTTTTGAGACAAACATACAGACCAAAATAAGTATATGCAATTCCCATCAGCCAACAGAATAATTTCTGAAAGCATTTTATCATTTTCCTAAATTTGATTTCCACTAAATCAGAGCCAAACTGACCAACCGAACACTGTTTGAATTAATCCATGAAAAAGGTCTGGACTTACAATAGCCACACCGTCCGGAAAATAAAATCAGTAACAATCTGTGCCTAACATTTCAAGCTGCAGCACTCATTTGAAGGACTACGCAGCAGCATGAAGAGAATGGGAAGAATCCTCCCTCCAACCAAAGACTTCCTTCGCCATTATTTTGATGTTGAAGGAAGAAGGTAATTAGCACATCTCTGTCACCAGGTATAAGCATCACAAGATTTGGAAAATAACCAATCCACTGAATCCGCATCCACTGTTCCCTTGATAAATAAAGAAGCTGGGCTCTTGAGGCTCTTTTCTCTCAGAAGCACAAGACTGACACTGTCTCCTTTTCATGGAAGGAGAAGGCAGTCATCTGTTTACGTCTTGAAGAACAAGTAGATCCCCATCAATTCCTGAAAGGAGCAGCACTTGTGATTAAAGGCAGGTTAGAAATTCTGTAAAAATATTTAAGTGATTACCTCTCCTATAAAGACAACCATAACACAATCCAGTTTTTCTTCAGGGGACAGCTTATCAATAAGGGAGTGGAGAGTTTCTGTAAGGTAAGACTTGACTTTCCTCTTCACTGTAGGTATTCCCATTACAATGGAAACTGAAATCAAACAAACCAGAAATGTACTTTCAGTGATTTCATACACAAGATAGAAATCTTATCTCACAATAAAGCACTGCTTAAGAAATGCAAAAAGTTAAAAGACAGATAACAGTAATTAAAAATAGTTTAAAAATATACCACCCATCAGGAGCATGATTAACAATCACCAACAACACTCAGAGCAAACACAGCAAACAAAAGAAAGTAATCCTAGACATGCCAGACTATTGCATAGGTAAAATAATCAACATCCATGGTATTAATCAGATAAGGTGCACCAAGACTTACAGAGTGATTAAACTCCCTAACTTAGTTTTATTTTCAAATTGGTATAACCATACTTTCAAGAAGCCACCTTTTAAAATGACACTGCTGAAAAAAACACTACTACTTTCCTTGCACATGATTTGGGTTCTTCTGGAAAAACAAGTCCACGTCATCAGGATTGCCTGGAAATCCCTCATTGAAATCTCTTATCCCTGTTAAAAGCACCTCAAATGCAAAGCAATCTGGCCCCAGCTACAATGCTATTAACTCCATCTGTCAGCTGGCTATTTGACTCCCATGTTCCTTAACCTTCCCATAGCCTTTCTTCTGCACCCCACCCTGTACCCAGGGCTGGCTACCTACTAGGAACACAGCAGATAGCAGCAGGAGCACAGTAAAAGAAAGCAGACTTCATGAAGTCAGCACCAGCATTCCAAGCCATCTGTGTGAAACTATTTACCACATCATAAATATATAAAAATCAATCAAGTATTAAAAAATGTTGTTTATCCTTCCTTATTGAGCCTGCTTCGCCTAGCAACTACACATTAACAAGTTATGAATTTTTAGAACACTCAGAAAGCACAGTGACCAGGAAGGGGAAGATAGGAAAATAATTTAACTAAGAATAATCTCCCTCTTTTTAATTAAATAAACCTGATACCAGTTTCTATTTTGTAATTTCAAACTTCTGTCATATATTCCCAGTGGGATATAGCAGAGGCTTCAACTGAAACAATAAAGGAACATGAGCCTTTTCCTTCCTGAATAACAACATTGAAATAAATTGTGTTTATAGGCAAAAAAAAATAACCCTATGGCTGGAGCCCACATACTTGTCACACAGACATGCCTTCTGTTAAAAGAAGCAGCAAACTTAGTAAAGTAATGAAAAAAAAAATACTGGCCAGGAGTAACTAATGCTTCTTTCAAAGCGAGAAGGGGTAGAAAATTAAAAAAGAAAGGCCTAGTGGACAATAACACAAGTCAGATGGCACACAGCAAAACAAGGATTCATTGGTGAGGCCTTCAAGCTTAAACACACGTGCACACACTTTGAGGTGTGTCAGCTTGGTTGGGCTTCATGCCATTAATTTTCTAGACCTCCAAGAGTGGGATTCCATGCAGCTATCCTAATGACCAAAACTCAGAATCTGTGAGGATTAGAAAAAAAAAAGGGGGGGGGGAGGGAGAGCGGGAATCAACAGTATTGCAGCACAACACTGATTTCCCCCCCCACAAAAATGAATTTTCTTGATGCAATTTTATCTGATTATTCTAGTTCTCCCAACTCTAAGTTATACACTGAAATATATGGTTCAAAAAAACAGAAACATCAAAACTAATCATTATATCCATGCATGGTTGCCCCACAAATCCGAAAAGCCAAAGGGTATGTCCATTAGCAGTTCAGAATCTGTTATTCAGAATCTTGAGCTTTGTCCTTTTACTTAGTTAAAAAAAATCATCCAAACTAAATGCTTCTTAGTGTGTAACTTAACATGGCATGGGGTGTGACTGAGATTATGCAGAAAAGAGCACAGCTGAAGACAGACTCCTTTCATCTTAGATTCAGTGCGAATTTTAAGAGATATCATTATCACACAAGTTAAAGATGTCCTTGATCTACCAAGTAATCCAGTAAATTATATTACTAAAACTAGCAAGTCCTCCAGATATAACACATAAAATAAACATTGTATTAGCATACCTCCTGTCCTTCCAAGGCCAACCTGCACAGAAGGTTGAAGGCTTCCTTCATTTTTCAACAAATGAGGCAAATGGTAATAGATGTTTGGCACTTGAAGAGATTTTCTACTTGTTAGCTCTTTTAACAATTTCAGTGTCTCATCTGCAAACATAGATGAAATCAGTAATGCAGAAAACAAAAAACACGAAGTTTTATGCAGTGGTAAATAATACAATATTCCAAGCTTGGTCCTAAGTGAGAAAGCAGAACAAACTATGCATTTTACTGAGGCATTATATCTTTTGTACAAAGGAAGTCTTTTCTCATTTTAAGTTTTTTAAATAAACTATGGCCAATATTATTTTCCACTTGGTAACCCTGCTACAGATATAGTTAATACTTACCCGATCACACAAGACTTAGTGTTTAATCACAGAAGAATGCTCCATTTATTTAGGTTGGGGCTACTTTTTCCCCCTGGTGAATCAGAATGGGAGGCTTATTTACCTATATTACTTTTTACTTATGCTTACGGAGCTCATCACCATGTAGTGATGCTACTGCAAATAACTTTTCAAAGCCACAAATACATATTGAAATACACAGCCGATGCATACAGATTAAAAAATAGCATTAAATTTACATTAAGATTTTGAGTATTTCTGCAATAAAATGAACGCTAACATGAATTTAATTTAGTCCATTAGAGTACTTAAAATAATTCTTGCTCCTTCTAGAATATCTGCCTCTCAGGATGTCCAGGTGGCTCCTGAAGTTGCAAATAACAGTTTTTAAATTCCCCTGCTGTGCGTGTTGATTTTCTTACACCAAGTGTGAAAACAAGTCTTACTTCAAATGACAAATATCATAGCATATGGACCTTTGAAAACTTATGGGCTTTACAATATCAAGTCAAGTAAAAAAACTGTACTCATGGTTTCCAAAAAAAAAAAAAAAAACCTGAATTGCACCGAAGTGAGAAAAGTAATGCCATAAATGTCATTCCTCTCAGATTCTGAGCGTAGCTTCTATAAAGCTGGAACAGTTTTCTTTTAAGTTTTGTTTTGGGTTTTGGTTCTTTTTAATGAGTGTTTTTGGGTGAAATTAAATTCCTAACCACTTATAATCTTGAAAAATCCTTTGTAAATAGATGCCGTAAGTAAAGATGATGATTTTCATAGATTCCAATACAGGTACATATTACTTTTCCTGCTAAAATTTCCCTTAGCTTCAACTGCAAAAGCTGGACTAAAAGTTATCTCAAAATATGGCAACTCTTTGTATTAATGAATAATGATTTATATAAAATAATATGGAATTCTTTCTGCTTCAAAGATAGCAAGTACTAAATAGTATTATGTATACTTAACTACATTAATCTATCAAACAGTAAGTTCAGGGCACAAAAGCTCAGGAATTCAGATTTCAGCTGACTTCCCATCATGGCTCCCCGTGGAAAAATGAGGAAGTCTCAGTTGGATCCAGACATGGAAGAAAGTCTAAAATGTTAATCAGTAACTTCAGCTCCATCAGAATATAACTCCATATGACTATATTGTCTATAAGCAAGCTAACTAATTTTTAGAAATAAATGTGATAATAACAATCATAAATCCAGTATCAAACTTACATGACTTCCTCTATTGTTTACTTTAATAGCAAAACCAGCAAAACACAGTAGAGGAAGACAAGAGTCACAGACTGTGTTAAATGTAACCTTTATCCATACCATGCCTGGAGATCCAGGAAGCTACAGAGATCAGATTGGATAGGCCATTAGTGTCAGACAGAGCAATTCACCCTTAATATCAACACTGATGGCCTATAATTACACACACACACACCCTCACACACACCCCAAAAAACCCACAACATCTATAGAAGATAGTAAGCTATAGCACAAATGCAAGTAGATAAGAGATTCAAAAAGCTTGATCCAGTTTTTTGATTTGCAAATATCTTTGGGTTCATATTCCTCATTAGGCCAATACAGTGAAATTTCTGCAACCTACCAAATCAGACCATTCACCAGAAAGTTTATATTTATTTATTATTCATTTTCCATCTGGAATAGTCAGAGTGACTAAAGCAGTAATAGTGTGATTTTAAAAGTTAACTTCAAAACTGGTGAGTAGTGCAAAGGCATTTCCTAATATTGCCAAACACAGCTCTCAAACTTGAGCATCAGCCTCCAAAATGGGTGAAAGCTTACAGAAGACTTCCTCAGTTCAACATTTAACCACTAGTTATTGAAAAGGACATTATCTGTACATTTTCCAAATTATAACCAATGCCTTAGCTCGCCTGTACATTTTTACATTTTCCAGATGACTTTTAAACATACTTTAATTGCTTAAAGTTCATCCATTTCTTAAACACTGTTTGCTTACCTTTCCCCTCAAGCACTATTTAAATAAAGTGATGTGAATTATTGTCAAAATATATTCAGTATATTAGATAAGTAACCAGAAGTTCCAAACTTCTGGAGCTACTTGTGGAATAAGTGTTCAGTCCCTAAAGTCAATGGATGAAGAGTGGGTGGATCATTAAGAATAGAAATTGGAAAAAAAAAATCCCACCAGATATAAGGTATTATAGATGTTTTATTTGTACCCCTAGACAGTTTCATTTGGCTTTCTGGGTATTAATTTCTTATTCTATAGTAATAAGAAGAGATATTAGTAGTGCAGAGTTATAAAAAATAGCTCAACCACAGTATGTACCTGAAAAATTATTCATTGCATTCTTACTCCCATTTGTTTCTGCTACTGCACGCCTGAACTGCTCCAAAATAGCATTCAGCTCAGAAGAGCGTTGCAGAGTACGGTGCTCAGCTATACGAAGACGTTCCTTCAAAGCATGAAATTCCCGTTGATAGGCAATCAACTTTTCTGGAGAGAAAAAAAAAAAGATGATCCTGGTTATTTTTGGAAGCAAACACCTACAGGCAGACCCAACAAGGGTCAGGGACTACTCAGCTATGCAGCACCTGAAATTCAACCAAGAAGGGCGCAGCCCAGCACCATCCCACCCGAGTTAGGCATCTTAGGATTTACACAGCATACAGAGGGAGAAGTGAGCTACACCAGACAGGGATGCAAAGCAGGCACTGAGGTGGGTATGCCCCTCACTGTAGCCACAGACAGGGGCAAACTTTGAGTCTGCATTACTCAGCACCACAAGGCAATTCTGAACCTTTTCCTGAAACAGATGCCCACAAACCCTTTCTTTTAAGAAGCAGAATAGGAGCGGTGCCTTACAAAAGCACACGTTATGCTTTTTGAAAGCCCCCTCTTTATACTCTGTAAGAATAATTGGAATTTTACAATATTCCAGACATACCAATTCCAAACCCAAGTTTTAACTTGGGTTAAATAATACTGTCAGCATTTGCAAGAACAAAGTTTTGATCAAAATCCTGCTAATCTAGATACATACATATTTTCTTTGAAAGGAGGCCAAAGGGAAAGGGAAACACCAAAACTCCTTTCCCAATATGTTGCCTGTGCCCTTGCCACCCAGCAAAGTAAGCATCTCTGGTTTGTGCATCCTTCCTTCTTCCTACTGGTCACTTCCTCCATTTTCCTGCCCACCACCATCACTCTCCTTCAGCGAATCTACAGATACAAACCAGAGTACCTTAAGTCATTTTATACCATGCAATCAATATTCCAACCACACAGCTCTCATCCATAGACATGTCTTCTTTTTGTTATTTACCTATCCATTTCCAGCCTTTTAGTATTGCAATGGCAGGGAAGTAGAAGTTTTGCAAGCAATTTGAATCTCTTCCTGTTGCTACATTACAGTAACACATGGAGTAAAAACCAAATTACTCAACTTTCCCTTGTTAATAATGCTGCATTTCCTCCAACATCTCTCAATTTACATTTATTTTCTTTCTTGTAGTTGGGATGTACTGTTCTGATTATGTTTAGAAAACATAATTAGCTAAAATGCCCTCTGTTTTGAAGACAGAAAAATAAAAACATAGTTCACTACCTCTTAAAAACACTTCCCTTGCCAGACTCGTTTTCCTTTTTTCATTAAAACCAAATGGTTATTTGCTTTTGTGCCAACAAACCCAGAACACAGATGCCGGCCCATAATACGGTACTAGGCACACTACACACTGACAACTGAATCCAGACTGCTGTTTGAAACAGGACTTGGTGCTTTAGTCAGCAGTATTGAGAAGGCCAGGAAAATCTTCCAGAATTTCTGGCATGAAGGACATTCTTACTTGCCAATGATAACCCAAAGAAATCAAAGATTGCTTGGAACCATGTCTACTAGTTACAGTAACGTTACAAAACATCTTAACAGCTAAATGAATATAGAATTGTTCTAGTGTAGGTGCCACACAAGTATGCAAATCATATTCCCTCCCCAAAATGAATGGATGATGGCAGATTATATAGATCCCTGTTAACTTCTGTCTAAATGGGGAAGAACAGGTGAGCAACCAAAGGACATACAATGTTTTACCAGGGGCTTCTATAGCAGTGGATAGTCACAGAAGCATCAAGCCTCCCTTCTTGTCTTTCTTCATGGTACAAGATGGCAGACAAACTTTGGTACTTCTGTTCTTCTGACTTCAAAAAGGCTCAACTCATCTATGGCAGAGTCTGTACTTCTGGGAAAATGGTGAGAACCCTATGGAACCTGTGGTTCAGGCTCCAGCACCTCAAGTAGGATGGATTCAGGTGGTCTTCTCTTGACTTAAACAAAGTCTTGGAAGAGACCATTCCTCTTCCTACACTTAACTAAAAGATATCAGCACATCCCACACAGTCATCTGATGATTCTGGTGCTCTGAGGAACAACAGAGGCCTAGAGGGAACAATTTACCTAGGAAGATGTCAAACAGTGGAGAATCACAGTAGTTCCTCTGCCACCTCCACCTAGCAAACTCCATAATGCAAAATCAAATATCTTAGAACTAAACTCAGTTGTAAACAGAGATTAAGCTTTTCCTACCGCCCTAATTAAGGTACATAGTACATAAACTGGAATTACAGGACCCTTGTAATTCCACAGCAAATTAAAACTCTGTCATTAAACCACAAGAAACTTAAGAGTCAAGTGAAAAGGCAGTTTTATCACGTGAAGAAATGAAAACTGTAGTTTCATATTAAGAACTACCAACAAGAATCCCTTACTGAGGAGATGATACTTTCAGAGGAGGCAGCTGTTATAACACCTTTAATTTACAATTAATATAGTATGTCAAAAAAGGTAATTAGTTTCTTTTTAAAGAAATCTAAAATCATATCTGTAGAAGTAAACTTTTATTTTCATAACTTATCATAGCAGTTTTTGAGCAAAGAACACAGGATCCCAACTGTGGCACTGTAAAATGGAATGACAGAATCATAGGATCAGCCCCATCTACATGAAGGGCTTAAAGGAGGATCTAGGAAATTATAGGTTCAGTCTTACTTCAGTCCCTGAGAAAGTTACGGAATGAGTGCTCCTGGGGGCTATCACAAGTCAAATGAGGCATGTGATAGGGAGAAGCCAGCACGGATTCACCAAGGGCAAATCATGCTTGACAAGTCTGATCCCCTTTTACAACAAAGTAACCTGCTCGATTGATGTAGGAGGAGTGGTGGGCATTGTGTGCATGGATTTCTCCAAGGTTTTCCATACAGTTTCCCACCGCCTCCTCCTAGAAAAACTAAAGTTTTATGGTCTAGACAAATGGTCTCTGCAGTGGGTGGGGAACTAGCTGACAGGTGGCACCCAGAGTGTGGTGGTAAACAGCTCCTTTTCAAACTGGCAACCTGTCACAGGTGAGGTCCTCTAGGCATCTGGGTTAAGAAGGCTACTCTAAAGGATACATAAACTGGTGAAACCTGTCCTTCAAAAATGCATGACTGATTTTTTTTTTTGTTGGGCAACAATATTGTTCAACAAAGTAAAACTAGAAAATGCTAACTTCACAAATAAAATATGACTATAAGTCCACTACCTTATGAATATTTTTCTAGATATTTACACAAAATGAAGTAAAAATCATTAAGTAATTTAAAACATTCACCTCTCTAACACTAACAAAGCTAACACTTTTCATGTATTTGGAGATTAACGTGTAATTTGGCCTTTTAGTACTTGTTTTATAGCATGACTGACTGTACTTTGAAACAAAACAAATTAAATTTATATTTCTAGCAGTTAACTTTGGCATACTTGGAGTACTTCAAAGCACTGATCAACCGCTCAGATACTTATTACTTAAACAGACAAAAACCCACAACAGCAGCCATATCAAACTTCATCTCATACTGAAAGGCACTTGCAAAGGAGAAAATACTTCTTAGGCTCTTATAGTACCACCAATAGTGGTCACGACCTGTCCCTGACTTTAGAAAGTTAAGTGTCCCTTAAGGCATCAGGAGTTTACAAATATTATAATATGATTTTTTTGAGTTCTCGACTCCTAAGTACTTGGGAATGAGCCTACCAGATTAAATTTAACGATCTATTTTTATTTAAACTTTGACTTAGCTCAAGTTTGGTATTTGCTTTTTTGCCCTCCTCTCCAAAATATCAAATCATTTGAAAGCTAAATCTTTTCATGAAAAAATTAGGACTTTGAGAAGAACACGTTACTATATTACACAAAAGTTCCATCTATATTTTAAATTTCACTTCTTTCGCCACAAGGAGGAAGGAACCAAAATTTGCAAGTGACTGTAGAAGCTTCTCCAGAAATTCAAGGCAGTCTTTCTGAAATGTGTATGTATGATGAAAAGCCAACACTCATTTAGAGTTGAAACTGGCCAGTGCTGTATCCGACGACAAGAAGGGCTTTGTTAAGTACATTAATAGCAAACAGAGGCGTAAAGAAAACATTGGACCAATACTTGTTGATTTTGGTCACCTGACTAATAGGAACAAAGATAAAGTGGAGGCATTCCATGCTTTTTTTGCCTCAGTCTTTAAAAATACTGACAGACCTTGGACTGCCCAGTCCTCTGAGTTAGAGGACCACAAGTGTGAGAACAGTGACTTCCCATTTGCGGACAATGAAAGTGTAAAGGACCAGCTGTATCAGCTGAATGTTCCTAAGTCCATGGGGCCTGATAGGGTTCATCCCAGAGTGTTCAAGGAGCAAATGGATGTTATGGTAGGACCCGTCTTAATCATCTTCCAAAGGTCTTGGGAGCCTGGAGAGGTCCCTGCTAACCAGAAGGTAGCCAGTGTTTCTCCATTTTACAAAAAGGGTGTGGGGGAAGACCCAGGAAACTACAGACCTCTTAGTCTAACCTCAGTTCTCAGTTATGAGAAGATTATACTGGGTACTACTGAAAGGCATTTAAAGAACAATGCAATCATCAGGCACAGTCAACATGGGTTCACAAAGGGAAAGTCCTGTTTAACTAATTTTATATCCTTCTATAAGGTTACCCACCTAGTGGATGAAGGGAAGGCAGTGGATGCACTTTTTTTTTTGGACTTTAGTAAAGCTTTTAATAGTGTCCCTCACAGCATCCTTCTGGACAAGTTGTCTAACTGTGAGATGAGCAGGTTCATGACACACTGAGTAAAGAACTGGCAGAAGGGCAGAGCCCAAAGGCCTAGTAGTGAATGGCACTACATCTGGCTGGCAACCAGTCACCAGCAGTGTTCCTCAGAGTTCAATTCTAGGACCAGATCTGTGCAATATCTTTATCAATGATCTGGATGTAGGAGTTGAGTGCACCATTAGCAAGTTTGCTGACAATACCTAACCGGGAGACACTGTTGACTGCCTCAAGGGACAAGAGGCTTTGCAGAGGGATCTAGGCAGACTGGAACAACGGGCTATGACTAACGGGATGAAATTTAACAAGGCAAAATGCTGATTCTGTCCCTAGGAGGGAGTAACACTGGGAGCAAGTATAAACTGGGAGAGAAGTGGCTGGAGAACAGCCCTGCTGGAAAAGGATATGGGGCTGCTGGTCAACAAGTCAGCAGTGTGCCCTGGCAGCCAAGAGGGCAAACTGCATCCTGGGGTGCATCAAACAGCAAAGCCAGCTGGTCAAGAGAGGGGATTATCCTGCTGTACTCAGCATTGGTGTGGCCTCACCTCGAGTACTGTGTGCAGGTCTGGGCCCCACGATTTTTGACAGAGCAGTGGAACAAACTGCCCAGGCAGGTTGTGGAGTCTCCTTCCCTGGAGACATTCAAAACCTGCCTGGATGCATTCCTGTGCCCCCTGCTCTAAGTGTGCCTGCTCCAGCAGGGGGGTTGGACAAGGTCATCTGCAGCGGTCCTCTCCAACCCCTACTATTCTGTGTGATTCTGTGATTTCAGAGGGATGTTAAAGGTACTTGAATGCATCCAGAGGAGGGCAACAAAGCTGGTGACAGGGCTGGAAGGCATGTCCTGTGAGGAGCAGCTGAGGACTTTGTGTTTGTTTAGTTTGGAGAAAGGATGCTGAGGGGTGACCTCATGGCTCTCTACAGCTTCCTGAGGGGGGGATGTGGAGAGGGAGGTGTTGAGCTCTTGCCCCTGGGATCCAGTGACAGGACCCATGGGAATAGCTCAAATCAACATCAGGGGAGGTTTAGACCTGGCATTAGGAATAATTTCTTTACAGAGAGGGCACTCAAACACTGGAACAGGCTTCCTCGAGAGGTGGTCGATGCCCCCAAGCCTGTCAGTGTTTAAGAGGCATTTGGACAATGCCCTTAACGTGCTTTAGCTTGGTCAGCCCTGAAGTAGTCAGGCAGTTGAACTAGATGATTGTTGTAGGTCCCTTCCAACTGAAATAGTCTATTCTACCCTATTTTATGACAAGCTGACTTGTAAGCATTGTATATACAAAAAAGTCAAGAGTGCAGCCAATATTTTCAAAACTCATTTAACCATTTAGTGTTTTTTGTTCAAAGGTTTCTCTAAAACCTATAAAATTGGACTGATTTCTTGTCAAAAAGTATCAAACCACTTTTTTTCATTCCTGTTAGAGTAAAAAGAAAAATACTGAGCCTAAAACCATAAAGGAAACAGTCACATAGATCAGTGGTCACTATCAAGAAAAAAGTTTGTTTTTACCATATTATAAATTACTTTTCTTCCTATTATGCTGAAACCTAGAGAATTTAAGAAAACAGAAGAAAGAATTCAGACAGTAATTATTGGCCTCATACAGCTGATGGAAGAACCCCAAACATATCTGTCCTCTGACAAATAAAATGTCCCTTTAACAGCAGCTGTAGCCATTATCAAACACATTTGGTCTCCAATAGTTTCAGCATACAGTCATATTTTTATTTAAGAATAATGCTGTTTTACACTGAAATGAGAAAGTGATGCTTTCCCATACTTTGCTCTGGAAGGCAAAAATATAAAATAAAAATAACTAGCCATCATGCTTCAAATGAAAATATCTTGCTAAGAAATTACTTGAGAATTGAAAGCATTAATTCTTCATCATTTTCTCTTAAACTCTAGTAGTTTCAGCAAAACTCCAGAAGCTAAAACCTAAATATTTTAGTTGGCTTGATGCTATGCACTTCTTGGAAAGTTAACACTATGTCAACTCACTCAGTAGTTTGTTTTCTCAACCTTTTTTCCCTTGTTGCAAGATGTTCCCCTAAATATGCAGAACCTAGAATTTAGACAAGCTCACTTGAAAGTTGATGCAGTATTTTGAAAATTAAAAATTCAAATCAAACTCTGAAGGATTGCAAGTTTTTGACCAGAGCTGGAATTTCAGCTCTCAGCCTACTCTTCCTTCTCTGCATTAGTTATGCTTCTCCTACTAAACAACTGTTAAAAAAGTCATTCCAAAAAGACACCAGTAGCCTAAGTTACAAACTCAGTCCATTCTTCTCCTAGCCACAGACAGTCTTGATTACATAATTTGATTTTGCTCCGAATTTAGACACCTCATAAGTTTTAAACCAGGTGCCAATTTCCTACACTCAACATGGAGCTTCTGAACATCCCAACATACATCTAGTTTCTTAGTTTTGGGTTTTGTACTATTAGTCCAATCTGTTTATGTACTTCAGCCCATGATTTTTTTAAATCATGGGCTTTCCCTTGGGATAAAAAAAGGGCATCAAAGTCAAGGAACAAGAAAATGCACTGTAGTTTGAAAGCAAACTACAAAAGCATTTTGCAGATTATCTCAGCTCACCTAAAATAACAAAAGAGGTCTGAATTGTAGGTAAACTACCTGAACTGGCAGAATGCTCATTGTATCGTAGCTCCAAGGAAACACATACTGTACAACAAAACAGCAAAAATACCCTGGAAACACAACCAAAGCTATTCTATGGCTATTCGGCTTCAGGGCCATTAAAAATCATCAATAGCTCTTAGTTTTTTGTTTATGTTACTTTTTTCACAAAATGAAGTTTTTTAATGCCCCAAGCCTGTCATAGTTTTTAAGAGGCATTTGGACAATGCCCTTAAGAACATGCTTTAACTTTTGGTCAGCCCTGAATTGGTCAGGCAGGTAGACTAGATGATCATTGTAGGTCCCTTCCAACTGAAATAGTCTATTCTAATATGAAAACGATGTGAGGAAACTACTTTGGGTGCACTTTTAAGTTGAGTGGAGTACAGACATCTATATAATCAGCAAAATTCTGCTGCCTCTGACTATTTGAAGTTTCATCATAAATCACCCACAAAGGAAACAGAGATGGGTCAATATCAAAGAAAGAACCTAAGCACCTAACCTTCAAACACAATGCACTTTTGAAACCTGTACATATGTGCATGTTGCCATTAATCTTAAAACACAAAGTACAGTTCAACAGGATTCCTGGTCAAGATATTGGTATTATTAAAGTAACAAATCACCAGAAAATACTCAATTCACTATTTAGAAGTCTGAAGAACTACTTAGATCCACCAATGAGGTTGCAGGTGCAATTAAATACTGTTGGGAGCATTTAAGTACAAAACAGTCCTCACCAAAGCGGTACATATATTAATATTTGAGAATTTAGAAGATTTTATTTACATATCTTCGACAGTAGCACAGAGAAGCATGCATTTAGATGATATGCATACACATCCATCTTTGTTAACATTGCAGCAGGGAAAGGAGGTACAGGCACTACAGAATCAGAGATGTTCATGACCCTCTAGAGATGCCTCTCAGGAAATGTGCTAAAGAGTGGACGAAAGGGCCAGAAACTATCTAAAAAGGGAATTTTGCATTTCTGGCAATCTCTGCAAAGTTTGACTCTATGTAGCCTGCAACGGCCATATTATGACAGCCTGTGACTCCAGTAAAAACCTTGCCACTCCCCACAAGAAAAAAAAGGATCTCTGACTGCTGTGCAATACGCCCCCCTGCCATTTTTTCTGGGGGGGAGAGGAGGGAAGGTAGAGGAAAACAGACTTGCATGAAGACCCTTACAAACCCAAGAATGTTTCAGTGATTCTCAGTTAGCCTTGCCATTCTCCCTCAAGGAAAGCCTTTTACTGTCTGCTAAAAGAAGCACCATCTACAACATAAAAAGCAGTATGAAAGCTTTGCAAGCTGTTATTTATCTTATCAATCAAGCAGGTTCACAAAAATGTTAAATCACAGGCCATTTCCACAACTGGAAATAGAACAAAGTGAACTAAGGTGACTGTTTTTAAAAAAAACCAGAAGCAAGCTATAATTTACTCAAGAGCTCTATGGTGGTACAGCTGGTTGTCTCCAAAGGCAGATGCACCAGACAACAAGATCAGAAAAAGCTTTATGACCTTCCCCTATCAACAGCGGGCAGTTGAGCCTTCCTTCAACTGCAAATCAGCTAAATACCCAAAGTGATGGATCTGCCACACAGAGAAAAAGGTAACCAGCCACAGGCTTGGCATTCATAAAAGACAGCAAGACAAATACAGAGGGCTTAGGCTTTACCACATTGTAGGCCTGATTTATATTTCCTGCTCTTCCACAGCTGAATTCTTGAAACCTTTCACCCCCTTTGTTTGTTAAACATTTGACACACAGACAGAGGGCATTGGTTGACAACAATGTGTTGTACACAAATATTCAATTAGTAAAACCTGTAAAAACAGGGACAGATACCTGATGTGGCAGGACCTTTCCTCTATCCAGGAAGGAGATATCCAAATCATTATTCAAATGAACAGTGTTTCACTGGCAACAGTACTAAATTCACCAATGAACAGTTAAGCCCGCCCTAATGACAGCCTTTTCATTTTTCTTCTTCCAGCCCCAGGATTCCTTCCCTTTAGACCCTCACTCAAAATCTTCTCAAAAAAAATAAAAGGCTTTGGCTGAAGCAAATTGTGCTACAAGTTAAAGGTTCCACAGCAAATTTCTCCTATTTCTGTGTATGCTCTGTTGAAGAGTTATTACAACACTGTTCAATAAATGTTTGAATCTGAAAATACACTGCAGTAAGTGCTAATTCCAGTACTTTTGTGAGTAGTTACTCCACAACTCATTTACTCCCATTATTAAAACCCCCGAGTAGTTACCATCACACCACAAGTCAGATACAGTCACAAGCTTCACATACTAATTTGTTACACTTCCATCAAGTATGTTGATGAATTTACATGTTGATACAAAATTGATGTCTTAATGGACAGAGAGCTTCCACACTGAGTTTTATATGAGTCAGTGGGTGTGGCAAGAGCAGGTACTCTTCAATGAATTAGGGATTTGTCAACATGCCAGCCAATTCAATCTGGCATAGTTTTTACAGGAATGTTTCTTTGTTTCAGCTACATGAAGTGAAAAAATAGGTTCTGCACTTCCTAAAATCAGTTCAGATGCTTTATGTGATCCATGAAATCATGGTATCAAGTAC
The DNA here is from genome assembly GCF_949628215.1 of Phalacrocorax aristotelis. NCBI lineage: Eukaryota > Metazoa > Chordata > Aves > Suliformes > Phalacrocoracidae > Phalacrocorax > Phalacrocorax aristotelis. The sequence continues at coordinate 72,788,687 of NC_134276.1, read as the reverse complement.
GTCAGTATGCAGTAAGTCATGACAATACCTGCACTGACCTGAAGTTCACTCCCACAGAGAGGTATGCAACATGTATTTCTTAGACCATGCTTGATCCATAATATCTAAGTACCTTGCAAGCTATCACATTTCTAGTATCTGATCAAAGTCATTTTCGTCCCTCACAAACAGATATCCTTTTAAATTAAAACCCTGCTACGCTAATATGTGGCAGACCAAATTATTTCCAACGTCAGTCAAAAGAAAGACTGAATTCCTCTAGTAAATAGGAAGACATTTTTACCACACTAGCACTTAAGTAATTTTCAACTTGATCTGACAGAGGCTACTTCCTATTTTGCATGGGTTTTGCAAAAAGTAACTGTAAATAGAATTACCCAATCCTGTGATACAAAATCCTGCTCTCACTGCACTGTACAATCATTCAGCATCCATGCAAAGATGCACAGACAAGAAATACAAAGTGGCATTTACTGAGGAAATACAAACGTTGATTCCATTGCCCTTTGGAAGTGACTCCAGAGCTCAGAAGATACTCACAGGGCACATATCAAGCACTGCATTCTCAGATTTCCAGCTGAGGAGAGGCGAGCAGAGGGATTGTCAAACCAATCACACAGGCATGACCAAAAATCGCTGTCCACACAAGAAAGATATTAAAGATATTCCAGAATCTACCTGTGACATTTAGGCTTACAAAAACAGCAAAACATTGTAACAAGCTGAGGTAATTAGCAAGCATCAAAACCTGTACATAGACACAAATCATACTGATAATCAGCAATGTCAAACGGCGAAGAGTAAAGAAGGTCTTAACAAAATTTGCCCCCAAAAATTAAATCTCAAGTGCACTTCCAAATCAGATTCTGATTTTGCCTTGAAACTGCCTAAAGCTGATACATGGCGTCCTTGAAATGTTACAATATATTACCATGGATGACTACCCCCCGTAAGCTAATTAGCTTCCTTGCTCTTAAGTGAAATTAAAACCTTTTAAGGGAGTTATGATGAGTTACAAAATCCGAAGCAGAAAAGTAATCAACCATGCAAATACAGAATAAAGCAGTATACTGTACATACTAACAACAGACATGCTATAAATAAAAGCTCTGAAGCAAACTGCTCGAGGTCAAATTTTATCAGTCCTCTGAACACTTGATCATGTGGGCCTTCTTAGAGAGTTTGTAGCTATGCCTATTCATAAACTTATTTTATTATTTTGAACGGATTAGAGAATATGCAATTGTTTTATATTATTCTGTGGAACTGAAGACAGTAGACGGTTTACATACAAAAAATGCATCTTACTAATCACAACAATATTTTCTGCTCCATAAAAAAAAAAAAGGCCTTGTATCAAGATTTAGGAAAAACAAGTGGGCAAGTCATTCTTTTATCCCTAATCTTGTTTCTCAAAGTGACAGGTCACTCACTCCAGCAATCTGGTATTTCAATCTACCAAAACAATCTGGTAGAATTACTGTTTATTGCCCTTGTTTTCCACATAGAAATGTACTTATTAGGACCAGAAGTATTTTTAAAAATGCTTATTCAAGTAGCTTTCACTGTGAAGAACATCTTATTTTTGAGTGAAGGTTCTGCAGGTTTTCCCAACTTTATTTTAAAAAAAATAACCCAAGAATTAGAGTTACTTAATTTTTCATTGCAACTTGTTCACATTTCACATTTAAAGGACCTGTACCAATGAATGTTTTTTGTTCTCTCCAATTCTAATGTACTAGCACAAGCCTGAAATGTTTGCTTTGAAATTTTCAGGGCCTGATCCAATCTCAGTCCAGATACTTTTGTTTAAACATTCCTTTGCAGCAGGAGCTGAAGTCGGTTTTACTAAAATATTTAAAGCAATCTGAATATGATCCTTTGTAATATCAACTGGTAAAACCTTCCTATTTTAAATGTAAATTTCAGAATCAATTTACATGTAAACATTCTTTTGAAAAAGTAAAAACCCCTGCTTTCACAGAGATTCCACATATATAAACAAAGCAGAAAAACTGGAGTACAAAGCAGATCAGACTCTGAGAACCTGCTTTCCCCCCATTTCTTATATCTTTAATATAAATACACTAAAAATGCTGCAGCTTAACAATCAAAATGGAAGCATGAAGTAGTACATCAGGCATGTTTGGTTTTGTTGTTTTTTGGGTTTTTTTTCTAAAAAGCTACAGAATAAAACATTTTCCTAAAGGAAAAACAATCCTAAGCAATCAAAAAGCCAAAAGAAGCCAAACTAGATTTGCGACAACTAATCAATGATTTACTTAAGAGGTATTTTAATAGCTGGATAGAGCAGTCAGGAACAGTTTTAAATGTCCCGAGATGTGATTGCTCACTTTTGACTCTATATACAAATTGTTCAATACAGGAAGGTCATAATTTAGAAAATTATAAAATCCACTGTGACACCATTCTCAAATCTCCACTGATGAGGTCTGACTGAGGGTCTGAACGTTCCTTTGGACACAAGGAATAAGAATAATATATCAGAAAATCCAGACACCCACAACTAACGAGGTCAGGTCAACAGAAGCATATGGTGTTCTGTCTGTGCATTGGCTTCAGACATTAAAGATAATTAAACACATGATTTGTTTGAGAAGAGTTATTGGCAGCACTGGAGATGAAGGTCTTCTTTTAAAACAAAGAACAGCAAGCTCCAGTGATGGGGGGGGGGGGGGGGGGCAGGGGGGGCAAAATCTCACATTTGCAATTTCTGTGTCCTGGTCTGACTGTTAACTTAACTAGCATTCACACTTTTTTACCTAGTAAACACTGCCCAGGACTCTATGGATGAGTATAATCCCAAGGGCTTTTCAGGTTCCAGCTATTTGGTTTTTACTTTATTCCCAGTGCTAAGAAGCACTGTCAAGTCTGCTGGCATTTCTTCTTTAAAGGGAGAGTCATATAAAAAGGTCACTGAAATCATACGCTAAATCAGTTCCACAATAAGCAATCAGCATTTAACACCTCTCTAGCCCTGAACAGAAACACTCAGGAATAAATAAAAGCCTCAGATTCTATTCCCAAAATGCAAAGCTGTACAAGGAAAATTATTGCAACTTCTGTGTTAGACATACATAGTACAAAGAGTTCAGTTTAAGAAATTAATGAAAGAGCTCAGCTGAGTATGGAATCCATTGAATTCAAGTAATTTGGACATTAACTCCTTAGCGTCAGAAAAAAGTTACCTTCAAACGACCTTCACCAAAACCCTCCACTTTGATATTTCTTACTTGTCTTGCACAAGACTCCAAGTATATGACAGCAAAAGCAACTAGGAAATGGTCAACAGTAACATCACAGTATTACCTCAAAAATGGGAACACAATTTCCAGTGACAGCTTTTACAAAGATCATATGTCATGATCATTTTTTCAAACTAACCACCAATCAAAAACTACACTACAACTCTGACTAAAATCTTACACAGATCTACTGCTCAAGCAAGCATGAAGCTCCAGTTCAGGCAAGCGTTACAATCATAGCACTGAAACACACTTTACTTAAGATACAGTACAGGTCAATATCTAGCCTGCATTCTTGACAACACTGAAGGACTAAAATACTGCATTTTTTTAACATATTAAACTAAAAGTCTGTTGTACATTTCTGCAGAAATGCATGCATTAAGCATACATGTTGCATCCATTTATTATGTTCATTTCCATCATTTAGTTTAAAAGTGTGTTTGTATACACACACACACACACTTTATTGCTACCAATAAACAAGAATATCCTCTTAAAACTACATAATAGCTAATTACGCTCATTGCTAACAAAACATATGACAGAAGCCATAACCGCTTATGTTGCTCCTAGCAGAGTGGGGCTTTATAATGTAACAATCAGCATCTCTGTGTGGTATAATTTCAGCATTAAAAATAGGAAAACGTAACCCTGGTAAAGCACAATTCTTTCACATCTGTTAAAAGAGAACAAGAGACAGCCCCTGAAATACTTAGATTTGCTGACAGTGTAAACAAATGTAGTTACCTTTCACGTAACTCAGCTCCTTACAGTCAGTTTGACTACAAGTCATCTGTGAGATCTCATGCTTCTCCTCAAACCTCAGACAGTATTTTCCACTACTTTCTACAGACAAGCACATATACCTATATTAAGATATCAAATCAAAATATTCATGCTATCTAGTGGTCTCAAATCCCTGGAGGTTTTTTTTTTTAAATATTTTTTAAATGAAAAATATTTCTCTGCATACCACCTTTTTATAAGCTACTGAATTTCTTATTCAATTTACTAAAATAGTGTTCTCTGCAGTAACAGAATTCGTGAAAGTAGGGTCTTTGATTCTCCTTGTTATTGACTTGATAAGTTAAAACTGGAAATCGGATTTGAAAGAGAAAACAAGTTTCCATAAAAGCTCACAGTAAAAACATTTTTGTTGAAAGTGTTTGTTATCCAAACTATGGTGCACAAATAGTAAACCAATTTTCCAAATCAATCAATCCTGTCAAATCAATCCTGTCACTCACATCTTGCAAACAGCCATTCATAAAGTGAACCTGTATTCTACACGTTTTAAAAAAATCTTTTACATATCTGATGCCCCCCACATCAACCTCCTGATTTGACACCTACCGTTATAGCTATATTTTAAGACTGAAGAGAACATTTTAGTCAACAGTTATGCACATTATTCCTTCTATTCATAATGGACTACACATAAGAAAAATAAAAAAACCTAACTGATCTAAAAATCAACTTTTTTTTTCCCCTTCTCCAGCTCTTGTTACACCAGTAAATTATGTTGCTAACATTACACAATGTTTACAGCTGGAACCAAAGCCAGCCAGTGCCTTCCCTAGTGCCTAGAGTTGATGAACCTCCTGATACAAAGGATAAAATAAAAAATTCTTGGTTAAAAATTACAAATAAGGTGCAAGTTTAGTAATTCTGTTCTGGAAGCACCCAAAAGTCTTAAATAATAACCATAATTCAGAGAATATTGATGACAGACTTAATTTCTAGTTAGGAGGAACATTATAATACACACAGGTCTACATTTAAAAAAAAGAGGGAAAAAAAACCACTGAATCAGGTATTCTTTAGAGATGACCATCACATAATCAATATGCAGTTGTGAGCACTAGTGTAGCTCAAGCCTGAAATTATGGCATTACACCAGATCCAAATTCAACCCTAGCTGGACACCTGAAACTAGTTTAATCTCAAATCTAACATGGTCTCCACGTATCATATTTGTTTTGTCATTGTTTCATGGATCTTCCATATGTATAAAAAGAAAATGAGTAAAAGGTTAAAAAAATCAAGGCGGGGGACAGGAAGAACAGACATGTTTGATCATATGCAACTGCTAGAATAAATAATATACTTTAACAGATCAGAATTTCAATTGTGGCAAACGAAGCTGTAAACAGGAAAAGAGTGGTCTAGAAGCAGCAACAAACATTTTCACAAGGTTAGAGAAGGCACTACTCGGCTTCTAGTTAGACTTGACTAAGGTCATTGGAATAGGTCACATGGTATAAGAAGCTGAAGGTTTTGTGGGGTTTTTTGTGAGAAGTCAGAGTCTCCAAAATACTCAGTGCATAAAATTAATATTTTGGTTTAACTTTCCCAAATCACCATATTAATTACATATTTTAATTAATTTCCCATTACACTACTCTATCAATATTATCAAACATTAGTTTGTGATGCTACAACACCACAGGGAAATGTGGTTCCATTTGTATTCCAGATGGGATAAAAGTTTCTGAGTAGAATTACAGCTTTCATATTAATCCTTTCTGTAATAAGGAATTGAAGAGTTCATGGAAGAACTAGCACAGAGTAGGAATTATTTCCATAGAAGAGATCCAAGAAGCATCATCTGGTTATAAATCACATCTTAATAAAGACAATTTGAAATAAAGACTATTTTGATTTTTACTTACAGGAAAGATTTTGGGTTTTGCTAAAGATTTGTTTAAAAAACTTTTTGCATTACAAAAATTGTATATAGAATTCCATTTTTACTTTTGAAAGATACAAATCAATACAGCCATCAGATAGAAGTCTCTATTAAGTGTCCCATTACTTTTATGCCATTATTGAAGTATATAAATCAATCTGCTCTTTTCAAAAATGAAGGGTAGAGTTAACTGCATCAGCCACCAACTCTACGGTTTCACTTAAATACCACAAACACCACCACCCCCTTTACCTTAACAATCAGCCTCCTACATTTAACTTCCATTTGAAAAATGCATCTATAATATCTCAATAAGCAACACAGCAAAGTAGCCAATGCCTTTTTCTCCGCTGGCACATTTAACAACAACAGTAAAGATGTACAAACATTAAGAGGCACAAGACCAGACACAGATAAAAGCAACACAGCTTAAGCTCAGATTCTTGCCAATTCAAAAGAGGACCAAGTACAAAAGTACACCCATGAACACAATCACAAGGAGCCTGTCCTACACTTTGCAGTATCAGGAAAAAATCAAAGATTAACATATATATGTGTAAAAGTCTGCTTGAGTTTTATTTAAAACTGCTCTCTCACCTAGCACTCCGGTAATTTTGTGCACTTAGTGAGAGCCAAGATTGTGGGGCAGGGAGGGAACACCCAAACCTGAACATAGACACTGCATCCACACAAGTTTCACAGATCTGTTTTCCTACAGCTGTTTCCACCCCTTCTCACTTACGTGAGGTGTTCCATGAGGTTACTTACTACCCCTTACCTTGGGACGTCTATCCCAGTGGCCTCAGCTCTTCCCCAAGGCTCCTGTCCACACCCCAGGGCCTTCTGTTCCTCTGCCACCATAACCCCATCCAGCAGAACCAGCATTCAGCCCTTGGCGCACAACTCTTCATGTTGTCCCCTGTGTATGTCTTCCCATACATGTAATTCTTTCACACAGGAACAGCATCTGCCTTTAACCACTAGCAAAAGACAGCAGTGCTGCAGCAGACAGAGCCCTGCGCCCATTGCGTGGATCAGAGCCCAACACTGCTTCTGAACTCCAGCCCTTCCCTCCATGGGACCAAGTAGAGGCTCTGTCCTGGTCCGAACAGCCTGTTTCCTCAAAATTTACAGGAATACAGTGTTACTGACAACACCAAATCTGAACCAAGCGAGGAAGACAGACTTAAAAATTATTACAAAGAAGCGACAGAGGGAAAAAGAGGATACAACGGCATGTATTAAGGCAAAAGAAGCTGCAGTGACATTTTAACTTTCAAAAAAGTTAACCACAGCCATCCTACTTTCATTATCTGAGTCATTAGTTTACCATTATGACAGCACCAGAGAACAACTTGAAGCCATTCATTTGTACCGAATATACGAACAAATTGTGAATGTCCTGGCATCAAGTTTTTTTCCTGCATGAGGACAAACTCTCAACCTCATCCAATTCAAATCTTTGACCACTGCAATCTACATGTAGCTAAAATACCACAAAACCCAATGCAACTGATCTCCCCAAAACACAAGATAAAAGCCTTCCATTCAGTTATAGCTTGTTCCAAATTAAAGACCTTATCAAACTAAGTTAAACACAGTTAGGTTTAAAGCAACATATTACAAATACAGGACCAAGCATTAGTCTCCTTTTCAGTATCTCCGCATACTATAAAATTGCATATTTGTTGTATACAACTGCCGTCTCAGTAAAGCAGTGTGGAGGAGAACAGGGGAAAATGAGCACTGACCTAAAAAAAAGTCACCTCTACCTGTGAATGTGTGTGTCCTATTTACATCAGGAGAGAAAACAGTTACTCTACCACCACATGTCTACACACAGGAGTTTTAGAGAGGTCTCCACTATTTCTATCTAAAGCCTCCCCAATCAACAGGTACATCTGTACAAAGCGAAAATGTTTAATCCCAGCGCTTCCACACAAACAAACTCTGCAACACGTACACCTCTACACATCCTCTAGAATGTGACTTGCAGCACATACGCCAACCAACCAGGCAGTAACTGAGTGGCTGATCCCTCTCAGACATCCCAAAAAGAATGTGGACTATTCTGCAATTGCTCAGCAACTAATCACAAATATGCACTTACATAAAACTTCCCAAAGGTGTCACTTACAGTGCACATATAAACAATCTCTATGCACACAATTGGGATTTCTGATCACGCAGTAACCTGGTTGGCAACATGATGCCTGTGCAGCAGCATTCACCCATCCAGGCCTAACAGGCTCTGAAGACCTTCTGCCCAGGCAAGATTTCCATCAAGAAAAAGAAGTCATGCCCAGGAAAACCCAGGTGGATTCATCCCAAACCTTCTCCATGAATCATCATATTATATGCTCACACAATGTTGAACATTCAGGGCTCAGATTTTGAGAGTTAAGATTCTGTATATTCTCAGATGGATTGAACTCAGCTAAAGACCAATGTGGCAAGGAAACAAAGCACACAAGAAAGCAGAGCCATGACACTGAAAGAAAAAGCAACCGTTCAGTTCTGACAACCTGGAAGCTTCTGAAAACTTCAACATGATTTGTTCCTACCACAGAACTGTCAATAGCTGAGTTTCTGTACGTGTAAATCAAGACACTCTTACTTTAAACCATTCCTTTCCCTCCCCTCGGAAACCAACAAAATACACATATACAGGCCAGGAACTACAACAAGAAAAGCTAGCTTCCTAAATCAGAATGAGATTAGTAATGGTAGATCCACAGCGAAATGTTTAACATTTTAATACGTTAGAAGAAAAGTTATCCATCAAAAGATAACTAGTCAGAAGAGTGCTACCACCTCACAGTTAACAATGCTATTCTAAGAGCTGAAACTTTCAGAAATTCTTATTAGCTTGGGCACAAAATTCAAGCATTGCAGAATTTTGATTATCGTTTCCACACATGCTAGTGGGTTGAGGTTGCTGATGCTCCTTGTTTCTTTGTGCCTTGACAACTGTTGAACAAGCTCTGTTTCTGAGAACATATTCTTTCTAATTTGTCCTCCTTGCAAGCAACTCAGGATCAAAGCTTCACCACGCTCCCACGTTGCTGCAACTTAACAACAACCTTGTAAGTCAAATGAGATCCCATCGCATTTGTTTTATTCAAATCTCTCTCCAACATTACCTCTACAGTTTGTCTCTAGAGACTGTGTGACCAAGTATGAGGGCTGTTTATTCACACAACTACTTTACTTGTAATTTGTAATGGAAAAAAGATTTAGTTCAACCCATCTCTGAACTGCCTGAGGAAACTTAGATGTTCATGACATTGATATGTGAGACCATGATCTATCTGCAGGCTACAAAAGCAATACTTATGCTTGATAAGCATAGGAAACTTTTAAATTCTTTTTGAGCATAAGATAGTAAAATTACAGACTGCCGCAAGCAAAAACAAGGTTTCTGTTGTTTACTGTTACATAGATGGGTGGGTTGTCTGTGGGAAACATCTTCAGGAATAGACAGAAGCAGCGTGAAAGCCAAGGAGACAACCAGAAAAGCCGCTGGAAGCACAGCTCTGTAAGACTGTCTAGAGTAATTGCTTTTTAGGCAGAAACTAGCTGGAATAAAGCCTTGCACTGTGAGCAAGGAAACCACTTTCTATTCACTTTCTGCTATGTTCAGGAGAACAAAACATAGTGCATTATAAAACAAAACTAAATTATAGACTTACCAGTGTCTCATCCTAAAAAGAAACAACTTTAGGATTCTAATCCTAAAGACTGTCTCAGCAATGGAAAAAGCTTTTTTGTTATCCAGACAGCAAATAAAGTCATAGTTACACAGCAGGAATAAGGTTACTGAATAAGATACTCCATTAAAACATCGGGGTGAGGGAGGGAAAAAAAGGAAAAAAAAGTCGCACTTGAAAATAAAAACAAGTCACTTTTTGAGATTTTTTCTAGCACAATATTTTCAAGGTTCCTAGCAGTTCAAGGGCTGCAGACGTTAACAATAAAAGGTTAAGTGAATCTGCTAAAACATTTTATGTGTTTGAAGGGATCAAATTTTATGATAATAAAGGGCAACTCATATCTCATGCAAATAACAATATTATTTAGTATTGAAATGCACTGGTACGACGCCTTTGGCACAAGACAAGACAATCTTGGCAAAGATCAAGAATACCTAGTATAACTTAGGTTAGAAGGGACTTCTAGGGGTCATCTAGTCCAACCCCCTGCTCAAAACTACTTTCAGCAAGATAGCTAGTTCAAAGTTAGATCATTCCTGCCAGCTGTAGGTCCTTCCTTCCTACCTAAGACTTATTTTGGGAGTGTCACACTGTTTAAAAAAATCAAAACAAAACACAAAAACAAAAACCAACAACAGTGTAACTCACTTTTTGTGCTAGTCCAAATCTCTGTTGGTACCAAATATGGTGTTGGTGTCTTTTACTTGCCATCTTTGGTTTAACTTGTTCTTGAAAATGCCTATATGGAAATTCCTCGCCCCTCCCAAAAATCTACTCCAGCATGTAACTGTACTTGCCATTACAAAAAACTTTTTCCACTACCTAACCATGATCTCCTTTTTCAATTTCAGTCCCTTATATCCTGTTACTTACTATGGCCACAGACAGTAGATTGTGTCTTTTTTTTTTTTGGCGAGAACTTTTAAAGTATTTGAAAATTATCTTCCCATCTCTCTTCTCATACCTTTCCTTTAAACTAAGCAATGTCAGGAAACTGACCCTTCCCTTACAGTGTAGATTTTCTGGATCTTTGATCACCTGTTGCTCCTTTGAACTCCACCTAACGAATCTATTTTATTTGCAGGGCACCATGCCTAAGTGGGCACAGCAGAAAGAAGATTTCCTGTGTCTATCTGGAGTAGCAGACCTCAAACTACTTTACTTCCTTAACACCCTTTTCTGTTCAATTTCTTTTGTTTTCTGCAATAATGTGGTGACTCACGCTTAGCGTGCAATTTACAGTAAACTGCTATTCCTAACTAAAAACCTAACATCAAATTTCTTCCCCATTCTTTATGTATACATTTGATTTTCTTCTGCTTTACTGCACCTCATATTTTGCCTGGGGCTCTTTCACCTACCTTCAACCCTTCATTCACCCCCTTCCTGACTAAGTCTCCAATTTGCATAAGTTATTTTAAACTTCAATCTCTCTGCCTACCTTCACTTCTCTCCCAGCATGGTGCTGTTTGAAATTTTGTAATACATCTCCCCCTCTCACCACCCAAATTGACTAAGGAAAATATCAACCACCACCAAAACCAGGAGTGATCATTGCGAAGCCCCCTCTTGCTGTTAAAAATGTGAAATTACTCTACGAAGACACGTTATTAGCAATAAGATAAATGCATGCTGGCTTACAATCCATTGCAAAGGTTTCTTAGTAGACACGTTCACAGATATACATATCTTACAGTAGAGCTGTTTGGGTATGAGCAGCTGGGTCAGATGCAACTTTCTTTCCTGGGTTTGCTAAATTACTTGTGTGTCTGCATGGGAGCAACCACCATTTTGGAGGAGTCATGCAAGCATAAAATACTCAGGCTGAAGTAGCATCAAGAGAAGCCACACAGAGCAAAAGTATTGCCTTTCCCAATTCTGAGGGCTGGGCCACAATCAAGAGCGCTAGCTCAAGATGTTAGCTGAGTCTGGTCACAGTTTTAGGATACCACAAACTGTTGAGCTAACCTACCTATCAGGTTACAAAAAAAGCAAGGGGACAGGGCAGTGCTGCAAAAGCCCCTTTGGTTGTGATCCTTTCCGCTGCAGCTCACCAAAATCACCAGTGTCCGAGTTCTGCTGCATCAGGTACAAGACGGATACAAAGATACTGCAGACCTAAACACTGCCCACCTGAACAGCTGGGATACATACCTCTTCTGCTCAATTCAATTGGGACAGCACATTCACTACCTGCACAGGACTTTCAGTAACCATTCCAAAACTGCATTCCTGATTGGCCTTAATGTAATTCAACTCCTATTTTTAATATCAGTAAGCTATAAGCCAATTTGTCAGTTTTGGAAACCAAGCTTGAAGTGTATTTTAGACCAAGACTGGAGTAATGTTCATGTGCTGGTGTTAAAAAAGAAAAAGGAAACTCCTATTTCCTTTAATTTCAGCTCCTGAAGGGTCTGCAACAGAATTTGCAAAGGAAACCAGTGCTTCCCTTCTATTTAACAGAAAAGGAAAAGAGACCCCTCTCTCTCCCCCCACCTCCCCCAGACAAGCTGACTGGCATAAACTGTTATGTGCTTTCTACTTCAGCATCCCATCCTGTCCCATCCCTCCCCTTCCCCTGCCTCCACTCTTCCCAGTTTATAATCCATTTAATTTTTTTGGTTGGTCAGTCTTAATGCACATCAGAGGGAAATCAGCACATAACTCTGAAAATCAGAATGTGCAGCCAGAAGACTGTTATCAGCATTTACTCCAATAACAGCTTCTCTTAGCATCAAAGCATAAACTAAGGTGGGTTATGGTTGCAAAATACTAACAAGTATCTTTCAGATTTCTCATCTATTTTAAAAGAGATTATTTGCATAACCACTGCCAAGAAAAAAAAATATATATACACATATATTTATCTTCTGTCCTCCTTGCCCTGTTTCCTTCACGGTTGGACCCTTCTCCCTCAGGGAATTAATATTCTTGGTTCTTACTCCAAAATTTTCCACCATCAGCTGAGGCCTTTTGTTTTAGTCTCAGTTAGGTTTTATTATGCTTGTTGTTAAGTTTAGGTGTTTTTCAGCACTTATGATTATTGTGGCTGACAAACAGTGCAGTAATTCCAATTTTATGAAAACAGCCAAAGGAGAAAGACAACAGCCTTCTACAGCCCAGGCCATTTTCTCTCCAAATGAGAGAAAATATCATGCTTAAAACAGTAGCTTCAACCATCATTTCTTAAGTATGAGGGAATATTTAGCAAAATATCTCAAAAGTAAAAGTCCTCTACGAGGTCTTCCCATGTGAATTTAAATCAGTTTACCAAAATAAGCCACCTTCATACAGCGAAGAGATCCTACTGTTACACCACCACCCTTAGATGAACTGAAAATAAATAGCTTTTTCAAGTAATTCTTCATCGTTAAAGAAGAATGTTTTGCATGGGAAAAAGATGACATGCACTACTAGTTTCAGCTTGCTTTGAAAACTACATAGTTTAGACAATCCTGAAGGGTTAAGTCACATCAAATTTTCATAACACATATTCCATACAGGTCCTCACCATTTCAAGTAGCCAAATGCCTTGCAAACATGATGCAAGGCACTGCCAACTACTGTCTATCACCGAGAATAATGCACTCATACTTTACACAAGAAAATGCGCTTTTTTTTTTTTTTTTTTAAATCAAAGGCAGCAGGATCAGAGTAGGACTTTAACATGGGAAGCAAAGTGAGGAGGTTGATGAACGCTTTGCTGAGGAGTTTCATCCTACTATGCCTGCCCTAATTCAGTAAGGTTATTTACCTTCCATACCAATTTCCATGCTGGTGACAGGCATCAGGAATTTTGTTGATGCAGGACAAAGAGGTTCTTGAGTATTATGGAGCATAATGCTCTTCCTGGAACATTATGTACTCAGGCTACTAGCCACATTAAAGATCAAAGCATCAAGACTACACTCTCTACATAACACAGAACAGCTTTAACGTAAATTTTGTGAGTGGTGTAATAGGTAAACAGTGCTGTTTTGTACTGGTTAGGTCTTCTTAAGAGCAGGGCCTTTAGGATAAAAAAAAAACACCACTGCATTTCTGTAGTTCACAAATGAGGTGGTGACCTGTGACCCTGAGCAGGTCAGTAGTACCAAAAAGCACGATTCAGTCAAAAGAGATGGTGTTAAACATAGTTATAGCATAAGGGCTGGTGTTAAATATAGTTATAGCATAAGGGCTCAGTCATGCAAGGAATTCAAGGATGTCTGACACTGAACTGACAACCTGTGACTGAAGTGACTGCAAATCCTTTAAAAGTGCTCCTTCTGTGCACCAAAGTAATCTGCATTTTGATAATATTTGATTTCTAACATCTAATTCATTTTGCATTAACTACAGCATATTTTTAACTCCTAGAAAGCAGCCTTAGAACTCTTGTTCATGAATCCCACAAGAGAGGTCTTTCCCAGGTGTATTCAGGGCTTGTACTGCTTCCTTATAACTCCAGTACTTCTAGACACTGCATGGGGTCCAGAAAATTACAAAGATCTTAACTTTTAGAGACTATCTCCAATGACCAGAGGTATTTCAATCAACCTTCTTCAGACACAGTTAACTTTAAAAGGAAAACCATGTAACTGGCCATTTATTCGTTTTCATCCAAATAGCAGTATCTGCCCTGTGAAAGGTTATTTACATCATCAGACCACTGGGTGAGCTAAAGCCATGCTGTTTCCAGTAATGGAACTTCAGACAGAGTATTTCCTTCAACTCTTGACAACTTCTCAGCATATCCTTAAAGCTTGTAAAGCACTGTTCTGCAGAGACAATTTTTTGCACTTTAAACCAGTACCAAAGTCTGTATTGCTCTCAAGTGTCTAAATCCTACCCTGCATAGACCGGGACTAGGTATATTTACTAGAAGATGATGTGATCTACAAAAATATCACATCATTCCAGTCTTATTGCTATTCTGCAAATGGTTCTGCATTTTAAGTGACAATTATCCAAGATCTTAGTTCCTCAATTAAAATTAATCACTTGAAGACTGGATTAGGGTTGTTAGAAACAAGGCCCTATGCTTCTGCTTTTAAAAAGCAATATTCATTTCAGTTATCACTGAGAAGCTAGCAATTTGGGGGGTTGCTTTTTCTTTTAAAAAACATAAACAGTATTTTCTTTCCGAGCATAAATTTACTTTGCTGCCCAAAGACAGACAAATATCTACAGGAATCTAGTAGATGCCATATAAATGCAATAAATAACAAAAGATGATGACAGAGTATGTGACATCCCATAGCTTTACAGTGAATGGGAACAGCAAGCACTATATTTGCTTCTAATTGAGCCACCCAATAATTTGTAATGAAAATGTTATCAAGGAATTAAGATATCATCCCACAAGGCTTGCTTAATAAATATAAGATATCAAACACGAAAAAAAAATCTTAATAAATACATATCATCAGTTTCTGAACCTTTCCCATTGGTTCAGAAAGGTCTGACTGAAAACATGGTACTAAACAAACTCAAATCTGTTTTGGTTTTAGAAAACATGTGCAAGTTAATAAAATGCTAAACATATGTTAAAAAGTAAAATTTAAAAACCAACATTCTACCTGTAAATTTCTCTTGAAGCAACACCTTAAGAGCAAATTACCAAGACTTCAGTTTCATAACTGTGATTTATGACCAATTAACATAGTACTGACGTCCTGTTACACTGACTTTTATTTAACAAATTACCATCTTAATGCTCAACAGCAAGATCTGGAAGAAGATAAATGCAGAACTTTTATACCAACATTAAGGAAGTATTGATTCTAAGCATTCAGATGGAAAAAAAGTATAAAAAAATAGAGCAGTCTGACCAACAAGATTAAATTCTCACCAAGTGCCATATATACTAGTACTCTCCAAAGAGCAGATTTTGTTAATTTCTTTTAATGGGGACTTTTCTTTGTGTTATGCTTTGACAAAAGAAAACAAGACTTGTAAATCATATGTCAAGTAAGAAAGCAAAAACACATGAGAAAATTTCAGAGATACATATTTGCTGAAGCGAAAGCAAAATTCTTGTGAGGTTCTTCAGCAAGAAATGAATCAGTAACAAAATCTAACTAGACAACACTGTATTAGCCAAAATGAAGAAAATACCACTTACAGTGCTATTCAGATATCCTTTTCTTGTCAGTCTTTGGCACATCTACACTCTTGTTATCCAATTAAAAGATCTATACATACATCACCACAACCTCAAGAATCTGACATTTTTCCTATTGCTTACATTCAGAAGGCTAGCCTACCAACCAACTGCTACAGCAGAGATCACACCACAAAGCATCTGCTTCTCTGACAAGTGCCCAATTTGAGGGTGGGGGGAGGGGAAAATCAATATGCCACAGAACTCATCTGCTTCTTTTATGCTTAAATAAGGGTTACGAGCTGGCTATGCTACAACAGATAGTATTCCTGGAAAACAT
Organism: Phalacrocorax aristotelis; assembly: GCF_949628215.1. NCBI lineage: Eukaryota > Metazoa > Chordata > Aves > Suliformes > Phalacrocoracidae > Phalacrocorax > Phalacrocorax aristotelis. Next base: position 72,772,591 of record NC_134276.1, on the reverse strand, counting down.
CAGCTTCCTCTTATTGGACCTGAGGCACAACTGAAGATAATATTCTCAGCAGAACAGTCAGAACAAACCATGTAGTAATCTCACCCAGGACAGAATATGTGTTTTAAAATTACCTGATCTTTCAAGGACACAGTCTACTATGTTTCAAGAGATCAAATGTTTATAAAAGAAAAAAAAAAACAAAAAAAAAAACAAAATTTCTTTCTTCTTCTAGAAACCATTGCTGAAGAAGTTTATTTGCTTTACTGAAGGACAGAACCGAAACATCTTACTTGCGGTGAACAGTCTTGACCCTCAGAAAAACTGAATTTTCCAAGGTTCATGTGGAGTGCAGTAAGATCAGCAAAGGTATATAAAAAGGTAAAAGTCTATTACACACAATAATTACTTGATTATTTCATGAGATTGCTCATGTTATTATAACAGATGCACTTCCCATTACCTGGTCAATTTACTCATATTACTTTATTTCTTATGTCATGCTCTGTCAGAGCTTTTTTACATTTCATTCAAAGACAGCAAGAAAAGTCTTTCAACAATGTTGATTGGCAGTTTGCCACTACCATCACTGAATCATCAGGGAAGACAGAAAGCAGCACCAAAAATAACATTCTCCAGCCGGGTCCATTGGCCATATGTTACATGAAGGAAAAAAAAACAAGCCCTCACAACAATAAAACCCAACCAGAGACCATATGTTTTTCCAACAACTATAAACCAGGAAAAAAAAACCCAAAACACAGCTATTCAGCCTGGACCAACCCCTTCCTCCAAGAGCAGCACTGTTTTTTTCTTCAGGTACATGTATTTTGCTCTTTAAATCAGGATCACTGTAAATTAATTTTCCTGAATCTACTAGCAGGTTTTTATTCCTCACCAAGGCGATACCTTCTGGAGCAGAGCTAGTCAACAAGCAATTTACAGATTGCTAACATAAAGCAGCAGCGCACATGCCCTTACTGTTCATTCTACTGTCATAGAGCCACATGAAGGTCAATTTTGTTTTGGAGCCTTTTACTTACCTTTCCCATTTTGCCATGCAGTATACCAGGACAAACTGAGGAAAGTAGTGATGAAAACTAACACAGTGGCCACAGTTCCATTTCGGAGCCTCATCTCATTTCAGCATCACACTTGTTTATGTTCTATTAGCGATGACGACCTGTCTGTTGGGCTTGCTGCAATGAAGTCAGCTGAAGTCCACCAGCAGCAGCTGGCCAACAGTGACACGAAATGTAGCTCTTACATATCAGAGGTATCATAAATCAATCCATTCCAAACTGTTGTAAGCTTTCTTATAGTTCTCGCTAAGTAACTTCTCTTTATTCTTCTAGACCTGTTTAAAGGAAACAAAATTTTAACAGATTATGCCAAAAATATTTACAAGAGTCCCTCGTGTACTAAAATACAGTAAATAAATACTACTGTACACTCATCACTGTGGCTTGCATGCATCCCCCTCACACCACATCAGTCTCAGCTCAGGCAATAGAACTTGTTAATTTGCCTGTTTTCTGTTAAGACTGCTCACATCTGGAGGAGCTGTATTTCTCATTTATTTGGCCCTTAAAAGACAAACATACATATCACCAACATTACAATTTTATCATAAACTCAAGGCAAGATCACGCGTCACTCTGGCAGATTATGAACTGACACGAGCTGTTTTCAGGAAGCCAGCAACTCAAGGCTCCACTCTGCAGTACTCACTTCAACAAAACCCCTCTGAAACCAGAGAGGCCTAATGTAACTGCAGCAGCAGAGTCGCCCCCAGCAAATTGAGAGACCAGAGCTTTAAACAGCATTCACAAACCTACTTAGTTCATCTTCCTCTGCACAATGCAAGAGTATTTGATCCATCCACATCATTTTTTCTAGCTTTGCTGCAGCTGAAGCACAGGCTACAGTCACACATGCAGAGACTGCTCAATCTATACCAACTGGCAACAACCCAACAGCCCCACAAAACGCCGCGATACAACCACATCACTCCTATCTCCACCACACAGGCACAAGGACAAAACAGAAATTACCTACAGTTTGGTTTTATCCCAAATGAACGTTCCATATCCTGGGATGAGAAATCCTCAACTGGCCAAACACAGCCAGCATCTAACTACACTGTCCTAACTGCGCAAGACAAAGACAACGGGGAAATAAATTAACCAACTTTAAAAGCAGGGAGCAGGGGGGGAAGGAAGATTTGTTTTTAAAGCATTAAATCATCCTTTACAGTAGCTCAAACATTAACATTTGACATTCTTTTAAGGCAATGCCAGTTCTTTTCCACTATAAACTACATCCGATACAAGTATGCTACCCATCAATAAATAACTTGACAGCAATTGCTTTCAAGGAAAATTCAAAGCATTCTCTTGCCTGGGTGCATCTAGAACAGGGAAAAAAAAAATACTTTTTGTTATTATGGTACCGCGAGATTCCAGCCAAATCCGAACTACTCTTCCCAAGCTTGTACCATAGCACACACTACCTTTACCAAAGAGCTTGCCAAACAAGGCATAACCAGCAGGCATGGTTAACAAATGAACGGAGAGAACAGAGTTGCAAAACTACATGCTCTTGTGTTCAAATCCTGGTCACAATATCCAGGTTACAGAAAGTGTTTACCTTTGGACTAAGATTACCTCACACCCAATGCCAGTAATGTGCTTTGTTTCAAAAAAAAAAAACTTTACACACAGACAGGTTTGCGGCTTTAACATTAACTCAGAAATCACATAGTACCTACAAGGAAGGGAACAAACGCAAGTACACTGGGAAGCAGACAGAGTGGATAGTAAAATTCAGTATGAAACAAAATGAATGAACAGGAACAGAAAGAACTGTGAAAGGCCTTACGATACGAGGAACCTGAATTCAACACGACGAAAGATAAAGACAACTGAGAGACCTATAGAAACCTTCCACGGAGAGCACGGCATGCCAAGAAATATCATCAGCACCAGCACTTTGAATAGGAGATGGACATAAAAAAAGCTGGAAGGGTAGGCAATAGTAATTAAGTGAGAAGATGAAAGTCTGGGTGAACTTTAATAGCAAGGAGAGGCAAAGATCTCAATACGCCAACATTTTGTAAGGCCTGCCTACACGGACTAACAGTTTAACATGGCTAAAGTGGCACTGAAGCAAGGATGCCTAAACTGTAATCTACTTTTACTATGATTTTAGCAGTAATCAGATCTCTCTGGAGCAGGTCAGGTACGCACGAAGGACCAGGCTACAAGCTAGATGGATTATCCCAGCAGGGGCAACAGGCAAATGAGAGGGCAGCCAGGAAAGTAAAAATATCACCTGGTAATGCAAGGAAAGTGAATCACCTGCCTTGCCAGAAAATGCGGGCATCGTTTTTACATTTGCTGCAATAAAATCAAGATGTTGTGATCAGGGCTTCTCACTGTGCTATTTGAATCCACAAAAAATACAGCCTGAAAGAGTTCACAACACAAAACAAAAAAACCAACCCCAAACCCCAGCAGCAATATGATTCAATTAGCAGTGAATACGCACAAAATTGTATCACATTAATAATGATCATGGTTTTGAGTTGGCTGGTTCTGCTTTTATCCTTCTCTTTTGGTGTTTACCCACTCTTCTCAGCACAGGCACCAGCAGCTCAGCTACAGCTCAGCAGTACTTATATGATTATTCAAGCATTTCACTCTATCAAACTGCATACATCAAGGCCATGCATGAACCAGAAGCATTCCAGTTTAAAAATGCATACAGTTAAACCACAGCAGAAACCCCTGTGTAGACACATAAATTATTTAACCCCCAGGTGGTCGCTTTAGGATTGTTCAATAATTTACTACACAAACTAAACATATTTAACAGAGGGGCTCAATCCAGTTTGAGCCGATGTTATGACAGGGTATGACTAGATAGATGAAGCATATGAAATCTTCCAGTGCCGTTATGACCCGAACCTTTCCTGCTGCAGACTGTACACAGGAATGGCCCTGCCAGATGCTGAAGGACATGGGTACTGATGGTAGCTGGCACCTCCCAGGTGCCGAGCAGCACCCACATCTTAAATAAACCAAGAAGTTTCTGTATGTATCCAGACACCCCCGGAATACATACAATGCTTATTTCCAACTGCAAACCATAAAAAACTGACACACGTCAATACCACCGCAAAGTCTCTTTGCGGAGTTGCTGAAGGATTAAGCGGCGCGGGATCAAAGCCCGAAGAGCGCCAGACTTCTGCAAAGAGGAGCCCGGATCCCATCCCGCCGGGAGATGCAAAAGCACCCACCGCGGCAGCAAGTGCTGCTCTTCAAGGCATGGGAGAACGGTCCATGGCTGAAAGAAAACGAGAAGGAAAGGGCGGAGGAGATTTGCTAGACGGGGGCTTTTCCACCTTATTTCCACTGACACGCTTCGGCGAAGCCGGCGGCGCGCCGTTGGGCGCCGCCACCCGCCGCTAACGGCCGTCACCCCCGGCTCGCCGGCGCCCTGCCATTTCGCAGCCCGGTCCCCTCAAGCCCGGGGTGAGCGGGATCCGCCGCCTCCGCGGAAACCGCCCCGAGTTAGTCGGGACCTTCCCCGATGTCTCTCCGCCCCGGTGGTGGTTTTTAGTCGGGGGAACGGAAAAACCCGGCGGGGAGATGGGCACCGGCCGCCGCCAGCTCTACCGGGCGGCAGGGGGCGAGAGCTGACGGCGCCAAAGGGGGGGGAAAGCGCCGGTCCGGGGAGCTGCGCGGCGGCGCCCGGTGCACCGGGGCGAGGCTCTGGGGGAAGGACGAGGGACGGGAAACTGCCAACTCTGCCGAAGCCCCCTTGGGCTGCCGGTACGCAGGGAAGAGGAAGGGTGGACAGAGAGAGAAGGGGCAGCGGCAGCAGCGTTGCCCCGGGCGCCCCAGCCGGAGGAGGGGGAGCAGCGCCGCTCTGCCCTGGACCCCAGCGCCGCCCTCCCCACGCCCCGCGGGCAGCCCCAAGCACAGGGCGAAGGGAGGGGATGGCAGTAAGTCCCGCGAAGGAGCCGCAAGCGCTCCCCACACCACCACCACGCAGGTGCATGCGAGCGCGAAAGGGGGCACGCATGCAGATAGGGGAGCAGGACAGCCCCCAGCCTCCCGTCTGCCCTCCCACCCTCCCTCCGCCGACACCGCAGAGATCCGCGGCGCTGCGAGGGGAAGCGCCTCCGCTGCGCGCCCATTCCGGAGGCTGCAAAGAGAAGGGGGGTGCGGACAGAAGCGGGGTCCGGCCCTTCGGCCCCCCCAAAAAAAAAAGCGGTGCCGGCGATAGCTGCCGCCACCCGGCTGCCGGCCCCCATGCCGGGTCCGAGGGCGGAGGGGGCGCGGAGGGGCAGCGGGACGCGCTGACCGCCGGTGCCATCCTCACCTGCGCGCTGCGCTCCGGCAGGGGGAGCCGCGGGGCGCCGGCGGCGGGCGCGGGCGGACACCGACTGTGTCGGCTCACGCCGGGGTTCTCGCTCCCCTCGCCGGCCCCTCCCTCGTCAGCAACGCAACCGCCCCCCCCCCGCCCCGAGCGCCATGGAACCGTACGGAGCTCCGCCCCGCCCACCGGCGCGGGAAAAACCCACCCACCGGCCAAGCGCCGTCCACGCCGGCAGCCAATAGGCGCCGCGCGGAAAGGCTCCATTCATTGGCTGAGCTGCCTGTCGCTCTGTTCGACTGCGGCTATAAATAGCTCAGTCTCGCGAGGTTTCACTCAGTAACCGCGTCAAGAGGAAGGGGAGCGTTGTGTTCAGCTCTCCGCTTTCCGCAGCGTGTCCCCTTTGTAGGCTGTGCTTTTGGGGGTTTACCGTTCTGGAAGAGTACGAAAGAAGACGTAGCTGCCCCAGCCCTTGGTTATTCGTTGCCCTGCGGTCAGCTGCAGGGGGTCCGTCCCGGACGTGGTTCTCCCTGGTCATTTCAGGGTGGAGCCCCTGGCCTGCCACGTGAGGGTGTGTCTATAGCATTGAAAGGAACTTGAGCTCAGCAGAAGGTTGCTCGACCTGCCTGTCAGTGCCGAGCAAATCACATGTACTGGTGCCCTGTGTGATGCGCTTCTTCGACAGTGACACGAAGTCAGAGTCACAAACTTTACTGTTGAGTTTATACTGTGCTAATCCTACCTCGGAGCCTGCATTAAGAACTGTTTGAATTAGAGAGCAGCTTGTTGCTTCACACCAGCTAAATGAACCCTCTGTTCTTTGTACTGTTCAAGCGTGGCTCTTGGGCAGAGCGTTCAGGTTGCAATGGCATGTGTGCTGCCCCAGAGGCTGTTAAACTGGTATGGCTTTGGAGGTGTGAAAATGAACTCACTTTCCTCCAGAGGGTTGTTAGTGCTACACTGTGCAACCAGTGAATGAAAGTCAGTGGCAGCTTTACTCTATGGGTTCGTTATTTAGGGTTGCGATGTTTCTGTTCTCTAAGTAATCCCTGATCTTCAGTGGTTCGTTTCACGTGTTCCAGGAATTGCATGCATGTTTTGGGGTCTGCAAGTTCCTGTTAAAACTGAATAGCACCCTCAGGTTAGGGTACAATCCTGTCTACCTTGCAAGAACTGTGCTTTTACCGAGTAGCGCTAACTGGTTAGCAGTGTTCAATCCAGTTGATTGATTGATTGGATTCCTTCGCCTTTTTTTCTCATTTTCCATCTGATTTAGGCAACGTCTACAGCAGATATTTTTACTCTCAGTTAAGGCTGTTACGCTGTATGTAGTGAAATTGTTGCCCAGCAGAACTTTATAAACCATGCAAAAATCTTCCTAGTTATTCTGTCTGAAGAGTGATGTTTAACAAGCCTCCAAAGCTTAAACACATTACAGGATTTTTGTCTGTGCATTTGAGTACCCTCACAGTACCCCTCAGTGTTTTTGCTGCCTTTCTCAAAGCTTGCGAAGAGGTGCTGGTGGCAACTCCAGCAGAGCACGAACAGAAGCTCAGGAGAATTTTGCAAGGTCTTGACGCCCAGGCTGTTCTGTGATTTTATTCACTGAGTGGTGAAAATCTATTATGTAAATATATGCTTCAATCCTCCCTTTTATAAGGAAGCAGAATGAATTGGATTTTTTATTAAAAACCAAATTCAGCACAATAACTTTCAAACGAAAATTGGTGCATGCACATCCGTGCGCACACACGCACACACATCTACAGCAGAATTGTAGAGATCCCAACAAGCTACAAACATCAGAGCCACCATTGTTTGCCTCTAATAGATTAGTGTTGCTTAGGGATATGAATGTTTACATTTCTGTGCCTGAAAAAACCTGGTGGAGACATTTTCACATAAAAGTCCTTTTGTCAGGAGAGCTTAGTCTGCTGAAGAAAAGACTCTTTTACAAGATGAGTTTAATGACAGTTATTTCATGAGGGCTGTCTGAGCCTTCCTACTTTTTGTTCTTTCACTGACTGAGTGTTTGCGTTAGGGAGGTTTACCGACTGGAACCTTGACGGCATCCAACTAACTGTTAACTTTCCCAAACAACAGAGTAAGTGTAAGGAGGTGGTTTCTCACTTTCTCTGACATCTTCCCCTGAAGTTAGTTTCCTGAGGAGGAAGGCAAAGTTCAAGATGGAAATAAAAAACGCCGGCATTGCCCTCATCTGACCTACTACAGCAATAATCAAATGCCTCTTGGCATATTCCACTGCCTAATGCACGGAAAAAGTGCACGGTGAAGGAAAATGTTGCAGCTGCCAGAGAAAAGGAGCTGGGGCTGTTTGGCTGACACACTAAAATGCCGCTTACTTCTGGTGGGGGTGGCAGCTCCCTTTTAGGTCTGAACAAGATTTAACGCTGGCAAATTTCTGCATTCTTTCTTCCTGCTGAGTTATTCTTTCATCCTGCAGCCACTGCTGTTCAGCTGGAGTATCAGTTTGAAATTGGAGAAGATTAAGCACTTCCAAACATTTTGAGTATAAATGCAAGTGTTAAGGTGCAAATGCTATAACAACTGTAATGGTGGAGACTTGGCAGGAAAAATGGCTTTAAAAATATGGGAAGTTTAAATCCTTCGTGTTCCAGGTTAGGTTGCTGAAAAAGAAGACCAGGAGCTTGCTATTCTGTACCAGCAGGAAAAAAAACTGCATGAGAGAAACACATAATCATATTTTGACATAGAGGAGATTTCATGCTGGGAAATTTTTGCTAAGGTATTGCCTAAATGTCAGAGTAAAGACAAAGTGGTAAAAGATGCTCCAGGCCTGCCGTAATTCCACGTATGCTGCAGTGACTGTCTCTGGCACACCTGGGCAGCTGATTTCTATAGTGCTGCGCGGTTGTTGCCATTCATCGGATTCAGAGCTCATTTTATCCAGGCACTTTTCCTGACACATTCAGAAGCATGACAGCGTTGTTGTCCTTGCGTGTCATTGCGATCATTTTCTGGGTTTCCCAGGCACTAGGAAAGATGCAGAAAAGGTCTTAATGGTTGCTCGGCTGAAAAATGGCCATCTGAAATTCTCTGTGTCTCCTGACTGACAATTGAACCCTGTCTCAGAGACGGCATTTATTCCCAGCCTGCCACTAACCTTGTTCTTTAACAAAGCAAACACCTTGGGGCTCTCAGTGATTCTACCTCCATTTCACCCCAGTTTTGCCTTTGTCAGCCATGAGCCTTTCATAACTGTATCCTTTTTGCTCTATGCTAGCTGAGCACCTCGCTCAGTGAAGCAGTATTTCTGCTGGGCCTTTGCTGCACACCCATATCAACATTAACAATAAAGAGGGGCACAAATAACACCCTGTGTGTATCGGGGAAGGATTGGCAATGCTTGCCCGCTGCCCCTGCAAGCTGTCTGTGCCCCAGGCTGTCAGGTCACTTGCTATCCTTGCAGTGCATGGCTGGTGAAAGGAAAAGCAAACTCTCCGTCAACCACCTTCTTAAACCTGGTGTGTTCAGGGGCTGGGCTTAAAGTACCGGGGCAGCACAGGGGAGGCGTGAAGGTCTCACCTGGCACCATGGCAGGGCAGTAGGAGACTGGGCTAATGGGGATGGGATCGGACAGGGAAAGGGAAAGGGAAAGGGAAAGGGAAAGGGAATGGGAAAGGGAAAGGGAAAGGGAAAGGGAAAGGGAAAGGGAAAGGGAAGCTTTCCCATCCCCTTGCTATGACTAGGTAAAACGATGTGTGCATAACAATACAGAAGGTTTTCCCATCTCACAGACGGGGTTGATGGTCATACAAATTCAAATCTCATTACAGTTTTACAGATGTAAAGCAAAACAAGTGAATGCTTCAGTGGCTGAGCTAGTTTGCAAAAGACAGTTTTAATTTTTGTAGTACAGTAAACTTGTACACAAAGCTACTAGATGTACTGTTCATGCATTAACCTGTGGCTTGTGTAGCACCTATTTTGGTGCTAAGACTCAACAAACAAAGAAGTGTCAAATGTTACATTAAAATATGATTGTTGATACAAATGCTTAGTAGCCAAAAATGCCACATTTAGGTAATCTTTATTATGCCTTTTCTGTGACTATGTTATGAAATAATCTTCTGTTATATGTTGTGATGCAGCTTCTCCGCACAGAGCTGTGTCTTGCCCAAAAGTCAGGTGCAATGGTGCCATCCTTTCCAGTAGGTGAATTGTTGATCCACTTCAACAAGGTAAAAACTGAGGTGGAAGAGAGCAAATGATCTGTCCAAGACATCTCTCAGGGAGGTAGGAACAGAACTTGATCTCCAAACTCATGCTTCTCTACCCTCACCCCCACATCACTGTCATTTTATTCACTGCGGAGGTTCTGTCTGAGCTGCAAATGCCCCTGCCATATGCTCAGAGGTGATGAACATTTATATTTATTCATCTTCTTCTGAAGGCAGAGGCTTTTAAACACATTCGTACTATTACATAAACCTGTAAACCATGAAGTTCATATTATGCCAATATTGCTGACAGTAGCTGAGGTCCAACGCCTGGATAAAGAACAGTCAGATACAGTTACTATTGAAGAGATAGTCCAAGCAAAAGGAAATCACATTAAGAATTAAGGATTTTGACTGCCAGGTCTTTTTCCACGTGCCTGCTTAACGGTTCGTGGAAATTTTAAGAGACAGCAACTTTTTCCTGGAAATTTTGAGAACTAGACTTTGTGCATTGGATGTCTTCACTGTAAGCAAAACATGCTGAGAAGATAGATGTCTCCTTCCACTTACCTGGGATTAACTTTGTGGTTGGTCCACCAACGGTGGGACAGCTGCTGTTAAAGGGAAGTCTGAATCAGGCCCTCAGCAAGTATAGTTTTCTGAAAGTACTTTGCTGATGGTCTGTTTAGCTCTTGCCTAGCAAAACTAAATATAGGTCCAGACAGCATGGGGAAAGGATCCAAGTCAACTCACACAGGCAAAAATAAGGTGTTTAGAAGGGTCTGTCAAAATCCAGTACCTTGTCTCATTGGTAGATGAAGCTTTGAGAGAGACTGTGACTCCTCTGTAACTCTTAATTATTTTGTGCAGAATTGTTACAAACGGTCAAGATTTTTTATCTCCACCCACTGCAAATGCCCAAATACCGACTTGAATAATGTGCAGTTAAGGCTTTAGCATATTTTCCAAAGACGCGGAGATTTGTAAGACCTGAGATCCGAAAAAACAACGCAAAACTAAACTTCTGACAGCCAAGAAACACAGACTAAAACTTTATACTCCAGACTTCTGGCGCAGGTTCCCCTGCCAAAGGGTGGGCTGGCCGCACTTCAGCCTTTGCATCATTTTCTTTGTCTCACCTCTCTTCTTGTCTAGTCCAGCCCGGCTTGTCATCACCACTCTGAAGGGAAGCAGAGACGGATTAATGAGTGCCTCGACAAAGCATGACCTTGCAGCTTGTGTCCTTCTAATCATGTCCAGTCCCATCACATCAGATATGGGTAAAAAGTTCAAATCCTAGGCACATCCCTAATCATCGGTAAGGGGTTTTTGGTCTCCCCATCAACCTGCCCAGTCTAAACTTTACCCTGCGCAGCGTATTCACCATGCATGTCATTCCACACTGCAGCAGGGCCACAGATGAGCAGGCTCAAATCCAGCCCAGGGAGGATGAGGGCTCTCATTTGAACCCAAGGTGTGTGACAAAGTGGTTCTGTCAGCAGTTGATTTGGGGCAGGGGTGGGAGAGAGGAGAAATACGAGAATGATGTCTTTAGGCACCCCCCCACTTGCTCAACTTACCTATAGTACGTATCATTAACCTTAACTTGTACACCTCCAAGACATGGCAAGTGTCAAGGCAATCCTTGAAAGCGTGTGAACTCTGCAGCACTGAAAATAAATGCCAAAGCCACTCTCCATTTAAACTAGTGGAGCTCTTAGTCTGCTGTAACGAAAAGATCTCATGCTTTGCCCTATCACAGCAGGGATCCAGGCTCTATTAAGTCATTCTGAACGGCCTTAAAGGCTTTAGTGATGTTTCTTTCATTCAAGCGTTATCTTTCTGCCAGTTTAGAATCCCATCTCCTCCCCACAAAGCAAACCTATAGTTATCCAAGCAGCAGTGGGAGGGTGGTAGATGGCAAGGAAAATGTAGATAGGACAGGAGCATTCGTCACAGCATTTAGAAATGATGAGTGCAATTTCCCCCATCTTAGGACTTTTTATACTGAGGTTTTAGCAAAAAGAGAAATGAACCTTAGACAGGAGCCCTACCCATATATCTGGAATAACGTGTAAGTAGCAACAAGCGAGGCACTGCTGCAGCTCAAACAGGCAACAAAAATGACAGTAATAACATAAGAGCTTTGAGCTTTGGGACTATCAGACAGCTCCATCCCCCAGGAAGGACACCAAGGACACAGATTTTCAAATGAAGCGGCGTATTCCTTTCTTCACAGGCTCAAAAGAAGCTTTAGATTCCCATCTCCACATCCAAACTAGGAGTTCAGCCTCCTTTCAATTGCACGCAGATTACTCTCCTGGTGCACAAAGGGAAACCAGCAGCTTAAGAGCAATATGTGGATATTTTATTTTATTCCCAACAAGTACTTTTCAGAATGACGTCTCCTAGAGCGAGCCTACATGCTGTGCAACCGCGTGGGCAAACACTAATTCCACCCACCGAGCACGCAGGTAATGAGAGTGAATGGGACAGGGGTCAGGAGCAGACACCGATCAAAGCCGTGAGGTACTGCGGGCAGCTGGAGCACGCTGAGCAATTAGTAAGCTCTTTCGGAAATTTGTAACATTGTCAGTGATGATGAGTTTGATAACTGCAATAGCTGTATCACTAGCAAATCGCATGTCACGCGTAGTGTTACTCTTAATTCTATCCTGAGAGAAACAGAGCTGTAACAAATTACAAGGCTGACACATGCAGAGTCCTTTGGTTGTTAGGGTGATTACACCTTAACCCTAGGTTACAGAGTTAGGCACGTGTATGGACGCGTTCAAAGTCAGGGCTCAGGACGACTCAGCTTAAGGTGAGCGTGTTTATGAATAATTAAACCCTAAAACCATCAAGGGCTGGGTTTTGTCCCTGACCACCACAGAGGAAAACACGCGGAGACCATCACGCTGGACGGAGCTCATCATGTTGGGCACAGGTGAGGAAGGCTTATGTGGAAAGCAGTGGCTTCCCTCCCCGTCCCTCCCACGCTGCGGGCTGTGTCACAAGCCTCAGCCCTACTTCTTCCCTCTGCCTTTAGGCGAGGTTATCAGCTGCAGGAGGGTGAGCTGGGGCTGGTCTTGCTCCCCAGGGAGCACAGCTGGGATGGTAGGTGGTTCTTGGGAGAGAACGTCCCATCTTCTCCTTTACAGAGCATGGCTGCAGCCCTTGGCCTTACCCTCGTGCTCAAGCTGTTTCATCAGAACCTGTTTATATTTTTAAATCACAGTAATACCATATCTGCTGCTAATTACAGCCCAACAATACTAACTCAGTGTGCAAACAAGGCCATCATCCAAGTATTGTTTTGCATAACCAGAATGCTGGGGTTGTGAACATTTGCATAATGTTTAATTATTTAGTCAGAACATAAAATTTGTCTTCCTTTCAAAAACATTTTTATGAAATGTCTCAATAATTAAACACCACTATGTTTATTAACAGCAGGGAGGATTCATAAAATGTATTAGTCAGAAACAAGCAAGTAACTACATCTTGCTACAGTAATCGAAATACGCCATGCCAAAGTAGGTCCCCAAGCACGGCAAACAGCAGCATGAGCTTCTCCCACACGCAGCCGAGCGGAATATGATTAGAAGTGTAACGGTTCAGTGGCTGTACCTTGGAGGGGTCAGGGAGCCAGAATTCCATTGCTTCATCCACTCATTAATCAATATATATAATTTTAAGAAGACCAGCTCAATTACACCGAGTCAGCTGAAATGAGCCCTGAGTCTATGAAAGGTAAAATTTGGGGTCAGCTGGAGGCACGTGCGTGGTGCCGCAGCCCGGGGAAGGCATCTGCAGGCTCCTGCTCTGCTCTGCTGCCTGTTGGAGTGCCGTGGGACCCACGTGCTGGGTGACTGGCCCACGTTTGCACCCCTTCTGTAGGACCAGGGAGCTGGGGAGGGGTCTTCATGGGGTTCCTCCAAGCAACTCCTAACAAGGCTGAAAACAAGTAAAATAGGATTTAGTAGCCAAAGGCACAGTATAAAAACATCTGCCTTGACAACATAGGAAAGGGGTTCCTCCCTCAGCATTTCTGAACCAATGTTTGCTGATACGGAATAGGGGCTGGCTCCGACCTCAGTTACTCTGGTGTGTAAATAGAAGAATTCCCCTAAAACGAACGGTCAGAGTCTGGGCCGAAGTTGCTGAATGCGTTGGGGATGTCCCCAGCACCAGGCAAGAACTGGAGGCTCTTTTAAGCAAGCAAAACTGACAGGCTGCAGAGGAAGAGATGGACACTGGCTGTCACACACTGGAATCCGGTTTGATCAAAATAGTTTCTGTGCCCAAGTGTAAAAGCTCCAAACTGTACTAAGCGGCTTGAAGGGAAGGCAGAATTCAGGGCCAGAAATTGGTGTAATCACCCACTAAATTAGGAGGAAGAATGTCTTATGTCCTGGGAGCAAGCATTTGCCTCTAAAATCAAATATTTTAAGAATTTGAAGTTATTAGCTTACATATAAGAGAAGAATAAAATTCAAAGGTTATTTTATTTAAGCAAGATGGATATTTTTATTCTCCCTTTTGAATTCAGCTTTACACTTCAGTTCTATTTCAATAACGTTATGCAAGAAATTAAGCTTGTGTCCTTCTGCCCTCTCTGAAACTCATCTGTTACTTGCTAACAAGGATTCCAAATTACTCGAGCCAATTTCTGAGACAGGCAAATAAGCTAAGGGGCTGCCTTTTTGTCCATCAATTATGTAAAAGCAGCCAAGGAAATCACCTCTTCTCCTCCCAGATCCTTGGTGTAACTTCTAAGACTCAATCTGAGCGTCACTGTTTTGCAGCACAGTGCCAGGGGTCGTGTCCAACAGGAGCTGGTGAGGATACACCTTACTTTGGTGGGTAGATTTGAGGAGCTGTTTGTGCAATGGGGTAAAACAAACGGGAAAACCAGCACAGTCTACCTGTTCAAATAACCACCCTCTGCTTTCCCCACATGAAATGTAAGCCCACATAAACGGGCTCTGACAGGAAATGCTGCTGTTTTCCTAAGCCAAAGCAAAACCCTCCTTCCCGTCCTGCTTTAGGGAAGCAGGTCACAGTAAAACCTGCCTCCCCAGCCTCCTGTCCACGGTCGCAAGGTAAGATAAATTATATCCTCACATTAATGGGGGAAATTGTGGCATGAAAAGGTAATTCAAAAGCTCAATGTCTCGCTGGGGAGCAGCTGACAGCATGATCCACTGTCAAAAGTGCCTTGCAACCCACTGCCCCAGGCTGCTCATGCCGCGCTCTCCACTGACGGACCAAGCTCAGTAGCTGGATCTGATGCTGAAGAAAGGCAGCCACCCTCCAGCGGCAGGGAGCCTGTGCGCTGCCTCAGCGCACCGGGAAAACAAACAGAAGATCACAGAGGAAGGAGGAAGCAGCAAAGAAACTGGGCAGTAAGAATTCCCTCCTGAGCAGGAAAGGTTGCCTCCGTTATCTCTAGCTCCACCTTCTTTTCTTTGCATTGCTTCTCTTCCTTCCAAGATTGTAACATCACAGTACGCAGACTGTGCCCGCCAAGTCACCGTGCTGCACGAAAGCACGTGCAGCACATCTAGCCCATGGTGACCGCGCACTCACGTGCGTGTTTCCCACCTGTTACTACATGAGAATTTATGTTCGCCTTGTACTTCTATGCCAGCTGGCCACGGGAGGCCTGATGATAATATGGTCCAGCATGATGCTTCGTGTGTCCACAGAAGGGCAACAAAGCTGGTGAAGGGTCTAAAGCACAAGTCTTATGAGGAGCAGCTGAGGGAACTGGGGTCATTCAGCCTGGAGAAAAGGAGGCTGAGGGGAGGCCTTATCACTCTCTACAGCTACCTGAAAGGAGGTGGTAGTGAGGTTGGCCTCTTCTCCCAAGCAACAAGTGATAGGACAAGAGGAAACAGCCTCCAGTTGCATCAGGGGAGGTTTAGATTGGATATTAGGAAAAATTTCTTCACTGAAAGAGTGGTCAGGCATTGGAACAGGCTGCCCAGAGAGGTGGTAGAGTCACCATGCCTGGAGGTGGCACTTCAGGACACGGTTTAGGAGGCATGGGGGTGTTGGGTTGATGGTTGGACTTGATGATCCTAGAGGTCTTTTCCAACCTCAATGATTCTGTGCTGCACTGCATTGTGTATGGTTTGCAGAGTGCCGGCAGGGCCTTGCCTCGGTTGGCCCGTGTTTCTGAGCAGGTCCTGTGAGCGCTGGAGCTGGATTTACTGTGCCGTTGAACCACCACATAGCCTGGAGGTCTGTAAGAGCATATGGGTGAGCTTTGCAATGCCATGAGGCTGGGGTGCAAGGAGTGACTCACACCACAGCTCCTTTTGTTTGGGACTCTTTTTTTGAGGGGTTCAAAATAAAGGCATCAACCAAATAAAAGACTTCATTAAGCAAAAAGCAATCCCTTTTGCATATTTGAGGCGAGTGCTGCAGGAAGAGGCAAAGGAGTTAAGTCAACCCATGTTTAAAGGAGTGGCCAAATGGGAAAGATGATGCCTGTTTTGCCTGGACAGGCTCAGGGCCTTATTCTTCTGCCTCGTCTGCAGGCAGCCTGCCCATCAAAATTATCTCCTGTGCTGAATGCAGACAGGATAAGCCAACAGCTTATTAAGGAGTCTCTGTTATTTCTGCTGAGAAAGGTGGCTTTTATTTTCCTGAAGGGTTATTAACTGAATTTGCCTCCTGTCATAACTCTGCCTGTTTTCCTCTGCTCGTTCAAGACAGTTATCCCTAGTTCTTCAATGTAGGCAATGGTTTGGAGGGGTTTACTGATAGTCTTGTTAAATTTGGGACAGGGGGAAGGAATAAAAGTAACGTGGGAATAGGATTTCTGTGGGAGACATGATCAACAGAGCATGGTGTGGGGCAAACTTGACTCTCCAGTTTAGAAGCTTCCAGTTGCTGATATGGTGCTAAAATCTTTACAGCACCTTGGGCTGTCACTCACACAAATAGTCCTGTGACTGGAGTTAGAGCTCAGAGACAAGTATATACTGTTGCTTCACCTCAACGCGGTCTGATACCAACCGCTGGTTGGGAAGGGCAGCACGGGTGGTGGTTGGCAATAGGAGGGTCTTGCCGGATTCCTCTGCCCCCTCTCCATCTCTGATGCGGCCGCTATTTCCCACGGTCTGGCCCAAGAGCAGCACAGGTGGCCCGGCTGCCTTGTCATCCTGGAGCAGCTCCAGGCATGGGTGACAAGTGACAGCATGGAAGCCGTGTGCTGGTAATCGTGGCAGGACCCGTTGGTGCAAAGTGCCATTTTCCAGTAGACAGTGAACGGAGGTTTCTTTCTTTTTCATTTTTTTAATTAAGATGTTTCTCAGGCAGAGTTGACTTTCAAACGCAGGGTAATAAATTACATGTCAATTCTAAATGTTAGAAATAAAAGCATATTTGGGAAAAAAATGGGAACTACTTGCTACAGTGAGTTAAGATACCACCGTACCTGGCTCAGCATCCTTGAGTAGGCTTCAGCAGAATTATGAACCTGCAACATATACCATTTCATATGCAAATAAGTAAATAAAGAAAACAAACA
This sequence comes from Phalacrocorax aristotelis, assembly GCF_949628215.1. Lineage (NCBI taxonomy): Eukaryota > Metazoa > Chordata > Aves > Suliformes > Phalacrocoracidae > Phalacrocorax > Phalacrocorax aristotelis. The sequence continues at coordinate 72,755,485 of NC_134276.1, read as the reverse complement.
GAAATCAACAATGAAAGTAGTCAACGTGAAGGTGTGTGAGATGGAAGGAAGGAAAATTGCCCTCTATCACTTTGCTTCAGTAATATCTTATGCACTCTTAGCTGCATTCTTAATAGTTCTTAAGAGAGCAGTCTGGGATCCCAGAGAGGGAGACAGTTCAACATTTTCCTGAATGACCTCCATTTAAGCTACCTTAGGTGAGCTAGAGAGGTCTTCTTCTGGGAATACAGCCAGTGTACACAGAGAATCTGCAGCAAAGATGCTGCAAGATACTGCAAAGGAAGAAGATCTGAATAGACTATGAGTACGTGTCCCATCAGTCTCCACCTTAGAAGCGTAACAGGATGCAGAGAATTACCTGGGAGTAATAATCCATAAAAATCTTCACGTGGTATTTATTTTGTGAAGTAAGACAATAAAAGATCGCAGGCTATAAAAACTCAGCGGTTCCTGTTGGTTTTTGAGCACCTTGGCGAGCATAGGGAGTACGCGAGCCTGAGACCTGTGCCCACTTGGAACTGCAGTGCCTTCTCCTACAAGAGTTAATCCCATGCAGCCACTCTGTGCTTGATCACACAGGGTTACATTTCCCCCCTGGGGTTTTATGAGACATGCAGCACTGCCCAGTGTTCGCAAATGGCTTTGTTTTTTTGGACTCTGTCACAGTGCAAAAGTTATCTTCTAACCGCAAACACAAAATCCTGTAATTAAACCTTTGTTACCCACAGCAGAGTGCTCATCGTGTATACAAAGCAAACATTTTGGCAAGTTTATTATGCTCCTCAAGACTAAGAGGGAATTAATGGCACTGCAAAATTACAGCAAGCTGCTTGCTGCTTGCTGCTGGTGGGTATTTTCACTGGCAACAAGATTTTATATTCCTCTTCATCTTGTAAAAAAATGCAACTAATTTAGTAAATGTTTTTACTGTCAAGGCAACAGAGTGCAAAACACCATATCAAAACAAAGGCAAGAGGGATATTTTGGCCTTAAAAATCCATTACACTTTTCTGTATGTTAATAATAATTTTTTTACTTAAAATTACTAAACATTAGGAGGTAGCTAATTAGGATAATCTGACTAGTAAACTGCATAAGTCATCAAGTCTAGAGTTTTTGCACTGAAAGACACCTGATAACACAATTTCATTTGGATTGTGTGCAGTCCTTCACCGCAGGGAAGGACAACGGCTTGCTGACCGTCACCTTGCTCATTAAACGGAAAGCCAAAGACACCTCATGCAGTGCTTCTGGGAGAGGAAACTTTACTTTTCAAGTCCATTTTGTTGTTGTTCTTCGACTGTAATTCAAACTCTGTTAGTTTATGTGTGTGAGTCATGAATAAAGGGAAATTTTTACATTTTATTTCCCTGTTAGACGTTATACACCAACAATATATATTGCAGCTGCCAGAGCAAAATGGATCAGCCTGAGTCAGTCATATTGCTTCTCAGCTGGAGAAGTACAATGACATCCTTAGGAAAGCCGATCAGATCTGAAAGGCTTTTCTGGTGGTATTGAGTGTGAAACATAAATCACTCCATACAGAAAAGAAAAATATATTTGTATTTGCATCTTTCCATTGCCACAAATGAGCTAAAACTGTTTCCTGCCTACCTGTTGACAAAACAGCTATAGCAAGACCTACTTGCCTGAGCCTTTGACTTAGAATGAAGAAATCTGGGTACAGACTGACACTGTGGGAAAACAGCAGTTCCCCTAGCCGTCACATCAGAGGTCCAGGTAGCCCAGTGTCTCTCTTGCACAAAGGCCAGGGCCACTGGCAGTGGTAGGAAAATATGAAGATAACTCCACCACTCACACCACCTCCCAAAGCCTTTCACGATCTCCCAGGCCAAAGGCCAAGGCCCTGTCTTTCATGTTGAGTGGCACTTGATGGATTTTGTCTTCCCCTGATTCGTCTACCTCCTTTTTGAAGTCATCTGAACCTTTCGTGTCTACAGCCTGCTGTGGCAATCAGTTCCAGTGTAATTATGCATTGTGTGAAAAGAACATACTGTTACTGCTTCTCTGAAGCATATTTTATGATACTTAGTAACTTTATAATTATGGCAGAATTGGTCAAGACGCTGAGTTTGTCTCATGTAGGCCTGAGCAACCTGCAGGGCTGCAGCCTCTTCCTTTGGAGGTCAGATGGTTTTGGAGGTTGCTCATGGGCTTGTAGGTATCCACAGAGCCAGCTGCCACCACTCATGGCAGTCATTCACACCCAGTTGTCGTGGTTTAGCGGCAGCTCAGCCCCACACAGTCGCTCGCTCACTCCCCCACCGGTAGATGGGGGAGAGAATCAGAAGGGTAACGCTCGTGGGTTGGGATAAGAACAGTTTAATAATTAAAATTAAAAGAAACAACAGTAGAAATGCAATGTAAAGGAGAACAACGAGAGGCGCAAAGCCCCGGGGGAGGGGGGAAGGGAAGGGAGGGGAGAGGGGGAACGAACCGCCGGAACAAACCGCACGCGCCGCAGCCGCTCGCCGCCCGCCGACCCGACGCCGCGCCGCCTGCGCGCTGCCACTGCCCCCCCTCAATATATTGGTCATGGTGTCACATGGTATGGAATGAACCTGCCGTTGGCCAGTCGGGGTCAGCCGTCCCCACCATGGCCCTGCCCCTCCCAGCGCCCCCCGCCACGCGGCAGAGCGCGGGAAGCTGGAAAGGTAGCCGACCCCCACAGTGAGGAGAATTAACCCCTTCTCAGCCAAAACCAGCACACCAGTCCACGCTAAAAACTGAAAGTGAGTCAAGCCAGCGATATCTGGACCACATCGCCCTCAGTGGCAAAGAGCAGGCTGACATCCGCCCCGTGCTTCCCACCTCTGCATGCTCCCAAATTCAAATCCCAAATGCTTCTCGAGGAGTAGGGCTGCACTCCATGAAGAGCTGGTGTGTCCCCCCCTCCTCTCCTTGACACGTCTGCAAGGGGCAGGACATGGGGCTTGTTCTTGACATTGTGCAGGTCTTGCCACGATACCTCCGCCTTTTGCCTCCGTTATTCCTGAGCATCTGTCCATGAAAGCAGGAAATGGTCCAAGAGATTTGTACTCTTCCCCATACAGCTGCACAGGTCATGGTCCGGGAATTTAGTCATGATTCAACACAGTTTTAATCATCTTAAACAGGGAGAGAATTGTAAGGAGACAGACTGCACCTTTAACTGCATTTCCTGAAAACACTGTGCTCCTTGCATGGAGTGGCAATAATTAGAGAATAAAAATGTGGTCTTCTTTTATATATTATACTCCTATAATACAGAAATATTTTTTTCAAGATTGCTACAAAAGGTAATAGCATATCTTAAAATTACACTTTATGCTAATTAGTTATTTATTACAGAAAGGGTGTTTTGGAAAGAGAGGGAGTTAAGATGGTTTTTATTGTTTATAAAAAATGTACCTACTGCAGGTCCTAGAGTATGCTTTGAATACCAAAAAAAAAATCACTCGAGATTAAGGGCTGTTCATGCTTGCTCACAGGGAAGCAATGAGAAAGCTGTTTGCACAACCAACCTTCTGGCAATTGAGCCCAAGGTTGCATGTCCTGTAATTAAGTTACTATTTCTGTTGTGGATCTGTTTAGCAGAGAGCTGCCTTGCCACTTCTGATTTCAGCAGGTATGCCCACACTGCCTTTTGTGATCTGCATGAAGGAGAAAACGCTGGGACAGCTGGCAGAAACCCATTTGAGTCGGGACCACCGACAGCTGCTGTGCTGGGCACGAGCATGTCAGTCCAGCAGCTGCATCAGGCCTTCAGCAGCCATGCCGGCCGATTTCAGCAGCCCCACAGGCTGACTGGCTTTATCCGAAGGCTCTGACAAATAATATAAAACTTGGATTTCCTCCTCTGTGGTGAGTTGACCCCGGCTGGATGTCAGGTGCCCACCAAAGCTGCTCTATCACTCTTCTCCTCAGCTGGACAGGGGAGAGAAGATATAATGAAAGGCTCATGGGTCAAGATAAGGACAGGGAGAGATCGCTCAGCAGTTACTGTCATGGGCAAAACAGGCTTGACTTGGGGAAATTAGCTTAATTTATTACCAATCAAATTGGTGATAGGATTATGTAGGATAATGAGAAAATAAAAAGGATAATGAGAAAATAAAAAATTAAATCTTAAAAACACCTTTCTCCTACCCCCCCTTGTTCCTGGGCTTAGCTTTACTCCCGATTTCTCTACCACCTCCCATTCAGCAGCGCACAGGGATGGGGAATGGGGGTTGTGGTCAATTCAGCACATGTTGTCTCTGTGGCTCCTTCCTCCTCATGGGGAAGACTCCTCACACTCTTCCCCTGCTCCAGTGTGGGTCCTTTCCCTGGGATGCAGCCCTTCAGGAACAGTGATCCAGTGTGGGTCCCCCATGGCGTCACAAGTCCTGCCAGCAAACCTGCTCCAGCGTGGGCTCCTCTCTCCACAGGGTCACAGCCTCCTTCAAGCATCCACCTGCTCTGGCATCAGTGGTCCAGGGTCCTCCACAGGCTGCAGGTGGATATCTGCTCCACCGTCAACCTCCATGGGCTGCAGGGGGACAGCCTGCCTCACCACGGTCTTCACCATGGGCTCTGGTGCCTGGAGCACCTCCACCCCCTCCTTCTTCACTGACCTGGGTGTCCACAGGGTCGTTCCTCTCACATATTCTCATTCCTCTCTCAGGCTGCAACTGCTGTCACACAATCACTTTTTCCCCTTTTTAAATACCTTATCCCAGAGGCGCTGCCACCATCGCTGATGGGCTCAGCCTTGGCCAGTGGTGGATCCCTCTTGGAGCTGGCTGGCACTGGCTCTGTCGGACATGGGGGAAGCTTCTGGCAGCTTCTCATGGAAGCCACCCCTGTAGTTCCCCTGCTACCGAAACCTTGCCACACAAACCCAATCCATCCTCCTGTTTTTGACAATGAAAGGTGACCTGTCTGAAAATCGTTATCAGTGTCTTGAATATTCACATATTCCAACGCCCTGTTTCTTTACTCATTACAAAGTGCAATTGTCGTTACTGAGGGAGTTTCCTCCCTATCTCCTTAGAGAAGACAAGATTTCGAACCTGCAAATGCAAGTGTTAGGAAATCCTAGGTTTCCTCACGTCTCCCCACATTTTTCCCAAAAGACTGTTAATGCAACAAGAACAAAATCACGAATATATACATATATAAACCTAGGGAGCGCAGTGCTAAGGTAGTACTTCACATGTATATACTTACACAAAGTGAAATGTCTGTCTTAGCAGCGGGCATTTAATTTCAAAGGAATTAGCTAACAGGGTTTGTTGTCAACGTCTCTAACTCACGGGGAGGTCTTACAATATATTCAGAGTGATTTTGGTCAATCAGCAGCAATGATTTTTCTTGTCAGTCTCATTAAACAAGTGAAGAACCTAGGAGACTTCACGAGCGGGAGTCCCAAACTGGTGCGGGAGACTCAGAGCAAGGAGCATGAGAATTTTATATAAAGGTAGTAAAGTACAGAGGTGCTATACATAACTATTCTTTTAATAAGAATAATTAAGATTATGTAGGGGGTGATATGTGAAGCTGGCACTGCAGTGGAGTTCACAGTTTTCCCCAACATTTCAGTTTGGTCTCTAGCTGAAGGCTTTTCAGTTCTTATTTTTCAACTAGATTCATAACGTCCGTTGCTACTAATACGATCCTCCTAGTTAAGAATGATTATTTCACATCAAGGAAAACCAGTTGCAACCAGATAAAATTCAGGTAGGAACGTAACTGTGAATGCATTGATGAGCTTCCAACTGCAGTTCAGTTTCCTTACTGCTCTCCTGCTTGCAAACATTGTGCGACCAAGGCTGCTCACAGAAGGAACTGAGGAATTTTTGTTCATGGCCATGCATAAATGTGCATATTTGTGCCTCATGAAACGTAACCTAAGCCCACAAACCAGACCACTTGGCTCAGCTAGGCAAGCACATGGCTCAAGCAACACATTTTAATGGAGTACTCACTAGCAGCTATTCATGAATACCTCTGTGGTCCAAACAGCTCTGATAGAAAGATTGTCAGGCGATTCCAGTGAAGCACATCAAGAGAATCAGGATGTTAGTGCACAATTTATAAATGTAAGCAGAGAAAACCATAACAAATAGAAGTTTCCAGCAACAACAGAAGTTCAGAAAAGTTTAGCAAAGATCCTGTTTTGAAGCAGATGCCATTAAAAGCAGAAAATTCAGGCAATACGTAAGGCAAAGGTTTTATTTTCCAAAGCGGAAGTATGTCCTTAGCACATTTTAAGTAATCCATTGCCACTGCAATCCTGATTGCTACAAAGTTGAAGGTAAACTTTTTGACTGCACCTATTGCACGCTTTCTCCACAGCTGTATAATAAAACCCTTCTCCTGTATCAAGAGATTCTTCACTGTGATTAGCTGGTCTGTAGAAGTTCAGTTAAGTAGTTGACTTAATTATGAAAGATGCTATTTGTTCGCATCGTTCTACTTTATAATCTGTGGCATATCGCTCCAAGCTTGTGATTTCTTTTTGGCCAGTTCCATCCATGACGGCTGATCCGCAGCAGCATTACTGGCTTTCTTAAAGTGGCTTATTTCCATTTTATCCACCAGTGCTGGGGATGGAGCTACTGTGAATAAAACACACGGACATTTTATGTTTGCTTGCTGTGCAGCGGTACCCCCTAGCTCCTTCATTAAAAAACTTCCCATGGCTTGCCCTACAGTAAAAATTCTTTACATATCACATGGAAGCTTCTTCTGCAATACGTTATTGAGGCAATAACCATTCCACGCTCAAAAGCATACAATGTCTTTCTTATTAATAATGATATCTTTTGGTCCCTAAATTTACCAAAACCAACATGATGACCTGGATTCCTCGCCATGCCCTGTGTTTAACACCCACGCCGAACAAAGGCGAATCTTTTCATTAGCGAGAACATTCATCTGTGAATTCCTCCTTCAGCCAGCCCCTAACTCACAGGGATTTTATTACCTTCCAAACTTCTGCCCTCCTTTCAAATTTGAATTTACCAAATAGATTTGAAGTTACTGTGGGAGGACAAATGGGCAGACAGTTTGTCATCACATCATTCCAGATGTTGAGGAAACCACATTGAAACTGAATGCTACTGAAAATAATTTTGTGTGCTTTTTATGTTTTACACTGGGATAGTGCATTTGGGACCCCATCCTGTGAAATGGCCAAGGACTCTTGATTCACAGCTCTTTCAACACGAATTTTGACTGTTCTGTAATCTAAGTGGTCAAAAGAAGATGCCAACAAATAAAACCCCAGATGTGAGTGCTGAGAAGACAGTTTGCACTTGCTGATGTGGGGCTGGGGAGGGAATTACGATCTAGCCCCTGCTCCTTTTCCAGCACACTCAAGCAGGATTTCTTCTGACAAGGTGGTGAGATAACAGCCTACATTTTAAGCATTTTATTTCCTACCAGGGACATAATGTGACAGTGAATTGGTTCTCAGCAGCGGCTCCTTCACTTCAGACTTCGCCTCTTTCCCCTGTTCTTCAGCAGTGGGTTTAGGTGCCAAGTGTGCAGGTTTGCTCCATTGCTGCTTCACTGACCCCTAGGTGTAGGGAGGGATAAAATCCAAGTAATGCAGAGAGAGTGAGACCGATTTAGAAGAACCCGAGCAAAGGGAGTGAATGCGGTGCATGTCACAGTCCAAAACCACACGCGCTCTTCACACATTGGTCCCAGTCCTCTCACTTGAGTTCAGAAAGCTCCAGTGGCTTCGCGTTAGTGTCCGTGATACTCAACTTTACAGAGTTAAACTATCCCTCTGCAGCTCTTACTCGTAATGGCATCTATGAGTAGGATATTATAGTCTTCAAAGCAAAAGGTATTTCAAGCCCTTTGCACACCTCTACTAACATATATAGGATATGGAAACAGCCTTGTTCTCTCCTGTTTGCCTTCCACCTCCCAAATTTTTTGGGTTAGGGCACTGTATTTTTGGAGGGTTGACGGTAAATGGATTTTCCATAAAAAAAGAAATCGAACACGTCTTCCCATGGACTTTCTTGCCAGTATCAAAAACTACCCTGAAGTGATAGTGCCTGGTGCCATGTGGGAGAAGGAGAGAGTGGGAGTAGTGCAGTGGCACCAAGCCTCGCATGCTGCAGTCAGGAGCATCTTGGCGTGTTTCCCTGTTAGCTGATACAGGGAAATAAAACGCATGGCATGAATTTTGGGGAATATTGCCAGCTAAAATCTGGAGTTTCCTCTTCTGACACAGAAACTGTATTTTGGGATCATTTAAACCCTTGGTGTGTTAAGTGCTATGACAATGTTCAGCATTACTGCAGTTCATAATCTTGCCTAGACGTCTTATCAGGTATTATTTCTTGTTAATCTAACCGCTGCTATTTTTCATCATCTAGAGATCTTCTCTTATTCCAGGGCATAACACAGCTATCTGGGTTTCTAACAGCACCAAATGAATCAAGAAAGTAGGTCATTTGCACAGGGAATGCTATAGTGGTGTACGACACACACGCTCCTGCATCAGTGCAGGGTTCCTACCGTGCAGGAGGTGATGCAGGCAGCGCTTGCACGCTGCTGCCTCTGTGAGCTAGCCCAGTACCGGGGAAGCCTTGTCAGTGTTCTGGATTAATGCCAAGTGCTTCTGCTAGCACAGCTTTGTCATCTGGGAAGATCCCTTGCTACAGGTATCACCCTCTTTTGCACGGGATCTTTGAAGAGGCAGCGTCAGCCCATATTCCATGGCACCACATGGGCGCCTGAGTTATCCGTATACAGAGAACCAGAATTTATATCTTGGCACTGTCTGCAAGTGCGAAAGTTATTTTTATCCTATTTCACTTCTCAAGGCTCTAAAAATTGTTACCTAGTAGCTTCTGGGACCAAGCTGTTCATTCAGTCTTAAATCAGTCAGGAGGTATAGGAGGTTCAATGAAATGCTGTGCTTAGAAGGAGAGGTAAAGAGAATTTATCCCCTCTGTACTGAGGAAGATCTGAGACTGTACAATTTAGCACTAAATCTGGTAAATCTGGGTATTTTAGCACTAGATCTGGTAAATATGTATTGGGCACCCAAGAAATTTAACACACCTCACATAGTTCCAGGATTTCTTGAGATATAAAATTACTTACCTGAACGATCAGAGAACTCTGAATCTGTAACACATTTCCGAGAGCAGTGTCTCTGTTACTTATTATTATACTAATTAAGTATCTGTAATTATTATGGCATGAATGGTAATATAGCAGTAGGTCCAAAGACTACTACAGGAAGGTGATATGAAAGCATCACAAATTTGTACTGTAAGTACCTCTGTTCGTTCCTTCTCTTTATTCTGTTTCTCCGTATCTGACTTAACATCCGGAGCCACAAGTTTTTCTCTGTCGAGTTCCTGCTCCTGCTGCATGCCCCTCTGCTTCTGTCTTGCTATGAAAATCCAGGCTGGTTCTGTGGGACTGTTGGGATCTCTTCCGGAGTCTCCAGCAGCCACAGGGGAAGGCATGTATCTCTCTGTCAACAGATTTTTTACATACATGGTTATTTGAAAGAGCTGTAATTAGCTGGCACTTGCTCAATATGCTGATTGGTCCCAGGACGTGTGACCAGCCTGGGTAAATTAGAATTCTGTTTAGTTTGGTCTCCAGAGAGCAACCTTCCTGTGCTCACTGAAGTAACCATTCTACTGGTGAAAAACACTTCACAACCTTGTTCAGTTACAGTCGCAGTGTCACTGCCCTCATGTGAGAGAGATGCAGAAACATGAATCAAAGTTCATTAATCTACCTATTTTCCAAGATCTCTCTTTCTGCTCCCTCCTCCCATCTGCTTCATGGCCTCTGAGAGACAAGCAGCAGCCGATTCAAAGCAGGACACAGCCGGACCGTGGCATGGCAAAGGCAACCCACTGCCAGCTGCGGTGGCCCTCGGCTCCCACTCTTCCCATGCCCACACAGCAGCAGCCGATCATAGAATTGCAGAATCACAGAACGGCAGGGGTTGGAAGGGACCTCTGGAGATCATCTTCTCCAACCCCCTCTGCTTGAGCAGGCACACCCAGAGCAGGGGCACAGGAACGCGTCCAGGCAGAGTTTGAATGTTTCCAGGGAAGGGACTCCACAGCCTCCCTGGGCAGCCTGTGCCACTGCTCTGGCACCCTCACAGGAAAGAAGTTTTGTCTCATGTTTAGCTGCAACTTCCTATATTCCAACTTGTGCCCATTGCCCCTTGTCCTGTCATTGGGCACTATTGAAAAGAGTCCAGTCCCATTGTCCTGACACCCTCCCTTTAGATATTTGTAAGTATTGACAAGATCCCCCCTCGGTCTTCTCTTCTCCAGGCTAAACAAACCCAGATCTCTCAGCCTTTCCTCTTAAGGGGGACGTTTCAGTCCCCTGATCATCTTGGTAGCTCTCTGCTGGAGTTGCTCAAGCAGTTCCCTGTCCTTCTTAAACTGGGGGGCCCAAAACTGGACACAGTACTCCAGATGTGGCCTTACCAGGGCAGAGTAGAGGGGGAGGATAACCTCTCTCGACCTGCTGGCCACACTCCTTTTAATGCAGCCCAGGATACCGTTGGCCTTCTTGGCCCCAAGGGCACGGTGCTGGCTCAGGGTCAATTTCCTGTCCACCAGCACTCCCAGGTCCTTCTCAACAGAGCCGCTAATGCCTTAGTCTGGCTCCTGCCTTCCTTCCATCCCTTTAGGAGCAGCCTCCCCTGCACAGCCCCTTGGTCCCTGCATGCACTGTGGGTGTGAGCACTACAGTCTGTCTCATCACACAGAAATACTGCTAAAACCACAGCATTAATTCATGGTCTTTTGACGCAAGGTTTACTTTGACTTATCCCTGCTGACACTGACTGTGCTTTCCTCTGGGGCCCGTCACTTTCATCATGCTCTACCAGAACTAAGACTTCATTAAGACAAGAGAAAAAAAGCGCTTCCTAGAGTAAAGGGTCAAAAGTGCTACTTTGCTGTCCTCACAACTGCTACCGAGGGACGAGCAGTACCCAGAGGTATGGGGAAGTGAAATACCCTCCATTCAAATATTCAGTGAAGGGAAATCCTGTCTATACGGTGAGCAGAGCTGGATCAAGAAAAGCACCTCTGCTCCTCTGTTGGCTCCAGCCCCAGCTTCTCCACGTCTTCATGGGCTCAGTTTTCCAGAGAACATGGAGCCTCTGCTCATCAAAACTTGCACAAAAATAGCTTTTTTTTAGGTGATATGGCCTGTCAGCTTAATATGAACTGTCCTTGCAAAACTGTTTCTGATGAAGAGCAGAACTATTCAGAAAGTATCCATAGGCCATTACTTTTAAATCCATTTGTGAATGCCATTTAAATGAGCACAGTTTTCAGTATTATCAGAAATATGTTTTGGTTTAAAAGAGGAACGAGAACAGTGCTGACACCCTTAAAGATGTGTTAGAGCCATGACAGGGCCATAGGGAAAGACGATTTAAGCTTTCCCAGCTGTTTCTGGCCACTAACATACCCAAATTTGTGGAAGGCTATTTCACAGCAGAAGTTATGCTTCTCATCCTCAAATCACACATGGTCCTGCCCCTAGGAAAAGTCTGTTACCTAGCTAGCATCCTTTGCAGGGACCCAGGAGATGGCAGAGCCATCCAGGAAGGATTACTGTCCTGGTGTGCCTGCCTGCTTTGGGGCTCAGCTGCTGTGCTGGCATAGAGCTGGGCCACCCAGCACAGGACCCCATGGAGCTGTCGGATGTGTTTCTGGAGGGCTACAGTCTAGTTTAGAGGAAAGTGGCCCTGATCAGGAAAGCAGGCAAATGTCTCTGAAGGCACGTTTGAGATGCCTTATGAAGGCATAGGAGATGAAATGGATGATGCTCTCCCAAGAGCTGCAGTCTGCAAACTCAGGCACATTATGAAAAGCCCACAAACTTTCTTTGCTCAGGGATTTTCTCAAGTCACTGTTGCACCTCACCAGAGACAGACTAGTTATTTAAGCAAGAAAATATTGTAAAGCCTATGTCAGCTAAAAACCACAAAAAGAGAAAGCACAAATTTTGCTTTAAGGCCAAAGCAGGATGTTTTGCCAGCTGATGCCTGCATTTCCCTTCACATTCACCTCATGTGATCTTGCAGGGAAAATTCTGAAAGAAACAAGCCAAAAAGTCCAGCTGTGCAAATGCAGTACAGATAAAGCAGGGCCCTTGGACGCTGAACGAGCTTCCTTCCCTCCTGCATGGCAAGCTACTTCAATTCTCTGCATCCTACCTACAACAGGTCTTTCCATGCCAGCAGCTGTTTCTCCCATAATCTTCTTTTTGCTGGCTACCCTCAGTTTGTTTTGTCTAATTTTACAGAATGATAGAGATTAAGGCTAGGAGAGATTTCAAGATGTCACCTAGTCTAGATAACCCTGATTTCTATTCCTGTCCTCCAGTGTGCCCACAGGCTTTCCAGCTTGGTAATACTTGCAAATGTAATAAGCACACACTTAGTTCTGTCATCCATGTCCTTAAATGTACTGAATAGTGTCAGACCTAAGATGGCCACCATCTAATATGTAAACCATTAGTTGGCACACTCAGTAGCTTTGAATCAACCCAATGAATAGCTTCACCGAGACTGAATTTATAGGAATGTCCTATGATACCAGTTATCATTTGATTTGACTGCTGTTGAGCAAGCCGTGTTGGTTGGAACTTATACCTATGTCATCTTATGGACTTAGAAATACCTCAATTATTCCCTTCTGTATTTCATATTATATTAAGTGGTATGTAACTCCCCTTCTCCCTCTCTCTCTTCTCCATCTCACCTCCCTTTTCAAGATGTGCCACCTTCTGGGGCCTTCCGTTATCTTCCTCAGTTTGCCAAGATAACCACTAGCAGCTCAAGGACTGCTAACCCAGCCTCTCTGCGTATCTTAGGACAAACTTTCTTAGGAGCTTCATAAGTAAACCCACACAGCTGAACTGATGTGATGTCTGCTAATGCATCTGCCATCATGTTCCCTCCTTGGCTTGTAGACCATGCCCTTGAACCCATCTGCACCCGACTACACCTTTTTAGGTCATGAGCAATTTGGACAGGACCTGTTAGTGCACTGCCCAGGTGCCACACTTCATCAGTTCTACTGTGATGCACAGATCAACTGCCACTACTGACAGTGATGGTGATGCCTAGTGTTCCTCAGAGGTGAGGGTCCCTCACTCAGTACATAAAGTAGATTTTCATTTTAGTTACCTTCTGTCTAAATTAGTCAACTCATTTCCCTATATCCTGTAATGAATGCCTATCCAACAGTTAGGCTCAATATTATGACGATACTTCCCCACTGAAGCCTCCTATGCTCTGCTGAACTCATCCTGTAAATCCATCCCATCAAACACACCCTTTCCCCCGGGTACAGGCCTCTTCTCAGTCAGAGAAGACTGGGCTGCTTCTCTGACTGTACAGCTACAGACACGACACCACACGCATCCTTTTCCACCACCTTGTTACCTTCCTTCGCTGTCTGTAGTATCTCGGAGCTCACAAACACCAACATCCTTACCCTGAAGGCCCTTTTCAATCCACCCACCAGCTTTCCCATGATACTGGGAACCTGGCTTTTGCCTTGGCGCTGCTTGTGATGTACTTCTTAGTCTCTGTGATTCAAAATCATCCTTTGTGTTTTGTCCCATTTTCCCTGTCACGCCACAGGAGCTTTCTGTAAACACCAACTGAACCGCACGTTTTCCCTGCTCTGCTCCCACCACACAATCAATACCGACAAAACGACTGCTATGCCCAGGCTGTGCTGCATGTAATGGTCTCATTTCTACCTGTGCTCCTGTTTCTCCGTCATCCTCATGTATTTAAGATTCATCCTCCTGTTATTTCAGTGTGCATTGCCTAGCACAGCAGGGTTCCCAGTCCCACAGTGATATGTCTGGAGGCCACTACTGTAACGATGTTTTTCACAAGGCAGATACTGTAATGAAGGCATCAAGCACTTTCACTCTTCAGACAATTCTTCCTGTTGAGACGCCAGACATCCTAGTCATGCCAATTAGAAGGCAGCCAAATTAGAGGCAGGTATCATCCCATAAAAGATGGTATCAGAATGTCCCTGTGATAGTAGGGAACAAAAGGTCTTTATCATCATCTTTAAAGATTTAATATGTATCTGTATGGGCCTGACTTCACACAGTAGAGTAGGATGACCTAAAGAGGGTCAAGAGCTGATCTTCTGGGAGGGGCTTTCTTATTTCTTTAAGCAATTAAGACTCTCCTGTGAGAGTCTTTGCTGCAGAAAGCCAGGCAGGCAAGGCAGGGCAAATGCCTTCTCTTCAGAAAAAAAAATAATCAGATGCAACCCCGGAAGGATTTGCTACCTCATTTGTCAGCCAGAATTACCGTAAGGGGTAGAAGAGGCATATTCACTATTATCTTTCCCATTGCCCAGAGGTCCTTTATATCCTCCCATCTCCAACTAGAGGTGGTTTCTTGGCAGTGTATGTGCACTGTTGTTCCAGCCAGAAGAATGAAAAGTGGTGAAGTAATCCATGAGATAGCACAGGGAAGTGAGTTGGCAGTTTAAGCTTATCTGAGATTGTTCTATGAAGCTCTTGGTACTCTGAGGGGCACCAAGAGGCCAAAAGCTTTCTCAGGAAGCAGCTATTTGCAAGAGAAGTGCTGGTTGCACATCTTCTTCATCAGTTCAGTAACTGTCTGATCACCTCGAACAAGCCCTCCCTATCTTGTCTCATCCGGTCATGAGTAGTCCGCACACTTTTACAGTTCATCACGTGGCTAAGCACAGCATTTAAGGAACCAGATAGCCAAATGGAACCAAAAGTACTCCAAAGCACAATCTAATTCCTGTTTCTGCTGCACGTCATGTGCACAACAGCTAGCACAACAATTGTCAACTGGTAAATGCCACTTTTAGGGTGGAAATGTAGTATGAAATGCAAGCAGCAGCATCCTCCGTTGGAAGCTGTGCCGGTTTGACAGGCCACAGCCACCACAAACGCTCCATGTTTCACTTCTCCTCTGGTGAAGCAGGGCTGAGCCTCTTGCTTCCACATTACATTCGGGACATTTTCTGAATAAACTTAAAATCTGAATCATATTCTTCAGTTCTTATTACAACATGTTATGTTAAACAATATGCTATTCAACTCGTTACTTAATAACTTCATAAGCTAATAAAGGATATTGCTGGCAGCAATTTTTCTCTCATTCACTCGGTTTTAACCTTGTGATTGCATCTTTCCCTGATTTCCTTTGAGCTGGCTTGGCCTGAGGCTTTTTGAAAGACAAGCGAGCCTCTTCTTCTCCTGGGGATAAGTCACTGACAATGGCAAGATACCAGGTCAGAACTTGTCAAGCCGCTCTGTGCATAATGTCACCACATATTAAAACTAGCATTTAACATCGGCTGCCAAGGTCTGCTGCCACTTGAAACCACACCCAGAGGCTGCTGAAGCCCCCCCTTCACCTCTTTCCCACAGTCACCAAACACACACGGGCACTCGCAAGGCCAGCCGCTCCGTCTGCGTTCTTCACCGTTTCCACAGCCTCCAGACTGACCACTGAAGATAAGCCCTGAAGCCAAGTGAACCACAGCCACCTGCTCAATTCCCTCCCACAGATCAGAGCTCTCCTCCGCTGGGCGTGACAGCAGCAGGGCTGGCTGCCTCAGTGGTCCCTAACGGGGGGGAAATTCCCCCGCTGCAGCCCCATTAAACAAAGGTATCTGTTTCCTTCAGTGTCTTACTAAAGCAGCTTTTTCTTTTCTTTTTCTCGGACTAAAGCTCTGACCTCTTAGGTGAAATTTCTTCTGCCTAAATATTACGGAAATGAACATGTACACTTCTCATTGATACTTGGACATTATTCTTTACTGTGTGTCAGACTGGTTGTGTGAACAATAAGATGAAGATAAAGCATTTATCTTTGTGTACAAAAGGAGATCTATGATTGACTTGTTATTGTGCATTGGTTTATACACACACAGAGAAAGTGAAAATACATACCTATTTCTGTCTATTGACAGGCAGGTATACTCAGTGCATTCAACTGTATCTGGGTGTGTGTGTGCTGCTTATACAGATAACCACAGCAAAGTCGTATTTAAACGTTACCCTGAGATTTAGGGATTGATGTGGTTTTTTTTAGAGATGGCCTCAGATATTGTCCCCTTTTTCTTTAAATCTAAAAGCCTTTGAGCGCACAAAATATAGCAGAAGCTCTTTATAACATTTAAATCTTGTACCTGAAAGTGAACATCTTATGCCTGCAAGAACTGCAGAGTGGTTGCTTTTGTCATACATCTGTGCAGACAAAAGGTCAGAGGCAGAATATTAGAGCCTTTTGAAAGTCATACCTCTAACAGCAAGCAGAGCTAACTTGTGGATTCCCTGCGTATTTTAAAAGCAAACATACTGAAAACTAATCCAAACAACTTTACAGAGGGAGATAACCCCCCCATATACAAGTGTAATTCTTTTACAACACTGCTTATGCATGTATATTTAATTCCACACTGTTGTATCTTTGCTCATTTATAAAACACCAGTTATTTTAAGGAGAGATTTACAAATGCATACGGCATTTACTGTATCCTGGCCTGCGTATTTTCCTTTCTTTATTAAAGCACCACGTGCATTTCTGTCAGTGTACACACCCAATTCCTTAATTTCAGACAAAGCTATTCCAAGAGATTTGGCTAAGTATTTTTGAAATTTCTTTCTTCTCTAAGCTGCTCTGCAAGGGATTTGACTTTTGGTTGGATCTATACTGCCAATTCCAGGAGAGTCTTTTTGACACAAGAAACTGCTATGTTTGCATCAAAGTCTATACTTCACTGCTGGAAAACAGCCATATTGCAAAACAGCCTGACACAACCAAAAAAGCAACTTCTTTTGGGGGGAAAAAAAGAAAGAAGACAGCTTTCTTTTCAGCTGTAGCCAGAACAGCATTAAAGCAATGTCTTTTTTATGTAGAGAAACATTTTTGTCATTTCAGAGCCTGCATTTGCCAGAAAATACACACCAATTTCCTTCACCGTGGCGTTCAGCATCCCTCCCTGAGTTCCCTTTCTCTCTTAGAGCATGTCTCCCAACTACAGCTCATCAGTTGCTGATTTTTATATATCCTAATATGCACATTCACACAGGTATTGCTTATGGTTTTGCTCTTGCTTAACCTGTTAGTATGTGCTATTTTTTTCTGCCCCTTATGGGATTTATAGCAAAGTGTAACAGCTCCAAACAACACGGCTTAACCTTTTAATACTTGCAAAGAATTCTTTAGCTCCAGAAACTTAAAAATTACTCCTCCTGGAGTGACTAATTTCACACAGCCATTAAAAAGCTACCTTGCAGCCTCACAGAGGCAAGGCAACCCCCCGCTAGTTCTCCAGAAAGCTCTGGAGAGCAGGAGTGCTGCTTTTGCCGGGGGTGGTAAGCCAGCATCACACCAGCCTTCCCGTTGCCTTTGATACCATAAGTACTAAAAAGCTGAAAATTGAACTGAATGAACCAAATTGCTCCTGCTCACCCCATGACACAGCAAACTGACCTCTTCAAGATGAGTGTGCACGGGAAGGGAACCGCACCCCCTCACACCACCACTTCACAGCTTGTCTTCTTGTTCAGTGCAGGGATTTCCTAACACGCAACGTGAAGAAACTCCCTGACAGCATGAAGTGTGTCCTGATGGTGACCACAGCTCTTTGAAAGGGCTTATGAACTCAAGGAGTATGAGAGGGCTGGGTGCCAGCAAGGGTGGCTGGACAAAAAAAGTGGGTGTCCCAGCAGATCAGGCGGCCAGGAATGGCTGGCAAGCCATGCGATCCACAAAAGGCTGTGCTGGTCGCACTTGTCCGATTTCTGCTGCTTGCAGTTGCAAAGACATGCTCCCAACTCCCTGGGCTCAGGCAAATGTTTCAAAGAGCTTAAAATGACATTTGGGCAGGGGTATTGGTCTGCTAAGCCCTCATTGCAGCTGGGTTTGTTCAGCCTGGAGAAAAGAAGACCGAGGGGGGATCTTATCAATGCTTATAAGTATCTAAAGGGAGGGTGTCAGGACAATGGGACTGGACTCTTTTCAATAGTGCCCAATGACAGGCCAAGGGGCAATGGGCACAAGTTGGAACACAGGAAGTTCCACCTCAACATGAGACAAAACTCCTTTCCTGTGAGGGTGCCAGAGCAGTGGCACAGGCTGCCTGGGGAGGTTGTGGAGTCTCCTTCCCTGGAGACATTCAAACCCTGCCTGGACACGTTCCTGAGCCCCCTACTCTGGTTGTGCCTGCTCAAGCAGGGGGGTTGGACAAGATGATCTCCAGAGGTCCCTTCCAACCCCTGCCGTTCTGTGGTTCTGTGATTCTGTTTCACTTCTGGGGTCACTGTGCAAATCCCCCCACCAATGCTGGTGTATTGCCAGGGCAGTCAGAGGAGATGGGCACACCTTGCTCACCCACAACTTCAGGTTGCCAGCTCAGGCTGATATGGCAGCTTAGCACAAGTGGGTGCCTGGCCACACATCTAAGAAGAAGGGTCTGTGGTGGGGCAGAAAGGACCTCAGGTCAGTACAGAGCAGACTGCTTTGTATTTAGAATTAAACTCTGAGTCCTGGCATGCCCACATATCAGAACCCACTACAAAGCTACACAAAGCTGGAAATATGTGGAAAACCGTAGCACCTTTTATCATTTAAGGTGATACAATAAGAATGGTGGGGCAGTAGGTAACGAAGAGTACTAACTACCATCACAGACCAATCTGAACCACCATGCCATACAACCTCAGGCCATACAGATTTGGCGTAATACTGTCAGGTGGAAAGGAACATGTCCAAAACAGGGCTCCTCGACCTGCAGCCCCAGGTTCAAATTCTAGGTGTGTGCACCCCTGCCAGGTGTCCTGTGACACGGCTCTTACACACCCTATTTTGCAGAGGACAGTCCTGAGCCTGGGGACAGGGAGTCCTCTATGCCTCAGGGCTGAGGAGCAGAGGAGAAGCCTGGAGGAGAAATGTGCTGCCCGGCTTTGTTTCTTCCCCTTCTCCCTCCTCCAGTGCTTGCCATCTTCCACCCTGCTCCTGCTGCAGGCACCCTGGGACTCAGCAAGAGCAAAAAAATTCTGTGTGCAGGAGCACTGGTATTGCCGCTGCTTTCCCCTGTCCTCTGCCAGACTATCCCTACCATGCTGAGTCTCCTCCTCGCTTGTTCCCGTATGACCCTCCCCAAAATCTCAATGGATTGGGTGTCACTACAAATAATCAACTACTCCTCAGGCAGGGCAGGGCAGAAGGGAAAATGCCCTTAAAGGGAGTGCTGGGATTATACAAAGGGAGAGCACCTTGCCCGCAGGGTGGGGGAGGCACCAGCTGGATGACTGTGGGAGCTTTGTCTGTCCGTGGAGGCAATGAATCCCCTCCTTTATGGCTGCTGGGAGAGCAATAAACTGTAAACATGGCCAGAGCCCTGCAAAAGTATCTGCGATGCTGCAGCAGATGACACCTGGAATCTGCTGCCACTCGGGGTGTCGGCAGGCTGCCTTTGGGCCGGGAAGAGATTTTTGTGACCCAGCAGATCAAGTGGCCTGCTGTGTCCTGAGGTCTTCTTTTGGCTTGGTGTTCCCCCAGTCTGCAGCTCAGAGACTGACCCCAACTGGAGAAGAGCAACCGTGGAGGGGAGCTCTGCAAAGGCACAAAGAAACCTTTTCATTTGCTTGGCCAGCATCTCCTCCTCACGTTCTTAACAGCAAACTCATGACCAGACAGATTCAGGGCAGGGAAGAAGTTTCTCCCACATATCAGAAGACCTAAAGGTTTTTTTCTCTTTTTGGCAGTTCTCTGAAGTGAAGAGCAGAGGTCTCCTCCTAGAACTGCTTGAGCGTACTTCACCTAACTTGTTTACTGTCATTGCGAAGACCTCAGACAGTGGTGCCACTTCCAGTCTTTTCTGTTCTCTGCTTTGTGTAGCACACAATGTATCAGTCTCCAGAGGACTGTGGGGGTTTATTTTTTTAACTCTAGCCCAACTATATAATACAGAACAACAGGGTGAAATTTAACAATCTGCAACAGACATGATCTTACAGTCTCTCCTTGCTTTAAACTCCAGGAAGCTGCAGGGTAGTTAATTTTTGTTTTTAAACAAGAAATGAGTAATGATAAATATGGATAAATTAATAAGCAAAGCTCACAGGAGACAATAAATAAATGGTGTGTTGAGCCTGCCAGGCAGTTACTAGTATTTCTGCCTCAATGCTATGGTGAAAAAGAAGGTCTAGAGGTCTGAGTCGCTCATCCCACGCAGGGCATTGCACTTAATGTGTGCTCCTGGCTTCTGAACTGCCATACAGCAGCTCTAAATGGGGACAGTTAGTGGCCTGATATTTCTGTTTCACGATACTTGCTAATGCACTTTAGTTTTTGAGTGTCACTTTAAATAATGCCCTGAAATGCAAAAATCACAGGCAAAAATATCGTATTCTGTCTGCAGCTTCTTCCCTGCTGTCCTTCTGATAATCTTTTCAGCAAGGGAGAATCAGGGAGCAACATCACCGAAAGCAGAGCCGTCAGCTTGCGCTTACCAGTGTTGTGATTGATACAGTAGGGCTGCCTCACGCTCTCCCATAGGTAAGGTCATTCCTTGCAAGTTAATGTAACTTTATAAAGTATCGGGAGTCTTACCAGGCACTTTACAAGGATTTGACTTTTTTTCCAAGTCTCTGTCTTCATTTCTGGATTCAGGAGAAGGAATAGCTTTGTCCTGCTTCTCCTTGTTTGCAGTAGTATTTGGAGCGGTTTTGTTTTGCAAGGCTGGTTTTTTAGGCAACGGAGGTTTGCTACTAAGCTGTTCAGACGACTTTGCTTTGAGTTTGATCTTCTCATTTAAAGCATCACCAATACTTGTATCGACTGTTTGTTTGATCTGTACCTTATCACCTTTTAGAAGGGAAGTCAATCCCTCGTTTTCTAAAGCAAACTCTGCACTGTATCTTTTAATCCCTTTTGATTCTGGTGACAAGTTGTCTCTATATTTCAAGGACAGTGAGGTGGATCTAAGTTTCACTTGAAAAGGACTTTTATCTTCACAGCTTGGCTGATTCTGAGATACCACCGAAGAATCACTTGGCACTGGCACCGCATCAACAGCTGGAGAAACGCAGCCAGACAAAACTTCTGTAGGTTGGCCTCTGTTCTCCGAGTCGGACTCTGGCAACAAAGCCTGCTTTTTGTTGCTACTTTTTGCCTCCTCCAGATCTGATCCCTTCTGCAAGTCTTCCTTCCACTTCTCATTTCTTGAGGAGACCTTTGCTTTGGACAGGAAGAATCCGGTATTTAATGTGCTTTCCAAGTCTGATCTTTCTGGGAAGTGTAGGCTTCTGGTCCTTGGTCTCTCCCGTGCAGGGGAGACAGAAAACTTTCTCAAGGCATTGAGTTCATTGGCTGCTTTTTCAGCTTTCTTCCCCAAAAGTTCCTCCTTGTAGACCAGTGACTGACTGTTCTCCTTACCAGAAGCAGCTGCCTCTTGTGCAGTCTTTGTTTTCTCTAGAGAGCAGGAAGCAGATGATCCCATCTGCATTGAGGAAGCAGGATGTGAAATATGGAATGGGTCTGTGGGCTGGAAAGAACCTACGGAAAATTCCTTGCTGGACTCTGACAACAGAGCAAACTCTATCTTTGTCTCTTTATTACTGGGCATTTCCAGAGTTATCTGATCATCCTGCTGTATATTTTCTTCTGACCCTTCCAAGGAAACAATACTGTTCTTATTTATTGAAATATCTTCTTCAGATGGTATTTTATTTACTGAAAATGCAGTAGGAGGCTCCGTATTTTCTTGATTTAAAATATTGATTGACACATCACTCACATCCCCAGACAATTGAATCAGTGTTTCTGAGGAATCTTCTTGCTTTTGTACTTCTCTGTCTGGACTGGGGTAGGAAGAAGTTGAAGAGTCTTTGCCTTCTAACAGCAGTGAGGACTCAGACTTCACGCACGTTGTTTCCAGTGTTGGTTGGCAGCCCTCTGGTTTATTCTCTGGTAGCAGGGCTTCCTGTACAGCAGCAGACTCAGAAGTAGGCTGAGTCATCGCTGGTCTCAAAGCAGGGGGAAGGTCCTCAGGCATTCTGGGCTTTGGCCAGGAAGCCACATCCTGTGCTGCAGCTGTGTCGCATGGTGGTTCTTGATTGCTGGGTTTGAATACAGCATCTGGCAAGCCTGTCTTCATCTCCTTTTCATCATCCTCTTCTTCTTCTGGGGTACAGCTCAAATCAGTCAGAGATTCAGACTGGGCCTTCTGCAAAAAGAAATTCAGAAAGCTCCATCACCATGTACAGATTTACTTTTTTTCTTATTCATCATTGCATTTACAACCAAGATCTTACAGAGGAAGGCAGTACTTGCCTCCAATGCTGAGCTCGCTGTTTTCTTAACCTACATACTGGATGCTTTTTTATTTAAGCAGAACCTGGAATAATGTATTTAACCTATATAAAAGCAATCAGGGACACTTCCTTCTGCACAGCTAGTGCTTTCATGCCTTTATAGATGGGAAGTTCATCAAAACAATGGCCGTTGGACCGTCCTTGGCACTTGATTCCCCAGAGCATACTGGATATGTTGTGTTGCTCTTGGGCAAAAAGCAGCACTTGAAAGAGAAAAATCTGTCCCTTTGTATTTTGCTACTGCATACTAGCATTAAAAATAAAACAACCCATTCTTGCATTACTCTGAAAAGGGAAGGATACATAGAAGGAAAAGCAGAAACCTAACAAGTCCATCCGGTTATGACACTCTATGCCAGCTGAGTATCTACCCCCATGTGGCAGCCATCTGTCTAATCCTGCTGCCATACTGCATTTACAGCCTTGCCTCCTTAGTGTAGAAGTCTTCTTTTTCTTTCAAGTTAGACTATTTGATAGAAGTTTATGAATGCATATGTAATTATCTGTGAGGTCTTGTGATTAAGCTTCAGGTAAGGACTGGCTAAATATACAGGATTACCTGAAAGCACATTATTAAGCTGCTGAATACGTCTTTCCAGATGGTGCCTGTATTAGCTACTGATTAGTTTGTTGGGTAAATATATACTTCAGATGTAGGCCCTAATTCTAAGAACAAACAACTTGCACTCTGAAGATACTTTCAGGGTTCTTCCAACTTCTTGGTTTGCAAGTGCAATTGTAAAGACAGAGCTGCAGTGCCGCTTGCATTCACAATCCATATACACAGGATCATAAATGCAGAAGGCATCAGTTAGCCAGAAGCGAAGTGCACAGGCAGAGTCAGGCAGGAAAATATTAAAAGTTGTATTATCGAAAGATGTGAACACTGTCCATGGAAAACCAGGAGGGCTCAGTTGTCTGGCAGCTTATAGGCAGACTGGACAAAGCAACTGTATTTCAGTAACAATGTTACAGTGGAAGAGGAGGCTTCATCAGTGAGTTACTGCTTTACATGCTTTTCTAAATAACTGGCCTCATCATTGTTGCTCGCAGCAGTGCTCGACCGAGCCCAAAGATCACTCACAGATTTTGGAAAATACAGAATATCAGGTAAGTAATATTTAGAGACAGAGGGAATAACATTCCTGGTGTTAAGTGAGCCAATTTAATGGCTTTAATGTATTTAGAACATTGAAGGAAAACACAAACAATAAAGTGCAAATACTGTAGTAAGAGCTGCAAACTTCAGTTCTAAAAAGAGGAGAGAGAGAGGGAGAGGGAGAGGGAGAGGGAGAGAAGAGAAGAGAAGAGAAGAGAAGAGAAGAGAAGAGAAGAGAAGAGAAGAGAAGAGAAGAGAAGAGAAATTAAGCTATGTCCTTCATAAGGTATGACAGAGAATCAGATAAATGGTGTTTTAAAAGGATGGTTTTAAAAAAAATTTTTTATAGTATACACCTTTTTTTTTTTTCTGTAGAGACTTATTTTAAGCCTCTGTAGCGCACCTAAAGGCTTTACAAGTTTTGGAGCAGGGAGAGGGCTGAATTCCAAACAGTCTTAATGTACAGAATTTGTCTCCAATTCATAGCTCACAACTTATTTTTTCTGTACTTTTTGAAAATATAAGCCGAATTATATTTGGAAATTAAAACGGCTCTTCCATCAATAGTCTCTCAAAAACTCAAAATTTTACAGGATCTTTCAGGCTAGGAAAAGTACACAAGTTGACCATTACAGTCTCCAAAAAAATTTTTTTAAGGAAGAAATGAAGCACTCAGCCCCAACTTCTGCATCACAAACTAGATGCTAAATTGTACTGCATGGTAAATTTAAGAAGAAATTGTTACATAAACTGCTGCATCGAGAGTTAACAAGTGATCTCATAATATTTAATCTGTTCCTAGTGTCTACTCCAGATACGTTGCCTCATAAAATAACAGCTATTAAAACCCAATGACATCTCCATGCCACAATCTTACTTTTCTTATCGTATCTGAGTTTGAAATACAAAGTCCAGTAAGAACTTCCTGGTTTTGCGTCAAAGGTGACACTGTTTATTTTCACAAGTACCTGAGAAAATCTTCTCATTTTACTGGATCTCTGGTGCCGGGGTTTTATTAAAAGCTTGTGTTTAGCAGCAGAATTATCCAGGCAAGAGGAAAGCTCAGGTGGAGTGTCAAAATCGGCTGCAGGCGAGATGGTACTGTCAGATATCTGGGGAGCTCCAGTTTCAGCACTTCCATGCCTAGGAAACAGCTGACTGTCTGTAGAGTGAGATCTAGAAGGATTCAATGTAACCTGAAAAAAAAATAATCCCCAAATAGAGAATCAAACAAAGAAACGAAGACATGAAAATAACAATTCTACAAATAAAGGGACATGTTTATTGGCATTTGAAGTTTGCCTCTTTTTCTTTTTGATACCTCTTTAAAATATATTGCATTTCCTAATGTTGCATGTGGAGTACTGGTGTTAGCAATTCTGCATTTTAGCTGCTTGAATATCATGCTATACTGTCCAGAGGGAAGGACCAAGTCACACTTAACTAGAACACCTAAAGCACACAAATACATGAACAGTGTGTTTTAGGAGACAGATATATGAAAAGTACTCAGTTACAGAACCTACAGGGCCAGTTTCCTTTCTGGGTCTATTCTCCAGCATCTGTGCCTAGGTTCCTACCTGTAGTTATGCTGGACTGGAGCATCTATAGCTTCCTATACATCATCATGTCCCTTCCAACTCTACAACACCCTCCTAAAGACAAAAGAATCCAACGTCAGTGGCATTGGCACTTAAGTCAGCTTGCGTTTTCTCCTCATGTATTTATATCTGCAAAATAATTAGGGAGTTCACCTGAAACATAAAACTTCATTTGTAGACTATTCTGGGGAAGGAAATGATGGACGGTTCCTACTAGAGGCCAATAACCCATCCAGAAACAACTCCTGAGTGCTCCAAGGCGTGCAGTACTTTCACGAAGCTGGAATCCAGCTTGTCTGCACGCTTCACCAAAACTACCCTAGTCCCAGGGCTGATGCAAAAAGGAGACTGAGAAATTTATGAAAAATGACCCTAGAAAGGGTTCTTCCTTTCTCTTAGATGCAGTTTTCGCAAATAGGCAAAACAATATTTCTAAACTATCTGTCATGGCATTAACATGACTTCTGACAACTCGTGACAGCACTCTCTTTGTAGGCTTGAAATTCCAGTTCATTTCATTAGAGGAGCTTTCCTCCTTTGTCATGCTTTCTTCTTTCTTCTTTTCTTCTTTCTTCTTTCTTCTTTTCTTCTTTCTTCTTTCTCTGGAAGCGGTATTTTACTGAAGGGCACAATAGTGTTTGTCTTATTTAGGGAGGGAAAAAGCATCAGCGTTTTCTGCAAGTAGAATTCTGCATTATGCACTGCAGCCAAAAGATACTCTGTAGTGTAGTGAGGGCCTGCTACAGCTTCCTCAGTGGCCAGGGGAAAACTTCCATTCATTTTAGTGGGGGCTGGATCCACAGCTTCTGATCATGCTTTCTATTTAAGAAAAAAAAGTAGCTCAGCCATGCTGAATAATAGATGCTCTCATTAATTTTCACGCTACAATATCTGCAGTCTAGTACTCAAACATGACTAATGTACAACAAACGATACGTGGCTGCATTATACATTAGTACCTAACAGTGAATACATTGACATTTCATTTCAGCTCCATGATAAAGATGCAGCACATGTTCTCTTTCAAGGCACGTCATTATTTGCCTGCCTTTCTTCTGGCTTCTGCTTTTCCTCGAGAACTTTGCCTGTCTTCTCATTGGCAGTGCTCAGTGTTGGCCATTACACTGGAAAATCAAGAATCTGGTTTGTTACTTGAATTTCAGCAGCCCGAGTGAATGCCAGCTCTGAGCCTGCTGCAGAAGTTGCCTGTCCCACAAAGTCTGGCTCTGGTGAAGCCTGCTGGAGGAGGGGATGGCTGGCAGACCCCCCTTCTCCAAATATCATGTGCACGTGGCTCAGTTGTCCTTCAGCTGGTGGGTGGCACAAGGTGGGGGCCATGATGGAGCCCCATCCCCAAAGCCTGGATGAGAGAGTCGCGATCCCTTTCTCCCTTCTTTGATCCAGGAAAGCTTCCAAGACACAGCAGGGTGTCACTGCTGCCCAAAACCTCAGAGTTGCATTGTGCAAAACTCCTCAGCCCTGCGAGATGGTCTCCTCTGACTTCTAGAAGCAGGGCTAATCTCTCCAAATGCCAGGTAGTAGACCCTGTGGTTTGGGAGGAAAGCCTTCAGATGGGGCTGCTTTCTGGGCCCCAGAAAATACAGGACTTGGATGAAGAGAGCTCTGAGCTAAATGGTGGGGCATGTGGAAAAAGCTGAGCAACCGTACAGTCACCACCATGTCTCAGGAGTCAGCGAGTGAGTCAGAGGGATGTTAATGGGATAACAGGGAGACATAAATCCTCCTTTGCAAACATGGACCTGGACTGGACAAGTTTACAGTGAGCCTATGCCAGTTTTCAAGAAATACCTTCTTCAGGTGTTCCATTGTTTTTCTTTAAAATATTAAAATTTCACTGTATATAAGCAATTTTTCAAACAGCTTCATGTGGAATCTAACAAGTGTGGCCAGAAATCTTTGCTGAGCCCTGCTGCAGCTGGCCTTGAAATACATTTTGCATAATTACTGAGGAATAGACAGCTCAGGACTAGCTTCTCTATTTCCTTTCTGCAATCCCCCTCCGCCCCTCCTCCTATTTCTAGAAAACGCTTTTCCCTTTACCCCCTGTGTTGTTTCCACCATGACTCCAGCTGTGGACAACTAAAAGGGACTCTTCAGATCCTTTCAAAACCACCCTTTAATCAGCCAGAACGGCTGGCTGCTGATTGAAGAAAGCCATCTATTTGTCTGTACTCAAGTCCTGAAAACATCACCTCAGCAAAATTCACAGCTCGTGCTGGCTCACGTGGCCAGAATCTGACTGAAGCCTGAACCTCAGACTCCTAAGCAGCGATGTCAGCCGCTGTCGGCAGGCAAACATTTTCTAAATCAGCATGTGGTAACCTTGCACTTGAAGTGAGGGGATGGGCAGATTTCAGAGGATCTAGATGTTGTTCATGGCTCCTCGACAAGCTTCCTCCCTTATCCTATGCATGTAACCCAAGCAGCCTTTACTGCAGTTTCCCATCTTTAAAAAAAAGGATACTGTTTCAGTGTCTAAATCTGGTTGGTCGCGTTTGGAGATTAAATCATGTCTGTAAAGTTTGCTAAAGGATATGAGCTGTTCTAGAGGGCTTAATTATTATCAATGGGAGATTACTTGGTGTCAGAATTATGTTGATAAATAATTATAGCTTTACATTAGAAGGACAGGCATTAAAAAAGCAAAGCAAACAGGTAGGCATGCAATTACATACATACAAGGTTGTTTTTTGCAGAGACGGGTAATAAAGTAATATTTATGCCTTACATTTCTTTAAAAGACTACTACGCATAATTGCTTGGCTCTTAATACATTTGGCAGAAGTTACCTGTTCTTCTTCTTCACTGCCTGTTCCAGCTAAACTCAAAGAGCTAAGGTGCTTGTGAGAGTCAGAGAACTGTGGGATGGAATGAGGAAGAGATTTCAGTAAAAGATGACAAACGAGATGGATATACTCACAGAAACCATCTACACAAAGTGCACACAGATACTGACAACCTAAGATGTTTTTCTCTATAGTCTTAAGGATTAGCAAGGACATCGCAAAGTGTAAGACATGCAGACAAAGAATGAAATAATGTATAACAAAACTATCATTTAAAAGCAAAAACTGATTTCAAATTCTTTTATGTTTCTTTTTCTGATGACAGCCTAGAAAAACATTGAAGAAGATAGCTCTCTTATCAGCACATTCACGGGAGAATATAGATTTTTCAGGTTTTTTTTTTTTTTTTGTGCCTGGCAGCTCTCTGTAGTCCCTAAAAAAAACACAGCATCCCCATGCACACACACAAACACATCCTCTCCTTCCTAGTTCTGCATTTTCCGGTGTGATATTTATATTTTAACAGGAACAGAATTTCTAAGTAGCAGTTTACACAGAGAGATAACATTTTCCCATTTTGAGTAAGGCATTTCAGACATAAAGTAGTGATACATATAGCAAACCAAATAATGTATTCTGCCTTCCACACAAACGTAAAACAAGTCATTAAACACTGATTTTTGTCAACACCAGAACTACTCACCCTTGTTGTTGTGTCTGAGTTCAGGTTTTCATGGAGCAAAGACATTTCTGGAGGGCTCCTGGGTAATCCGTCGTCTTCAGAACTGGTCCCAGCATCCTCTGTTCGCTTTGCATGAAGTCCAAATGGAGGCGGAGGTCCCATTTTCATCGTAGGCTGGAGTTTCAGCTACAACGTGGCAAAAAATACATTAGCACATGATAGTGATGGAGGTTTCCCCAGTATATTTTTTAGCTCAGGTCAATGAGTTACCTTTATTTTAACTTCACAACTGAATGATCCAGAGCACAGAACATCTCACTTTAGATGTTCTCTTAGGGAGCCAAACAACCTATCCATTTTTTCAACTGTCACATAAGTAGAACCATGATATGATACTGCTGTCTAATTAACAAATGCAGCATTTAATGTAAGGTGCAGATAGATATTACTTACTAATCAAATGTTCAACGACAAATATTATCCCAAAAAATCAAGCCTGGAAAGACATTCCAACTCTTGCATTTGAAAAAAACTTTTAAAACTTATGTTGTGTAAATTACCTGTAAAGCTCTAATCCGATCAGAAACATTTTCTTGAGAAAACACTCTTACTGGCCTTGCAGGCTCTTGCGCAGTCTCAGGAATGAAAATGCTATCATGCGACAAAGCTCTGCTTCCCATAATACCTTTACGTGTCCTAGAATAAGATAACAAATGAGTGAAAACACACAGACTCTTCTGCCAGTCGTCCTACTCTTAAGCCAGGTGGTCTGTTGAACACAGAGTGGGAGATAGGTGTGTGTAGCATAGATCACACGCGAGGTTCCAGACCTCGCCATGAATACAATACAGTCATCCAGGCTAATCTAGGTAACACCTTTAAAAACCAAACAAAAATTTGCAAATGCTGTTATCTGTCACATTAACAAACTGAATCAAGATTGAAGACAGTTTAATACCAGCAACTGTGTTACATCTTATGGAAAAGCTACAGCTCCTTGGCTAGAAGCCAGCAGCTGGGTGGCGTGACAGTGCCGCGGGGAAGCCTGGGTGCAAAATGAAGGGAGTTCACATAAATGAGCTTGTACCTGAGATGGACTAACTTCTTGCTAATGTAAGTACGTGTCCTGCAAATGACTGACCAATACCATAGGAAGAATAAGTGCGTTTTACTATTTAAGCGTGGTACAGCATTTAATGTATCTCTGCCATGCAGGTCATTACGAAAAATATTCCAGGCAACATAGTTCTCGCACAGAACCATTTGCATAAATCCTTACAAGATGCTTATGAGGTCCTGTGCTCTATATCAAGATCCCTGGGATTTTCCTTTATGAGCCTGGGGGTCATATTTTTTCATGGACACTCTTTGTGGGCTGGTGAGAAGAAGCAGGAGATGCTTTGTGGGTAGCTTGTCTCATATTCTGTTTCCCACTTTTGATGCATGTGGTATATAGCTTCTTTTGCAAATGTTACCTGTGGGGCATGAACACCTTATTTCCTCAAGGGAATGGTACAGGAGACCCACAGACAGACAGCTACCTGCTAGGAGGTCTCTTGTGCTCATTTTCCTCAGCTTAGCTCATGGCCTAACTGAGCAGGGACCAAAAATGCGTGTACATGGCATTTCTTCTACGACTCCTTTCTTTAAATTTTTTTAAGTAAGACAGCTATGAAATGGCAAACCAGAGTACAGACTACAGAAACATTTGGGTTCATGTAACTATCAAGTTAGTTGAGCAGATACTAGAGAAAAAAAGAAAGAAAAAAAACAAAGAGAACTGTGTATTTTTGGATCTTAGATACTGGCATAGGGACATTCAGGAACACAAACAAACAGGGCAGAAAGTAATATTTTCCTTGTAACGGCTGCTATAAATATGCTTTATAAAACAATGGCAGGAAAAAGTTGATCTGTATTCCTGCTGCAGAAGGAAGGGAAGCCTGCTGCTTCTGCTTAATGCGTTAGAGACGTTAGAAGAACAATTTATCTAAGCGAAAACGTGATCTCTGCAATGCATCCAGGGTCAGACAGATCCATAGCAATTTGCAAAGTAAGTGCCAGTCAGAGCTGTGATGGCTGCTCAACTCACCGACATTTTACAAAGACTGCAACGGCAGCCAGATAAGCACTGCTGTTGCATGGGCACATTTATCCCAGCATGCTACCTTTGCTTTCTCTTTCTAGCAGACGCGTACCTCCTGGATGTGCAGTGGAGGTACCTTAGATGTCTCCTCAGAGTATGAGTGTTCAAATTAATGTTCCTTCCTTTCAAGGAATTTCCTGGTCTTTGTCTGTCTAAAAAAATATTAAGAAACAATAATGTAACAACCCTGCAAGTAATGGCACGGGAACATGGCCAAAACAGCAGAAGATCGTACCCACTCAGACACGACCTTGCTGAGTCGTGCACGAGGCAGAGGAAATCTGATCATCCATGTCTTAAAAATATGTTGTCGAACAACAACGGTTTAGCCAACTGTTAGACCTGGTGCTGCCAGCCCGGAACTCCTGGGGCTTCAAGCTGTACTAATATTACTGCTGCCAATGGCACAAAAGACGGGCACACAAAAGGAAAAAAAAGAAAAAAAAAAGTAATAATTTCCTTTGGATGTTTGGCGCTGCCTGGTGGCCGCGTTGTATAACGTCGTTTTAAATGGCCGGGATGGTTTGCCTTTCCCACCCCGGGGCACAGCAGGATCTCTTGCCTGAGGAGCAGGAGGCTTCTTCTGAGAGGCACAACGTCCACCAATGCAAGGACAAGAACTTGCTTTTTAGGCAGCCAAGGGGCTCTTTAGTCTGTCTCTCCATCCAGGAATACATTTTAACTTTAGACTGGGTTTCTCATGGTTACCTTTCAGTAGTGGGTATCGGTTTTGGCAGCGCCTGAATGAAGACAGGATTTTCAGAGGCAGGCAGGTACAAAGGCTGGGATTCATCTGGTCTAACTTCAGACGTTAAACCACAGGTATCTGCATCAGAGCTGGTCACCCCTGGCTCCTGTTTTCATTCAGTGGGGAGAAATAGGCACTTCTAGAGCCTGGCTCATCTGAACAACTTCGGACATCTACACAGGAACAATACAAGCTTCCTCAGTAATGTTGACTTCTCTCTGCTGATTATAAAAGGCAGCCGGTGACTAACTCAGACGTAGACATTTGCCCTTTGGTCAGATGAATCCCAAGTATACAGAGGAAATAAAGGCTTCACAACCTCTGGTTCCTGCTGATTTCAGTTGCAGTCAGCCCTTTATCCCTTCCGTGCCTTCAAAACCTGGTGTAAATGGTTAGGAATCTAAATTTCTTTAACAATCCTTAGGAGTTACATTTTAGGGGCATAAGACAATCCTTGTAAGATACAAGCTGAGTACCTAATTCATTTTGAAGATGGGAATTACATTCTTTTGAAACAATAACCCAAGGCTTATTTATGATTGAATGAAAGCTTTTTTAGTTATTATTTCTTGCTGTACCCCATCCAATTCCCTTGTGATTTGTCTTACATCAGCCATCTGAATTTGTACTTTCCTGAAAAAGGCAGCTGTTTGAGAATGCAGCATTCTGAACAAGAGGCAGAGGGAATTTTGGGGTGTCTTTAACCTACAAACTTTGTAGCAGTTCTGTGTTTACCAGCCAGAGCCCAGAGACTTACTCAAGTTCATCTTCAGAATCATAATTAACGCGCATGTCATGAGAGGCCGTGACATCACTTGTTGACTGGAATAACTTCAGACTGCTGCTCCCAGAAGACGTCTCTTTCCTTTTCTTTTTGCCAAAAAACTTTTTGAAAGATTTGAACTTTGATTTTTTCTTTCCTAAGTGAAGAAACACAAAGAAGATGCAACCAGCAGCATGTGCAAGTTTTCAGAACAATAGTAATTCCTTTGTAACTTCTGCATAAGTGGATTTTTTTCCTCTAAAATGCAATACAGTCCACTCTTGTGTTAATGTCTTTCAAAACTATACTGATAGCATGAAATTACTATTAGCTTTGAGAATGGCTAGCAATGTTTATGACACAGAAGAAATAAGCTATGATGTAGAATCTTTCCTAATAGAGTTTCTACTTGCCTCTGGAGATAATTACACTGTGAAGAAAAATTTTGGTATTAACAGCCTGGGGTACAGAGAAGAAATTACAACTTGGAACCCCCCTGCCTTTGTTCAGCAAGCTAAATAGTGATGACAAGGACAATGTTACCAAAACCACTTTAAATGTAGAAAAGGCTTACATAGGTGGAATGTGCACTGTCCGGAGGCTAATTCTTTTAAAATGTCAGTTTTATAATATATCCCAGTATATTTTGAATGCTAATTACAAGACTCAATGGATTGCAAAGTTTTAAACTAGAAATCAAGCAATAATCTTGAAAAGCAATGCTAGTCTGCTCAGTGAGGAAAGACCTGAATTAGGATCAGTTGCAAGCTCTGTGAAGGAAACTACTTAAAATTACATTAGCAGAAAGACATCCCAATGACTTGTGCCTGTCCCATATAAGTTGGCATGACAGCACCGCAAGGTATCCCTGACAGCATTTCACTTACCGTTGGATCTTGTTGGGTAAAAAAGTTAACTTGGCTGCAAGATGCTAAAAAAATCTTATTTCAAGCCCCTGAAATGTCAAAAATATAACAGCTCTTGGAGACAGGAGAAGAGAAAGGCAGAATGTGCTCTCTAAACAAACAAATTCACTTCTGTGATAGAGCTAAGGCATTGAAGGTCAAGAAGTCACAGCACTTTTCATTCACTGGGGAAGGGAGCAATTCTACCTGAAATGTCCTCTCCATCTCCTTCGGTCTCTCGCATCTTAGGGTCCATTATCCTTGAGGAGCTCATGTGACAGTCACTAAAGGAGATAGAAAAAGTGTCAGTCATATCAACAAAATAACAGTACTTCACTATACATGTGCATACATATCTGCAGGCAAGTTACTAAAATATAAAAATATAAAATAATATGTGTATGCTTTTATATTGAAATACATAGAGCATATATGTCTAAATATATGTATTATATCTACATAGAAATATACATAAAATATAAAAATATCCCATCGGATGACACTTATTAGGCTAAGGTGTAATAAATTCCATAGAATATTTCCACTTTCATAAGACAACAGTACGTTATGGTTTAGTTAACCGACTAGCCTCTCCTGACTGAAAACTGAATTTGATGAAATTCACAAATGCTCCTAAAAGGATGCATCAGAGGAGGTGGGCTTCTTTGACTCTCCCTCTCTGCAGCTATTCAGGAGCACAGACAAAATGTCTCTGTGATAATTACAGCATTTGGGTAACATGTACAAGTAACATTAGTAAAGAACCTCATGTATTTTTCCTTTCTTTATACCCAATTTGAAATAATCTACAGATTCTAGTTTTTCTTCTTTTTTAAGCAACTTGTGAAAAGGTAACAGCTCTTTTTATTACTTTGTTGGTATAGACAACAGAAAAACACAAGTAAAAATAAACCAATTGATGTTCTTTTCTTCTCTCTTCTTTGCATTTTGGAAGCAAAATATCACTTGGCTTATTAAGGTTCCTAAATTTAAAAGTATTTCCAAAATTGTACATGCCCCAAGCCTGAGTGCAGAATTTCTGTAATTTAAAATGGATTTCCAGAGCAGTAGTCTGTTTGTGCTCTCTTTTCTTCATCTGGAGAGCTGTAATTTCACGGTCTAGGCAGAATAAAGTAATGGATGCCATTGACTGTTAAATGCTTCTGAGTAACCCTTTGGGCTGTAATGGTGACAGATGCTCACAGCACAACCTGGATGGGAGGGTGAGTACACTGTGGCTATTTTGATCCCCTGAAGTACCAGCAGACTTAAGTAATGAGGCTCGTAAATTCAAAGAGTTAGCGAAATGGAAATGAAACATTTATTACTCAAGTCTAAAACATGACGTGTCACCTGAGCCATCAGCAAGCGCTTGAGCCGAGCCATGATGAACGGCTGCATGACAGCCGCAGCAAAGGCACCGCCACTGCCCAGCAACTCCAGAGCTCCCCTGCCAGCCGGACCCACACGCTGGTTGTAAAACACCCCCTGCCACCGCGTGTCGGGAAATGAAATCAGAGTTCAACACAAAGACAAGGGTGAGCAACTTTTGGTCAAGGGCATCTGCCTTATGTAGGGAGAATTGGTAAGGAATCAGCTCTAGAAAAGAACAGACATGGATGGTACATATACTGTTAAAGTAAATGCCTGCTGGGAGGTGACAGATAAATATGTATTGTGGGCTGTGGCATACCTTGTCAATTATTAAACAGGCTCGGGGTGTCTCCGATTCATGCTGTCATGTTGCAATAGCAATGGCAGGAGCACAAATCAATATCTTTAAAGCTTCAGCTGTTATATGCACGGCCTGTAGCCTCTATAAGCTACACGCATCCAGAGGTGGGATCCTACAGTCTCTAAATAAATTATGGATACCATAACTCAGATCCCCAGCTGTGGCCCACTGGCATAGCTCCGTTGCATCTGGCTGCACTCAGGTGAGGGTGTATTTTTTTTATCCTAATGTTTATATGCCATACTTCACTAGATCTGAAGAGCAAAGCCACCGGGGGATAAATACCCACATAATGGAAATGTTAGTCTGAAACATGCAGGCAAGTATAAACACATTCCCTCTGGCAAAATTCAAGCAGAAAATACATCATATTTCTGACAAACCAGAAATGTGTTGTTGTCCCATCCCAAACCTTAGCAGTCAATTTTCTAGAGAATAGAAACGATTTAAAAAATGTTAGCTCCACCAAAATTTCAGAGAAGATTCATGTGACTGATTTGTGACATCTGAGGTCACAAAGAGCGTTTCCACTGGGCACACCAAACATTTGGGGATGGTAGTACATGACCAGGGGTGCAGCATACATGTCCTCACTTAGAGGAAACAGTACACTGAACCCTGATGAGGTCTCTCCTTGCCTGCAGTGTGTCTTGATGCAAGGTCCTCACTCCCCTTCTGACCTCACATGGCATTCTTCAGGTCTGCCACGTTTTTGCTTTTTTTAAGGTCATTTTAAGATTTAGTGCATCTTTCCAAAACGTGCCCAACACCTGCGGAAGGCAGCCCATGACCACTGTGCTTTTGGGGATGTCTCTTCCAAGGGTGCAGCATGGGGCGCAGGGCTGGAGTGCCGGCCTGTGAGAAGGATCCAGGTCCTTGGCCAGTGTTGTGTGATTTCATATACTAATTACTTAGAACTTGTTTAGCATAACTGGCTTAGCATTAGTAGCTACATTTGCTGAAGCCTTAGGCTGCAAGCTGTGAACATTTACCTAGTCAAGTAAAAGAAGGCCCCAGTGCTGGTTCAAGCCAGAAGATAAGGAAACTACATTCATTAACATAAGCTGCAACCTTGCAGATAAGAAAGGAAACGGCCCACCTAGAGACAATGAAAGAACCCAGTGAAGAACAGGAAGATCCCAGACCCCAATATTACTACTGGTGCGAACTGTCACATGAGGGTTGGGGAATTTAGATTGTAAGGGTGTAATTGCCCAGGGATTTCTTTGTTCGAGGTCCCTCTTCGGAGGCACCCAGCTCAAGATTAATAAAAAGTACTTTTATAGAGGAATCTATCTTTTGGCTTATCAATTCAGTGGAAATCTAGAGTTGAACCCTGTTATGGTGACCAGCATGTGTAACTTCCCTCCACTGCTACTGGATTCATCCCCCGACAAATGCCCAGTGTTGCC
The DNA here is from genome assembly GCF_949628215.1 of Phalacrocorax aristotelis. NCBI lineage: Eukaryota > Metazoa > Chordata > Aves > Suliformes > Phalacrocoracidae > Phalacrocorax > Phalacrocorax aristotelis. Next base: position 72,719,171 of record NC_134276.1, on the reverse strand, counting down.
TTGGGAAAGAGCTGGCTGCTTCGCTGTGGGAGAGCTGCCGAAGAGATCCAGGCAGTGTGTGAGGAGGAAAGTAACATGGAACATCATAAGACAACTTTGGAGGGAAGCAGAAAGCGACCCTAGGTGGGGGTCAGAGGCACCTGAGGTGGAGGAGGCACTAGCCACAAGTATCAGCAGCCTCTGCCTCCTGCGCATGAGCCCAGAGACTCTGATGTCCCCAGTAGGGACATGATTATTTTAAACTACAGTGAAGAAGTCCTAGAATTTTGGGTCAAAAGGGCAATACTGGTTTTGCAGTGGGGGGACCGTAAGGCTTTTATAAAAACTGCATCTCAACTCGGCGCGCAATTACAAGGATTGGGGAACTGTGTGGACCTTGCACTACCCAGACCTTGTGAGTGGGTATACCCCAGGTTTTCAGTTCAAAAGGCAAGCCTGAACCTAGGGTTTGATGTGACTCTTCCAGGCCCAAGCTGACTGACACACAGGAGGATGTGGCAGCAGCAGCCCTCACCGCAGCCACTACATTTTGCAAACATGTGCTGTGACAGGGACCACAAGGCACAGCCGCCCACCCAACACCAAGGGTGCTGGAGGAGTTTCATGGCTGCTATTACCAAGAGATTTCTTTGCATCAAGGGATGAATGGGCACCCACTTCCCTAACCTGAGGACGGTGGGGGAGGGACTGGAAGGACTTGCAAAACACTTGACGGGTACTGTGCTGGTGGCCAGGCTTTCAGAAATACGCTTGAAAGTTAACAGACTGGTTTTTGGCAAACCTTGATTTTAAGCAAATACTGAAGTTGAGTCTTAGTCACTTGCTTGAGTGTTTTGCTGAGTGACGGTTTCCACTGGAGCAATATCCCAACACAGTGTGAAGAGATACTGGCCCCTGCTGAGCATCAGACAGCTGCGAGAGATCCCTCTACATCGCCCTGCGAGCAGGGCGCTGCCCTCCTTAGGGTCTCACCGAACCTAGCTGTAGGCAATCACATTCATTTCTACCTTAAAATTTACGATGACATTTTTACTGACATGGAGGAAAGTTGTTTTCCCTTTTAAACTCTTCCTTTGCTGAACGCTATTAGAGAAATGCCAGTTTTCACCTGCTCACCACCCATCATGGGATAACTCTATCTTCACATGAACTCAGTTCTGTCTATATTTCTCCTTTTCCTTTAGTATAACCTACTCTAACAACAACTTTAGGCAGTTTTTTAACTTTTCAATCTTTCAAGCTTTTCCTTCTGCGCCTGTAACAAACCCTCCGGTATTAATACATTCATCATACAAAAGATTCAATTAAAAGATGATACTTAAGAGGAGGAGAAAAAAAACCAGAGGCCAACATTTACCCTTGGTATGACTGTAACTGCTTGTCACTCCCCTGATGTAAAGAGATTTGATTGTTTGCTCTGGAGCTAAATTTTATCTCCCTCAAAGCTTTGCTTAAAATCTATGATGGTCTGCAAGTTTAATAGCTGTGCAATGAAATGCTGACAAAATCCAACAGCTCTGAATTGGCACCCACCAGCACGGATGGTATTCAGTGCGCACTTATGCTTGGAGCTGGAGTCTCGGCTGCATAGCGGGGCTGCTGAGCTTTCTCATTTCCAGTTTCCCCAAGGATCTGCTGAAGTCCATCACTAAGTTAAATCACCCTGTGATCTGAAGACTCACCAGGATTCGCATCCTAGAGGAGCAGTCTGCATCACTTCTCTTCTGTTAGCAAGGGCAAGATTTACCACACTGCTGGCAGTCGTACCTTTTCCCTCTTCCTTTTTCTTTCCCTTTCCATTTTATGTGTGGTTCTTTTCACAGCGGAACACTAGAGATAGCTGGTTTATCAATTTATTGTGAGATTTTTATAAGCCCAAAATGTCTGATGATAAATTGATAAATATCACCTGAGCTTATAACAGTATTTTTTCTATATTGAACTTTTCCCGGCAGAGACTTTTTCCACTTTCCTTCTTCCTTCCCATGCCCCTTCCAGATGAGCTAAGATACAAGAAATACAGCTGAGACTACGTGAGTGCAGAGAATAGAGAGGGAATATGACAACACAATGGCTGTTTATTCCCCTTCCTATCCCTCCCAAATGTCAAGACATTCAAAAGCACATATTCAAAGAGCATGTATCCAAAAAGCACACTCAAAAGCACATATCCAAAAAAATCACAGCTGAACCAAACAACAGCAATTTACACCTGTTATTCCTGTGTCGTATAAGAATATTCTATTTCTAGTAGGCAAAGAAACACCAGGAATTAAAGTTATTTTAAAAAATCTAAATTTAGGGAAATTATTTCACATAGAGGAAGACCTGCCCTTTTCTCTCTTCAGTATCATGATATGCACTAAAATTCCTAGCCTTGTGGATTTAGGAAAGAAAATGCATGGATTCTGGAGACATAAAGAAACCCCAAATAGAAAGACTCCTCTAGCTGCAGTAGTAACCAAACCAAACACATCCTAAATACCAGAGGTGAAGACTGAGGCAGCTTTTCCTCACCCACCCCCTCTCTGAGGGCTCAGACCCGAAATGAAGGCACCATCCATGGACCATGCAGCCCCTTCTCCTGTCACATGGACCACAGAAAAGTGACAGCTCAAGGTTTCTGGGGGAGCAAGCCCAGGGCACCCACTGCGATCCCATGCCAGCAGCAGGCACATCAGCAGAGTTTTCACACCTCTGGAGATGCTCCAGCTCTCTGGCACGGGGATTAGCGAGAGCACCATCCAGACACAGCCCCAGGACACCACGCCTTGGCATAGCGCAGGTCCAAAAGTGTGTCATGATCACCTGCCTCCCAAGCAAAGGTTTATCTGTGCAACTAGGGAAGACCATGTGCTGAAGACATTGCACAATGGGATGTGCTAGAAGGAAGTGTAGGAGAGCAGGGTAAAGAGCTTGCGATGCGGAGGTGTTTGCACAGTGCATGAAACCCTGCTGTTCAACATGCTCTCTGGTCAGATATTCTCCTACTAACAGAGGTCCCAACCACGATGGTGTGGTGAGAGCCTGTGTGCTGCTCCTCATGCTCCGAACAAGGCTGGCTGCGAGTAGCTTTGCTACCAGCATCCTCTCCCTGGCTGCGTGGGTCCTAGGCTGGCATCCAGGTGACAGCACCTAGCCTGAACACGAAGTCAATGCCCTCCTCTTTAAAACTCTGCCTTTTAGGGATCCTCCCATCCTCCTCCCAGTCGCTGTCAAAATGAATAGAGCTAACTGTGAGTGATTTGCCCTTTCTCTCAGAAATGACTAACAAAAGTTAGTCGCACCAACACATCATCTCTTCCAGTGCTGCTCCTTGTTCCAGAGTTTGCTATTCCTCCACCTCCAACATTGGTGGAGGAGTAGCAAGCTGTGGCACAGGGACTAGCTATGTGTAACTACTCACACGCTACTCTCTCTCTGCAGCAGCCCTTCCCTTTGCAGTACTCACATCTATCACTCAAATCCACCGTTGCATACTGTGTAAACATAAGGTTGTGCCCAATGTCCTTGTGATCACTGGTAGAAAAGACACCAAGGGATCTCAAGTAATAAAAAAAGACAATGGGAGAGGGGAGACAGGATTCAGCTCACTGCATGGGCTCCCCTTCCGAGCCTTCGTGCAAACAGGGCGAGACCTGCCATGATCAGCATGTTGGGCCTCACAAGTTATGACAGGGAAAAACAGAAGAGGCAGCAGGTGCATCTTCCCAAGCCTTTCAATGTGTTTGCTGAGTGTTCAGTTGTTTTCACTTGCTTCTTTCACTGCTGTTGGGCAGTGTGTGTTTTCCTTCACCTAACCAGCCCAAACTCCTCCCTGGTGCATCTGTCCCTGTTTATTCCAAAGGCTATGCAGGTTCTTGTGTTGGATCCTGACCAGCCCTTCTGCCATGCCCCTGCCAACAGCACATTCCTTTCTCTATTACAAGCACAATGCATTTCCAAGGGACAGGAGGAAAAAAACCCTGCTCTCTCTACCTGTTTTTTTTTTTTAAATTGATAGACCTTCCTTCCCCCATTGTTTCTGAGAGAAATGAGAAACACTCCAGAAAATAAACTTTCCTCCCAAGCAGCCTTTGAAGAGTGAGCTTTCTGTTTTTAAAAAAGTGCATTGCAACAGAACATACAGACATAAGAAGTCAGAAGGCACTACTGGGATTGCCCAACCTGATGTCCTGCTAGTGCAGGGAATAGGCTGTCCCCCAGAAGGGTGCAAGGAACTCTGCTTCCCTGATAGAGCTCAGTAACTTGGGGGTATACACCTTGTCAAAGTCATATTTGGGAAAAGCCGTAGCTTGCATGCTTTCTTTAAACAAAACAAAATAAAAAAAAAAAAAACAAACCAACAAAGCAAACCAAACAACTATATAGAAGAATTAAAAGGGAGGGGTGGAGGAGTTTACACTGGCAAATGAATAAAGCAGACTCATGTGAAATGTCTTATTCCTGTGGAGTAACCCCTTCCTTCTTTCTTTCAGTTCTCTAGTTTTTGTGATTTAATAGAGGGGCCAGGAGATCTATTCTGCGAACATGGAAGCACGATTATTAAAAGACCTGTTAGAGTAATAAAGCCACATCAGCTCTCCTTCTTATTTCTCAGCATACAGGGATAATAAAGACGTAGCTGTTTAACACAAAGACACAAGACCTCCCCCTTGCTGGCTCCCTACTAGAGATCCTCTGCTATATTTAGGAGCACAAACAGCTCGACATACTACTGGAATTTTAGGCTTGTATCAGCCACCTTTACTGATAGAAGAATAATTTGTATTTTGAACTTAAATAATACCAAGTTTTCACGTAGAGTATTTTGGCTAATAATGTTCTGAAGAAGTTAATCTTTCCTGTACAATAGCAAGCTAATGTCTCTCAGAGTCAAGGGTCAGGAAAGTAGTAAAAAATTCACTGTTCCTCTCCTTGGAAAGCAATAGAAAAGAAAGTAAAATGCCTTGCTTTAGGTAGAACAAAATTACATTTGATTCTACATGCCACAATTGCAATTATTCTTGAATTCAGCACTGGGAACATTTCTGAAGCTATTTCACAAAAATAATTATACCAGGTCTTTTGGTATTCAGAATGAGTAGAAATCTCAATGTTGTTATAAGGTCTCAATGCCTTTAAATTCAAGGAAACATAACAGGACTTTCATTGATCCTTCTTTTGCTTTTTGGAACCGTGAATGCAATAAATCTTCACTCACACACACACTCACACTCACACCCATGCACACACTCATACACTCTCTCTCTCTCAATCTCTCTCTCCCGCCGCCTTTACTTTGTGGCAAAGAAAAAATAAGAATCACCCGGAACCACAGCAAGGCCTGAGGAACAGTACACTTACACCTGCTGCCCCATCAATTAGCCTAATGTAAGCGTGTTCTTGTACAGTGCAGAGGTTAATGGGAGCTTAAGATGCAGGCAGTGTTTAGCACTACCCAGAATGAGATCCTTGTTCAGCTTTACCTGCTATTCTGAAGAAAGCTCAGTAGGCCAGGTTAACCAGACAATTAAGGCAATTGCTAACATCAGAGCTGAATGTGGCCCAATTTTCATCCTTTCTGAGCCCATCTACAGTGCACGAGTATTTAGTCTCAGCTGCATAAAGTGTGGTGTATTAAGGCGTGTCATTTCAACATTTTGATTAAGTTTTTTTAAATGTTAATGACAAATCTTTGCAAATGTCACATTCATCTGAACACAGAATATAGCTATATCTCAGGCCTACTTCCAAATATTTTGCCATTAATGTGATGAAAAATACAGTCCAGTTTGGCCGAACACAAATAATTAATAAAATGCACAAAATAAAGACATTAGGCTGGGCTTTACTGGTTTCCTTGGGAATTCCTATGTTGTAAAGATGAAGTAAGCATTGTGATCATCTATGCATCATGTGCAGAATAGTTTTTATATGGAGTATTGAAAGAAGAGAAAAAAGAAAGGATGTAGGGAATGCAGAGAGAATTAATTAAATATTCTAAGAAAAGCCTGAGCCCTTTCAGGCAGAGATACACCAGCCCACCAGCTGAGACTAGCCGGAACATAAGCAGGTTGATTTCCAGGAGCTGCTCATGAAAGGTGTCATAAGGGGCCCACAGTCCTCAGCACTCCCTTGGCTTTGCCTCGTTTCAGCCCACATCGCTCTGCCAAACCAGCTTCAGTCATGTGCTAACCTGGAGTCGCCTCGGACGCAGGGATAACAAGAAGCCATGTCTCCAGCCTAAGGACCGGTTCACCCTCCTGGATCATCCTAGCATGAAGGGGCGGAGAGGACGGAGTGAGATCCAGCTGGAGCCATGGGAGGTGAGCAGCGGGAAGTGGTGGGGAAGGGGAGCATCTTCCCCTGCATTCCCTCTGCAGGGCTCTGGCTGCAGACTCAGAGGCCAGTTTCTTCCTCAACATCCACATGAACTGTGCAAGAGGTACAGCCACTGTCAGCGCAATCTCAATCCTCTGAAATTTCCCCGGGCAACAGCACTCACATATTTCAGCAATAACTGCTACCTTGTAAACACATTCCACATTCCTGTTTCGTTAAACCCCACAGGCCAAATGCAAAGCTGAACGGCCTCTTGTCTAACTGTTGTACAAGACTCGCTCTGAAGCAGTACATGTGACAGGCTTTTACCTGGGAAGGACCTTATTTAGCCTTTTTTGACCCCTCCTACTTTAGTCCCTCTAGGCTTACAGTTGATAATGATTTTCTTGAGCCCAGATGGGAGACAGATGAGCCATGGGCTCCTTTCTCCTTCCTCCACCTGAGTAACACTCAGATCACTGCCAGAAAAAAACAGAGCACAAGATTTTTAATGCAGGGTCACAGAAATACATGACTACTTTCAGGTAGGAGTCCAGTTAAGTTGGACAGTCTTCCTAACCCAAATAATTTCTTAAGGGAACAGGCTGGAAGGTTGCTTTCCGACCACGCCACAATAAACAACATTGCTGAGTTCTTTCATCTTTGCTTGGAACCTTCCTCCATGATCTATAAGAAAAACACCATCAGGATTTCACAAATTAAGAGCCCTAATTTTTTGTCATTTACTCCCTCAAGACGTGTGCTGCAAACTTTTCATTCTTATTACCCATTCAGGACATATTTGTTGTTTTGCGTTTGAAAGAGAAGAGGTCTTTTCCTGTAGCTCTTTTCTGCCCGTATACTTGCAGGTCTGTGCTCCAAATAAACACTCTGCGCTCCAAAACAAGGATATGAGCAACTGGAAGTAACAGCCACTTGCTCCGATTCTTGTTTTCCCCTTCGCTCCTCCCCTGCAGCAATAACCTCAGTGAAAATATCTTCTGGCAAGTCACTCTGCACGTTTCACCTCCAGTTGCCACTTCAGACTTGCTGACTTTTGGAAGTCAGTACCCTGAATGCAGCTTAATAGTTTTTACTCCTGCCTTGTCACAAGTCCAAGGCCAAGCCTCTAGCATGCCCTACACCACCTGCACGAGCCCACTCATTGCCCTGGGCTGGGAAGTAGAAAGCATTTGCATGTGCCAATTTGTCCAGAACAAGTAACAGTAAGCATGTGTGCTCATATATTCAGAAGATTATATGCAAAAATGTTACCTGCAGAACAAAATGAGGAGAGGGGACCAGAGAAAATACAAGACAGGACAGCACTGAAGAGATCAAACCTTCCCTGGCAGTGTTTATAACAACAGTAAGGGACATAATCACTGGGAGGGCTCCTGCTCCTTATCTATCCAGAGCAGCACAATAATATGCTACCAGTCACAGTGTCACACTGATTGTGCATCCTCTCTCATCTGCAAAACAGACGGATTCATCCCTGATAGCACTTTCATCTTAAACCAGTGCAGGAGGACAGGTGATAAACATCACTATACAATGCTGCTACTCCCTAGGTTTAATTTCCTAAGGAAACAATGCTTACATGACTGCACTGCCTATCCTGCTCCATTTTGCCATTTCCCCACCGCTCTTGAAGCCATTGGCCTTTTTCAGCTGAGTTTGATGGAGAGACACATCTCAAAGCTATGAAGCTTTTACCAGGTTTGTGAAAACTGGTGATCGTGTGGAGCTGCCACCGCAGGAAAGCCAACAGCAGGAGGAAAGCAGTTGCTTGTTCCTCTTGCTAGCCAGCTGAGCAGCCAGTACACCTGTAGCCGTGAAATCCTGCAGAGAGCAGGGGATGCATTACAAGAATGCAGCCGCTGTTCAGAGAATGACACTGACGTTATCATAATGCCGCTGCTTTTCTTGGAGGTTGAAAGAACAAAAGAGAGTCAAAGAGGCAGCTGCTAGCTCTTGCGGTTCTCTGAAAGACCTGAGATTCAGACCTATCCCTGACCTCAAGTCACATGGGACTTTGTGGAGAAAATCATGCTGTTTGAACAAACTGTACTACGAAAGTACAGCTGTTTCCACTCATACCACTACAAAGCCTACCATGATGAATTTATACTGCACCAGTCCATACATATACAATGTTGGGACGACAACCAGCCTACAACTTGAAAAGGCTCTCCAAAGGGGGAAAAGAATTGTTGGCACCTGCATTTTACAGATGGGTACAAAAGTATGGAGAGATTAAATGCTTTTCCTGATGCCCTCCAAGAAGCATCTCTCAGAGTAGGGACCAGAGTGAGTCTGTCATACAGAAGCAGTGCACAGCTCCAAGCCCGTCCCTTGGTTCAGCTCTGCTGGAGCTGATGGCACAGACCGAGGTACCATCTCTGTTCCAGGGCCAGCTCCCCAGAGCACCCCATGGTGTAGTGGAAAGCAGGAGGCAAAGGGAACTGGATCCCACTCCCTGAATCTCACTTGGAATGGGTCCCGTGGACCACTGGTGGGGAATACACTGGGAGAAATATCCCCCTTTCCCACATCATCACTTGCCCTCAGTCTCTTCCCACTTCTACCACTGGGGCAGAAATTCTCCCTGTCCTCCTCTGACCTGAGGAAAACTTCCCTTGTGAAACCCCTCACTGTTTTAAGATCCTTTTGGCAGAAAGCTCTCACGTACACATTTGTCCCTGGCTGTTATCTCCCTCCAGGCAATGAAGAAAAGAAGACACTTCAGATATAATAGGTTTAAATCACCTTACTTCAAGGAGATGCATCTCTGCAGAGGATAGAGGGAAGCCACTGTTACATAGTGTTCATGGTTAGGTGGTCTGCATTCCCAACCCCACCGTCCTATCCCCTGTGCCAAGTAAGCCCCAAGGGCTACACAGGCACCTGAAAATGACATATAAAAGAGGCAGAAAGGAAAAGACCCATTTGGGTACTTATTCCATTTGCCCCCAGGCTCACTTCTTTGAATACACCATGTTTTACTTCAATATTCAAAACCCAATGAAATGCAGGTTATTAATTTATGACTACGACAAGACTCTTATGGTTAATTTAACATGTGCAGGCACTTAACTAACTACTGTTGGGAAATATTTGTCATTAATTCAAAAATTTCCTGCCTGCAATTTGGCAGATACAGTGTAAGTGAGCTGCAGAAATCCAGCATGACATAAACAGCTCTCATCTGCCATCACCTTTACACGTGACTGTACAATACTCAAACTCTGCCTGATTGAAATGAGCACAACAAAATCTACTGCAGAATTCATAAATTAAATGGCATTGGCATTCAGATGCTAGAAAAATCTAACTTAAGAGGATGCTCTTCCAGACACAGGAAGAGGGGCAGAGGCATACAACCTCCCTGTGGGGAACGAAAGGGACGCCATTGGGAGACAGGGTGGCAGAGTAGCATTCCTAATCAGAGCTCAGAAAGCAAAGCTGTGTGAGCAAAAGTTGCTTGTGGTGGGTCTTCCTCCCACCTCATGTGGGTCTGCCGTGATCCCAACCAAGTAAGGTTGTACAGAATAAAACCACTGAAGTGGCAGGGCACCTCCAGGGCCATCCCACCACTCCTGGGGAGGGAACCCTGCCTCAAACTGCTGTGTTTCGTTTGCTTTTCCAGGAAGGCAAGTGAAAAATCTGGGTGTACAGAGCTAGTTACAGCAACGTATCAAAACTCATGTCCAAAATGACCAGTCTCATGGCACCTCTGAAGGGTCCTAGCACTTCTTGGCTTTTTCTGATCCCTTGGGCATGTCCAAAGTAACAGAAGAGATGCTCAGCACCTATCCAGTGTCTTACATAGTTTAGTGATGAATTGTTTTGCCCACATAGGCTCTTCAGCTCTGTGTTTTTGCAAGTTCTATCACTATCAGATGCATCCCACCTATCAGCCCCTTCCCAGCACAGGGGCTCCATGCATTGCTGGGCTTTTTAAAATTCTCTCATACAGCACAGTCTCCTGAAGAATGGCATGTTTTGGTACACTTAAATCTTTGAGCTTCACACAGGTGTGTCAGAATAAAACTTGGGAACATACTACCAGACAAGACTTCCTGAGCATTCAGCCCCCTGTTGTTGCTGGCAAACACTCCGTATAATCTTTTCACAGGCTGATTAAAGTCTTATTTTAAAAGCTATTCAATTTTCTCCATCCCTTTGACTGAAATGCTATTCCAGAACTCTGTAACTCTAGTGGCTGAAATTCCCAGGCTAAATGGCCAGTCTATACCTGTTCATTTTTGTGCCAATGTGATCCTTTCCTCAAGGCAGCTTTTCTCTCCTGCCAGGGGTAGAGAAGACTGACGTCTCCCTTTTCATCCTTCATCCGTAAAGTCAAACAAGCCATGGCACCTTAATTTCCTCATAGAGAAAAGCTCTCTATTCTCCTGGCCACCTTACTCCTGGCCTGCTCTGCACCTGTCCCACTCTAAGCTCATCTCCTCTGGCAGCCAGATGCCCAGAATCGGACACTGGATCCTAGGTGGCCTCTATAGCTAGATGACACAAAGGTCACTCCTGGCTTTACGCTTCTCAGATCCCAGCTAGACTTGCACAGGTTGGCAGACAGGCAGAGATGAAAGCATTCACCTTCCAACTCTAGCTCGCTCTCTACTGCAGAATCCAAGGGCATGTCTGAGCTATTTTCTATCAAGAAATGCCATTCTGTGCAAGCCATATGTTCCAATAACCTCCCTAGAATTGGCTCTTTCCTACATCCAGCCACCCAGACTGCTGATGCTCACTGCCAACACCAGACTGTAGGACCCATTCCAGCTTCTTTTCAAACCCCGAAGCACCAGCGTACGTTCCTTTGGCTGGACTTGCAAAGGCCCAGCCATCTGCACATGTGCAGAGCGTCTCTGATATAGGGGCAACAGGAAAATATTTAGCCTTTTACATGAAGTTGGCAAACGTACTAGCTCAAGCTCAAGGAAAATCTGACCCTCTTTGCTTAGGGGCCTCCTTTTCCTTTTAATATTTTTTTCACACGTTTTGAAAATATTTGTGACTCATGGCAATGGGCAAGGAATGAGATGTTTACCAGCTCTGGCAGAAGAGCATTACTAAGGGGACGCCATAAGGCTTTATGAAGAGAAGAAAGATCAGGGAGTGCTGGAGGACTTAATCTCTTGGGTCCCATGCTACCCTCTGTGGATGCTGCTTTGCTAAAACAGCTAGATCAAAGTGACTAAAGAGGTCTCTGCTGTTAACTGTCTCCTGAAAGTTGTTGACCTTGATACCGGAACAATTAAATGAAATGTGAAGCACCTCCTCAAAAAGATACTCCTTCTCTGTCCCACATCACCTAAACATGCAGTAGTGTGAAGTTACACTCTTGGGAGAGCCTTTTGTAATAAAGAACATCCTGAACTGCACAAAGATCCTGCCCCAGTATAGACTTTTTCTCTCTTCTTAAGCGGACATATACACTCTGGGTCCTAGGAATGGATGTATGAGCTCTCCCATATGTATGATAAAGACAAAAAGCTTGGGATACTGAATTACACATGCACACTTTGAAAAGCAGGCACTGTATCAGGTATGCAATGTGAGAGACTGGGAACTGGTTTTCTGAATACTAAGTGTGGAAAATATCAATTGAAACTGCACTTACTCAGTCTCTCTGAAGAAATAAGCTCCTGAATGCCTTAGAGTCAGCACTCAAATTAAAAGCTTCCTATCAGAGATAATTAAAATATACGGCTTAAAAAGAATCCAGTCTTTTATGTCCCTGTTCAGAATCCACCACTACAGCCTCCTGTGCAAAAACGCTATGAACATGCTTGCAGTGTACCTGTCCTAGAGATGTGCAGCCAGATCTTTGGCTGACGTTTTTTGGCGGGCCTCTGCTGAAGGTAATTGGAGCTGTGCCAAATCATATCGCTGAAGAGCTGGAACATATTTTTTAAAGAGGTCTGAAAAAGGCAAGTTAAATAGCTTGTATGCACCTGGAGACATTAATTTCCACATTTTTCAAAATATTAAAACTGTATTTTCTGTGAGGAGTCGTCCTTCAGAAAACTATCACACCAACCCTGTACCAGCACAAGATATGAATATCCTCTGGTTTAAATCCTACCACCTCTGCTATCTGTGAGTAGAGAAGAGAGGCTACAGCACATGGAAAACAATTTTTTTTTTCCTAATTTTTTTTAACAACACATCCCTTTATTTTTTATATTTGTTAAAGGGTTTCTACTTCCAATATATCAAAGGAAAACAAAAAGCAGTAACAAATCCCATTGTGTTACCAACCAGAGGCAATCATTGCTGGCCTCTGCAAACAACACTTAGAGGAACTTGCTGCTTTCCATTTTGTAAATGTGCTACAAGGAGGCCGTTGCAGTAAGAACATGGCAACCAATAACTCTCAATCACCTAAGGATTTCTCATTAGCTAATTCTACAATAAATTAACTAGAGAAGTTTAAAGGTTGTTTTCAGCACTTTGTAAAGAGACACCACAAAGAACTAGGGAAGACAGCTCATCTTTCTACTTAACTTTTTTACTTACCATGCGATGAAACTTCAATAAGTACAAAGGCAGGTCAATACTCCCACAACTAAATGTTGTGCATCTGTGTAACCAAGAAACACATGACACCTGTAGGAAAACAACCTTTAAAGCACCTCAGACACAAACTCTCTTTGGCTGCTTACCTGCATATGTTCCTGTTTGCCAGATTCAACGTAACACAAAAGGCTACTGGTGTTTCAAAATGGATCTGTCACCTCGCCAGACATTTAAGCAGTCGCAAAAACAGCAGAGGCACTTTCAAGTTTGCAGGGAGGATTCTGTAATGTCTCAGTTCGGTTCGACTTGGACAGTGCACCCTACACCTTATCAGTTACCCAGCACCAGGCTATGCTCTGCCTTTCCGAAGCGTGAGTTATTAGCACTGCCCCAATCCCTTCACCAAATGATCCCTGTATCTAAGGCCAAAGGAGGAGAAAGCACCAGTATCCCCCAGTTGCTAGGAAACAAGCAGGGAGATCCTGACCTGAATTCTTAGCAGAGGCTGGTGTTGCTCAGGAAGCTTAGCTGGGTCCTTCCTGGAAAGGCAGGGACATGCCGAAAAGTTACTCCTGGCTTTGCAAAGGCCACCATGTACGACCACCCAGGACAAAAGGACAGCAGCTGAGCTATTTTTACACCCAAAAGGCAGTTGGTGTGACAATGGGAAGACCACGTGCAAAAATGGAGGGTGAATTTCTGTTCTTCATGCCAATGAAACCAGAAAGTTTTTAACCTTGAAATAATATCTTTGTATTTCAAATTTGGTCATGAGATAAATCATCCACCACGCACACAGCCACAGCTCTAACAAATGCAATGGCAGAAGATTAAGCATACAAAAATCAAGACGTTAAGATTATCCCAGACATGTATGCTACAAAGTGTATTCTAAAGCCAAGTTCATAACATAAAAATCTGAAGAGAAGCAAATCAGGGAAGTTAATGATGATACAAGAACTCTGTATTTTCTGACCTTTCAAATATTTTAAGTTACTGCCACGCCATTGTATTAATTACTCTATTTAGCTTCATCCTCCTCAGCAAGCTTTTTCTAAAAGATGGAAAATAAGAGCTGAATTAGACCTGAAGTGCCTCTGGGTCCTTTACATGATGTATAATTGACCCTAGTTATCCTGTATAGTGAAAGCAAATAATCACTCCTCAGGTGCAGCATAATATAAATGTCTCAGACAGACCAGATTATCTGAAAAAAAAAAAGAGCCTGTTTACTTTCTACTGACTCTGAGGAAAGTCCATCCTCTTGGCAATAATGTCAAGAAGCGATGCAGCGCACACCACGTGCAGCACGGCTCCTGCAGCCTGGAGGGGCCAGTGAGGCTGGGAGGGACAAGGGGTGTCAGTGCAGAAGTAGGTCCGTTTGATCCAGCTGGATGGTCCCCCACTGCATCTGGGCATGTTATCACACATGAGTGGCTCCCTCTTTGCTTGGGCAGTTGCTGCCAGTCCCAGAGAGGAATATCTGTGAGGACCTGTGGCCCAGCCAGGACAGTAGCTCCAGCATCATCCTTGTAGGTCACGCTCTCTGCACGAGATTTGCAGCAGGTATACCTACCACCCAGCCACCACACGAGCAGAAGCTCTTTTAAAGAGATGTCTCAGGCACAGGAAGGCTGGCCTGTCATCTCTAGAGAAGTCCAGCTATGACTTTAAAAGGGAATTACTCCACAACTTACGAAAGCTTTTTATCTGTTAAAAACAAAGCAGTGTTTTAATGGAAGGGAAATGCACACAAGTGTCTATGCAGAATCGCCAGACCATCTCAGCTATGCAATGGCACACCCAACGTTTACTGCTGATGTGTGTAGTGTATCCCCAAAAAGGCTCTCCTTTCGTTATACAGTGGCCCAATGAAGCTGTGTTCAACACAGGCTCAGCGTCAGGCAATGGTCTCTTAGCTATGCTTGAAATCTCTCCCTCCCCCATAAATGTCGGTATTTACCCAGGGAATCAGTCTATCCCTGCAGCAATTACAACTGCCCAAAAGCAGATGAGTATTATGGTGCTTCAAGTACCTTTCCGAACAACAGTCAAAGCCCATCACGTTGATAGGAAAAGTATCGTTCTTTTGTTCATTTCCTTTCTCTCATCTTTTTGCAGAAATAGGAAGAGCTCAGTGTTAAGTCCTATCCCAAAAGCACTTAAATTTCCAAACAAAATAGTTACAGATGTCATGACCCAAGGAGCAGCAAAGCAGAATTAGTCCAGGTTTTAGAGAGTCACAATAAAAAAAAATCTTTATCAATAACCAAGCAACATTTGGAGGAAACAAACTAAAAATCTAAGGTATTGGAAGCAAGAAATTTAAGGTATTTGAAACAAACTGAAAATATAAGTTCATTTGCTGCTAAAGAAAAGCTGATCACATAACAGAACATGGTGCAAGTCAGAAATCATAGCTCTGTGCAGTGCAACTGTATTTTAAGTAGTGCAGGTATTCTGAAACAGTTTTCTTTATGAAAGGACATCGTAAAGATACCATCGCCAGAAGGCAGAAAGATGCAGAGAACATGGTCATAGAAATATTTGTATTTTAGATAGCGCCAGATTAATTTTTTTTACTATAGATCCTTCTTTTGCAAACCAAGTGGAGTGGATGTCACTTCAGTGAGTTTTTTTCCTACAAATTCTTCCAAATGGCCGTAATGTTCAGCAACACAACAAGCTGACACTAAATAACAGAAATTAGAGAAAACAGAGGAAGCTTGGCAAAATGAAAGGTGCAGCAATTATAAGCTTTTAATAATGATGCCCTTACTATAAGCAAAAAGAAATTTAAAGACACAAGTATGGAAGATTTGAGAAGAAACAGAGAACTGCTAAGCCTGAAAGAGAGAAGGAAAGGGAAAGCCTTTCAGGGACAAGAATTTCAGATGTGAAATGGGAGGAGGAAGATGAGAAAAATACTTCTGGATTTTTCTGTAGACAGACTGCAGGACATTTACCAGGACTGTCATGTGGGTTGGGAGCCACAGGAGATACTTGGTGATGAAGACAGTCCTTCAGGTAGGTGCCAGAATCCAGTGATCTCCTGGCCACAGATGAGCAAATAGCTCAGTCAGCGATTTGTCATTGACGCTTTTGGAAAAGCTCCCAATTATTGTACAGCCATTGATTGTTTTAGGTGTTTTCAAGCCTAACTAAAACACTGTGAAGACTCATGGGAAGTTTTAAACTTCTCCTCTGCGGAAAAAGGGGTGTGAATGGTACATGGAGCAGAGCGATAACAGGCAATAAGCGAGTGAGAACCGCAAAACAATAAAGCAGTTTTATATAAATGTTAGAAAAAGGATGTAGACAGGAAAAATGTTGCTGGAAAAGCTGATTCGAGGGAGAGCCCAAACTGGGTGCCTTTCCTCCCCCTTAACACTTCCTCTGTTTGTGTGTTGAGCAGCAAGAACGGGTGAGTAGGAAAATGGATCTGGGTGGGGTACAGAAAAGCCATTCCATAGTGTGAAAAAATAACCTACCACATTTTCCTATTGTCTAAACTGGCATGACTCCACCAGCTTCATTTTATGCCAGCTTAAGATCTGGCCAAATGCACTAAGAGGAAGGAAGCAGGTCCTCTCACATGCTTCACCTGCGGGCAGGTTTCAGCAAGGCACGTGTCTATTCCAGGGGAAGATACTTAATGAAGGGTTCAATCTTCCTGATGAATACAGAAGGATGCTAAAGAACCAAACACATCAAACTCACCTTGCAACAAAATACATTGTTAAAAATTTGCTTTGCTCAGCTATATATTTGTAAAGCAATGTAAAACAGGCAGTTGGAAATTGCCTGACTTCTACCACTGAAAGTCAAACACTGCTGCCCAAACCCCTGTGCAAAGGTATAGTTTTACAGTAATTGAGGTAGTAGGTAATCCAGTCACATCTCCACATACATCAGTAATACAGTACCGAGAAGTCTCCCAGTTGTTCAGATGCAGAAGGAGCTGCGTGAAGCATTGATTCATGCTGATGAATTGTAACCAAGCAACACTGCCAGCATCCCTCCAGCCCATTGTGCGTCTGAGCTGGGGAGAACAGCAGCAGAACAGCACTGAAAACCTGCCAAACTCCAACTTCCCCAATTAAAGGATACCATCCTTCTAATGTTAGATGTAGCAAATTCTTTAACCAAAATTTAACAGAAATCAACTGTTACTTCCCTCTCAGTAAAAAGATAATGACATCCCTGAAGGCAGCAAATTAATTTCTGTGTGTCCACGACACTCTTGTAAATAATCTTTACAAAAGAAACAGTTCAAATTTACTTTACACAAGAAGTGCAGGGCAATGAATTATTCATCTGAGCAGAGGGACAGAAATACTGCCTTTTTGTTAGTCCGGCTATTAGATGCTGATGGAAACTAAAGACAACTTTCTCAGATACAATAACTAATCACTAGCAGCACAGATGAGATGGAAAGGAAGTAGACACTTTAAAAATTTCTTTGGTGAGAGCTGGCAACCATCTTCCACCTGAGCATCCAAAAGTGGCAATGCACAAAATATAGCTACCACATCATCATTGATACGAGCCTCATTATCCACACAGACATTAAAAAATGACGTTACAATACTGAATTTTTCCTCTAATTGAGTGGTGGGATTATTTGTTCTGTTTAATGCCATGGGCCTGGTCATCAAGACCAACCTTCATTGTAAAATGATCCACTGTTGCTCTATATCGGAATAAGAAGATGACACAGTCTGCCAATAAAACTGTTGGTTGCTAAAGAACTTGAATTTTCAAGATGTGCCACAGATCCCACCCCCCCATTTTACCAGCGGGGGAAAAAAAAAGCACATGTGTAAATTAAGAATAAGATAGAGAATCGGCTTATTCTTATAATGCAAAAGACAGGCTAGCAGCTGTGTGCATTTCTCAGAGTATAAAAAACCAAAGCGCTGACCTGTAAAACAGAAATAGTAATAACATCTGCTAGACTTTGGGCCTCTGAAATCACATTCCCTGAGAGCAAGTTTCCAAAAGAAAGGCTGGGCACTTATGTAAGTTACCATTTCCCTTTTCAATGAACTGTGCTTCTCTCTGGAAACTTTACATAAAAGCCTGAGTGCAAAGCCACATACATCTGTCTTCTCTGAGGATAAAAGTAGTAGGACAAAGTAACAAACTGCCAAGGCATTGGCATAAAACCAGATTTATCAATGCCTTTCAGAATTTGGGATATATTTGATCACCCTCTTTGCTTACTTCTTGCTCTTCTTTTTAGCCCTTTTCTACAAATCAGATTCCTAGATGTGGTCTTTGCAGTCCCACCGTGGGGCATCGAGCAGTCCTGTATTCACTATTCTACAGGGAGTATCTCCAGGATCTCACACAGGCAGAAATGCTGCTGCTGCTGCTTAGGCTCTCCCTGCTGGGCAGTTTAGGGTCTATCTTATAAGCCCTCAATGCTGCCAAAGGTTTTGACACTCCACAGAACTTCTTACAGGTTCAAAGTCTGTTCTCCCATGGCATGAGTTCCCAGCAACTTCCTCTTGGTTGCAAGCAGATATTTAAAGCAGAACTTGGTCTAATCTTCTTCTTTCCCCTCATATGTTTGCCAGATGGCTTTATTTAATGTCTATTCCCTGGATTGGCTTTTAGATTGATTTTTTTTCTTCTACATTTGCCATCTGCTGGTCCAAACAGCTAAATGATACACTTGCTTTTCCATCTCATGGCACTGATTCATTCTTGCTGTCAACTTGGCATCCAAAATAGTATGGCAGGCAGACCAGCAGGTCTGGGTGAGGCCTTGCTCCACCAACAGGAATTTTCTTCTTGTGCCTTTGAAAGCCACTTCTGCAGGAGCAAAGCTGTAAGAGGGAAAAAAGCACAAAGCCAGGGCAAAAGACAAGTACCAAGAAGAACTCAACCATGTTGTCTCGATGATGGAAAGCGGTCTGTGTCATGGCTATTGCCTGGAACAGGGATTTGCAGCCCCAACAGCTGGTGTTGTGTGGCCTCGTACAAAGAGAAGATATGTTGCGCAACAGCTAATAGTTGCTGAGAAGCTGCAGAGAATTGCACGTGTGCTTCCAAAAGAAACAAGTGCTGTGTGGAAAAAAAACTTGACTTAGATCCTCCGAATCATTTTCCAGAGTCTTCGGCAACTGTCTTGCTCTTCTCAGCGACAATGTAAGGGGACTCTGAAACAACTGACATGAATATGGGTACCCTGCCCGTGCCCATGGGCAGCACTCCAGGAGAGAGCAGAAAGGCCAGCACAGGGGCCTGCAAAACCGCAACAGCAGCAGGCTGGGAAGGGTGTGAGGAAGAGGACAGAGGCAGCACAGAGGGAGAAGGAAGGGAACGGTGCCAAAAAGTCTTTGCAATGACCTTACCTAAATGCCTAACAGCAAGGTATTACTGAGTTGCCTGGACGTGCATGTTTTACCCATCTTGTAACTTTAAACTCAGAATTTTTTAGAGACGATTCCGTCTCTTGAGTGTTTGCACAGTTCCAAGCACAATAGCTCCTTGTGCTGGCTGAGTCCTTTGAACGCTACAAGAATACAATTAAATAATACGAGCAGTAAAAAGCTTGGTGCTATCCATACTTGAGAAGATCTCTCACAGCTCTGGACAAATCATAGCCACAGCAAAACTCTCAACAAACACATTTTATAATCCTTTCATTATTATCGTTGCACTCTCTTGGAGGTATTTTAAAGACAGAAAAAAACCATTCTTTTGTTGAAAAAAATATTCATTTCATTTCATATCTGAATGCCACAAAAGACCAACAGTTTATCCTAATAGTCTAAGTGAACAAAAGCTTGAGAACTCCTAGTTCAATGCTTCTCCGTGTGCTTACTTTGCATATACACTTGCCTTTTTCTGTTTCTCCTGTGGTTTTGGTGGCTCAGCTGACATCCAAACAGCCTGCCCGCTCTCAGGTTTGCATCACATGGTGAAGTAAGTGGGAACACTGTGAGGTCTGCAGCGTCTAGATCTCTTAACATGTAGATAAATGCTGACATTGCAGAGCTGGTCCTAGCTTTCCAGAGCTTCCAACCTCAGTTATGAAACTAATAAACCTATCCCAGCTGTTCTATGTCCTTGGTCTCAGCAGCTCTGATAATGCCCACTGAGGCCAAAAGAAAGATCCCCTAATTACCCAGTGAGTGCCAAATCAAGTGCAAGTAGACTCGAGTGCAACTGAAGACATATAAATTCTTTTGCAAAGCAAATTCCTTCGCTACTGAACTGTATTGCACTGACCCGCCTGCTCCAGGTCTTCGTGTAATCTGATACTTCATACACCACCCAGCGTTCAAGGGAGTGGTGCTGATTCCTTGAAATTCCCAAGCTGCTTTATGTACTTCATGTTAGTGGTTCACAAAGAAATGACAATCAGATTTCTGGTTGTCACCATCATGAATGGAAGGATAAAAATTCAGTGACAAGTTATGAAATGTTACATCTGCTCAAGAAGGTTGAAGAACCAGCCAAAAACAATGTGTCACAGAAATGTGTAAAGCAGAATCAGACCTAGCCAGATAGAGCACAAGCCAGGTCCATATTTGAAAGCTGCACTGGTACAGATGTTAGTAGGTGTACTGTATAAAGGACAGGAAGGCTGTACCACCAGTCTGCATATCCATGGTAACCAAGAGAGGATCTCCTGGGGAAAGGAGCAGTGAGATGGGGAACAAAGAAGCTTTATTCTTTTTCCCTTTGCAATAGGGCTAAACAGCTTTCACATTACATAGCAAGATTATTTAGGCTGGGGCCATGTTCACCCACGGATAACATAAGCAATAAGGAGAAAGAACAGTGTGGGTTCATCAGCATCTTCAGTCCTCAGAGGGCTTGTCTAGCTTGCACTGTGGTCATTTTCTCTGCACATTCACAGCTATTGTTCCACCTAGTCTGAAGTTGATGCAAACATGCCCAGTCACATTACAGCCAACCCACTATAACATACAAAATACAGTACAGTACCCAAGACATACTCTGGTCGGTTGGGGTACACAAGCTAAAGAAAGAAATAATGGCCTGTTATGCAGCTATCAGTATACAGCACTTAAGTGGGAAGTACCCATACTGCTCGTTTCTCTTTGTGTATATGAGTATGTTCTGGATACAATTACAGTGATGCAATTGCATCCACTCCAGACAAGCTCTCACAATCTTATAACTACTCATAAAAGTTCTATTACTATCGAAGGACAACGTCCAGTGAAAGAATGAGCTATTGCATAAGCAATGAAACGACTGTGATCTCCATACGACGCACAGCAATACCAGTCTCCTCTCACATGTGCCTACTGTATTACTCGAATGATCTAAAGGGCAACCCCTTGAGCTCCCACTCCTCTGTGTGCCCCAAACAACCCTCACAGAACAACCACCTCTCTCCATTTCCTTCCGGTTATCACTGGGGCAAGAGGCGGTGCTGTGGCAGACACCGAGCTGAGCCCACGCAGACTGGCTGCTGGATACCTGCGTGCCAAGCTGTCAGGCAGGCAGCCAAACAGAACAAGAGAAATAGGCACAGTCTGCCCTGTTGCTGTATGTAACTTCTGAAGTAGCAGGGTGAAAATTTATTTCAAGTACAGTTACTTAGTTACTTTTAATAATCTTCTTTTCTTATTCTCCTGCCCTTGCCACAAATTTCACTTTATTCCTTTTGCGAGCCTGACAGCCCTCTGCACGTGGTCCATTTCTCTGGCTCATTCCTTGTGCAGGTTCTCCCTGGGCTTCACTAGAGGCAAGAAACAGTGACATCAAAAAGAAAAGGGGAGAGAAAGAAAACAGAGGCAATAGAGCCCTAATGTACTCAAAAAGCCATCTGAACATCAAAACAGGAGCAGAAAAGCTCCTTCCCTTTTTAAATATATCTTTTGTTTCCATGCTATACTATCTACAGGGTATTTTTTCTAACAGTCTGTTCTAAAATAAGTTGGGCATAGTCTTGTTACTAAATATTGTATGATTTGAAAATCATACAGCAGAGTAAACTACTTTCCTAATCTGGAACAAATTCTTAAGTTCTACAGTGTCTTTAAGAAAATGGGGCTTAAGTACCTTTTACTTCTCAGGTGACATACAAGCCCAGGATAAAGTAATTTTCTTTTCTATTTTAGTTGGGTTTGAAGTCTTGGAATTGATGGCTGTACGTAAACAATTTACGCCTTCACTTTTACAGCTACATGAAATCAGCATTGATTTATGCAGCACACACTGTCTCTATTTCTTGATTAACTTCCCTTCAGGCTTTCACTGTAAGCCAGTGATATTTTATTAGAGGTGAGATAACAGTGCTATTTGTATTAATTTCCTTCATCATATTCAGTTGCTTTTAACTTCGGCAAGTGGTATAACTTTTACATCCTTTGAGTGGGAGGGCAAAAGGTTGAATAGCTTGTGATGAAGTCCACCCCACCTGCAAGAGGCAGGTTATGGCTGCACAGTGACCCTTGGTTCTGACATGCTCAAGTTTGTGCTTTGACTCAGCAAAGTAAATAACGCTCTTTTCAAGCAGTCTGCACAAAGCTGTCAGGGCGTTCTGGTTTAACACACAGCATGTTATCAGACATTACACATCCGACACAATTAATTAAAACATTTAAAAACTGAGGTGGTTTCTCCTGGTATTTGACAATCTGCTTTTCCTAAGCGACGTGGCTGAGAGTTTACTAAGAAACGTCAGGCAGACTAGTTAAAATTTGAAGTTCATTTTTATTAAGAATCTTCTCGTGTAAATATAGCACCTGCATGCTCCTGTCGCAGCAGCCCCCTCTCACCTCCACTAGCAAATGGCTTTTGTTTCCTTACCTTAACCTGTTAAAGAAGATATTGTCTCCAGATCACTACACAATGTACAGACCTGTTGTGGAATATAATACTGTGATGACACCACAGCAAACTCTTGGGCTGAGCTAGTAAGAGCACTCAGCTTTACTGCAAATTTGATAACACAGTAAACAGGGTCAGGATGATGCTGAGTGCTATTGTAAATTCCAGCCTAATTCCAGCCTGAAGCGTGGATGGAGAAAATAAAATGCTGTAATCATTTATAAATATTACAATGACAACCGTATGTTGGTCAGTTTTATTTTGCCTTATGCTTCAGAAATAGAATAACAACTAGTCAGATAAGAAGAGCTAATAGGGAATGAGGCTTTATATTGTAGAGATACCGCTGACAAAATTTTGTGCTGTAGGAGCAGATGTGATTGGAAAAGGAATTTGCAAGTTTGTTTTGTGGAGATGAAGGTAGGAAGCCCCTGCTCTAGGCTCCCACCACCATCATTCACAGATCCAGAGTCCCCACTAGTCCAACAGAAGGAAGGTTCATACTGAGATGCACCTATTTGCACACATGGTCCTCTGTTATAACCCAAATTATTGTTCTGGCTGAGCTACAGCTTGTGGCTTTCATTCAGAATAAGACTGCAAAGCAGCTGAGCTGGTTATTAAACCAGGCAGTTGAAGCAACATGGATAAAAATTACAGAATTTGACTTAAAGGTTACCATCTAATTGCCAGTAAACCCATTGATCTGTTTTGCTTTGACTAAGAAACTTGCTACATGAGGCTCATTGCAAGAGTTCCAGAGAAAATTTCTGCAAAAGTTTCAAGAAAACTGACCAAAAATCTTTTGTGTACACATGACAATTTATGGTGCTCTCTGCTCACAGACTCATTTGGCATCAGATTCACAGGATCAGCTTTTACTAAAAAAATCCTCACCATAAGAAAGGTTATGGAAACAACCTCTTTATAGCAGATAGCATTTTCTTAAAGTACTCCACCAGGGTCCAAATATAAACCCTCATATGCTTGTGCTAACAGTACTGAGTTACACAAGAGATGGTAACCAGCTGAAAGGGCATAATTTTGTCAAAACAGCAGGTCAGGTAGCATTATCCTGCCGTATACTGCAGACTCACTGCAAATGTCAGAGAGGAGCCAGGCCATTTACTTAGTTCATATATCTCTGAAAGGGACCGACCTTCAGCCCCATAAAAACTTCGAACTATGCCTGTTCAAGGGTTGAAGACCACCTGGGGATCCTGAAATATCAGATATGCAGTATTAAATTATTACATACCCGTGATTTCAACTTGCTTCTAGGAAAAAATGCCCCTCTTTTTCTCCTATCATCTTCCACTGTTAAATTTCAGGCTGAAAACAACGGGAAAATTAGTAACCCAAATTATTGTTGTGATTGAGTTAAGCATCACTGAAGCAATGGTTAAAAATCACAGCAAGTTTAAAATGCAGCAGAGCTTCTTTATCCAATATAAGGAGAGCTACAGAACCATCAACTATAGATGCATGGCAAGTCCAAAGAAGCAACTGATGTTGTGGGCCAGAGGAACATCCCTTAAAATTCCTATCACAAATAAAGATATTAGTATGGCAGAGATGTTTCTGTGGGAAAGAAAGAGAGAAGGGAAGGAGAGAAGGGAAGGAGAGAAGGGAAGGAGAGAAGGGAAGGAGAGAAAGGGAAGGAGAGGAGGGAAGGAAGGGAGGGAGGGAGGGAAGGAAGGGAGGGGGGAAGGAAGGGAGGGAGGGAGGAAGGAAGGGAGGAAGGAAGGGAGGGAGGAAGGAAGGGAGGGAGGAAGGAAGGGAGGAAGGGAGGGAGGAAGGGAGGGAGGAAGGGAGGGAGGGAGGGAGGGAGGGAGGAAGGGAGGAAGGAAGGGGAGGAGAGGAGAGGAGAGGAGAGGAGAGGAGAGGAGAGGAGAGGAGAGGAGAGGAGAGGAGAGGAGAGGAGAGGAGAGGAGAGGAGAGGAGAGGAGAGGAGAGGAGAGGAGAGGAGAGGAGAGGAAAGGAAAGGAGAGGAGAGGAAAGGAAAGGAAAGGAAAGGAAAGGAAAGGAAAGGAAAGGAAAGGAAAGGAAAGGAAAGGAAAGGAAAGGAAAGGAAAGGAAAGGAAAGGAAAGGAAAGGAAAGGAAAGGAAAGAGGAAAGGAAAGGAAAGGAAAGGAAAGGAAAGGAAAGGAAAGGAAAGGAAAGGAAAGGAAAGGAAAGGAAAGGAAAGGAAAGGAAAGGAAAGGAAAGGAAAACAATACAGGAAAGGCAGCAGAAAGTCTGAGAGCAAGAACAGTTGTTGGAAAAACATGCCCAAAAGGCCTACCTAATGACAGAGCACCACCTCACTGGTGGTGGAACGAAGTAGGAAGTGATGCCCAGAGAAGCTTCCCTCCTCTTAGCTGAATTCTACTTCATCCATGGAAACAAGGTTTGAGTTGTGGGGTTTTTTTTAAGTTATCAGGATTGGATCTGGCTTCATCACCAGAAATTAACATTAGCTAAAACTTATTAAATATTGCCCGGTTTTGACCTAAGTTTTGACAGCCTGAACTCAAGTGAATTCAGGGTCACAACCCCAATTCTGACCTTGCAGCAGTTCCTCGTTCTGTCTTGCCCAAGTATGGTTTCATTCTTACACTCTACTCCATGTTCTCAAATCCCTGTGTGAAAGTGGAAAAAGCAGCAGATCCACTTTCATGTGAGTTTTGTTGATGTCTTTCACAGCTGCGGCAAGAATTAATAACGGCAAACCTGTCTAAAGAATCTGGTGAGCCTGTTCTACAACCATGAGGCCACAGCCAGGAGGACAGCTCTGCACCACACCAACCAGCAGGACCGAACACTCGCAGGAGCTGTGCTAGAAGGCCCCTTTGTCCTGTGCTGAACTCTGACAATCTTTCACAGGAGCCAGTAATGGTCCTCACCGTATTCTGCAGCCCAGCTTACCAGACACGTTACCTTCACACCATCACGGCACCCAACACGGCGCTCCTTCGGACACATGTACAGGGGAAGGAGGTACCTGTGAAATTATGTCCAGCAGACAGAAGAGCAGATTTCATCAAGTCCCTTAGGCTTCTCAGCTGATTGCAGTATGTGCCGCAGTTTCTCAAAACCAATCAGTTGTTTCAGAGAAGCATGAAACTTACAAGGAGAATGTGTCAATTCATTCATAATATATGCTCCTCTACAAATATGTAACACAGATTGGAACTGACATTTAAGATGACCCACACCCTATATAAGCCTCGCAAAAAACTGCCTAGTTATTCACTTTTCCAGCTTAGCAAACTGAGCCTCCACACTCAGTGTCAATCTAAAACATTTGTTAAAATAATTCTTGGCTTCCTTCCACTCCAAACAAATTCATCAGGCAGATATTTCAACTCATTTTTGAATCAAGCAATCAGAAGTAGGGAGGGACAAAAGTAGAGGTATAAAAGCCTTCATTAGCTATAATATGATTTTTTCTTATACCTTTTTCTTCCACAGAAGGATAATGGAAGGTTTTGGCTATTTTTGAGGTCACTGTCTCCAATTAAGAGTAACACATGAGCTTTAAACAAATCAGACAACCGTGGAACAATTTTAATCCCTGAATGAATAAATTCCTTGGGGGACCTGGCTGCAGAGAAATCAATGGGCAATTCCACTAAGCCTTAACAGCAAATAAGGCACAATCTGGCTTCTACAATGAACCTCAAAGCCACAAATCCTGTCATAAGAATTTATCAGATTCGTGTGATCAGTCATCAGTCTACAGAGCCCAATTATACCCAGAATGTCTTCTGTTTACAGCAGCTGTTGGAACAGCACTGTGGTAGATCACCTTTGGGTTAGGGGCTATAATCTTATGGGGAAAATAAGACAGTAACAAATGTCAACTGGGCGGATACTCATTTGTTCCAGGGAACTCCCACCCTCATCAGCACCCTGCTGTCCACTGACCTTACCTCTTCTAGCTCTGAAATGTTAAGAGAAGCATCAGCTGTGACTGTGAGAAGCTTGGCGTTTGCTCCCACAGCCTTTCACAGCAACATATAAATGACCTCTACTGCCTTACAGACTGGAAGTGGTATCTCTAACTGTGGGATCAAGCACAAATCATTCCTAGTGTGCTATAAAAACACACTAGAGGCTGACACAGAAAACAGAACTGTGCTTTAAAAAAAATCATCAAAACAGACGAGGCAATTTCCCCTCCCCATCAATATAACTAAACCCTCACCTACTGACATCTCTCAGGGTAAGGACAAAATCATTTTGTTTGGTATGGTTCATACAGCCTAGCCCACATTTAGGAGACTCTGTGGCATGTCTCAGGCTGCATCTGTCTTGTAAATGAAATGCTCTCAGGACCATTCTATGGCACTGGAGCCAATGGCTTGAAACCAGATGGCTAAACTCACGCAGTCCTTGAAAGAAGGCAACTACATCTACACTGCTTGTTGAAAACCATCACCTGCCTGTCTAACCAGGCAGGTGTCCCTGACTGTTCTAACAACCTGAGAGGATAGGTGCTCAGTGACAGCCTCACTCAGGAAGGTCCCCTGAGCTGTTCATAGTACAGATGCATCTTCCCTGTCCAGCTCCCCAAAACTGTTCAGACCTGGGGCGTGCCCAAGCTGCATGACAGCTGCCTCTTGGCTTGCAGAACCAAATTTCCTTTCCTTGAAACCAAGGCAGGGGAACAAGGAAAGAGTGTGAAAATAGCACACATACAGCTACCACCCAGGCAGCGCTATGATACAGACATAGCACACCCTGTACTCAGAAGTTCAGAAGTACTCCAAGCATCCACTGTTTAGATACATAGCTCTAGAGAGTCAAGTTTTCAGAGCCATTAAATGCTTAAAGATACAGATGGGAGCCATCAGCTCTTGCAATGAATAGGAATCATTAGCAGATAAGATGTACAGTGGGATTTTCAGGTTAGGTGCCTCAATCCTATTGCAGTTGACTGGAATTATATCCCTGAAGATGTTAAAGGCCTCTGTGTAAGAGAGATGCCTCTGTTGTCCCTCAGCACCCAAGTACAATATCTCTAATTTATTTTGCAGGCTTACAAAAGAAAAAAAATACAGAAGTAATACTACAAGCAAATGTTTCTTTCTCCTCACGGGTAAATAAAAAATATCACCTGCATATTTCAGCTTTGAGATCTTGCTCCAAGTCTATCTCTGAGCAAACAAATGGAAGTCCTGTGGAAGCTGCTGAGGTAAATTTCAACATTGCCTGGTAGTGTGAGACAGAAGATGGGTGGAAATAGTAAAGCAGTTTAATTCACACTGGCATTCTGTCAAAGGGTTTTTGCAGAAGTAAGCAAAAAAGGGAAATCATTGGAAAGAACAAATAATTTTCACAGAGAGATTTTACTTTTTTCCCCAGCATCCTTTCACTGATGCATGTTATCCAGAACACTATAATCTGTGCAGTCAATTTAAAACACCAATATACAGTTATCACTTCACTTTAAAAAACTAAACTAGTAAAGAATCACAGCCCTTAGTTCAGCAGCAATTAGATAAGCTGGCTTTGCAGTCTGCAGCACTCTTTCTTCCTACTTTCATCTCACAGAAAGAAGTGAAGAAGATCTAGGCTATATGATTAAAAAAATCGTACATATTGTCTATCATAGCTCCCATTATTTTGAATCAAGTAACCTTTGAGATAAGTACATATTTGAAGTGAATATTTGAGAGCAGTAAACTGAACAGTATCTTCTTATAAAGTGGGTTGGTGAGGAACAAGAAACCCATGGATCAGATACAGCCTCTGACTTCACTTTTATAATTTGGGGCTGAGCGATTTTGGAGGGATGCATCTAGACAAGAAAGAAAGTGAATCTGTGCCCTGCCAAATGGGTCTGACAGTTCTCCCTGGGCTGTGGAAAGAAAATTTCTCATATCTGCCCTAAAGCAATTAGCACACTAGAAGAAAATGATAGTACACACTGACACGAGGTAATACACCACATTAATTGTTCCCATAAACCTTAATGGTAAGTAGGAG
Organism: Phalacrocorax aristotelis; assembly: GCF_949628215.1. Taxonomy (NCBI): domain Eukaryota; kingdom Metazoa; phylum Chordata; class Aves; order Suliformes; family Phalacrocoracidae; genus Phalacrocorax; species Phalacrocorax aristotelis. The sequence goes on along the minus strand of NC_134276.1, from coordinate 72,690,527 downwards.
AGACAGAAATTAAAAAAATGTTATCCTCCTTACTGTAACAAGGTCTGTCTTTACCAAAAGTAAGTTGGATGCATTCATGCTTGGAAGCCAAATTTAAGATACCTGAAATGGGCTCCATTTTCATAAACTGTTGAGCACTCTTCCCTGAAAAAAAATCAGTCTTTAGAGTCTATCTACCCTCAGTGTCCCAAAGACACTAGCCATTTAGGAAAATTCAGGACACTTCACTCCAACATGCTACCTTATTTTTCTTTAAAACCTGCCTTTCAAAATCCTGGAATAATACTGATGGTGAGGACAGCATTTTCTTTTTCATGCTTGGATTATGTGCCAGTGTAGCAAAATCCAGCTACCGCTGTTGGCCTGAATGGACCACATAAGACACCAAGAAAGAGGATCTCTGCATGTCTGCATGTTCATTCATGCTTACAAAACTGAGGACACACAGACCTAAAGAGACTGGTTGACCTGTTTTAACTGTCTGCTTAACCAGTGATCAGCCCCAAGAAGTTTCTCACCTGCTCTTTTTGATTCACACTCTTTTTGTATATTTGTTCATGACACGCTGTTGAAGAAACTAAGGACTGATCTCTGTTTGGCTGAAGACTTCAACTAAACTCTATTTTATTACGATATTGCCACCTATAGTCTTTCTGAATACTGCACTGCCCCTGCACAGTTTTGATTTTTATTTAAATTTATAAAAATTACATTTTCATCCTTTGACAAAACCCACAGTGCCATCCCCCCACCAAAGAGAAACATGAGGACTGGAGGTACAAACGTTTGTTGTCTTTCCTCTGTGATTTCCAGCCCCAAAGATCTTCCCAGTTTGCCCACTCTGGTATTCTCTGATGAAGACTTTGCCGTCAGCAGGTCTGAGAAGAACAGATGACTCTGAGGTGAATGCTTACCGAACTAGTGTGAGCGGCTTCTTCCAAACAACAGAGAGCATGCCTGTGCACAGTACACAACCAGCCTACAGTGCAGAAGACACGGGTGGAAACCAAATCTAAAGTTTCTGTGAGGCCAGATGGAGACCTCTCACTAGCTACTCCTATATACAGGTAATTCGTGCTCTGCTTCTGTACACTGATCAGTACTGCTATACAGAGACATTAATTCTCTTCCTCTTCCTCTCCCAATGTTTTTATGTACAACAGTATAAGTACAAAATGGATCTTGATGAGACCAGACTTGTATGCCTTTTTGCCGCAGGGCAGCACACAAAGTGATGTAAACTCAGAATCTCTCTGCTTTGGAGTCATACAAGCAGAGACCTAAGCCATATGGATGTTTTGAACAGCATTCCCAGCTATGAAACTGTCAACTCAGCGGTGATGCATTAAACGCTACACCAACTCAGAACGCCCATAGCTACAGAAATTAGCAGTTCATTCTTCTTCTAGGAGTGGAAGTGGTCAGAAGGACAGACAGCATGTGTGTACCTTCTTAACCTCCAATTTGTCCAAGTACCTATGTCTCTCTTGCATGTTTCCATGGTCAGCTGATGCAGCGCAGCCCCTGCTTTCACCCAAACCCCTAATACCTTGCAAAAATCTTAGCGATACTGATTCCAGTATTAAGGAAAGAATGTCACAACTCTAAGATTTCAGGAGTTACTAATTCTGATGCATACGGTGCCCTTTTATCTACACATCTGAGTCCTTCTTTAAGCTCCATGTTATATATATCTTGCATTTATAGCTTCTTTCTTCAGTTCTAGAATATTTTCCATTAAGAAGGAAAGAAATCTAATCAAGTGTAGAATCAAATAAACCCCATAATTCTAAAATACAGGTAGCTGATAGCATTGTATTAGACAATGAGTTGGAAGATTAAGCTGTTCCTTTGTTATTCTATTTCTCTTTAAATAGCAGAGCTGCCAAAGCTGATGTGATAAAAGAAGAATGACACCAAGAAAGAGAAACTGGGTAATCTTCCCATCTCGCCTTATCACTTTTCAATACAAAGGGGTAAAACTGCAACTTGTCTCCCCTGCCCGCTACCTTCATGTCCTACAGATTAAAAAAAAAACACAAACAAACAAAAAAAAAACAAAAACAAAAACCCAAAGCACACTGAGTTTTTAGCTTTTCAGGGAAGCAATATTAAACAACACCATTCAAAATAAATTGACTTTCAAAAAAAATAACCCCAAACTCTCTTGCTGTTTAAAAAAGGAGAGCTATTGCGTATTTTTATCCATAGAATATAATAAACTGTTTATGGAGACTTTAGCTTAGCAGTGCGTGCTGAAGCACTTTTTATAACTCTGTGTACTCTCAAGAGTGCGTCTCCTTTGTAAATTCAGATTTTCACATCATACCTAAAACCGTAAGCAGTGCCATAAAAGAAAAAGCTTTACTTCAGCACAGTCAAGGTATGTTCCTTGGAGGTTTCTTTCTAAAGCTACTTCTGTCTTAGCTTAGCAACAGACTTCACCAGAAAACGAGCAGATAGAGGACACCACCAAAAGTACGTACCGCTTTGTACACACAGGGGTTTCCCATACGCCTGGGGCTGACTGAGGAAGTCTGCTCTGAAGAAGCTGAGAGCACGGAGAACCACGGGCCTGAGAATTCTAGGAAACAAAATGTACTGGAAGAAATACCGAAGTGTCCTGTTTTATCTCATTCTCTTTGAACAACAACAGACAGGCTAAAAACCTGTTTGCCCTAAGTAAATACTCGTGCAATTACACTTCACTAGACTCTTTCAAGGTCACGAAGAGTCACTGGTGACAAAGTGCTAAGAAATCCTACCACCTCTCTTATACCTGTTTTGACGCATATCTCTCAGAGTCATTGATTCAATTTTCCTCTTGAATTACTTCAAAAATTGTCAGAATTTAAGGCATCACCAATGCACACAGTGAAACTTGCTCCCAAGGTACGTTTCAAACACAATATACAAAGGCAGATACACCATCTGCTGTTTAAAGGGCCCTAAGACAGCTTTCTGTTAGCTAAATTCCTACAGCTACTGGGTAAGCTACTACTGCCAAGAGGAATTTTGTTGGCTCCAGCTGAGGCTATACAGAATATGGGCACCGGGAGTAGTGGGACTTGCAAGAGGTGTGAACACAATAAAATATTACCCTTGAAACCAAGGCAATGATTATTTAAGTCCCAACTTCATTAAAAACATCACTGCTGATTGTTTTTGCAGAAACATCTACAAATACATTTATGCTATACTCCCAGGCTGCTGTCTGTATTTTCCCAGGTGCTGACAGACCCATGTGCTTGTTTTTGAACTGCCAAGAGTTTTAGTTTCACCCTGTTATAACTCATCAAACAGATGTAGGCATTTTGCACTCAGAATTCTATAACGCACAGTGTTCACACTTTATAGACACCAAAAATTAAAGTACTCCAGAATTACTGTACCGATTGCATTTTTCACTTTTAATTTTAAAATCTTCAATTTTAAATGTATTTCAGAGCAGCCAAGGACCCCTTTGCCTCTTACATTGCACTTTGTTTTATCCACATCTACCTGCAAAATGTTAATCTAGCTTGATACTGAATTAGAAAGATCTTTCCATTAACGACTATATGAGATCACACACATTTAATGAGCATATCTTAGCTTAGTGCTCTTCGCATGGGCTGATGGAGTGAGAGAGGCTGCAGTGCTAGACTGAGAAGGCACTGGGGAAGGACTGGTGCCAGTATTGGCTGACTGAAAAACATAAACTGAGAGGACCCAACTTTATCAAATCCAAAGCTGAAGGATGGAGAAACATAATGTTGAGGGAGTTCTGCTGAATTTAGGATGAGTAGCGATCCACAGAAATGCTTTGGTACAGATAAAGCCATCTTCTTTAAGGGACAATTTCGTCCATGAATGGATATTTCACTATAACAAAACGGATAACTAAACAGTCTCCTTCCCGGACCTTTTTTGCTCATTCTCTCTTTTCTCTTTAATAATACAGAACAGTAAATCTCTCAGTAGGAGAAGACTGTATATTTAATACCTTGCACACATTACATTTTAGTGGCTTATGATTGAATTTCCATCTCTCCTGTGATTGTTAACTCTCTTACGGAGTATGCAAAGCTGGGAAATGAAGTAGCTTTTTCTATATGAATGTGTTACAATCCTGGCACATACAGCCTTCATTCTACTGCCTTCTAACAAAGATTTCCATGTTCAAATGGATGTCCTTCAGTATTTTAGACTGATACAAACCAGACACATTCAGTTCATGAGCACCTACGGTCTCAGAAAGGCACTTCTAGGCATCTGAAAGTGTACAGATAAATGAATTGTGCATTGTTGGATAGATACTGCATTTAATGAGCCAGAGCCAGTGCTTGCTGTTGAGAAGCAAGACCTCAGAAGGAGAGAGAACTGATGCACTCCAGCTGAGCAGGGCACCTGGACAAGAGATCTGTGACACTGGTCAAAACAGACTTCAGAGACACCTTTTCTTTCTGCACAGAGAGTGCTCTGCAGGGTCCCTATCCACAACATGGTTTGGTTCTAGTGCCCCGGTCAGAGACTGGTTGTGCTGGCAATGCACATCTGAAACCAAGAGGGGAATGGCTGGATGCCCTAAGAGGCGACAGCCATCTATTACATCTTCACACAAACACAGGGAGAACTTGTCTCTGTGTTATTAAGCATCAATGATTTCACTTTAGTCCTGCTGAATCCGAAATGTAGCTTCGCTACTGCAATAAATATTTGCCTGAGACATTCCCATAACTTAATCATATTCTCAGTTCCTCAGTAACAGTTCAGTGCCAGTCCCTGCTATTACGGAGCTCACTCTTTCCTCCTCTTTGGTACTCTTCTGTCATGACTATAAATACTAAATCTGCCAGCCAAGTAACTTACGGCTGTAAATGTCCTGCACGAAGGGATAGCAGAGGATGTCAGCACCACTACAGGTCACATGCAAGCAGAGCCCTTTTCTCCAGAGAGCTCAGTGGCAGGCAGAAGGTACTCGTATTCCTGTGCACTACCTTAGGAGCAACACCACCACAGCCACTACTGCACAGGTTACCTTTTTTTTTTCCAGAGAAGAATCAGACTGTATATATCCACAAGTATACTCCATGCTAAAGAAAACATTTTTAATTAAAAACACAGCAGAAGTAAAGTTCACAAGGTCGTTGTGAAAGCAAAGACACAGGACCTTCTACTGTCTATAAACTCTGATACCTGTACATAAACAAATTAATTACCCATCATTACAACTGCAGAAAGTTCCTGCTTCATCACCGGATAAAGCTAAATGGACCTGCTCCCTTTCCTTTAATGATAAGACAACTCCTACCATGAAACTGCCTTCTTTCAATGATTAAAGAGCTTCAAGGCAAGCACCAGTAATAATGTTACATTTTTTCCTTCCGTAATCTAATCTTTGCCCTGTAGAAACTGCTGATGAGAGCTCACTTCCACTTAAAATTCACATAAAAACAATCCACATCATGTTGCACGGAAAAGGACTGGTGCCCCAGTGTTTATTGGCACAGTGATATGAGAAATGAGAAATTACTCCAATGCAAAGATGATATACAGCCTTGTATCAGTATCAAACAGGCTTTGATGCATGGTTACTATTTTTGGAGGCTAATGATACGAGAGTGATAAAGCAAATGAACTTTTTAATGATGACAAATACAGGAGAATATACAGCACTGAGCAGAGAACATGACGTCCAACTGAAGAAGGATTTATGGAGCTAGTTATGGTATGTTAGATTTATCACGGAAAAACAGGATAAGTGGAAAACTTCTGGAAGATCTTTTGTGTGTGTGTCAACCTGGAATAACAATTTACTTTCTGACCAAGGATGTAACATATAGTCCACTAGCTGATATTTATATTGCTTTGGTATTTATATGCATATAAAGCCCAAGACATGCATGATTTTATGCAAATTAAACACAAGTAAACTAGCTGTCAAAAAAATGTAGGTTTTTAACTAGCGTGAATATATGCAAATAATTAGTATTTGTACTGGTATTAAGCATAAGGGTTGTTTTCAGTCAGTGGTATGGCAAAACTGGCAGGATGGTGTCTTCACAACTAAAATTTTATTGCACTCTTAAAGCTTAATTGAAGAGATTCCCACACAGTGACCTAAGATCCATCAGTGGCAATAAAAATTCAATAGACTAAATATTCTATTGACAGTAAAGTCTGTGAATAGAAGCTAATATAACAAAAAACCCTGACTTGTGATGTTTCAGGTCTCATGCCCAAAAATATATTGAAGGGGGAAGAAGTCGCGATATTTAAGGGCAGTTTCAGGCCGTAGGCTCCGTTAGCATTTCGCAAGACATCTGAGGAACGGGAGAGGGAAAGCCACGGCCTCTTGGGGCAAGAAGACGCAGCTGCGAGCTAAACTCGGCCTTCCTGAGCGGGTGGGAGCGCCAAGCCTGGTTCACCTCAGTCGTCTTCACACCTTGGATAAACCCCAAACTGTCGATCGCGAAGAGGCTTTTGCCGTACGTGGCAACCAGAGCCCGCCTCTTCCCACCCCGTGCCTTCAGCCCCCAGCTAAACGCCTGGTTTGGTTCACATTAAGCGTCTGCCTTCGTCGCTATACTCTCTGAAAAACAGGCTCGGGAGAACACGACGGGGAAGCGAACCCTTCCCCGACCGTAGCACCCCCCGCCGCCAGCGGCTCCAACACGGTCAGCGGGGCGCCGCCGCCCGGCAAGGGGGAGGCGCCGTGCGGGGCCGCCGGCAAGACGCGGAGCGGCCGAGGCCTCCCGCCCGGTCCGCGGACGCTTGGTTACAGGCTGCCGGCGGCGGTGCTCGGCGAGGGGCTCCCCGCTGCCTCCACTCACCTGGGGTCCGTGGGAGGAGCGCGGCGCAGCCCGGGGCACCGGCAGCCCGCCGGAGAGCGGTGCCCGCGGCTGGCGGCGCCCGGGAGGCGACGGGGGAGCGAGTCAGGCGACACCGGCCCATCCGAGCGCGCCGCGCCGGAGCCGCTGACCTGCAGCCGCTTGCCCGAAGCCCTGCCTCACTCCTCCCCGCCCGGCCCGGCGGGGCCGGCAGCGACCTGTAGCGCAGGACCCGCCCGCAGCCGCGGGGCAAGGCTGAGGCGAGGCGGCGGCGCTGCCCGGGGAGGCGGCGGGCGGGGTGCGGCGCGGCGCTGAGGTACGGGGCGCGGCGGCCCGGGACCCCGCCTCGGCCCGGCCCTGGGAAGACGCTGACCCGGCCTGAGGAAGCCGGGGCCGAGGAGGAGAGGGCAGGCCAGCGGTTGTCAAAGCGCTATTCTCCCCGCCCCGAGCGTTCTGCCTTGGGTTTTCTTTCCCTTTCGCCCAGCCGTGGCGGCTTAGGGCAGCAACTGGCCCTCTCAAGCGAGTGACAGACTGTTGGAGTTGGCGGGGTAGTTGCAGTATATAGGTACAGTCAGTAGGTACACCTGCTAAAAGCAGATCAGACCCAAATTAAGAATCAGTCAAGATCCTTACAGTGGTATCAGAGCGAAAGGCTCTAGCTGAAGTTTCTTGCAGCTGTGAACAGTAGTACATTTGGGTGTCAATATAGTGTATTTGAAGCTTCCACCACTGGGATGGAAGACTTTACAAAAATAACATCAAGGGAATAGTTTCCCACTTTGGCATCTATTTCAATAAATTTCTCTCAAACTTATGAGTTCTAGTTTCAGCACATATCATCTATGTCTCTACAGACTGTCTCTCTGGTGTAGTCAGTGAGCCTGAGGACAGCAGTTCTGCATAGAAAACAGAGGTGTTGCCTGAAAAAAGAAATACCACACTACATTTCCTCGCAATCCAAGGTAAAAATGTTAGAATGAAAAATGCTGTGGAGCTTGATTGTTTCTTACGGCAGTGGTAAGGGGAGCAGAAATGAAAGTGGAAAACTGGTGCACACTCAGTCTTAAAATGAGAAATCATATCAACATCGCTTCTAGAGCAGCCACTGTGGGTCAAAAAAAATTCAATTATAGGTTTTATTTCTGTTAAGTAGCATTGTTTTTAAAATGTGCATGATATTCTGGCAACAGTAATTTTAAAAAATAATACCGTGTGCAGGAAAGACATACCCTTATGTAAAGGAAATCTGAGAAGCACATTGTTCACCTGCTAGGTTGTGTTGTGGCCCTGACAAAGTAGTTTTCTGCTTTGTGTACTCTGTATAATTGCTTGGGTGTAGGCTGCATTGAAGATAAAAAAATGTTTGTTCTTCTCCCACCTCAGGGAATAAAAGCACTGAAAATACAATGTAGATGAGAAGCACAAGCTAGGAGCCTTAAAACTAACCTTGGACTTTTGCATCTCTTGAAATAAATTATTAACCTGCTTCACGGATTTAAAAAAAAAAGTCAAATGTGGGACAGCCTAAAGAAAAATCAAATGGCAATATATTAGGGAGTCAGGTCAAAAAAAAAAATCAATTGGATGGAAACATCATTTCAGGCCATGTCTTATACATGATGCTTTAATTATAAGCAAACTTTGTTTCTTCAAAGTTTATTAATAAAAAAGATCTGATCAATGATATGAAATAAGGACATATGTTTTGACATAGTCGACCTAAGTCATGTGAAAATTTTATCCATCTCATCAAGCTATTTTCTTCTGTGTGGAGAGTGTCCAAAACGTAAAACCAACTGTGAAATACCTTTCCATGTTCAGATAACTGTGTATGTTAATACCACAAAGCTAAGTAAGATTCATTCATCTTCCTTTCACATACTCCCTCTGCTGGAAATTAATATGAAGGTTCAGTGGATCAGAGGAAAGATCATTTGGAGTGCAAGATACATTAAAAAAACACTCTTGCTTGTTTTTATTAAAAAGATCACGTTTCTTTATAGACACTCCAGTCCCTATCAGTAAAACAACTGGTATTCCTTGTTGCAAGGCTATTCATACTGAAATCACAAAGACATGGAAAGAGGAGCTAATGCGAATTACTAGTTAAATATCCCATAAATACAAATTTTATATGCATTTCATTGTGTCATTTAAGATCTGCTAATATGAAAGTCAGATTAAATAAATATACAAAAGCAAGAGAGTAAACAGAGCTGCTAAATCATGTCTGATATTGAAAGCCATGTGCCAATTTAATATTCTGCAGCCTCTACTGATACCAGCTGAATTAGTTGCTCTCAAAAGTGGGGAGGGTGTGTAAAATAAAAAACTCAGCTCTAGTACTACCAAAAAGTACCCCACACCATAAGCATTATTCCCAGTCAAAGACTAAAAGCACCCGCTTTGACGTTGACAGCAGAATCTTAACTCTGCTTATGTGTTGCTAAAGTTCAAGCCTTATTAGTGACTGAAAGGAAAAAAATAAATCTGTCTTTCTTTGAGTGGAAACAGCAGGATAACTCACACAGATACATGGTTCCAAATGCTGCCGAAATGTCACTTGCATAGATTTTACAAAAAGCAGTTAAATACTTCTACCCAGCAACACCCAGTGAATTCTTCCTCCCTGGTGGGACTATACTGGCAATGGAGATACTGTTCTGTATATATAGTAGCTCCTGTTTTGTCTAGGATGAAGAAGGAGGGATGATTCCAGAGGCATGGAATTCTTTCTAATATAAACCCTGTAAACCAGTTACGCTCAAGTAAAATACCTTCTACTGATTAATGGTGACAGTTTCCATTGCCATGGGTAAGCAGGATCAGTTGGAAACAGTTCCATAACAAGTGGCTAGGAATTAGAAAAACATTGCTGCAGAAGGGCATGAATACTTTTTAAAATGCTGCAGGATTCTTTGTTATGCAAAACAGATAATTTTAGATCATCACAGGATAGCTGAGAACAAGTTTAATTCTCTTATTTCATAGAAAACCACAAATTGTATTTTCAGGTTTGCCTATGTAAAAATATTGTGGTAAAAGGCAATTAAAAAGGTATAAAAATCAAGTATAGCACGGTTCATGGTGCAAATAAGCATCACAAATGCAAACAAATGATAAACAGATTTTTTGCTGTATGTTTCTTTCCAACCAAAATACTGTAATACAGCAACAAGAAAATCACCCTACTCTGAGTAACCCACATTATGAGGAAATAGATACCATCACCAAATGTAAAACACATTTCAATTTTGGCATATTCCATAATACTTCCTGGCTTTTGAAAAAAATTAAGGTGTGTTACAGATTAGAGAGTTGCAACCAAAAGCGAAGAACTATAAATATTTCATTTGAGCTCATTATCTATCTTTACTTAAGGATAAAGCAAAAGTTTCAATGGTCTGAAGGTTTTTCAAATATACTGTTGGAGCAGTACATACAATTCCCAACCAACAAACACTGTTAAAGTCTTCTTGGGCTGTTACTATAGACATTGGCAACAAGCAGCTTTTTTGTTAAACTAATAGGTATTATTTGTAAACTTCAGCAAATTCAATTAATTAATTATTTTTCTTTCTTTCAGTTTCTGTGTGTTAGGTCAGATGTGGGGGGTTGCCACTACAGTGATATTGCTCTCTAAATATACTCACTGGAATGATTATTATTTTTTAACTATCAATAATTACATAGCAATTAATTGCTGTCAGAAGTCACCTGAGGTCTATATCCCATCACCATTGACAAAAGTTCCTTTGGCGCCATCCATGACCTGATGATCCCTTTGCAATTTGCCTGCAGAAATACAAGGTTCTCATTCCGTAATGTTTTCTAAACAAAGGCTAACCCCAATATTAAAGGCTGTTCCTTTAGCAGAGTACTTTACAAAAAGAAAGTTTATTACGTCTTGATATTTATAATTTCGTATTCCCTTAATTCTCCCAACTTAAGAATTATGAAGTCCAAATTGCTTGAGAATCTTGCGCTCTTACTTTGTAGGGGAGCACCTCATTACTGACTTCTTTATGATCTTGTATCGAAAAGCTATCATTATCACAACTAAGGAATTACATCTTAAGACACGGGCCTCTGCACAGCATATCTGCTCCCCAAAAGAACGCAGTTTTATCTATTTTATGTTCGTCTAATCTCTCCTCCTCATCTTCGAAGTGATAGGGTATTAGTTTGATAGACTAAGATCACATTTCTCATTTTTTGTCTTCATCTTCTAAAAAAACCCATATGGCAATATGATTGCAAAACAACAAACCACTTTCTCATCTTCTGCGATGATGAGATGATCATCATCTCTCATCTGGGAAAATGTACTGTATGCCTTTTAATAACTGCACAACGTGGAAATGGTTAGTATCGTTATGTCTGATCCGACAGTCGTTACTACTTGCTCTTAGTCCCGTTAACACTGGTGATTGCTGAAATGACTTCTATGGCTGCCCCCCAAATAAAGAATGAAGAATCAGGACCCACAAATTAAAATCAAGTCACCTGTACTTAAAAGTATTGTTGTTCTCAAGGAAGATAATACCAGAATTTATGTTACAGGTATTTATTTGTATTTTACTTTTTTTTTTTTTTACGTTATTCATCAAAATACTTTCACAGGCTTTCTAAAGCTACCTGTTCCTAAAAAGCAACAGAGAATCATATTTACAGCTGATATCAACAGGTTTTAAAAGGTAGTTAGGAGCATTCATATGGGTTATGCTGTCTTCAATATGAATGGTAATGTTTAGTAGTCAGGTTATCACAAACCAAATTCTCATGAAGGAACGTAGGTGCAAGATGTACGTTTAAATCATTACTGTGACCAACATGCCTCTGCTTTCAAAAAGAAACTGGAGACTTCTTAAAAATTCTTCTATGAAGATAGTGAGAGGGATTAATCTATTCAAAAAATTGATAATTTAAATGAGTTAGACAGGAATTACTTCTCTATTTCCAAATACAGAAGTATAGATTTCCCAGATGATTTATAGGAGAGAATTTTACATTTAGTCTTGCATTTAAAATGTGAGAATATAGAACATAGACAAATATTATGACAAAGCGCAGAAATTCTGAGCAAGTTTAAGTGCCAATAACTACCACCAAACAGTACTCACTCATATTAAAGCACTTCAAGTAGAAACTTAGAGTTTTAGTAAAACTTGTGCAGTTTTAATAAAATTCTTCAAAGTTGAACACACCTCCAATATGTATGGAAACGTACAAAAAAATACATGTCTTCATAGATGGATATTGAAACACTGGCTCTGCTAGCATTACTATCTTATTTATCCAAATTAATAAGTCAGTCAGGTTTCAAGGAGGGGTGGGCGGACCCCTAAACTCTTCATATCTTGAGATGGCACAGCATTCTTTCAAGCACAATACTCATATAGCTTATCAAAAATACATCTAAATCAGAACAACTGAATATAGACCTTTTTCCCCAATAAAGTTTCATATTGTTATTTTCTTTCCTTTTTTTCTTTAGTTATATCATTAACCTTTTAAAATTACGCACAATTTAAAAATAAAAACACACTGTCAGTACAGTCGATTGAACTCGGGTTTTTCTTGTTTACTGAGATAGGGCACCTCACACAATAATACAAGAGCTGGGAAAGGGGTGCGCGAGGAAGCTATCTAGACTGATTTCTTCCCACTGAACAACATTAAGAGTGATGAAGAACTTGTGCAAACATTTGAGAAATAGATTTAATGAAATTTAGCATTCAGCAAGGAAAAATTATAATTAAATGAGCATTAAACTTGAACTCTAATTCTCCATATGGTGTGCAGAGTCTTCACAAGCCACTGTGAATATAACATTATAAGTCCTTGAAACAAGAATTCCTAGAAAGAAAAAGGCAAGAAATCTGTTTCATGTTCAGTGAATGCAGCAGTACATTCTGATGTTTCCATGTGCAAAATTTTAAGGTTTTGATTCTGAAAGCACTTTCAGCAGGCTTCCCAGTCTCTTCAACAGTCAATCCAGATCATTTGAAGGATAAAATTTTATTGTACAAACTACTATAATGCTCTTTGAAGTGAAAGGTGGGCTTTGGACCCCTATCACTTAAGAAAATCAGACAGAAAATGTCTTTCCCACTAGGTCTGCTACAAAGCACATCCTTTCCACTTTACTGAAACAAGGAGCCTGGTGCAATAAAGACCAAAAGAAAGATGGAAGAATAAGGAAAAGTTACTGTCCAATTTGCTTCTCATATCACATTCTCAATAAAATAAAAAGGCGACTGTCTGCCTTGTCTCCCTTCACAGTCTGTCTGCTAAAATAGCACCAAAACACTGTAGAGGAGGGAGGGTATTAATGGTGATTTGAGCACTGCTCTCTCATTATACTTCATGTACCGCAGAGCCAGGCATTATCTGTGGAAGAAGCCTTTCTACCAACAAACAGTTGGTTCTACATCGTTTTCAATCTCGGAGCTCTGAACAACCTGATCTAGTTGAAGATGTTCCTGCTCACTGCAAGGGGGTGACCTAAACCGTTCTATGATTCTATGATCCCTGGTAAGTTATCTTCAGGCAATAAGTTCTCTTCAAGCAATGGAAAAATGAAATTTCACCTCTTGGGGGATTATTTCGAGTTGTATTCTGCTTTAAATTCAACAGGAGATTACACCTAGATTGTGTTTCATCAATTCCCCACGCATCCATTTTAAAAGTCTTGATTCTGCTGATGATTACAGCCAAATATTTGCATTAATATTTTTGCTTTTACTCTCTGTCAAGCCATATTTTACATTGGGTTTTCTTTCATTCTGATCCCAATGAATGTTTCTGAATCTTTCTAGAGTTAGCTGGGTGGGAAATTATGTCATCATCCGTAAATATTTCAGACATTTCTACTCTTCCATCTTTTTCTTGATACAGACTCTAAGTTTTTGCCATAAAATTTGTCAAGAACTTTAGCATTCCGGACATTAGAGCACTCACCCAGACATAAGTGAATGAGGCGTAAATCACTTACGCAAAGCAGACTGATCCAGATCTCTGCTCTCTCTCAGGATAACCTTATCGAACAGGCTATTTTATTCATCACTGTATCACCACAAATTCTTTCCAGTTAAGCTTTTAGAACATAGCACAGACTGCCAAAGTTTCTGGTTTTACTGCACAGTGTTTTTTTAATTAAAACAATCCCAAACCATTCAGTATAAATGCGTAAGTAAGTCTGGAGCAACCCTAGTTCTTTCCACTTAGCCAAGAAAGTATAAGAAAGAGCTGGATGAGGAAAAAAGTTATGAATTATATTAGTATCTTGAGCACTCAAAAATGGAAAATAATAAAGCGGAAAAAAATTTGAGTACACTTGCACTCAAAAGCTACATTAATTTAATTGAGAAAGATTTAGCTTAATCCAGCTGAAGATTTTAAGCAAACAAAATATTTATACCTGGCTCACATGTTTCATTTTTAGTCCTTACTTAAACTCATTGATCCCCAGGAATGTGCAAAAGCAGATCATGCCACATCAGGCCAGCCAGGAAAAAAAAAAAAAGCCAACCAACAAAAGCAGCCCCACAAAACCAAAACAAGCAAACAAGAAAGGAGTTGAATTCAATCTAGTTTGTAGAAGATTAGTCTTTATTTGGTATTTAGCCAGAAGTTTACTAATTAGAAAGGAACGCTATCACCCTGAAAAGGGGGTGATAGAAAAAGCACCATAATTGTTAGTATCAGTGTGGTGTCTGCATGGGTTGATACCTCTTTTCTTTATACAGTATCAAAAATAGAAGAAAATGTTATGGTAACTAAAAGTAAATTAAACCTTTCCAAATGATACAATGCTTATTTCAACAAATTTAAGAGCTACGCTCTACTCAGACTAAGGAGGAGTAGACGTGGTTCTATCAGAGGAATGAAGACTCCCTGTACTTGCTGTCAATGACTGGCAATAGCTACAAAATCGCTGCTTTGCACAGCTGTGTTTTCCCGCTAAGGGCACCAGAACAGCTCACCAACCCAAGAAAACTTGTCTCATATTCTTAGGACCTATGACTTAGAGGAGCCTTTGGTAACAGAGGTTAATCAATGTCAAAGGTAATAATCTCAGTTACCAAAATATTAACAAAATTCATCCTGGAAGTACATAACCATCTCAAAAGCAGAAATTATTTCCTGCATGTCACAAATTGAGAATTTTCTCCCTTCAACTGGCAAATTTTTTTAATGCAAGCTGCCATCAATCTACCAAAAAAGTGTGATGCCACAAGCATGCAGCTACTGACATGAAACTAAACTGAGACTGAAACTTAGAGGAGAGCAGCTGCATATTGTGGAGGCTCCATTTCACTGACTCTTAAAAGTTGGGCTTGCTCCTCCTCAGTGTTACAAGTATTTGAAGACCTTTAGAATGCATTTATGTTTCTTTTAAAAAAGCGCACATATATAGAGTAAAAATTATTCTGAAAACTACTAGAAGAAGACAGGCTGGAGAGTCGTGAGCTTTTATGTAGGAAGATGAAAATATTTATATCTACACCTGCACAAAATGGTGGCAAGTCAAGTAGAGATTTTCTGTACCATTATTTCTATTACTGTTTTAAGAATTTATGACTATAGTGTCCCGGTGCAAGTAGTTGCTATTAACCATATAGTTTTGATACAGCTCAATAAAACAAAATAAAAGGAGTATCATCAAAAGATTGTGGTCCTGAATCTTCATGTAACTTTTCTTGGAGCAATATAATTCCATGAAACTCAGTCAATATTTCAACAAGACATATCAGAGTTTATCCTTTTATTTTTATCCCCATCCCACACCCACACCCCCCACCTCAGTGTTTAGAACTTAAATGTTGTTGAACCACTTACCCTTCTAGGGACCAGTCCAGAGACCAATCAGGAGATCGATGATGGGAATGTTCAGGTGATGATGTTCTTAATGTAGAGCTTAACTGATAAGGAATTGCATGATTTTGGCATCGAAGCTCCTGTACAGCATGTTCCCTAAATAAACATCATTTTAGAATGAGACTAAGCACTTTTCAAAAATCATCAATATTATCTCACAGTCTTATCTTTTTTTTTCCTATTTAAGATTGGCAGCTTTTTTATTTTAAAAGGATATGTGGTGTGCATCATATACTTCTCTGAAAGATTAGTGACACACTCTGTATTACTCCCTTACTCAGATTTAGTTCTACATATCCATTGTCTCTATTTTCCCTAAAAGACAGAAGCTAGTCATGGTTGCTTCAGGTTAAACTCTAAAAATTGTAAAAATCTCCAGGAAGGAAGAGCCTAATTTTAAGGTTATTCACAAGGCTGCAACATAAGGACAATCACTAAAATCAGCAATGACATTAATGTAAGAACAGCGTTGCTTGTGGTATTCTTGTGCTGTTTGAGTTGGCAAGACCAGTGGACTAGAGTCTACCTGAAGTGCTGTGGAGCTGGTGGATATTCAAGAGATGCTGGGGTCCCAGCGGGAAGGTTGTAAAGCAGTAATCTAGTCATTTTGACTGCAAGAGGTGGGGCCTGGATACGGGATCAATCTGTAACTCCTGCATCTGGGTATAGGGGGAGGAAGTACCTGGGATTGGATAATACACTGGAAAATTTTGGAGGTACATACTCATCTGTGATCCTCGTTTCAGGCTGCCAGTTGTTTACATACAGAGAATGCAGTATGGGTTGGACTGGGAAACTACTACAAGGGTGGCTACAACCACCCCTGAGTTTCAGTGCATAACCCCAGTAAAACCTGGACAATGGTTCATTATAAATGAATGGGTGCACTGAGAGGATATCACTGATCCAGGCTGGAAAAAAGGACTCCAAGTTGCCCAAAACCTTGCAAATGAAGGTATAACTAGGACCGCCTGTATGGTATGGAACTGAAACTGACTCCAGTGTGACTTAGCAGACCTACCTATGGAGTGGACCACTGAATGAGGTCACCAAAACCTGCAGGAGAGGGATCAGATCCAGCACCAGCTCATGGATCTGAATCTACAGGCAAGAAAAGGGCTCGCTCTAGCAGCAGGAACCCAGTGAGACGGTAGCAGTGTTCCACCTCGCTACCAACATCCCACAGCCTTGTGCCTGGGGAGGTGTCGTATGTGCTGTAAAGACTATGGACCCAAACATCTACATTGGCTGCTAGTCTTCCTAGCGTTATTGCTTTTAAGAGCTTTACTATGCACACGGTGTACTGTCTGTAATGGTCAAGATGGCGCTGGCAAGGGTGGGAAGTCAAAGTGCAGCTGCTTGTACCTCTCACAGGTAACATTGCCCTGTAGAATACCAAGTGTGGGTATGAATGTAGCAAAACCGTGACTAAAGGAAAAAAGTAATGATAAGCAAGTGTTTTATTTGGGAGGAGACTGGGGCAGAGAAAGGGAGGTACAAGAGCAGCAAGAAGGGTCAAGAAACAGAAAGGCATAAAAAGATATGCAAGTGATGTGAGTGGGGCTGTCCAGGGGTACCTGACAGTCAGTCCCTGTGCTTGCTCACTACAGCCAGAACAGAACACTAAGTCAAACCTGTTGTTTCCACATGAGTCCAGACTGCTTCTGCAGTCAGGAGGATGGAAAGGATAGGCAGGTGCTTTTCCTGAGTGGTAAAAAAACCCAGACAGGTGGATTAAGCCTCCTGGTATCACTGTGTTGGTGCTCACTCAAGGCCTGACAGCGCTGGCACATCCACCTCCTAATTTCAGGCATTATTTCATTCTGCACCGAGGCAGTAAATCAATACAACTGGCTAAGTCAGTGTTAGAACAAGGATATCATCTACCCACTTCTTTAAACTAACAACAAAATACACCAGTCAGTACTCACATCTGCTGCTTCCATTATATACTGTCATGATACTGACTTTAATGATAGTATTTTTCCTCTCTGGCTTAATTTCTTGTTTTCACTTGCCAGTATCGGAAAAATAGATTGGCTGTAATAAACCAGCTTGGAGCTTTAATCCCTTTCCCTGCAAGCAAGAGAGATAGATACCTGCTCTTGTAAAGCATGACTTTCTGAGGAAAACAGAAAAGAGAGAGAATCTTTGTAACCTTTGTGGGACGTTGGAGGGACACTGCTTTGATGTTATGAAAAAGCCAAAAAAAGAAAAAAGCTCTAGTCTTCTGAAGACAGCTAAATTTAACATCAGCCTCAGATTTTTATATGATAACATTTCAGTCCTTGCTGTCTAAGATTTCTGCACACTGTTTTTGCAACTGACTTACAGACTGCATAGTAGAACCTAGATTTGTTCTTTCCAAAACAATTCAGGTAATTATGTTTGTAATTCTCTTGAAGGAGAAGTTCTCCTCAAGAATGAAAACTGTCAATCTTTGCCTCAGCATAAGTTCACTCTAATATTTGTTTTGCTAACCAATTGTAAATGAAGTGTTGACATTATTGCAACTACAAGCATCCACATGAGTAACAAATTATGCTTAACTAGGAGAAGAGATTAAGTATGGAGGCGGATTCAACTTTCTGCCAATGAACACTTCAAGAACACTTGCGGTCCGTACCAGGGAGCACCCATACACTGTGAGATGGATGCACTCACATAGCGGGAGTAGAGAAACAACAGTCAGAAGAAGATAGAGTTTATTTTAAAACAGAAGTACTCCTGTATTAGCCTACAGTCTGGCTCATTCTATGCAGCTGAAGAAGCACAAATGATGCCACCTTTTAAACTGACTTGCACATCTAACCCAAAAGTTTTGCAGTTTTTGCCAGGACTTCAGGGTAAAGGAGAATCCAGTTTGAAACAGAAACATACACTGAGACATTTAAGAAATCCACCTTTAAAAGACCTAACCTCAGGTATAGAGATGCCCCTCCAGAACCCTCATCCTTTCTTATGAGAGAATAGAGTATCTACAAAGTAATTTACTACAGTTAAACAAGACAACTGGTTCTCAAACCTGTGCTATAATCACATCACTCAGCTTCCTTTAGCTATCTTTGTTACATACTCAAAATAATGCCTGACACTGTAATAATTTATCCTCAATACATCCATGAAATAGAGAAGTACTGTTATTTCACCGATAAGAAAATTATTTAAGACAGAGACTACGCAGATCAACTAACTCATGACGCAGTCCAGGGACCGCTCGCTGGTACTGTGGCCAACTCATATGAAATGGCTTGTACATATTGTTACACTCTCTTCCCCCCCAAACCCCCCCAAAAAGTAAAATACTTTCGCCATACTGCCATTTGGGAACCATCCCTTGTGTGCCCCAAGCAGTACCTGGGAGAAGACGGGTTGGTATGGGCTAAAATCATTCCAGAATATGTACTAACAATTACCCTGTATGAGCAAGTATACAGCTGTGTGGACCTCTCAAGTCAATGCTCTGACCTAGTTTAGTTCACTAGTCTGGGTGTAGCCAAAAGGTAACCATTCATATCACAGAACTAATAGTCTGTAAATCACTTGTTTAGCCAACTAGTCAGCTAGATTCTCACTAAAGATCAAGACAAGCATCAGTATAAATAAATGAAGACAGACGAGCATCTTCAGGAAAGTGATCTATCCCATCCTAAACCAGGTAATTCCAGAGGGCGGTTCATCTGTCTTGGTCCATTGGCTATAGAGGGAACCTTGACAATTAATTAAGACAGCATGCGTAACAGCTACACAGACTGAATTCAGTGACGTGAATAGCCTCCGAACACACAGGAGATACACGGCAGAGCAAAACCAAACTTTGCTGTTTGTCCTACAGATTAGTCTAAGTCTTAGTACTATTTGCACTTCACCCCAATTAGATGCAGGAATTGCAGTACAAAACATATACTTGCCTTTCAAAGCGCTCGGTCCCCAGCTGTCTTTTGGTGATATCCAGTTCTGACTCTAGCTGAGCTGCTCTGTTGCTGAGGTGAGTAATATCTCGACTCTGTACAGTGCTGTAATGTTCATACACATTAATTAGATAGCAACTATAATCCTCCAAGTATGTTACCAAATACAATTATCCAAAACTAAAAGGGCAGCTTTACTATGCAATTAAGATTAAGAACATTTTTTTTGGAGCAAAATATAACACGACACAGAAAAGTCTAATAGAGTATAGCCAAGGAATCAGAAGCAGGTTTTTGGTATCTTCTGCTGTTAAGGTAACCAAGGTACGCTGGCCATTAGAAAATGCAGCTAGATATAAAACCATCTGTGTGCATATACACTTGGGAAGAATGAAAAACCCTCCAATATTCTCCTGGTAATTTACTCACAGTTTATTTTCTGCTAAAGAAAGTTGTTCCTTGAGAAACTGAACTTCAGAGTCTTTTTCTTGCTTTGCTATCTGTGACTGAAATTCTTTCTCACGAGTGGACACAAGCAAAGATTCCAGTTTTTTCATAGATGCTCTTTCACTTGCCAGTTGTTTTCTCAGCAGTTCTATCTCAGAATGGGTTGATTCACACTTGTTCTGCAGCTAAACAAAGATTTTAAAGTTTTATCCATCCATTATGGTAACTTTTTTTTAAAAAAAAAAAAGGAAGTCTGGGTTCAATGACCAAAATTCACTCCAAGATGGATGACTAGCGTTATATTTGCCCTCAGACAAAATCCTGGTCAGGTTTATAAATTCACCCAATGTGAATCAGAATATTAATGCACTTGATAGAAGTGACAAAATGCTATGAAATATATGGATCAATGGATACAGACTGTAGACAGAATCATTCAAGAGGAAGGAAGTTCTACATTTTGTTGAGGTGAGAAACTACTGATTAACCATTTGAATGCAGGAAATGACACCTGGTATGACAAACCAATACCTGCATCTCAGGCAGAGTGAGATTACACTTATTGTACTCAAAGGAGCATCAAGAATAAATTTTGGGGGAAGGGAAAAGAATAAAGTCCAAAATGAGATTATATCTATATCTATACATCTTGGGGAACCTAAAGAAGAAGAATACCCATAAAACCTAGAATGTCCCACTGAAAAGGGAACAATGGACATACTGGAGACACAACTACACAAAAAGAAAAAAAGAATCCAAGGGACAATGGGTCAGGAAAATCTGTATTCAGTCAGATACAAAGACACAGAAAACTGCCTGTTTTAATAGCGTAAGGAAGCCAAATGCTATTTTTCCTTCCTCTTTTCATATATGCATTTTAGTATGTCTAACAGAGTCCATTTGGGGTACTGCAAACAATTCTATCTCTATTTTACTCAAACCTAGTTTACATTAAGCACAATAATGCTCACCCAAAGGTCAGAGTAGATCTATGAACCAGGATGTCTTAACAAACTCCCCACCTCTCCAGCACATTCTTCAGAATTTTCAGAGGATAACCACTTGTATGTTCAAACCAGGAAGATACTGAGAGAACATGGGCTATAGGCCAACAGGGAAAAAATACAGGGAAAAAATAATAATTGAAAAGAAAAATGCTCAGAAAAAAGAAGGAAGAAAAGAAAAAAGGGAAAAAAGAAAAAATTTTAAAAAGGGAAAAACAAGCAAAAAAAGAGCATTTTTCACTTTCTAAAGAAAACTCAAATGATTTGGGTTAATTAAAGTAAACGAAAAGGTATCTTCAGTCTGAAAGATCCAATTCGCTACTAAGCATTAATAAAAAATCATGGAATCACAGAATTGTTTGGGTCTGAACACACCTTTAAAGGTCATCCAGTCTTACCCCTCTGCACTGAGATGGGACATTTTTAACTAGATTGGGTTGCTCAGAGCCCCGTCCAGCCTGACCCTGAATGTTTCCAGGGATGGGGCATCTACCACCTCTCTGAGCAACCTGTTGCAATACTTCACCACCCTCATTGTAAAAAATTTCTTCCCTGTATCTAGTCTAAATCTACCCTCTTTTTGTTTAAAACCATTACCTATTGCAACAGGCCCTATTAAAAAGTTTGTCCCCATCTTTCTTATAACCTTCCTTTAAGCATTGAAAGGCAGCAGTGAGGCCTCCCCACAGCATTCTCTGCTGAAGAATCCAAACTCTCTCAGCCTGTCATCATAGGAGAGAGGCTCCAGCCCTCTGACCATTCTCACTGCCCTCCTCTGGACCCACCCCAACACTTCCATGTCCTTCCTGTACCAAGGGCTCCAGAGCTGGACGCAGCTGGGGTCTGTCTGCAGGTGGGGTCTGACCAGAGCAGAGCAGAGGGGCAGAATCACCTCCCTCAACCTGCTGGCCACGCTGCTTTTGATGCAGCCCCAGATACGGTTGGCTTTCTGGGCTGCAGGCACATATTGCAGGCTCATGTCCAGCTTTTCATCCACCAGTACGCCCAAGTCCTTGTTCACAGGGCTGCTCTCAATCTCTTCATCCCCCAGCCTGTCCTGACTCCAGGGGTTGCCCCAAACCAGGTGCAGGACCCTGCACTTGGCCTTGTTGAACCTCAGGAGGTTCACACAGGCCCATTTCTTGAGCTTGTCCAAGTCACTCTGGATGGCATCGCATCCCTCCTGTGTATCAACCACACCTCTCAGCTTGGTGTAGTCTGCAAACTTGCTGAGGGTGCACTCGATCCTGCTGTCCATGTCACTGATGAAAATATTAAACAGCACTGGTCCCAGTACAGACCCTTGAGGGAGACCACTTGTCACTGGTCTCCATCTGGAGATTGAGCTGTTGACCACTACCCTCTGGATGCGACCATCCAACTACCAAACAGTCTATCTATCAAATCCATATCTCTCCACTTTAGAGAGAAGGATGCTGTGGGGAACCTTGTCAAACACCTTACAGAGTCCAGACAGATGACATCCGTAGCCCTTGCCTTATCCACTGAAGTAGCCTTTGCCTATAAACAGCTTTGATATTCTACTTTTGTATTTCAGAACAAAAGAATACTGAAAACTATAGACAGCATAAGTTATAGGAAAATACACAGTATTAGAAACACTCAAAGAACAATATTATTCAGCATCAGGTTTAATTCCCAGGTCTGAATATACATGTGCTGCAACCTAGTATTCCAGATTTCTGCATTGGAATACTATGTAAAATAAGAGCCCTATCTGAAGGTTATACTTGGCTGATGAAAAACTACTGGCTGAAAGGTATGAAAAAAAAACCTGAACATTTCCCAACTTCAGACTTTTCTCCAACTCTCCAACTGCATTTTTGCATTTTTCTCTCCTAAAACCATTGCTGCTCTTCACAGTCCTGGCAAGCCCCTTCACTGATAATCTCACAGAAGGATCCAGGAAGGCTTAGTCATATTAGATCTCACAAAAGCTTCAGGCAAACATCATATGCTGGAAATCTTCCCTATTGAAAGCATCATAGAGGATTCCACAAGCATACAAAAGACACCATACACATTTGGCTGGAACAAATAACCAACTCTCAAACAGCAGCTTTACCCATGGTGTATGGAAAAGACATAAAGGTCAAAAGAGAATGCTGGAAACCTGTGAAGAACAAGACATCTCAGCTGGAGCAGAGAACAGACAGAACAGTGACAGAATCATACTGAAAATATCTGAATAACCTGAGTATGTATGAACAATTTTTCAGAGTGTATCCAAGCTGAGTATTTAACAATTTGCCTATTGAACATTAATTTTGTAGCTTTGGTAAAAATCAAGATCAATGGAAACTGATTTTCAAGGGAAGTTAAGGAGAGATTATTAAAGAGATATTGATGCTTCCTAAAACAGTCAAGCATTTTAAAGTCCATTTCAAGTTTCTTTGCTAATGAACTACTCCAGCTATTTTGCTTACTTAGTGACTAGATATAAAATCCAAGACATCTTTCAAGAAAGCAACCAGTAATTTTAAGTCCTAACTTATGTTATTCATAGTAAAACCTTGCAAAGCAGTGAGCTTTTAGAACAGTATACAGCATCCACCCTCTGAGCAGTAAGCCCCTGAGGAATGCCAAATCAAACATTCAAAAAATTGAAACACTAATCATCAACAGCGATTCTTTGATCATTCCAGATCCCAGCATAGATTTAGATCCCTTAAGTGTAACATTAACATCAACTTATTTTTCTAATACATATCACGTATCCTTTCTACTTTCTCTGCTGTACAAGTGTTGCGTTAATGGTAGGAGTCTGAGGAGTGGCTAGGGGGAGACCCTACCATTGAGTCATGAGGTTCAGACAGGACCCCCTTGCTTTCTAAACTCCTTCTCAGAGAGGAGTCTAGGTGCAGCTAAGTCCAGTCTTAGTCTCAGACTTGGTCAACGGTTTAATTTCTAAGGGTTGTAGAAGTAACCACCCATCAGGGTATTTGTTGTTAGTAATGAATAGTACAATTTATTAGAGCAACAGATACACACGTTCTTTGGATTACTGGTGATAAGGTTGCTGGTTACAAGACACGCACAAATACTAAGATGATGAGTAACACTGCTAGGCTACAAATGCATTAAGCAAATGTGAAGCATTGGAGATTTGAAGTGAAGCTATAGAGAGGTTTCTAAGTTTTCTCAGGGAAACAGATGGTACACCCAGATGTTTAGATCTTACCCAAAGGCCTCCCAGTGGAGGGGAAGGAGGCTCAGCCTGTCAACTGGTCCCAGAAGTCAGGGTGGTACGCGATGGTATCTTCCCCAACACCCTCTTTCTCTTCACACATTTTATACTATTTTTTACCTTTCAGGTGGAGCTTGAGTGGCTCTAGTCATACATACCTTTATTATGATTGGTGTAGAATTTCCTCGCTTTACTTTTAAAAGCATAGACTAGAAGAAATTCAAAGCACATGCCCAGTAAGGGGTGGTCGCACCTTAGAGGCGGGTAACTTTTGGGATGGAGGTGTGTTTTGGTATTATAATGACATTATAATGAGCAAAGTTCACCAGAAGGACAGCATTTTGTCAAAAGTATGACGGACTGTTGGCCCAGGGTAGCAAATATGCAGCGTACCAGCTCCAGGGCACCTCGAGTTCCCATTTATCACAGAGCCTGGCTGCGATGCCCCCACACCGCTCCACCCTCTGGACAACTCCTCTTAGAGTCAGTACACCAAGTTCGCCTGGCATTGCCGACATCTATGGTTACTAGGGAACTTCTGTGGAAGCAGCTGCACTTCACCCTGACAGCTGCTTCAATGCTGTACCTTTTCTAAAAACATAAGTTTAATTTCTAAGTCACCTCCAGCAATTATTCCACAATAAGTTAACCACTGATCTAATAATTCTTTGACTGTATCTAGTTTAATACAAAGTTCTTCTGTAGACATGAGATTTCCACACATAGAGACTCTCTCCTGATGTATGGTTTGAAGCTCTCCTTCCATTTTCAGAAGACACTTGCTTATGGCAGAAATCTGAGATTTGTATGCTGCTTCTGTTGTTAAATGCTACAGTAAAGCAGTATCAGAGAATCAAAACTCTACTGCAAAGAGAATTTAAAACTGCTTCAAAAATCCTACAAAAATACCTCTATGTAATTGTGGTGAATTTTAAGAGGCAGCAGTCATTTATTCTGGAATGAACTTCAAAGTTATTTCTTCAAATAACTCCTGTATATAAAAACTAGAAGAGAAGAGCTCTTGCTTCTGGCAGCAGAACCAGCTACTGACATTTTAACTCTATTCCTAGAATTCTACTCCTTCTGCAGAGCTAATAAGCTTCAAAACTCTGCCATGGGCCCATTTCATTTTCAGATTAGACCCTCTTATTTTAGCAATAACTGTATTCTTGCATGTAGATGATCAGTGAATGCTGAGACTGTCACATTTATACTGCTGTCACCCATAAACTCAGGCATGACCAAGAGATGACAGAAGTCGCACTAAAGATAAGCCCATAAGCCAGCAGCAACAGTTCTGACTAAAGGCAGAGTTTTCTATATTTTAAATTAACATAGTCTAGGTTTTTCCTTCTAGAAAAATGCCTGTACTTTGCCCTGTGACACCTGACTTGTATTTCTGGTCACTTTTAACTACTTAATTTTCAGTAGGTGGCAGAATGAGTCTGGGAGGTTGTTGACAAAAGTAAAAGGGAGAGATAAAGCTCCGTGGCTTCCTTGAAGGATTTCTTATCCTGAGACCAAAAGAGATAATTGTAAGGGGTGCACATCACATTAATTCTAGCTCTGTCTTGCCTAAAAAAAGCACAAGGAACACAGGGCACTGCTAAGCATGTTAAGATTTTTGACTAAAAACTTCTGTGGTTTAGATATTTGCCTTACATGTAACTGCTATGAACCCAAACATGATATCCATCTGGAATTGACTCAATTTGCTGACACAGTTTTCATGAAGAGGCCTGTTTATTGTGATACTTAATAGCAGGCACGTGGGAAGGAATTAGAAGGGTGAAATCCCTGCCTGTCTGAGGCTGGCTGGACAAACGAGGACCATGTACCAGTTTTATTATATTCAAAAATGTCAAAATCTGCCACACAATCTTCCTGTGCTGTTTTGCTACTGTTCTCATCCATTCCCTGAAAACCAGCAGCTTGTTTCTTCCTGAGCATCTAATGTGCACAGGTAGTCCTCAGTAGCCTACGCGGTATGCAGGAAGTAGAGACAATCTGCAACAAAAACGGTAATAACCCAAAACCAGAAGACAGTTTATGTAATGTATTTTCAAACCCATGCTGTACATGCCCCTTTAAGTTCTTCAGATTTTCAAGTGGGAAGAGGATCTTTGGGACACCTAAAGCAGTGGAAAGAAGGTTGAAAAGCAGGAAGGAAAGAAAGCAGGGACAGGAACATAACAGGTGACAAAGCTCTGGGTAAGTTTCAGGTATGCTGCAGAGTTGTGTTAGACATCATGCCTTCAGTCATTCCAAACATCAAAGCATTTTATAACATTTTTCCTTGAAATATGCTATTATTTTTTAACATTTTTTTTCCAAGTGTGACTAGTGGAATTCTAGTCATGTTATTAAATAAACTCAATCTCCATAAAGTTCATTGTAGCAAGTATCTCTAAAATATGAGAAGGGGCATTGAGGATAATTTTAAACAGCTTCAGGCTTAAAATACTACAAGACCATTTTGAGGATGAACTATGGAAAGGATGATTTAAACTTACTTGCTCCATCTCTGTTTCAAGGGACTCCATCTTCTCTTTCAACCTGCAGTTCTCAGACTCTGCACTGATCAGTGCCCATCTAACAGAGCTACAATCTGCTTCTGCCTGATGGCATTTTGCTTCCCAACTTTCTCCTTGTTCACGGGCTTTGTGGTAGTTCTCTAAAAGCTCGCAGTTCTCTCTTTCCTAACACATAAAGCTTGTTTGTTTAATAATTTACAGTAAGCTTCACAAAAATAGGGATATCTATACATCTACAGGTATGACATGGTACTGGATATTAAAAATGGCTAAATTATGATTACAAATATAAGTATAGCAATATATTGCAGAAATATTTTTATTATTATTATTAAACCCATATGTTAATAAAGACAAGAGTCCCAAGTCTCTGTGTTATTCTCTGTCTGAATTCTTCAGCTTAATAAACACACACACACATATATAAAAACACTGTGAAATATACTTCCTTACTTGTGTACTGCAAAAACAGCTAAGAAAATATGTTCAAATTATTAAAATGCAATTAAGTTTCAGCTAGGAAGCAAATTCCTCCATGGAAATACAGTTAAAATTTCATTTTTAGTTAAAACAACAGCTTTTATTAACAGATTTAATCCATATACTTACTTTAGACTTCAGTATACCCTTCAGTCTGACAATATCTGTGTTTGAACTCTGGGCTTGCAACTTCATATCATCAAGCTCATTCTGGTACTTTGCTAGTTTTTTATATATCACCTATAACAAAAGATTTGTTTCATAGGGTTAAAGTATACTTTTTGTAACTTTATTAAAAAAGTAGAATTCATTTTTATCTAGCACCTATGGCTTTATTAACTAGTTATTTAAA
Organism: Phalacrocorax aristotelis; assembly: GCF_949628215.1. Lineage (NCBI taxonomy): Eukaryota > Metazoa > Chordata > Aves > Suliformes > Phalacrocoracidae > Phalacrocorax > Phalacrocorax aristotelis. The sequence continues at coordinate 72,662,896 of NC_134276.1, read as the reverse complement.
GGCTACATAAAATCTAAACCCTGTGTATTTCTGTAAATAAAATTTTGCATGTGTCAAAATGTTTACCTTCTTTGACTTACAAATAATGCTAAATCTTCTTAAAAAGAAAAAAAATATCAATAAAAGAAGGTAGCAGTTAAGAAGAAAAGGTCAGATGGTTTATGTAGCAGCTAGGTGGTCATAACAATATATCCTGCCCCGTTTAAGGAGCAGGACTCAGAGTCAGTTCTCTCTTTTTTACATGTTACAGTCTCTTAAAAGCCCACATTTGAAAAGCAGGAGACAGCTAAAGATGGAATTAACTAATTAGGTGGTTATCTCCTTATCAGGAGAAATAAAGCCACAAGTATTAGGAGAAAGCACAGAGTTCTGGCAACTATTGCTTGAGAAATAGAACAGAGTAAAGAAAAAAAAAACCTGCAGAAAGGCTGTCTTGGAACTGCCCTGTTCAGAAACTCTTCCTTCCTTACAAAATTACTATGATAACACTCAGCTGCAAGAACCAGTACGGGTGTGGGCAGAGGCGAGGAGAAAAAAAAAGGCTATGGAGAAACTCCTGTTCCTATCGTGAAAAGGCTATAAATTGCCAAGAAAGCTTCTGTGAACTTTTCCAGCAAGCCCAACTGAAGAAAAGGGAATGCTACTTTAAATACCACCTAAATTAATGGAAGAACCTAGACTAACCATTGCATATTATAGAGGCAAGCCCATTAAAAAGTAGCTGATCCTGTGAGGCTAAGACTTCTTGTTTCTAACTGCTTCTACAAGTCATCCAGGCATTGCAAAGGAAACCCTGAAGGTTTCAAAAGTAGGTAGAAGCAACAGGGGACTTTGTTTCAAACCAGCTGACCTCATCAGTATCAACTGTGATTCTGAGAGACAGTAAAGAATAGTGATTCCCTGGAATAATCTCTTTCAGCAATCCAAGTTTCTGGAGACATTCGCTACCTACCTTTAGTGGTTAAAGCTACTAGGACCTCGACTTTTCTAGCATACTCAAGGAGGCTTCTAAAGAGAAAGATTAATGTGTTTGAGAGAAGAGTTGTTTAGCATGGGAGTTGTCTCACCTAATTTTTGCAGTGCAGAATTAGGCACCTGATTTAAACTAGTCAGCTGTGCTTCCTCTATAATGAAGGGAGAGAGACAGGTAAAATGAATCACTTGAAAAAACAGGATGGGATGAATTTCCTTCTGGAGGACTTTTCTTCACTTAAAAGGGAGCCTGAATAACTTTAAACTTTTATATAGTTAAAATCAGGTGAAGTTAATCTGTTCCTGCAAAGCTAAGTAGCACTTCTAGAGGAAGAGAAAGCCAGGTGAGCAAAAAGTATTTGCAAAGACAAAGATATCCTAAGCAGTAGAATAAGTGCAGAGAAGAAAGAGCAAGTATCAGAAAACCTAAATGAAAGCAAGAGATTGAACAAAAAGAAGAAAACCCAGAACATTACACAGTCATGAACCACTACAGGTATTAAGCTTAATTAAGTTTAATTTCTAGCTGCTTCACACTGATGCATGAACATTTTGTGTGCATGAGATGATGCTTTAGTTTAAGTATTTTAACTACTTTCATTAGTAACTGCACAGAGATAAATAACACAGTAGATGATGTAATGTTGTATTACAAGCAAATATTTCCAGCATCTTTTTATCCAAAAGCCACTTTAAAGGAACGTAAATACAATACTATTATTAAAATTTTGAACCTTATTGAAGTGTGTACTGTGTTAAATTGTTAGCAAGCCCAATTCATAAGCTTTTAAGTACTCTAGGCCAGTCAGAGCACAGTATAAGAAATACTTGCTGCCTCCTTCATAGTACTTTTCCAGATGAGCAATAGTTATAACTGCCAGTGTCTTTACATGAAGATTAGAAAAAAAAACATTAATGAGCTGTTCCTCAAGATAAACATCCAAACCATTACATAAGAATACAAATACACAAAAATAGCTGGTCCTCTTTATACAGGTGAGCTGAGCAATAAGGGAAAAATCAGTTTGAAAAATGAGTTTAAAAAGTAGTTTGCAAATTTACTTCAGATGAGGGCCCACCAATTCTATGCACTCCTTGGAAAATACACATTTTTCCTTTTTAGTCAGGGGTACAAATGTACCTGATTTTCTTGCTTAATATTAGAAAGATGCTCTTGTAACCTGTTGTTCTCCTGAGCCAATGAGTCTCTGTTCTTGTTAGTCTGTGCAAGTTCTTTTTTGGTTTCTTGTAGCTGTTGATGCAAACTGGTGATATCTTTCTCACAGATACAGAGTGCTTCAGCAGATTTTCTGTGCAGCAAATAATAAATACTTCAGGTATGACAATACTGCCCAATCTAATAGAAACGATAGCTTCTCCAGTGGTTAAAATTGCAAGTCAAGAAACAAAGCTGTAACGTTTTAATATTTAATAGAGTAAAAAAAGATTTATACATTAACACATTATATGATTCAATTTTTAGTTAATGTTAGAAATTAATCAAAATTTGATAATGATCTTGACATTTCATCCTTACTTTGTGGAACGCTCCAACTCAGAAATCAGAATCTTGAAATCTGAAATTATTTTCTCCTTAAAAAGAAATAAAAAATTAAACCTCTCACCACTCTTCAGTACAAATGGAAAAAAATTTAAATAAGATTATTTATATTTTCCTTTTATTCAGCTAACTAATGCAAAATGGATTGTCGTTTTCCAAGTTTCATCATGTACTGTTTAGAGATAAAAATTCTGATAATCTATTCTGGCAAATAAAGGAACAAATATAATTACCTTATGCCAAATATAAAAATTTTAATTAATTTTTTTACCCTTTGTGGTTCTAAAGGTAGCATTTGGCTCACACTCCCAGAGCTAAATTGTATCTTCTGCCTATTTGATAAGTTATCACACTTTTTCTACAATAAATAAACTACCAGAGCCTGGTAGTTTGTAACTGATAAAACAAGAATTCCATCACGAAGTGCATTACTTTACTCCCTTGTCTCTGGATACAGATATTAAAAGAAGCATAGATGGGCTAAGGAAATGTCTTCCACTGGAGACACAAGAGAGGTGAGAGACAGCCATCTCTTCTCTAAAATGGACACCATTTTACAATTTACAGTTTTAAAACAGCGAAGTCAGTGCTTATGCCAAGATGATTTTAGCCTGTCCTGCAACATCTTTTAAGATTTCGTTAAAAATCAATGCGAGTTCCTGAGTTAACAATCACAACAGTTAAAAAATACCTTATTTAGTTTATCCTTAATCAATATTTAGGTGACTTAAGCTGAAGTGAAAAATAATGTTTCAGAACTGAGAACTAAGCAGCTTCATTACATAGTTTGAAATCACGCTGTGCAATATACCTTAAGGTGAAAAGAACATAATTCAGATGCTTCTTCAGTGACAACAAAGGCAATATTATTTGGCATCCTGCATCTTTAACATCGGTGGACCCCAAGGAATTTTAGGCTAGATTTTACGATAAACAAAATATTTTCCTGGCTAATTTACTCTCTCTACTTCAGGGAAGTAGTTAAAGTCTCCTCTCTTAATAAGTATAAACCATACAAAACATCAAACATGAGATGCGCAGCACTGCTCAAACCTACTGCTGTCAAAGTCAACATGAATTTTATTGTTGCCTTGAAACTGGAGCAGAAGTAGGTCAGCACTGAGCACTGTTGCAGATACCAATATAAGATAGGTGTGATGACCCAACAGATCCTTTCCCTGTTTACCTTTTGTGACTATTTACATGTTAGAACATACTTTCGTTGCCAGGCTTTCCTCAAAAGTAGCAATCTTCTCTCTTTCTTCTTCCACACAGTCTTGCAAAGACGCTTTCTCTTTATCAAGCTGTGCAATTGTTTCTTTCAAAGTACAGATCTCCTCTCGTTGTACAAGACTTTGTCTTGAAAAGTTCTCTGGACACAATTAGAATGGTCTAATTTTTATTAATTCAACCCATTTGAAATAAAAATTCTTTTGATACACTTCTAAAGCATAAAAGAACATGGCAAAAGCTCCCCTTCAAGAAAATACCGAAGCATGTACCTCTTCGGAACATATAAATAATCTGACTGATATTTATAAAACTGCAGTCTTCCTTAGATCATGGCCTTAAATTACTGGGCTCAAAACAAAGCTATCGTTAAACAGCAAATATTTAGATCATTAAAAATAACTTTCTTGGGTATTATAACAATAAAGGCTTAAACAGAATTACAACAGACAGAAGCAATACATAGACTACAGCGTGTAATGACTGATAAAGTAAAAGAGATTGATATCCTGATAATAGCCAGTTTTTTTCTGAGTTTTTTATTTTAAAGAACTTTATGTAAGAGTAATGCAATTATAAAGTTCAACACCACTTTAAAATTGCAAAGATAATAATGAAAAAAGTAATTTACTCATTACAGAATCAAATTCTACAAGATGTCTCTCCTTATCTTCATTCAGCTAATAAGGTGTTACACACCACATTTACCTTTAAATGGTCAGAGAATCAATCCTTATACAATCTGCATACATTGCATTCGCAGAGGAGAACCACAGGAACCCTTCTCTTAGAGCGGACCTTACATCTCATAAAAACCACGCAGGCTGCACATTGATCTTTAGATATCAGTGTAATTGGGCTTATTGAATGATACTTAATAACTACTTCCAGGAGATAAAACATTCAAAATAAAATTATCTGTAGCTCAGTCTTTCAGGGACATCATAGCATATAGTCACATTCTATTTTTTAACACAGAACCTATTTCAAAACACAAGATGAAAGATGCTCAAGTTTCCACCTCAGATTTTTGGATGCATGGCTCTGGAACCTACTAAGACAGTGTTCAAACCTGACTCTAAGGAAAATTCTGATGGAGCAGCTAATCCTGGAAACCATTTCCAGGCACATTAAGGACAAGAAAATCATCAGTAGCAGTCAGCATGGCTTCACACAGGGGACCAACTTGACAAATTTCTATGACTAAATGACTGGCCTGATAGATGAGGGGAGAGCAGTGGATGTTGTCTGCCTTGAGTTCAGTAAGGCCTTCGACACTCCCATAAGATACTCACAGATGAGCTGTTGACATATGGGCTGGATGAGCAGTGAGATGGATTGAAAACTGAACAGCCAGGCCCAGAGGGCGATCAGTGGCACAAAGTCTAGTTGAAGGCAGGTAACTAGTGCTGTGCCCCAGAGGTTAATATTGCATCCAGTCCTGTTTTACACCTTCATTGACAATCTGGACGGCAGGACAGAGTGTACTGTCAGGGATTTCGTGATGACACAACACTGGGAGAAGCGGCTGATACACCAGAGGGTCATGCTGCCATCCAGAGGGACCTTGACAGGCTGGAGAAATGGGCTGACAGAAACCTCATGAAGTTTAACAAAGGGAAGTGCAAAGTCCTGCACCTGGGAAGAAACAACCCCAGGCACCAGTACATACTGGGGGACACCTAGCTGGAAAGCAACTTGGCAGGAAAGCTGGGAGTTCTGGTGGACAGCACATTGAAAACAAGCCACCCATGGGCCCTTGCTACAAAGAAGGCTAATGGTATACTGGGCTGCATTAGGGAAAGTATTGCCAGCTGGTCAAGGCCAGTGATCCATCCCTTCTGCTCAGCTGACGAGATACACCTGGACTTCTGGGTCCAGTTCTGGTCTCCCCAGTACGAGAGAGACATGGACACACTGCAGAGAGTTAATGAAGGGCCATGGAGATAATTGAGGGGCTAGAGCATCTCTCCTATGAGGGAAAGCTGAGAGAGCTGGCACTGTTTAGCCTGGAGAAGAGAAAGTTTGGGGGGTTGGTATGTCTTACAAATGTATATAAATGCCTGAAGGGAGGGTGCAAAGATGACAGAGCCAGGCTTTTTCAGTGGTGCCCAGTGACAGGACCAGAGGCAGTGGGCACCACCTGAAACACAGGAGGTTCCCTCTGAATATCAGGAAACACTTATTTTGACTGTGAGGATGACTGAGCACTGGAACATGTTGCCCAGGGAGGTTACAGAGTCTCCTTCCTTGGAGATATTCAAAAGCCATCTATACACAGTCCTGGGCAACTGGTTCTAGGTGACCCTGCTTGAGAAGGGAGGTTGGACAAGATGACGTTCAGAAGTGCCTTCCAACCTCAACCATTCTGTGATTCTAAGCAAGGGTATGTTATCACCATTTTACAGAGGAGGAATGAAGGCAGAAAGATCAACTGAAAATGCTATCTGGTTATTCTGGATGCCCAAACTGTGACCTAAATTTTCAGGACAGAAAGTATTACATACTCAAAAAAAACCCCAACCATGGATTGCTGCCACAGCTGTGAGTGCACAACATTTCTTAAAATTAATAACCAAAGTCTCAAATTGGGCATTCTGAAAATACATCATATGTATAGTTACTAAGCAATTCTGAAAATCTTTGTTGTACATCACCCCAAAATTCTAATGTACAGACAACAATAATATAAAATACTGCATAACAACATTTAACAGTTTAAATAGCGTATGCTTTCTCTTTCTGCAATTACCTGCTTTATTCACTGTACTTTTGGCTAAGGAGACAGACAAGTTTGCTTCACTAGACAACACTGATTTGCTCCCTACAAAACTCTGCAAAAGTTGGCACAAAGGCTCCTACAGAAAAACACCACATGGTAATGTCATTAAAAACAACACTGTAAGTTAAAAAAAATAAACTTGGAGTTTATTTATTAAGTAGTACAGACAACCTTAAGACCGGCATTCCCAACTTCTTAGTGTTTGTCTGAAATAAGTTATTTAACTTGTGTGAAAAACAAAAAGCACGATTTGGATTCCCACCATGTGGCACATGACATAGAAGACGAACCACTGGGGGACTGTACTGCTGTTCTCTCTGCAGACAAGCACTGGAAAGAGACACTTTGCAAAGCTTACATTATTTTGCTGTCATGAGAAGGTAACACAAGACTTGGAAATCTCAAATTCCATTACAGACTCCAAAAGGGAAAAAGTTCTCTAGTGGGCACACACACTTTCTTTCCATCTTCTCCAATTCTACCACTCCAAGAAGATACCATTAGCTGCTCATCCTTTCTCTTCACTTTGGTCAGCCCCAAGTCTTAAGGTTTCTCATCCTAGATTCCTTCCCTACCAAACCTAAATACCTAAATCCACATTTTCCATCTCAATCTCCTTTTACTTCCAATCTTTCTCCTGCTTTCAGTTTTATTGTCCCAGTCCTAATTATTCTGTGTGTATAGCTGCCCACTGGCTCTAGTCATGGTGTGTGTCCAATAGCTCCAAGTCCTACCCACAATCTCTGAACTAGTCATCCAATTTTTAGGATTTTTCCAGTCTCTTTAACCACTTCATACTAGCTCTCCTCACTGGATGCCTCTGATCATTCTTCGCTCCCCTACCCCCCGCCCTTATTCATTTTCAGACTCTGATTTCTTGCATTGCCCCAGCTTTCCCTGGTGCCATATCCACACTCTGTCTGTCCATTCACTGGCTCCCAATCTCGCCGTTTCCTGCTTACAGTCTCCCCTGATAGCCAGTCTTCCTCACTGGAAATTCTTGTCCAGCCAATATCCCTATTCTTGTCTCCTGGCTCTTTATTAAGTTTACTTCTCCTACCTATTTCAGTAGGATTACGCTGCCTCATCCAAATTGTAATCTCAGTATCCTCTCTTTATTGATCCTTCAGTAAAAGCCTCTCAATTGTTTTCTCTTAGTACATTCTCTCCCTATACCCATAGCGTAGTTCCTCTCCTTCAGGATCTTCCACTGTTATCCCTGTGGTGACAAGATATTAGCACAATATAGACGGTCTCCATTAATTTCAAGATTTTTTTTGCCTGTACTTGCCTCACAGTAATGAAAAATCCTAATGAATCTAGGTTGGAACATGCTTCAATCATGATATGAGACCTCAGATGCCAAATTCTGAAAAGCCTCTGTTCAGCTTTAATGAACTTTTTGGTTTTTTTTTTAGTCTTAAAATATGCTTCACTTGGACACATTTCCTGGGAACGATCAAAAGCATGCAACAACACACAGACTGACATGCCTATCAAATATTACATCCCTTGCTTTACTGTACCAGGGATATAGGACTTTTAAAACAAAATATGTGGGTTTTAACGTAGACAAAACATCTTTTTCTCTAGCCTTCTCAGGAGTGGCTTAAACACCTTAGCTAAAGTGTTAAAAAAATTAAGTTCACTTTGAATGCTTATTCAAAGCAATTTATTTATTTGAATGAAATGTTCATCTTGAATGAAATGTTTAAATCCAAATAAATAGAGTTTGAAATTTGTAAGTAACAGAAAACAAGATGTTTTAATAGCATAAGGCAGCTCTAACATTACATGTCATTATCTCTAGGTTAGCTTTATTTTCCCATCACAAATTCAGCACTGCCATTTAGAACAGATTATGACAACTGCATCTATAGAAAATAACAGAAGATGTCTAACACAATATAGTTGTAATTTTGGAAGTGAGAACACATTCCTTGCCACTACAGGAATAATAATTCCTATATCCACTTCCTTTACTCCCATAATATAAAAAAGGTGCAACATACAGTATAGGATATAAAGGATGTTTTCCCAATTCCATCGTCATCATCTTATGACGCCGAGAGGTGCTAGCACTGCCTTAGTGAATCATAAATATAACTGATGTGCTCAGACACTGCACATTGGAATCAACACATATTGTTCAGCTGACAGTGTGTGCTGTCACTGAAACTTACCTGAGAGCTTTATGACATAATTTTAAAATGCAAACACTTTCCAATAATGAAAGCAAACAGATGTTTTGCACTTGAAATGCTAAAACTGTCAAAAGTAGATTTGCATTCAATACTTTTTCTTTCAGCCCGTAAGAAGAAAAGAAAAAGAAAAATGCTGTAATATAACCATTAGCCTATTGAATTTTATTACAAAAACTGAATATGTCACTCACCGATTTTTTCATCCAAAAGCATAATTTTCTCTTGGGTAAGTTGCATTTCATACTTTTTCTTAATAAGGCTTTGCTGAGCCTCTGAAAGACTCTGTTCTGTCTTTTCATTCAATAAACTGGAAAAGCAGAAGCATTCAACAGGGGAATGCAGAAGTTTATATGTTAATTTTTTCCTTTTTGAAATGTCACTAAAATTGCAAAAGTTAAGAAAAAGCAAGATTCTTCTGTATATTTAAGCCTGCTTGGGATCTTTTATTAATTTTAACCTTGATCTCTGGATATTGAAGTCTGAATACTCCAGAAGAATAAGAAGCATTCTTTACAGCAGGTGGACATAAAAACTTCTCAGAAATTATTAAAATAAAAATCATCTGGGACATACATTGGAATGCTTGACCTATTTTAAGTTATACCCAAGTCATATGTTCAAATCAAGTAGTAATATTAATGATTCTGAAACTGTTGAAGAAAGTGAAGGAACTATCAGCCTGGTTTGTGGGGAAAAGAAAAAGATATTTTAGTAGCAGCAACTAATCTTCAACAACTCAATCTTTTACAGTTTACAGTGTTCATAGATCTGACAACTTATTATAAAGCAGTAGTAACTCAGGACTGAACTTGCAAAGGAGTTCATGGCATTTTAGAAAGCACAGCATCCTTAGAGAGGCATTGCAGGCCAGCATAATATTGCACGCTAGCACCCAGCACTCCCACCAGTCATAATCCAACACAAAAGCCTGCAACACCCACCTGTCGACTACACCAGTCACTTGTAAAGACACACAGGTTTAGGAGAGTGTTTGCCTAACTGAATTATATTTAAGGAAATACAAGAGGAAAAAGTCACAGTATCTTCTCTTGCGGTCTGTTCACTCTGTAGCCTAGCTCAGTGTGCAATCTAGTCCTCCTTATCTCCACACACTCTTCACACGTGCTTCGTCTTTCCCTCCAGTCAGTAAATTATCCTTTTTCATCTTGCATTTGCTGACCTGTGCTTTCTTCCCTAAAGGCTTCGATTGAGTCTAGTCTCACTGTGTGCTTCAGACGTGGTTAAGAACTCCAGCTGAGCAGCAGGCCACAAACCCTATGCAAGGCTTCAGTTTTATTTCCTCTCATGAAAAAACTCCAAGACTAAGAAAAAGATGTTTGAAACTAACTACACGTGACACTCATTAGTTTACATGTTTGTTTGCCTCTATAAAAACAATAATAAAAATAAATTTTTTAAAATTCAGATGCAATTTACCAAAAAACATCAATCCTTGCAGCTTCTAGTAGAAAGCTCCTAACTCCAATTCAGAGTGAATTTTACTTTCACTGAAGATGATTTTCAGCATATAATACCAACAAGCCAAGAACATTTACATATAAATAAGCACTGTGGAAAACAATTTCATTCTAAAAAGAAGGATGGTTCTTAAGAACTACTATCATAAATTCCTTTCCCTTTGAGCTATATAACAGTTACGAAAACCAACAAACATAGGCTGACATTACTCATCAGACTAATGTAATTATATACTTTTACTTACCTAAGTGAAACATATTCAGCTTCCTGTCGGCTCAGCTCAGTTTCAGAGTCCAGTGCTTTTCTTGCCAGTCTCTTCATCTCAGTTTCCAGAGAATCAATGGTGTCTTTCATTAGCTCTACTCTGGACATCTGTTCTAACTGTTCCCTATCTAACTATAAATATAATAAAATATTAAAAGCTGAAAAAAGCTGATGGGTACATAGAACTTCTCCTATTAATTCAAATTCTACTCTGTTTTTAGCACAAATCTTTTACTGAAGGAGAAATGTCCAAGAATCTCATTTAGTCAGGGCCTGACTCCAAGTCTAGTGAAGGTAGTTTGCAAAGAGCTGAAATACTGTTTTCACTTCCTTTGAAGGACAATCATTTTCCTGCTTTCAGATCTCTGGGGATATTTTCATTTATTAAAATAAATTTTAGGCTGGTCATTATGCCCAAGGACAAAAATGTTTGGCATTGATCAACATGAAAAGTTTTCAGTGCAAAATAACATAACAGAAAACATTATTATTAGTGTAGGAAGGGAAAAATCGCAGTTCTGGTTACAATATTACCAATGATGGATTTAGACCTCTACTAAGTTATATAGCTATGCTGATAACTGCGTAGAGAAATCACTGTAAAACAGTTGCATAAAGCACTATATGACCAAGTTACCACCATGAGGCCTTCAGGTCTGGGCCTATAACAAAGAAAGGGTCCAGAAACTCTTACACAGACTCCAGCAAAGCTAGCTTGAAATCTCCAGTTTAAAGAAAGTTGTGTTTCATTATTAAAATGAATCATAGAATCATAGAATCGTTAAGGTTGGAAAAGTCCCTTCAGATCATCAAGTCTAACCACTAACCTATCTCTGGCAAAAATGCTTACACTTAACATTTAAAGAACTGTCCTTTCTAAATTATTTGAAGCACCTTTTTTAAGATAAAAAATTCTCAGCCTCATCCCTCTCCTCATTTACTGCTTCTTTCAGTACTAATTTCTGTGTTGCTATAATCAAAGGTCAGACTGCTGAAGAGCAAGTCAGTAAGCCTCTGGTATGCAGTAACTTTTTCAATATTAGTGCCATAAATTTCATTTTGATGTATCACCCTCAAAGGTTACCAAATGAACTGAAGAAATAAGACGATGCACCTAAAACAAGACTATTCCAAATATTCGCTACACATCATTTGTCAAGCATGTGATTAAAGCTAATTTACTACTCGGAGTACTCAGAGCTATTTAAGCCGACAGTGTATTCTTCATCACAGATGCAGTCAGTTTAATATTATAATCCTTGGAACTATACTTAGAAGCTTGGTAGGATTTAAAAGATTGAAGAGGACAAAGAAAATGAACCAGAATTTATAACCACAAGACCTCGAAGAAAGATACACTACAGAAATCAATGTTAATCTATTTAAAAATCAAGTTCTACCAAGACTGTAAATATATTTTAAGATGTATATTCATTTTACTAATGTTCTCGTTTTCTGTTTTAGCACCATATGTTAGCAAACAATTGCACACACAAGTAACTTAAACCATATGCACTGGTTTTGACTGGGGTAGAGTTAATTTTCTTCGTCGTAGCTAGTATGGGGCTATGTTTTGGATTTGTGCTGAAAACAGTGTTGTTAACACAGGGATGTTTTCATTACTGCTAAGCAGTGCTCACACAGAGTCAAGGCCTTTTCTGCTTCTCACCCCACCAGCGAGCAGGCTGGGGGTGCACAAGAAGCTGGGAGGAGACACAGCTGGGACAGCTGACCCCGACTGACCAAAGGGATATCCCACACCATATGACATCATGCTCAGCATATAAAGGTGGGGGAAGAAGAAGGAAGTAAGGGGACATGTTTGGCATTATGGCATTTGTCTTCCCAACTAACCGTCATGCCTGATGGAGCCCTGCTTTGCTGGAGATGGCTGAACACCTGCTGGCAGTAGGAAGTGGTGAATGAATTTCTTGTTGTGCTTTGCTTGCATACCTGGCTTTTACTTTATCTATTAAACTGTCTTTATCTCAACCACGAGTTTTCTCACTTTTACTCTTCCGATTTTCTCTCCCATCCCACTGGGGAGGAGTGAGTGAGCAGCTGTGCAGGGCTTAGTTGCCAGCTGGGGTTAAACCACAACACCATATTAAACAGGACTTGCCAGAACAGTACAATTACGTTTGGTTTTGGAGCCTCAGGTCTTAATGACATACAAACATATGAAAATTCACTTTGGAATGGACTCCAGGAGGTCTCTAGTCTAAATTCCTGCACAAAGCAGGGCCAGCTCTGAGGTCAGGTTGTTCAGGGCTTTGTCCAGTCCAGTCTTGAAAATCTCCAAGGCTGAGGACTGCTCCACTGTCCTCATGGGAAAGAAGCATTTCCTTGTATTCAGCCTGAACACTTCTCATTTCAACTGATGCCCATCATTGCTCATCCTTCCACCATTCTTCCTACCTGTCTTGGTCTCTGTGGATGACAGTCCTGCTCTTGAGTATATCAAGAGTCTTCCCTAATTTGGTGTCACCTGCAAACTTTATGAGCACATATTCTGTTGCCTCCTTCAGGTCACTGATATTCAGCAGGACAGGCCTCAGAACAAACCCCTGTGGTGCTCCACATTAAAAGTCTCCAGGCCAAATTAACTGCCACCTGACAAGACTGAACATCCAATCAAATTTTCCCTCATATAGTTGCTCACCCATCCAGACCGTAACATCCTAACCTGGATACAAGAACATGGCAGATAACAGCACCAAACCTTGCTACTATCTTGGTAAATGACATCCACTGCTCTCAGCCTGTTGTTTCCCAACAGAAAAAACAGTGGTTGGACTCAATCTTAGCAGTTGGACTCAATCTTAAGGGTCTTTTCCAACCTTAACAATTCTATGATTCTATGATTCTAAAGCAGTCAGTTTGGGCCTGCAGGATTAACTGTGAACATCACAGAATCACAGAACGGTAGGGGTTGGAAGGGACCTCTAGAGATCATCTTGTCCAACTCCCCTGCTTGAGCAGGGACACCTAGAGCAGGGGCACAGGAACGCGTCCAGGTGGGTTTTGAATGTTTCCAGGGAAGGAGACTCCACACCCTCCCTGGGCAGCCTGTGCCACTGCTCTGGCACCCTCACAGGAAAGAAGTTTTGTCTCATGTTTAGCTGCAACTTCCTGTGTTCTGATTTGTGCCCATTGCCCCTTGTCCTGTCATTGGGCACCACTGAAAAGAGTCCAGGCCCATCCTGACACTCACCCTTCAGATATTTATAGGTATTAATGAAATCCCTCCACAGTCTTCTCTTGTCCAGGCTGAACAAACCCAAGTCTCTCAGCCTTTCCTCATAAGGGAGATACTCCAGCCCCCTGATCATCTTGGTAGCTCTCTGCTGGACTTGCTCGAGCAGTTCCCTGTCCTTCTTAAACTGGAGGACCCAAAACCGGACACAGTACTCCAAATGTGGTCTCACCAGGGCAGAGTAGAGGGGGAGGATAACCTCTCTCGACCTGCTGGCCACACTCCTTTTAATGCAGCCCAGGATACTGTTGGCCTTCTTAGCCACAAGGGCACAGTGCTGGCTCAGCTGTATTACATTTACAATTCCATAAGTAATTATTTTCCCTTACATTTTGAATGGTAGTTTCTAGCTCTTCAATTCTCTGTTCCAAATGAGCCTTTTCATTAAACGCAGTGTCTTGGGAAATCTGTATCAAATAACAATAAGAACACACAAAGAATAATTCTGAACTCACCACAGACATGTAATGCAATTAACTTTCAAGATTAGAATAGACATCTTTAGCAACTTTAATTACAGTACTAAGTAGTTTTCATGTTAAATAACCTTGGGGGCACTGGGGCTGGGGGGCAATCAAACCTTTAACTGCTCCCTGAGGCTATCGCGTTCTGTAGTCATCCTTTGGAAATCTGACAGTGCTGTATCCCTTTCAATCTCCACATGTCTTAACATAGCTTGAGCTGTCACAGTACTTTTACGAGTCCTGGGGCATTTGATAATTTCCTGACGAAGTCGGGAAATCTCTTCCTGTGCCTGTTTTTAATAACAGCAGCATAACAAAAAAATGGAGTAGATAAGGTAATATGTTACAGTGGCATGTGGCTGGTAATGCAGAGTGTCCCAGAAACTGTGCAATATCAAAGATGAAGTAATGATTTTCGCTTACATTCTTTGATTCAGAAAAACATTCTTAAGTGAGGACAGCACTTACAAACTTGTATTTAACTGAAAGATTCAAATCATAGAATTTCCACAACTTTTTTCTATTTTTAAAATATATGCTTTGCTTTTATTTTTTTACACAAACCTAGGATTTTTTTTCTTGCACATCATATTAAGTTATTTTAATTAATCATAAAAATATAAATAAAATTACCTGTTCATAAAGATTGACAATTTTGTCTCTCTCAGCTGTTAAAACTTTGAAGTTACCCTGAATTTCTGCCACAAGGCGCTCATATTTTTTCAGCGTTGACTTAAGTTCTTCACGTTCTCTCAATATTTGCAAAACTTGTGGATCAGAACTCACTCCCTTAAAGAATAAGGTGATATAAAGTTGAAGTACAGAAACAAAACTTGATATGCTTTCTTATTATATCTGGTTTGGAAATGTCTAGAAAAAGATTTAATAAGCCTTCAACCTAGTAACCTCTAGATAGTCAAGACTGTACATATATATTTCTTAGTATTAGAGACCAGATATACATACCAGTTTCTAAAATACACTAACTACACTAAAATGCATTATTCTGAGTGGCAAATGTCTATCACAAATGGTACTGACAATCATGTTAATAATTACTTAATACGTAAGCAGTTGTCAGTAACCATTTAAAGTGATAGACACGCATGCAGTGTAAAGTGGCAGTTAAGTTCACATTATTGGCCCATTCCTCTCTTACGCACCCTTCTGTTTATAAGTGATTAGTTTTTCTTCCTGGTATTAATGGCTTTGGTAGTTTAGCGTAAGATAAACCAACATTTTAAAAAAACACATTCCTCCTCTTGCAAAGTGTTTTCCCAGCCTCACCTGGATGGATGAAAATTTTTTTGACATGCTGCCACATGAGGTTTGCTTAGGATTTGAAAATGCATTTCTAAATACCCTCAGCAAATTCTGTCTCACATTTACAGTACTGTCTGTCCGGTTCCAACGTCTTAATAAAGGTATCAAGCCTTGAAGGTGACTTCACTTGCTTTATTTCAGCTTCTGTTTCTAAAATAACCTGCATGCGCAAAAATGATTCACTGAAATAGAACTTTTGTAATAAATGATATTTCAACATAAAATGGATAAACATACTCTTCAAAATGAAGATGAAGCAGATATCTAAAATAAATATCCATTTAATACTTTAAAATAACTTCTGAATGTCTGTAGTTTGGCTTTTTTGTTATATTGCAGAATACGTCTGAATCTCCTAAAACGGATCTAACAGGACAGAAAAGGACATAAAAGCTAAATGTAATTAACTTGGAATATATCTGTTCAAAACTAAGGAGGACAATTAAGTAGATTTGTATTGGAATATATAATGAGTTTTTAAATGTGAAAGAAATTGGGCCACTATGTTTGCTTAAGATCCATGGAAGGAAAATTTTTTAAATGGAAATATAGTGTGCAAATAAGTACAGTTGAAATCCAGGAAATCATGTAGGGCCCTAAAACAGATTTTGAAGATGAACTGCAATTCCGAAGTTCAAAATTGCACACCAAATCCCTCTCCATTACAATCTATCTGTTGAAAGTACCCGGACCCATGAAAGTTTAAGTACCTAGGGAACACTAAACTCTGCAATTTTACTATTTTTGTTAAGGCACATGCAGAAGTAAGTCTTTAAATTCCTGAAAATTTATAAATTAATCATCTAAATCTCTCAGTGAATCTAGGTCTCAAATCCCAAACTTTCTGGCTAAAGGATCAAAACTTTCCAGGATAATTGAGCAGTAAGCTCTACATGGTCAGTGGTTTGGGTTTTTTTCTTTTCCAGAGGGGGGTTATTTGCAGAATTGTGGCAGAAGCTCAAATATTTTATACAGGAATGAAAAAACCCAGCCACTCCCACCTCCCTGAAATTTGAGACAAATCTTTAAATTCAGTAAAAAATTATTATCTTGAACACAAGAAAATTCCCTATCAATTTATACTGGAAGAAAGTGAATGAGTCCACTTACTAAATTCAAATGTTAATTTCAATTAGATTTACCACTGACAAATGTTTCTACAATTACAACATTGTATACATTTCAAAATATACCAACAGTATCATTACACCTTAAGGAAGACAGATTAAGGTAAAAATTTTAAAGAAAAAATTTTACTTTTTTCTGTTTTTCAAGTGATTTACAAGGTATTAAAACAGTTATATGCAATGTAAGAAAAAATTATTAAGATTCACAAAAGCAAAATCATTACAGGCTAGTTGCAAAACAGAAACAGATTACTGTCCATGTAGAGACAGTGAACTACAAATGAAAACAGATATGTTTATCCATTGTATAACTTGTCTGTTACCAGTGAAAACAAAGTAAGTGAAATTCACTTGTACAAGTATTAATTTAATGTGGAAACAACCTGATTTCATAGCTACATCTCTATTAAGGATACAAATTTAACTCACAGATTTCAGTGTTTTCACCATGTGTTCCAGCTTCTTTATCTTGTTCTGCTGGTGTTGAATTTGAATCTACCATAAAAAAAATTGAGAGGAAGAGATCCATTAATTTTGTATAAATGTTAGTGCAGAGCCAGCATTTTAGCTCAACGGTCTAGTCCAAAGGAGCATTTTGTACATGTTTTCTAGTTTGAATAGGCTAAAACCATACAATTTAGTAACAATAAACTTAATCTACAAGGGAATCAGTTGAAAGTTTTATCTTCATATGCAGTCCAGGATTAGGAAAAACAGTTAACAGCTGAGTTACTCTCAGGTTAGTGAATGTAAAGGGAAGCATGAGATACCTTTTCCCAGAACTGACTGACCAACAAACTTTTGAAAACAGGGACTGTTTGACTAACACCTATGGGCTAAAGAAGTAAGCATGTAGTCACACTAATTGCAAACAAAGGATATGCTTTCTCCCATCTGACCACTACTACTAAATCACATAATCGTACGTGCATAGAATGCAATTTGCTATTATTCTGTGAAATCAAAAGCAGTTTTCAATGAAATTACATTCTTTCCAACTGCACGCGTGATTTAGTCCTTGAACCATTCTACAATTGAATACTACCACACTGGCCAGAACCTACTCCTTCATCCCAGCAAATATACTTCAAAGCAGAGATGAAAGCTAGAAATCCAGCCCAAAATGTTAAAAAAAACCCAACCAACAAAAAAACCCCAAACAGTTCCCCATAATATTAGCAAACGTAAAAATATCACTGCACAATATTAATTCTAATACCTTTGCTTCCTCAAGCTCCTTATCAGCAGTGTTCAGTAGCAATTCTTTTTCCAGCTGCTCAGACAGTTTGCCAATTACAGCCAGTTCTTTAGACAGATGATCATTTTTATAGGTGAACCTATCCACTTGACTTCCCACCACTTGATCCTTATCAAGCAGTTGTCTGACATGTTGCCTTAGCTCATGGTTTATCTCCTTCATATCTTCAATCTGTGAGGACAAGGAGGAAGGAAGTATTCTACTTCATCTTTTTTTGATGGATTTGCAGGAAATATTTAATAATAAGAAGTAATTTACACTTTAAAAAATCAGTATATGTCATTCAGAAATGAAGAATATGCACACTACTAGCACCATTTTGAAAAGATTGATTTTTACTTCACGAAGGCCAGCAGAAATGTAGCACATCAGGTATTAATCCTAATTCATCAAATAATCAATATAAGATTAATAATTTCCCCCAAATAAAACTGTCTTATAAGAAATATTATATGGCCTTTTTGTAAGAAACCAGAAGATGCTATTTTGGCACCATCAACATATTGTAACAGCTCTGTCGATTGGAGCATTAAAGCCTCATAAATCTTTTCAATTTTCTGAGTCCTCAGATTTCTAAAATCCCAGCCTAATCAAGATATGGATACAGTGCAATGCAGAAACTCCATTGTTTGCACATGCTGATCCTGTAATGCATGAATAATCAGTATCACTGAATATGGAATTCTGCAACATTCACTCGATTCTAATATTCAGAGAGTTTTCTTCAGGTACATCTTTGAAAGGTCATGGCGGACAGGAGAGGTGCCCAAGGACTGGAGGAAAGCAAATGTCACTCCAGTCTTCAAAAATGTCAAGAAAGAGGACCTGGGAAACTCTAGGCCAGTCAGCCTCACCTCCATCTCCAGAAAGGTGATGGAGCAGTTCATCCTGGAGGTCATCTCCAGGCTTGTAGAGGACAAGAAGGTTATCAGAAGTAGTCAATATGGATTTACCAAGGGAAGATCATGCTTGACCAACCTGATAGCCTTCTATGATGGCATGAAGGGAGAGCAGTGGATGTTGTCTATCTTTACTTCAGTAAGGCATTCGACACTGTCTCCCACAACATCCCTACAGGTAAAATTAGGAAGTGTGGATTAAGTGAGCAGACAGTGAGGTGGATAGAGAACTGGCTGAACGGCAGAGCTCAGAGGGTCGTGAACAATGGGGCAGAGTCTGGATGGAGGCCTGTCACTAGTGGTGTTCCCCAGGGGTCTGTGCTGGGTCCAGTCCTGTTTAATATATTCATCAATGGCCTGGATGAAGGGATAGAGTGTAACCTCAGCAAGTTTGCTGATGATACCAAACCGGGAGGAGTGGCTGACACGCCAGAAGACTGTGCTGCCATCCAATGAGACCTGGACAGGCTGGAGAGCTGGGCCGAGGGGACCCTGATGAAATTCAACAAGAGCAAGGGCAAGGTCCTGCTCCTGGGGAGGAACAACCCCACGCACCAGGACAGGTTGGGGGCTGACCTGCTGGAAAGTGGCTCTGCTGAGAAGGACCTGGGAGTGCTGGTGGACAACAAGCTGACCCTGAGCCAGCAATGTACCCTTGTGGCTAAGAAGGCCAACAGTATCCTGGGCTGCATTAAAAGGAGTGTGGCCAGCAGGTCGAGAGAGGTTATCCTCCCCCTCTACTCTGCCCTGGTGAGACCACATTTGGAGTACTGTGTCCGGTTTTGGGTCCTCCGGTTTAAGAAGGACAGGGAACTGCTCGAGCAAGTCCAGCAGAGAGCTACCAAGATGATCAGGGGGCTGGAGCATCTCCCTTATGAGGAAAGGCTGAGAGACTTGGGTTTGTTCAGCCTGGACAAGAGAAGACTGTGGAGGGATTTCATTAATACCTATAAATATCTGAAGGGTGAGTGTCAGGATGGGCCTGGACTCTTTTCAGTGGTGCCCAATGACAGGACAAGGGGCAATGGGCACAAATCAGAACACAGGAAGTTGCAGCTAAACATGAGACAAAACTTCTTTCCTGTGAGGGTGCCAGAGCAGTGGCACAGGCTGCCCGGGGAGGGTGTGGAGTCTCCTTCCCTGGAAACATTCAAAACCCACCTGGACGCGTTCCTGTGCCCCTGCTCTAGGTGTCCCTGCTCAAGCAGGGGAGTTGGACAAGATGATCTCTAGAGGTCCCTTCCAACCCCTACCGTTCTGTGATTCTGTGATTTGCAATTGTGCTGACTATGCCATATGATGAAAGTGGTCTGTAAGCAGATAAAATTACTGATCACTTAATGCTTTATAGACTCAAAAACCAATACCACACTATCTTGAAAATATGGATAGCCGTAGAAAAAACATAAAGTACAAACAACCTTCACTCCTGTCATGTCATTGCATTCTGCTCTAGCTCATGACAGGTTGTTCCATCAATGTAAACCGGGGGGAAGAATGCTACCATTTAACTTCCTAGGCACAAAAGGATGCAGAAGAGCAACACTTTGTATTTCAGCTATATCAAAATAGAGGAAATACATGATAATAAGAAACATGGATATACCTTATGAATTATCTCTATCAGCATCCTCTCAAATATAGAGCAAGGCCAGAAACATTTATAAGTGTTCAAATTTTGTACAATTCAGCTGAACATAGAGATATGGAGCTAATTATCATCAACTTGCAGTACTGCTGCTTATGTTTCCTCATAAATCCACAAACACTTTTAAATATAAGAAAGAAGAAAAAGATGGGTGCTTTCTGGCAGCTTTCTCAGAATAACTATGATAAAGTAGGGTCGCTGGAATGAGTCCCTCAGTGAAAGATGAATGAGCCACAGTGAGACAGGGTGGATGGTAAGCACACCAGTGCCTCACACTGCTATTCAATGCCTGACAGTCTGCTCCTGTTAGAATACTGGAAATAGCCCACAGGTCTAACAACAGAATATGAACATGCAGTTACCCACCAGCAGGAAATTATCACCACCAGCATGACCGCAACAGTTTCTCTCCATGCTCAGATTCAAGAGTTTCAAGGAAATTTAAGGCAGCTGGTTCACTGAGTTATTTCTCTGACATGTTCACCTTCATCTGAATCGAATCTCTGCCACGAAGTATCGGTCTGACCATCAGCCTCAAGGTGTTTTTAAGCACCAATGTAAGTGATAATTTTGTTTAGGAGTAAGCTGACTCAATTTTGGGTATCTACAGAGAGGTGTTTCTAGAAAGTTATTCCCCTGATTGATTTTAGGCATTCATCCTAAAATTAATCATGCCTTAGGAGTATCTCTGATAATAGAGACAGCCTAGATGTCTCTATTACAGTCATCATCACCATTGACACATCAAAATAGATGAGGTGAATCCCATCCTCATATTCTGTTCTTTCTGAAAGAGGCACTTACAACTTTCTGCAGTTATATGCATTGCCCTAGTCTTTCCAGAAAGGGAAGAGATTAGAGTAATTTGCAAGCTACTGGTACCTTCAGTATCTTGCTGAGCATTGAGGACTCAAATTAAGAGATAGAGTAGATAGTATTTGCTCACTCACAGTACTATTTTTACTCAACTTGTGAAAGGGAACTTTTTGAAAGACATGACAAAAACTATATTTTCTTCAAAGAACTATTATTTATGCTAGCCACAAAGCAGTAAGATTTAATTACCGCTGTTGACACATTTCCTCTGAATTGCGGTAACACAGCCCCCTTGCCGCTGGGATGAAACTTCGCACCAAGACCACCCTAAGCTCCATGCAGCACTAAAGACGCTTGCAGCATGACAAAAACAATTCAGAGTAAGCTTTTTTCACTGATTAAGTCCCCAAACCTGTTTTTGAGTTCCGAGTATTTCAGTGATTAACCATTTAAGACGCTCCTTCCCTCCTTGTTCTCCACAGCATAGACAGCAACAGTCCCTGAAAGACCCGCTCCCCCTGTGCCCCTCGCCACACACCCCACCCGGGCGGTGTCTACCTTGGGGCGACCCTCCGCTCTCCCCTCCCGGTGCCCTGGGGACCACCAGGTGCTCATGGTGGCTGCCGGGGCCAGGTGAGGCGCCCGCCCGCGGCTGCAGCCGCCGCTCCTGCTCTCCGCCCTGGCCCAACAGCTGCCTCCCTCCGCGTTCCCTGGGCGCCTGGTGACGGCCGCCGCGCCCTCCCAACCGCCCCGCCCAGCCCGCCAGGCAAAGCTCTCCACAGCGGGAGCACGGCTAAGGCAGGAGGTAGTCTGCTTTTTTCCAGGTAGCTGAGTGAAAGCCTTGGCTGGTCTGGATTATTTTGAAGGGCCGTAGGCACCCCGACTCCAGCTCTCCCCCGAAGGAAAAGCCCTCCGTAACCATTACATTCTCACAATGACAGGACCCGAGAGAATGGCAGGAAGATGTGCCAGGGGAGGTTTAGGTTGGATATTAGGAAAAGGCTCTTCACCCAGAGGGTGGTGGAGGACTGGAACAGGCTCCCCAGGGAGGCAGTCACAGTGCCAAGCCTGATGCTATTCAAGAAGCACTTGGACAACATACCTCGGACACATACCGTGAATTTGGGGTTGTCCTGTGCAGGGACAGGAGTTGGACTTCATGATCCTCGTGGGTCCCCTCCAACTCAGGGCATTCTGTGATTCTATGAATGTTGCCCTTCCCACCGAGGCTGCCCCATTCCCTTGGGCTGGCAAGTCCTGCAGGGCAGAAGCTGAGCACCTGTGATGGACATACCAACTTCTGTCACGGTACCACCACAGCAGCCTACCCAAGTAGCTCTGTATAGCGAGCATGCGGTCTCTCTCTGTGCTTCTGTCCTCTTTAATCTTGCTTTTAAAGATGATCATAATACCTGTTGTCCTTACAGGTGTGTATGACTGAAATGCTAGAGGAAAAACCAAGTGAGAGATTAGAAATAAATCTAAAAACTTGTTTAAAAACCTGAATCAGAGGACAAAAAAATGTAAGAACATATGCACTGTAAAATCTTGCACAAAGTCATCAGTAAAACTCTCTTTCAATTAATTCTGATGTAAATATTTATGAGCACTGTCTTCATAGAAATTTTCATTATTTCTCTCTCTACTTGGTTTCACCTCGGGAGTTTTTGAGTAACTCTCCTCTAACAAAATTAAACTTTCAGAGATCTGGTTTATGACTTCTAGCATAGTTCCTCAATAAAGATTACTGTAGTCAAGAAAAGGTGCTCATATTTCTTTTTAGTTTTAAATAGCAACGAATATTAAGTGACTGGTTGCTGCTATATCTTTTTGCATGGCTTTTTTGTTGGGCGCGGGGGGAGCTAAGCCAAGCCGCTCCTCAAGTGACATAATGTTCTCTCCAGACCTCGACCAACAAAAAGACAACTTCTTCAAATAACAGTTCAATTCTTCATAGGTCTTGGGGGGGTGGCGACAGGGCGGTGGGTGAATATCACAGATTGGCATACTCTGACATGTGCAATAATACCTCCCATTGTTGATTTCAGTGGAATTCTTTGGTTTTAAAACACCCTCAACTACCTTTAATTCAAACCTCCCTGGGCCCATCTGCACACGTGCAGCACAGGCTTCACCCCTGATTAATCTGAAAGCCTCACAGGAAGACAGGGAAAAGCAGTGCAAGCAACGCTTACAGGTCAGAAGTCTTCAGAGACAAAGCCAAGCAGCTGTGCCTTGTCAGTCCAGGCCCAGGAAGGAAGATGGGTATTCTAAACCTGCCACAGTTGATCACCTGGGACAGACAGTGAGCTCAGGCAGCTCAGTTTAACACCCCTACTCTAATTAGGTTCATCTCTTTCAGAAATTAATATCCAAGGAGACACTTTTGCAGATGAAAACTCCCAACAATTGCCATACAATCTCTGTGGCTTGACAAGAACAAAACAAGTGTTAGATGACAAAGACTTAATCTTGTGAAAATAGCCTTCCTTTAATTAAACCTTATCTTCTGTCCAAACCCCGTCTAATTTACATACATATTTGTAAGATATATGTTGTATTGTCCAGAACAAGTATCTCCTTCAACATTACACTTGTTTCTTGACAGCGTCAAGCAACCCTAGTCGGAACACATTCCTGTTTTTTAATGCTAGTACTAATGTATTAACTGGTTTGCAAACACTGTAAACTTAAAACATCAAGGTATTACACGGCTAATTATGCTTTTCTTTATTCCAGTAACATAATCATATGAAAGAAATTACATCTTATGTTTTCTTATACCCCAGGATAGGAGTTCTTATTTACAGCACCTCTAGCTGCACACCTCTTCTTGGATAGACGAGATTGGCTTGCACAGACAGGGACAAGAAGACTGGCACCTTTGAAGAAAGTGATGTGAAAAGGGTAAGGAGGCTGTGTGAATCCTGTGGCTTCTATTGCCTGCTCGTGTCAGGCATAGATACAAACAGTCTTTGAAAGAGGCTGCTTGAGGTAGCCTCAAGTTGAGCTGAGAACCAGAGAAAATGTACTCTCTTCCCTGCTAGGCATTAGCACAAATTTTATATTCTGGAGACAGTAACAGGAGTTTTTTGCAAGCTGCTACTATTTAAGCATTCATGGATAGAGCTCACCTTTTTGGAGATGAGGAGTAATACCTCTGAAATACGATCCCCACCCAAAGACAGAGAAGAAATTGGAAGATTTTAACTTCCAGAAAAAGGGAGAAAATCTCTTTAGCAAGGCCTGTTGTGACAGGACATGGTGTAATGGTTTTAAACTAAAGAAGGGTAGATTTTGACTGGATATAAGGAAGAAATTTTTTACAATGAGGGGAGGGTGGTGAAGCACTGGAATGGGTTGCCCAGAGAGATGGTAGATGCCTCATCCCTAGAAACGTTCAAGGTCAGGTTGGATGGGCCTTCAACTTCTAGTTGAAGGTGTCCCTGCTCACTGCAGGGGGGTTGGACTAGATGACCCCTAAATGTCCCTTTCAACACAAATCATTCTGATTCTAAAATCAATGCAAATCTGAAGACAATCTTGCTGTGTGAAAGATATTTTTTCATTACCTAGTCTTTGTCCATTTCCAGCTTGTTAACAAATTATGCTACTGACATTTAGTTTCTGTACCTTCACGAATGCCACGGGCAGGTTCCGTGTATTTGGCAAGCCTCTGTGCATTTGTGTCAACTTGCTCGGTCTCCTTCTGAGCTCAGGAAAGCTGCTTGCATCCGGCATGTCCTGTGGCTGGCTCTCACATGAAGAATCATCCCTTTTATCCATTGTGCATCTGCCTCTTGCTGGCATGACCCAACTCTTCACAGTTAGGAAAGTCAGTAAAGATCAACACCGACCAACTTTCTTTAATACCACTTATCAGTTTACAAACTCTTACCACAGGTTTGATTTTGGGTTTGGTTGGGTTTTTGTTTTGGGTTTTTTTTGTTTGTTTGTTTGTTTTGTTTTTACCAGGCTGAAGAGTCTTAACTTGCTTGGCTGCACGTTGCACAGCAGCTGATCACTCTCGCTCACCGCAGCTCCCCCGTGTCCCCCTCCGCTCCCGCCCCTCGCAGCCGAAGCCGCTCGCACCACTCCGCCATCGTCGGGGCGCCGCCGCCTCCCCCGCCGTCCCTCCCGCCCCCCCCGGCCGGCAGTCCCTCACGCATGGCAGGACAGTCCCGCCAGCCGGGCGCCCGCCCCCGGCACCTCTCACCTCGGGAAGCGGAAGGCCTTACGGAGTGCGCCGGGGGAGCGGCGGGGAGCCGTGAGTACCGGCCTCTGCCCCGGTAGTTCGGCCGGGGACGATGGCGGGTAGGGGCTGCGTCCCCTCGGTGCAGCCCGGCGGCGGGGGGACGGGGCCGGCTGCCGTACGGCGAAGGGTGGCCGCCGAAGGGAGCCGCTGCGGCGCTGCCTCTCTGGAGGAGCGGCCGCGGCTGAGGGGAGCACCTGCGGCGGGAAGCAAATGGCGGCGGGGCCGGCGGTCGCTCGGCGGAGCCCGCTTCTTCACTTCACCTCGCCTCGCCTCGCCTCGCCTCGCCTGGCTCGTCGCTGACCCAACAAGCTCGTCAACTGTGGCGCCCGTTTTTTATCAGATCAATGAAAAAAAAAACCCAAAACCTCTAATAAAACCGGAGTACTAAAATCAAGTTTAGCAAAATACGCTAAGTGAAATTGTATTGGCAAGACTGTATTGAGTGAGGGGAAAATACGCAGCTTAACTGCACTTCTTCCTTTGGTCTTCTAGGTACCACGGACTGTGAGGAGAAGCTACTCTGACCACCCCAGCTTTTACATTAAGCCCGTGCCAGGGTTTGAACGGCATCGCTAGCTTCAGGAGAAGCATGCCTTGCAACTCGCATCACTTCAGGAGCATTGCTGCTTTGGAAAGGGCATGACTGCATCATGACTGCCACTAGCATTTCATTTCTGTCACAACAGCAGGTTGTACACTTGCCATGTTCAACTTTAGCAGATCAAGCATTCCTTCCGTCTGCTGTCTGGTTATTTAAAACATGGTACTCCAGTCATCATTAAAGAACTGCCTTCAGCTATCCTGCATCCTCAGGACTCCAAAAGCTGGCTTCAGAAGCACAACTAGTGGAGGCCTCATTATCCAGTCTGTTTCTAATGATGTTTACCAAAATCTGGCTGTGGAAGACTGGATCCACGACCACATGAATTTAGAGAACCGACAGGTCCTTTTCCTTTGGAGAAATTCCCCTGCTGTGGTAATAGGGAGACATCAGAATCCCTGGCAGGAATGCAACCTCAGGCTACTGAGGCAAAAAAGTATAAAACTAGCCAGGAGAAGAAGCGGAGGAGGGACAGTTTACCATGACTTAGGCAATATCAATTTGACTTTCTTTACAACCAGAAAAAAATATGAACGAACAGAAAACCTGAAACTAGTTGTGAAGGCACTGAAAGCCTTGCGTCCCCAGTTAGATGTACATGTTACTGACAGATATGACATCTTGCTAGACAGGCAATACAAAATCTCAGGTACTGCTGCAAAGCTGGGAAGGACCACTGCTTATCACCACTGTACCTTACTCTGTAATGCAGACAAGTTTGTTTTATCGTCTGTGCTAAAGAGCCCTTATAAAGGGCTAAAAAGCAATGCCACTCCTAGCGTGCCTGCCTCAGTGAAAAATCTCTTTGAAGAGGATCCTAGTTTAACTTGTGAGATGCTCCTGGATGCCATTGCTGAAGAGTATGCTAAGCAACACCACATAGATCATCGTATCATCTTAATAAATCCAGCTGATGAGACTGTGCTTCCTGGAATTAATAATAAAACTAAAGAACTACAAACCTGGGAATGGGTGTATGGAAAGACACCGAAGTTCAGTGTTAGCACCTGTTTTAACATGGTCTATAAGGATTCTGTTCTTGACGTTAAAGTAGATATGGATGTAAAGCACGGAAGGATTGAAGTCTGTAACATTGATCTGCCGGAGCAGTGGCTGCCACCAGCACTGTGCAGTGAACTGGTGAAGAGCCTTACTGGCAGTAAGTTCTGCCCAAATGAAACCACTACACTAGCAACAACATTGCTAAGGGTGTGTCCACAAGACGATGAGTTGCACAGCAGATGGAATCTGCTGTGTGAGAATATGGTAATGTTAATGTGACTTGCCTTTTGAAAATGTAAGCTAAATTTCTGCTGCTAAGTTAATTTATTGAAAACAAAATCAAAACATTAATTTCTACAAGATTAATTTTTCTCGTTTATTAGTCATTAAAGCTGTTTAATCTTGTGGGTTTGCTTCATGTTACATACTGGCAATTAGATTTCACACTGCCTGCACCTGGGGTTCCCAAACTGTAGGATGTAAGCCACTGTAATAGGCTGCAGCCCTGTATCATTCTCTGCAGACAGACGTCATTGCTGCTTAAACCAGGGAAAATGGTGGCGGCATCCCAGACTGGCTCTGTAGCAGAGAAAGTACAAATGGCTGACACGGGTGGGATGGGGTGGGTGGGCAAGGAGCTGCTGCTGTGCTGCTGCACCGGATCCCCCAGCCTGGATCCTCCTCCTTGCAGACAGTAGCTCAAAGGCCACGTCTTGACCCCTGACCTATGTGGAAAGGGATGTCCCCCTGGTTTCTGGTTCCAGGTCCTTTCTTGCAGAGTGCTGGTGACCTTCTGCCCCCACTACAAGCATGGCAGTAAGCTAAAGTCGCCACTGCATAGTGAATCAGTCCAGCAGTTCCACCTGGGTTAGGTAGGGCTTTTGTCCACACATGTGCAAAAGTGGGGGAAGGATTAGGGAGTTCAGTGTGGGGGTTTATGTGAGAAGGGCAGGAGAGGCTACCTGGGACAGAGGCCATAAGTGCCTCCTCTGTCCCTGCACTGCCTGGCACACAGCTGGGAGTCACTGCTGTCGTAAGTGCTGGTATCCGAGCTAAAAGTGGGAATACTTCTTCCACATTAGGAAATACACTCATAAGGACAGATCTAGGAGAAACAGTTCCTTATGTTAGCACCTAGGAGAAAATTTGCTGATGAAAGGCAATAGTGAACTGAAAATGACAGTTTTCATATTAAATAAAAATAATAGCTCAAGATAAAGTAACATTATGAAAGAAAGGCTCAAGATGTATTTCACTGTTGTTGCCGAATAAGCAGAATGCAATTTTAATCAGGTCAGAACAGAAGCAGTTTATTGCTATAGCTGTAAAAGAGAACCCAGCGCAGCAGTGACAGACTCTGCTGATGTGAACCAGGCCGTTACAGAGTTTATATACCTTTATGTTACACAACTCTTTCTTCACTGAACTGCCCTCAAATAGTGGAGTTAGTTGAAGTGGGAGGTTCATCAAGCGAAAAAAGCCATAAATTCACCATGTCGAGGTGTGAGCACATCAAGGTAAATTCCATTCAGGGCACAATATATGGCACAAGCCAATTTACACAGAAGCCTTTTCCCAGAAGGTCAGCTGGGGTGGTGGGACTTAAAAGCAAAGCAAGGTATCCAGAAATGAGGCAGATGATAGTGACAGACCAAGGGCTTGTTACTGGACGACATATGGGTTGTCCTGAAATGACAAGAGCATTTAGTATCTTCTGGAGATAAGGGAACTGCAGGAAAATCAGAGGCACATAAAGTGGATTGAGAAACACCAGTATCAGTTAGGCAAGAAAAAATCTTGCTGTTAATAGGGCAAGATAAATAAGGACCGGTCTGGCCTAAAAGAAGTAAAGGAGCAATGATGTTTATGTCCTTGGGGCTCTTCTAATCACATTTCTGAGGCTGTGGCACAAAGGAAAAGTTGGGTGGAAAGTTAGGGTGACTGGACCCCGCTGGACTTAAAAAGACTTACCATTAGGTCTCTAAAGACATCCTGACTTCCTGTGTCCTTGTCCATACAGACAACCCTTGTCTGAAGCTCCAGTAGGGATTTCAAAAGGTCCCTTACCTTTCTGAGTGGCACCAAGGGGGTTTTGGCAGGGATCAGTCTGCTGTCCTCCTGGGTGAAGCAGGATGTTTGAATCCAAGTCAGTAGCAAATTCTGTCACGGAGTAACTGGAATGCAATTTTCATCAGGTCAAAATGGCAGTGATTTATTGCTATAGGAGAGAACACAGAGCAGCAGAGACAGCCTCTGCTGATAGGATCTCTGCTGAAGGGAGGCAGTCATAGAGTTCAAGTACTTCTACATTACACAACTTGTTCTTCACCAAACTGTCAAATAAGCAGGACGTTATGCATAACAGCAGTGACTTAAATTCTTCAGGTAAGGAGGACCTAGACAGATTAGGAAGCCCTAGGTAGTATATCCTTTTATGAATACTTTGCTCCTTTGCTAATTAAATCATGCAGATGAGACCATTAGCTTAAAGTATTTCTTAACAAGTGAGGCCTGCAAAGGCCTGTGAGGTGTTACTACGTTACTTGCACTGTCATCTTTAAAAGATGGCTGGTTGACCAGCACTCGGTAGGAGGAAATGGCATGGCAGAAGGGACCCACCTTTAGCTAACAAGAGCAGTCCAAGGGGGTGAATCCAGCCCTTGGCTAGGACTGGCAGTCACACTGCTGACTCCAGCTGGGAAGGTGGCTTAAGCTCGTCTCCACAGATGATGCCAGGACGGTCCTGGCTGCGCAATCCAGGTTGTCCTGACTATGTAAGTGCAAGTAGCAGCACAGAAGAACATGGCTTGGAGTCAGTAAAATGATTGCAGAACTGTATTCTGAGATTGCTCTGATAATTTTTTTCCCCAGTCACTGATGCTGATTCTTCTTCATACATAGTGTTCCTACTGTCAGGGAAAGGAACTATGCAGAGATAGAGGGCTTAAAGGTAAACATTGCAGTGTAGCGCCAACTGGTACGTCACTAAAGGCTTTTAGTTGCATCTATGTACAGATATTGCATATCCAGGAGATCTGCAAGGAAATCTGCAGCCTTAACTAGTGAAGCAAAGTCTAGTTAGAAAACAGAAAAGGTCCTAGCAAGAAACAGGCATGAGAGGGAAGTCCACGCTTGCCTCTTGTGGTATTTGCAGACCACATCACAGGGGCTTACTACTCGAACAGAGACACGTTGTTACAAGATGCAGAAAGCAGTAACAATTTTTATTTTTATTTCCAATTAAGTACTAAGATCAAGTCGATCTAAAATATTTAAGGTGGCTTTTTGTTTTGCCCCTGTATGTTTGAAACTGCTGGAATAGGATAAAAGGTGCAAAGCCTCACATTTGGGAAGCTTTCTGTATTTACAGTGATCCTTCTCCCAAAAATGGTTGATCTATAAGGCATGACCCAGCGTCTTGGAATTACCCTATGCAGGGCAGAGAAGAATTCAAACAGACGACTAAAACTACAAGTAGTAAAAAATAACTTTTATTCCCATTAAAAATAGGCATATATTATATACAACCAAATAAAACCAATGACAGTGACCAGAAACCTAGCATCACAGCAGCAAGCCGGGGAGCTTCTATGGAACGTCTGGGGGGACCGACTGGTAGCGTACAGCTACTGTGGCACGTATGTTATTATTTTTGCTGATGTAACACTGAAAAGCTGAGACACTGTTATGCAAAAGGCTAAAGAAGGCAGACCACTGGCAAATTGCGACCCAGAGAACAAGGCAAAGGCTAGCTCTGTTTCTTGATAGCTCTGGAATAGATCTGTTGTTTTAGAGGCAAGACTAAAAGAATAGCAGCATTAGACAACAGAGGTGAAAGAAGAATAAAGCAAATAATAATTAAAAAAAGGATAACGGAACCCACCAGCCATCAGCAAAAAGCAACATAGGAGAGAGAAAAACTTCTAGCAATGAACATGCTACTAGAATATGGAGGCATATTGTATTACAAGATGCAGAAAACGTAAGGCACCTATCAGTCCTGAGGCTGAAAAGATTTTGATGGGGCCTGTGAAAGAGGCCACTGCCTGTTCTTCATGTCAGGATATACGGATTCTTGCTGACAACTATCAAGAACTCTCGTATTAGGAGAAAAAGAAGCAGCAGCTCAGGTGATACCTTCTTCTTTCCAGAGAATGAAGGGAAGACAAGAAGAGATTTGGTCTTTTTTCCAATTAGCATGTTCCTTAGAATCATTATTAACAAGAAAGTTTCAGGGTATCCAACTTCTGGGAGAATTTAAAAATCAATAATTATTTTTGGGGGGGACTATCTTAGTAGCAGGGACATACCTTACTGCACTTTAGACTGGCATGACTAGCTGGAAGGACATTAAACTTGGAAGTCTGGGAAAAAGATTGGGAGAGGATCATACAACCTTTTCACACTTAATGCGAAGGATGGAAATCAGGTATAGAACCATACATCACAGACTAAAAGAACATATAGGAGTGACAAGGAAAAATAACACAGATGTTTGCATCCTTTCCAGCCTAAAATCCATCATGCAGAGACACATAAGACGACCCTCAAATGTCTGTATGTTGAACACTAGAATGTTTGCATGCAAGGAGCCTGGAAAATGGAATGCCAGATTTGGGGTTACTAGCAAAGTCTGTGAAATCAGGTATTAAGGGATTGACCAAAACACAGCAGAACAGTAGTCATAACTAGAGTAGAAGGACTAAAGGAAATAAATAAGCCTGCTTATAAAAGAGGACATGTGGCTGCCCAGCTTCAAATGTTTGTGAGATGCTCAATTAAAGATATAAAAACCAAAGTTTGCTCAAGAAAAAGAAATAAAAGTCAAAGGCGAAATGACAGTAAAGAGGCCTTTGAGCAACAGTATTGAGGGTCTGTTATAAAATCAAGACCAAATCTAGACACGGATTGTATTAATTAAGATTATGTGAGAAGTACAGCGGAGGAATTGTACAGCTGTGTTTTCTCAGACTGAAAAGTCTCAGGTATTCTTAAACCTATAGATTATAAAAGCTGTGCTGGACTAAGTACTTAGAAGAGTTGCTTCAGAGGGAGGACAGCTGCACTCAAGCCACATCTTCCAGGGTTACATTTTTATGCTTATAAAAACACTCAGTAAAAGCAGTCATATCTGATCACATTTTCTTTGTATGTTTAGTATGAAAGACATCCACTGTTGTTTCATGACAAGGTCGCAAGTCAAAGTCACAGTATCCAATGCTGAAACGACCCTGCAGAAATTAACAGAATTGACACGGTGAGCACAGAATGAGCTCTTCTACAGTGTAAGTTAATTAAAGAGGTCAAAGCATTCTTACCTGGGGTTTCTTAAAATAATCAAGACCCCTTCCTATCTTAATCATCCATCCATTGTTGAACCTGTTTTAAAAAATTCACAAATTTTAATACCGTAAGTATGTTGAATAAAAAAAAAAACAAAAAAACCTTATATCCACCTGATGCACAAGCTCCTTGTTTCAATCACAGTTATTTCCTAGTGTCACCGATACCTGTATGAACCGTGGAAGATGCTGTTCTGTATAAAGAGACACATACTGTTATGCTCACAGTTAGAACACATGAAACTAAGGAGGGCTGATTTTACCAGTCAAGACTACTGCCTTCCACTTTTCTTAACCACAGCTGGAATTAGAAATTGCCTCAAAAGTTAAGGTTAAGTAGCCTGACTTCAAATAACTGTCCTTCACTGATTTTTTTTTTATATCACCCACCTAATTTCACGATCATGTATTGAAGATGAAAATGCAATATTGAGTGTTACTTCATGGTTCCTCAATGATTGTTGTATTTCCTCCAAGCCACTGATCTGCTGACTCCTCCCGCTACCCTGTTAAAAGTAAAAATAATGTGGCAGTGGGGGGTTTAACCATATATTCTACTTCTGGTCACCTCTTCCTAAATTCACCAACACAACTTTTTTAGTAACAAATTAAACCAAGAGAAAGTAACTTGGATGAAGGCAGATTTTCAGTTTCAAAGACAGGATAAAAAGCAGAGAGATCACAGGTACACTTGCTAAGGGACATGGAGGAGGAACCCACTCTCAGCCCTTTGAAAGTAGATATTAATTACTATTTGAGCCAAAATAAATGCAGTGACAGTTTCAGACGTTTTAGCTCATCAAAGCCTTTAAAATGACAACTATATACAGCTGTTAGGAAAGAAAAAAAAACATATCTCAATAGATGCTTTGGTTTTGATGACATTTCCATCAACAAAATTTTCACAAAAATATCTTTTCCATTTAAGATCCTGCTTACCAAGAATTTGTTAGAGTTATCAGAAAACTCTGAACTTATAAAATTACTTATGTTCAACTATTTCCTGCTGAAAGCATCAGAGCCTCAGTTTAACAAGTACTGGTAAGTAAGAACAAATCTGTATTTTAAAAAAATATTTTATATATCTATGTACGCTCATTTGCATGTGGTATCACCTGAGTACGGGGAAACAGAAATGAAAGCCGAGATACTTACTTCATCAAAGGAAGTGAGGAGGTGGATTGTTTTCACTTTGCACGGCCCCTTAACTAGCATCTCGCAGAATCGCAGGAAGTTATACAACTGTAAAAGTTTAATTTAGTATCTTGGAATTTTTTTAGTAGTTACATCTGCATCAGTTACACTGACTATCTACTTGCCTGATGGATATGCCTAATGTATGGGTCCTCCACCCAAACTTCAGAAACAACCTCAGTAAGGTACTCTAAGAAAAGCTTTTCATAGCCGAAACCTGTTGCATTTTCCTCTATCCTGATTTGCTTATGGTATTTGCCATCTGAAAAGAAAAGAAGCTTCATTTTCAGTAGAGATCATAATTCCTGTGTTAAGCACCTCACCCATAAAATGTTCACATAACAACTGGTATTTAAATGGGAAGGGGTATATCACAGCTCCATACCTTTTTTCTCTTTTTCAATTTGTTTCTTAATGTCTTCGGCTCTGGTCATGTACTCGGATATTTTCTGCCGGTAACGCTGCTTTTTTGCCTCATCTTTCGTGGCTGTGAATCGGAAGCACACAGACCCGTTCTCCTCCGGGCGGGGAAAGCACGGGGAGCTGAGCCCTGCCTGGCCCCCGCTGTGCCGGGGAGACAGAGACGGCCATCTCCCCTCAGGCGACACAGGGGAGCGAGACCGCCACCTTTCCCCTCCCGCCCCATGAGGCGACGGGGGACCGGGGTCCTCGGCGGCGAGCGCGGCTCGGGGCTCCCCAAAACCACCCCCGGCTGGCACCCTCCGACGAAACCGCCGTGCATTTCACAACTAACCGCCCCAAAGGCTGTAGCAAACGGCTGCCAGACCGCCCCTGGCCCGGCCGCCGCACCCGCCGCCGACCCGCCCGGTACCTTTCACCACCTGCAGCAGGAGGTCGATGCCTTCCTGGTAGCACACCAGCGACTCCTGGAACCGAGAGGCCAAGTCCAGCTCCACCGCCCGTTTCACCATCTCCGCCCCGGCCCGCTCCAGCGCGGCGGTGCCATCGCCCCCAGCCCGCGACATGGGCGAAGCGGCGGGGACCGGGGCGGCGGCGGACAAGCCTCCAGCAGCCCGGCGGGCGGAGCTCGGCGCATGCGCGCCGGCTCAGCCGCCGCCGGGGAACGGACACCGAAGCGGAGGAGAAGGGGTGGGGAAGGGATTGTGTCTCACCGTTGTCCTTCCGCCGGCGCGGAACTGAAGTGCCGTAGCGTTGGTGTCCGGCCGGAAGGCTCCTCACGGGAATGGCGGCTGCGGCGGGCCGAGCCTGCTCGGGGCACGTAGGCGCTTGGAAGGTGATAGCGGCAGCTCTGCCCGGGGTTTGGTTCGGGCGCGACGGGGCCCTGGCGTCGCGCCTCCGGCTGTACGCGCTCCGCTGACGGCAGGGGGGCTCCCCCGTGAAGCGACGCGGGGCGGCGGAAAACGGGCCTGTCGGCGCCCCGCCGCCGTCGCCGAGAGGGAGAAGGAGAGAAGGGCGGTTACGGGTGTCGCCAGGGGCCAAACTTCACCCTGCTGCGAGCTTCGTGGGGCCTGGTGGATGTCTTCCCTGAGGGGAGAGACCGAGGAGCTGCCCGGCGTTAGCGCAGTCTGTTCTTCAGCCACCCAGAAACCGAATAAACGCGGGTTACATGCTCACCCGATCTGAATTTGAGTGACCGTATAATCTGTTTGCAAGTATAAAGTGCTATAAGGAAAGTCCAGACAATTTATGTCTTGCCTTCTTTGCAGATGCTGGGGAAGAGGATGGAGGGAATGGTGTCTGCAGTGTGGACTCGTTCTCTCTTTACCAGGTCGAGAATTCCAGACTCGGTATGTGCTATACTAGATAATAAACTGAAAAGTAGGTATTGGCCTGCTTAATTCTGTGCTTTCAGTAGTATGGGACACTTCTAGAGACTGAGATGAGCAGGGTCACGGTGCGCTGGGTGAAGAACTGGCAGAAGGGCAGAGCCCAAAATGGCGCTACATCTGGCTGGTAACCAGTCACCAGCAGTGTTCCTCAGGGTTCAATTCTAGGGCCAGTTTTGTGCAATATCTTTTATCAATCATCTGGATGCAGGAGTTGAGTGCACTATTAGTAAGTTTGCTGATGATAACAAACTGGGAGACGCTGTTGACTCCCTCAAGGGACAGGAGGCTTTGCAGAGGGATCTAGGTAGACTGGAGCATTGGGCTATGATTAATGGGATTAAATTTAACATGGCAAAATACTGGATTCTGTACCTAGGAGGGAGAAACGCCGGGAACAAGTCTAAACTAGGAGGGGAGTGGCTGGAGAACACCCCTGCTGGAAAGGGACCTGGGGCTGTGGGTCAACAGCAGGCTCAATACAAGTTTGCCCAGAGGGCAAATCACATCCTGGGGTGCATCAAACAGCAAAGTCAGCTGGTGAAAAGAGGGGATTATCCTGCTGTACTCATCATTGGTGCAGCCTCAGCTTGGGTATTGTGTGCAGGTCTGGGCCCCACGATTTCAGAGGGATGTTAAAGGTACTTGAATGCATCAGAGGAGGGCAGCAAAACTGGTGACAGGGCTGGAAGGCATGTCCTGTGAGGAGCGGCTGAGGACTTTGGGTTTGTCTAGTTAGGAGAAAAGGAGGCTGAGGGGTGACCTCATGGCTCTCTACAGCTTCCTGAGGAGGGGACGTGGAGAGGGAAGTGCTGAGCTCTTGTCCCTGGGATCCAGCGACAGGACATGTGGAAATGGTTCAGAGCCACATCGGGAGGTTTACAGTGGACACTAGGAGGCATTTCTTTACAAAGAGGGCACTCAAACACTGGAACAGGCTTCTCAGAGAAGTGGTCAATACCCCAAGCCTGTCAGTGTTTAAGAGGCATTCGGACAATGCCCTTAATAACGTGCTTTAGCTTGGTCAGCCCTGAATTGGTCAGGCAGCTGTGACTAGATGGTCGTTGTAGGTCCCTTCCAACTGAAATAGTCTACTCAATAAATAACTAAAACCAAAGAGATGAGAAGTTTGACTTACATCCTATGTTTTTACATCTACATTTTTAGCTTATCTTTCTGCAAGATGCTGCCTGGTGTCAGTTGACTCTTTTCCTTAAAATAACTCTTAAAGCCTTAAACTATTCAGAGGCTAAGCAGAGTTTCTTTAATGAGGTGCATGTGAATTAAGTGCTGTGTTGGTATAGAGTGTTGTCCATGTACTTCTATGCGGTTGTATGGCCAAACTCAAGAGTTAATGTATATTCATCAGCAAACCATTATAAAAGTATGTTTGGCTTAATGGTATAGAAGCTAAATTTGAGGTCACCTGTTAGTACTTTGACATTCTGAAAAGAAGGGTAGTTAAACACGTAAGGATTTTTACCAAGGTTGAAGTATGTTTTAGAGAGTTATTTTGTTAACGATAATAATAATAATAATTCAGATATTTAGGAGAAAACCCTCTGTTTTTGTGAACTTCTTATTCTAGGTATTTCAGCCGCGGCCTGGAGATCATGAAAAGTATGGTGGTGACCCTGAGCAGCCCCACAAAATCCATGTTGTTACTAGAATAAAAAGTGTTGTTGGTCGCCCATATTGGGAAAAGAAGATAGTACATGATCTTGGACTGGATAAAGTATGATTGTTGTTCTTTATACTTACTGTGTACATCAGAAATGTAGAAACATAGGGTAGAATTAAGGTAGTGTTTTGGTTTTTTTTAAGGAGCTCAATTTTGCAGTCACAAAAGTTGGATTGCTTTACAGCTGCTATAAACGTAATTGAGAAAATGATGATGTGTTTAAGAGCTGAGAAGAACATTAATGTCAAATGCCCGTTTAGTGGGAATTCAGAATATCACTGTATGGTATTGTTTTCATGCCTGGGGAGAACTTTACCTCGAAAATTCTGCTAAAAAATTATAAAAATAGATCTGTAAATACTTCTAATTCAGTTTTTCTGTGGGTATTGCAGGTACCAATTCAGATATTGTAGGTGGACAAATAAGACTTGTTTATTAATGAAAAGGCTTCCAAATCCAAGACTCTTAAGAGTTTGCGTCAAAGATGTTTATCCAAATTTTTTAGGCCAACTGCACATTGTGCAAGGATTCATCTACTCAGTGTTATATTACAGAGAAAAAGAAGCGCATACTTGATCAACGTAAGATCTAACTGAAACAAGTGGTCTTACCCCTAAACTCCTGTATTTACATTTATAGTATTTTTAACAGTTGGAAGAAATTTGAATTTATTGGTAATCTAATGGGAGTAAAGCTGAATCTGTCATTTTACTGGAATTGAATTATATCAAGTTCTGATTTCATATTTTTTATGTATGTTCTTAATGCATGACATTTTTCTAAATTTTATATGTGGAAATGTTTATATTTTTACTGATAGCATGAAAAGTTCAGAGAACAGAGATTTGGGTTTTGGCAATGCATCTGTAAAACCTGTTCTATCCTTCATGTAGGCGCATCAGCCAAGGCTGCATAAAAACATCCCTTCTGTGAATTCCAGGCTGAAAGTTATTAAACATCTGATAAGGTTTGTTAACTTTGTTTAATTTGGAACACTTAAAGTAACTCTCTTCTAGTCATAGGACTTCACTAAGCAAACTCTCTTGCCCATAGAATACAGCCACTGAAACTACCTTATGGATTGCCAACAGAAGAGGAAATGTCGGACACTTTTCTTACGAACAAGGGAGAGCTCATCATTAAACGTCATCTGAAACCTGTGGAGCAGAAAGAAATTAAGTCGTAAGGTGTGCTGGTTGGATTTGTGTTTTATAAAATAAATAATTTAATTCCTGAGTTAAGAGTTTGTGTATGAAATGTAAGCTTAGTTCTTACCCTGTCTGGTATGAGTAACAGAGATGACACTGATGCTTAAAGAAAGATTGCATGCGTACAAATACAAAATTCAGTATTGGTATGCATTTGCCTGAAATATTTCAGGAATGATAGGCTCTCTTTCCTTGTGTTTTAACTTTTTGGCTAGATGACTGCAGTTTATGGTTAGCTATTAGAGAACTTTATAAATAAAGTCAGATAAGCAGAGAATTAAGTAGAATAGATCTAACTAATGACGATGAGGAAATTTCCCAGCTGACAGTAAAGGTTTACAATGATGGTGCATGACTTTGCCTTTACTGTGCGAAGGAAGGTACTGGAATTGAAAAGCCCTTTGTTTAACAGTTACACGAAAATCGACTGGCTGTCCACCGAGAGTGTCATTTGGTTGCGGCAGGTGTTTGGGTGACTTACCTCAGTCATCCAGATCTGGCACTTGTTCCTTAGCAGTCTGGCCTCCTTTGGCCTCCTCCGTAGCTTAAAAAGTACCTGAACTCCCCATTTGGGAGAAACGGAAGGAGTGATTCACATCCTGGCAGGCTGCATAATTTGCCTTTCAGGAAACATGCTCTCACTTTGTACATATTTCTTGATCCTAAACGTTTAATAATAATAGCCTAAGAGCTGCAGTCTATGTGAAAGTTGATGCTTTTCCTCTTCTAAAATTGCAAACTTTAGAAATCTGGAGACCCTGAAGCATACTTTTTTGATGCAAGTTAGTAATTATAGGCTACAAGCTTATAAAATAGCACCTTCTACTGAAGGATCATGATCAGTACCGTGTCCATATTTTTATTGACAGTTTTAAGAATTATGGCCAAAGTTAGGAAGCCACTGCTAGTAGTTTTCATTCCAAGGAACCTAAGTTCCACAGTTTAACACACTGACAGCCTCTCCCACACTAGATACACTGTAGAGGAGTTAATGACTGTATGTTGTGAGAAGATCAGAAGGATACAGTCGCTGAAAATGAATGTTTATTTTTTCTGCATGGTTGCAGAGAAGAGTAAACACCAGTAGGAGTTTGAAGGGATAGATGTATCAGTAGAGGAACACAAAAGCTGGAAACTGTGAGCCCAGGAGGAAGAAAAAAAGGATAGGCTATCCTAGTGGCATTGAAGACTGTAATGGCTCCTATGAGCAGGCTGAAGGCAGAAATGCAAAACTGAGGGGAAAAACCTCAGTTTCTCAAGAAGATACAGGCTGTAGTCGGAAGGGCACAGAAAATACTGGTATCAGTCTGAAGTATATAAAATAGCAAGGAAAAAGCAAAGCAGATAAATGAACATTACTTTTCTTCTCTCCCTCCTTCCTTCCACTAGCTGGATTGTCTTGCGCTGCAGTGTTGTAACTGCAGTCTCTGTGTGGTGTTGACCACGATCCCACAGGGACATACTTAGTAAAGCTGGAATTTCAGCCCTTTTGAAGGACGTGTAGCGCATCCAAGGTCCAGGGTCTGCTTAAAAGAGATGGTACAAGTCCTACGCCCAGAAAATTAAGCAAACGGGTCTTGCTGAGGGATAGGAAATTAAGTCTTGTATCAGGCTTGGTGGCCCAGAGCACCAAAGCCAGGATCGCTCAGCCTTACCAAGCGCATTCAGGATTTGTGTCCACAGCTCTGCAGCTTGGTGAATCTCCAACAGAGGGAGTGCTGCCAGCTCTGTCAAACAGTATCTGTATGAATATGGATCTTCTATTCATTACTGTATACAGATGCTGCAACCTTCAAAAGTACTGCAATGTAAACCAGAATGTGTGTGTTAATGAACAAGCTTGCACAACTTAAAAGGCGTGTGACAAACTACCTAAGTGAGAGCAGAGCTAATAACTGCTTCCTGAGTACAGAAAACTGAAAATGCTTTATATAGTACCTGTTATTTCTGGGTAAGATTCAGCTACAAGAGATTATTACAGCTGTCTTTAATAGACAAGGTGGCACTGTTCATTAAAAAGGAAATTGTATTTTCTTAAAATTTTTAATATATATGTAGGTTTGTGTGTTTCTGGAATGGTATTTCCTCCAAGGTTACTACTGTCATACAGTCAATCTGCTATCCTAAACCTTCTCTCTATAAACACATGTTCTCTGATCATTTTCTCTCAGGTCTAAAACCTGAACCAACAGGGTGCACGAACACAGTGTCTGTCCACATCCTTTCATTACTGGAGCATTGTAAATGCTTCGTGTAAGTCTTCATGAATCACAGGCAAGCAATACTGCCTTTTTGTGCAGGGAACAAGCAGGCTGACTTAAGATGATAGCAAAATTCCAGTTGGAAGGTACCTCGCAGGTCTCTAGTCCAACCTCCTGCTTGACGCAGGGCCAGCGCTGGGGTCACACCAGGTTGCTCAGGACTTTGTCCAGTTTGGTCTTAAAAACATCTGAGGACAGGGACAGCTCAGCCTTTCTGGGCAGCCGTTCTGCTGCCTGACTGTCCTCATGGGGGGAAGGTTGTATCCAGTCTGAACCTCTCTTCTTTCAGTGTTACGCGTGTTGTCATTTCTCTTCCCACCTTACACCACCATGAGGAGCCAGCCTAGCTCTGTCTGCTCAGTTATCCCTCACAGGTTGGGTGCTGTGGGCCTACTGTTAGGTACACCTGAAGCTGTCCCTTCTCATGGGGCAAGTGCTCCAGCCCCAACCACATTGGTGGCCCTCTGTTGGCCTTGCTCTACTTAATTGTTCTTTCTTGTGTCAGGAGGCCCAAAACTGGATGCTACTCTAGACGTCGTCTAACAAGTGCTTAGTAGCGGTGTGTAGACGCTTCCCTTGGTCAAGCTGCACTTCTGTTCATACAGCCCAGGGTACCTGTAGCTGCCTGTGCTGCTTGGGCATGCAGGCAGCTCACATTAAGCTTGCTTATTGG
The DNA here is from genome assembly GCF_949628215.1 of Phalacrocorax aristotelis. Lineage (NCBI taxonomy): Eukaryota > Metazoa > Chordata > Aves > Suliformes > Phalacrocoracidae > Phalacrocorax > Phalacrocorax aristotelis. Next base: position 72,621,588 of record NC_134276.1, on the reverse strand, counting down.
GTAGGAACCATTTGCCATGTCTACATGCTATAGCGTTTAAAGTATATTCAAACAAATCTCTGGTGCAATATGTGGTAGTAATACAGAAATGTACTGTTTTAAGAATAAATTTGTATTTCTGTGCTATTGGTCTGTTGCAGGTTCACTGTTTCAGATTTGGTAATACTGTAGTCTGAGTAGATCAATACAATTCTAATAATAGTATCAGAGTGTTTTTAATCACAGTGACAAAATACTAGCTATAAAAAATGCACTATATTTCAAGCAACCAATACCCCTCCCCGCCATGTTCTTTGTTATTTCTCCTTTAGCCCCTAGTGATATGCTTGAGGGTTTGTTTTTGTTTTTTGTAAACCACCCTAAACCACTTACTTTTCTCCCCTGTGTCTTAAAATGGCTGAATGAACCCAACAACTCTGAAGCTAGGGCTCCCCAAAAGCTTTACTATGTGGCTGATTAAAGGGATCAGTTTATTGCGCATGAACTTGCATCAGATTTTGTAAACTATATGCCATTTTAAAAACATGATGGAATGCACATATTCTTAGTCCAGACCCTGCACTGAAGCTAATATATAGCTTCAATAAAAGTATTCATTACACAGCAGCTTGAGTCTTACAGATTGTTTGCAACTGTAAAGGCCAAAGTGAAGTAGTATCAAGGGCAAAAAAAAAAGTTAAGGATAGCTTAGTATTTTCCTCCTGTCAGAAGAAACGGGCACTTTCGGGTCTCACCACCAAAGTTAAGAGCAATTATTCTGAAAGGATATGGTAAACTGTGATATACTCTTCTGGTAGGTTAAGCATATACAATATTTATTGCAAATATTCAATTCCAAAATTGCAAATTGCTAGCGAATTTTGTACTGCAGTTAGACAACGTATTGACAGATGAAATATAAGGCAGATAAAATCTTGTTAAGCAGTGTTATAACTTTCTTGCAGCATTAATCTGCTGCTTGAGAAACTGTAAGCACAGATTAAAAATTTGCTTTAATATTCTTGTGAAGTGAGAGAAAAAATAAATGGCAAAAGATAGGTTGCACTTTGCATTATTAGTAGTGTTATCTTTTAAAGTGTTTTTCTTTAGTCTTAGCTGAAAAAAAAAAAGCATTGAAAGCTTGCATTTGTTTCTGGCTTCATTGCCCGCCCCATTCTTACTCTTTCTGGGGGAGAAATCCAGAAGTTTTTTTAATTAGAAGGAAAGTATGCAATCAGTGACTCAAATCTAATCATTAGTTGGACAACTCAGTATCCATTTCTCTTATAAAACTTGGCTCTTGCAACCACGTCATTGGCGTAGTCATTGTGTGTTGTGCCAATATCCATTCTGTCGTAGCTCCGAACGTTGTTGGGGCCTGCATTATAGGCTGAAATCCCACCTGGAATGAGTGTGAAAGGAACACATGAACAGAGATGATACTTTGTCAGTAAATAAGCATGCAAAGAAAAACCACAACTTAAATGTGTTGCTTTAGTTTGTAGCTCTCTTTTTTCCAGTATTGTATTACCATTTCCAGCTGGTTTTTTGGCACTGAGGTGTTCCTTTTGTGTTTTAACTTTGTGAAGAAATCATAATTTCCTCCTTTACATCCAGACTTGGTGATCATTGTTCCCTTGCTGTGTTTTGCTAATGTAACATCTTCAGTTGTATGGCTGTTTCCTTTTGTGCATATTCCTTCATGCCTACCCACGTTAATAACCTCAGACTTATTTATATTGTAGTTGGAATAAAGGGATCCAACCATGACAGCTTCAACTGTAATCAGTGCTCAAGAATGTAACCCTGTTTCCTTCAGAGAGGACCATACATTTTCAAAATTCATGTGTTCCTTCTTTGGAGTTACCAGGATAGTAGCTGGGTATAGAAATGTAAAACAAAGGAAGTGGAGAGAGGTGAGGAAAACTCCACCCTTACTCCTTGCAGCTGAAAAATGTCATTGTATTTGCCAAGTTTTCCAAAAGCCTGCTAGAAAGCTAACCACATCTTCTTCCTCTGGTCCTTTTAGTGAGTGTCAAGGGATACTGTTCCACACGTCAATAAAATGAACAGGGGGGCTGGGATGTGTTTAGTTTTCTGCAGTGCTCAGTTTTACAGTGTTCTCGTGCTTGACTTTTATGTGTGTGAAGTGTTTCAAAGCCAACAAAACTCTACCTTTGAGCTGCTGTTCCTTTGTCCATTTTGGGAATTTCTTCTGGATTGTCTCGATCATTCCGCACAAAATCTGTGTACCTTGTGCTAAGTGCTCTTCACTGTCCCATGTCCCGACAATCTTATGGTACCGTTTGTCAACCTGAAAGTGAGACAGCAATGTCAGCATACCAGAAACCCCGCTGTTTATGCAGAACTCTTCATTGCTTACAGGCTGCTTGTATTAATTTTGATCCTTAAGATCATTATTTACATCTTTTGTAATTGTACAGAGGGGAAGTAAACTTAGCTCAAGGTGCAGGCAAAGCCAGAGGATGTGTGAATAGCAGACTGTCGGGGCACTGAAGAATAATGCCTGCCCCACCTCCTTGTCTGTCAGAGCTTTAAAAACCCAACAGAGCTGCTGCTGTAAAGATGACAGGGTGCAGAAAGTGGGCTTACTGCTGTTTAAGCTCTTCCAGCTGCAAGGTGACTGCTCCCCTCTGCCCCAGCTGCATCAAGGGTGGGAAAGCCCGTTTCCTCTACGGATCTGCCCTTGATCTCTGCCTCAGTTCTGCTCTTCTTTTTCTCTCTCTTTCTCTCTCTCTTCTCTTCTTCTCCACCCCTTATCCATGGGGTACTAAAGCGCAAGTCTGAGGGGACTGGAGCTGTTATGTAAGTGGATCCCAGTGTGTGCAGCAAATGTTTAGGGCTTGTATAGATAAGCATACAACTTGGTAAACACGTAAGGTGTGAATGTAGGCATGAATAATGAAGCAAGATCCCCCCACTAGCCAGGCCCCTGTGGTGCATAAAGGGTAATTAACCTGACTGTATGTAGCTGCAGCCTACAGGCCTCTGCGTTTTTTTTTTAAAAAATGCTTTTTGAAACAGGATTTTTTTATCTAAAGTATGAAATAGGAACAATTAGTCTCTTCATTTCCAAGAGAGTGCTGGGAAGGAAGCAGCGGTTTCACAGTGCAAAAGCAGTCTGCTCATGCCCTGACACTCACTGGGGTCCGTCCCCAGTACTGGAGCTGACAGCTGGGTCAGTGTCAACTTTATTCTGGCCAAAGAGTTGTCTGAAAAGGTTTAGGGGGTTGCCTTGCAACAGGACCCCTGCATGTTGTCACATGCCCCCTTTCTGCTTCAAAAGAAAGATGAGGTTTGTGTTTTTAACAAGGTGGACCATACCTGCATTAAACCAAACCCATTTCCATGGTCACCCCAGCCGCCTTTCAGCGCCGCCCCAGCATGCGACTCTCGAGAGATAATACCAGCAATCACAGCTGGATCAACACACTTGCTGTTGCCAACTTTTTTAATCTTGGCTTCGTATTTCTTCATGTTCTCCAAATCTTTTTCTGCAATCTTCTCTGAGGCAGGAACTCCTACAACACAACATGCATGACTTTTCATTTTTGAAATCAGAAGTAAATTGTTCTACCAGTCGTTATGACTGGGCTGACGTTTTGAATCTTTTTGAATCTATGTAGAGAGAAGCAATGATAGAATTGACCAATTTTGCTGAGGGGTAAGTGCCCTAGAAATCTATACACGGATGATATAAAAGATGTTTTTTCAAATACAGAGGGCAGTTCTCTAGCATGCAGACTAAAAGGCAGGTCGTCTTGTTTTAAATCTAAGCCTTTGGGTGGATTAGTCCCAGATTTAGTTCCTTTTAATTTAGGACTATAATGGGGAAATGTTCAGAAACTTAGGTCATGACAGAAACCCCCTTAAGGGAGAGAGAAAAGAGGCTTGGTGGCAGGGGTTGGATGCACTCGGCAAACCTTGCATTTTCTCTGTGATAGTCTTGAATATTCCTTAGAACATCTCAAAGGCAACTCTGTTCCCAGCATAAAGTTATGTGTCCAGGTAGGATCTTTACTGGTTGTGGAAAAATCTGCTCACATGGCAATGACTGACAGCCAGAGACCAGGATCTGTAACAGGAATGAGCTTGTGCATGGATGTAAGGCAAAATGAACAACTGAATTGGAGCCTACCTGCGTAGCTCAGTTGTTCCGGTTTTGCGGTTGCCTCTGAAGCTCCAGTTGTGTCAACATTCAGTATATTCCCATAACGCTCCAAACAGCCTAAGTAAGAGCAGTATTTACAACCAAATGTCAGGCCAGCACAGTGTGTGATGCGTGCCATTAAAATGTTTTTAGATCCATGACTGAAACTCATGGTATCATTTTGATACTGGTGCAGGCATTTGTGCTAGCAGATGCAGTCATGTTATCGTATGCTCTGGAAAGGATTACCGCTTGGTCAGGCTGGCATAAAGCTACAGTGTTGCTTGTGAGGTGAACTAGCTTGTGCACAATTCATCTCCTCAAATCTTAGCTTGCCTAAAACTTAGCTGTCTAGTCTAAGCTTGTGCCTTGGGCTGCCCATATAGCCTATGGAGAAAGGCACCCCCAAAAGGCAGTTTTTCTATTCCAAACTGAAAAAAAAATCTATGAGAGTCAAAAGAAATCCTGCACTACTTACAGGTACCAGCTTGCTTTTCCATAGCTACCATCAACAGGAAAAATCGAAGGCAAACATCATTCAATTACATCCACTACAATTTATCTGACTTGCAGTTTGTTTCACTTGCAATTTATCTGCATTTCTCTGTTGCCTAAACACACTGTTGTAGAAGGGAAAACACACAAATAGCAACGGAAAGGAGCAACGCTAACCCGATCCCACAGTTAAATGGAAAACGGACTCTGGTACAATGAATTATTTACAAGAATATTAGACAAACATCACAGACCTGACATGTTTGCTGCAGGATGTCTCCCCACCTTCTTGCTGCACTTCCTGGGGAGAGATGGGCTTTTTATCTGCTGGCAGTGTTTTGGAGCTGCTGACTCAGTGTGCTTCCTGCTCCTATTACCCACTCAAGTGCCACTTGTATTATGAGAAACAGGAACACCTAACAACTTCTTGTGCATCCACCCAAACACAATGAGATTTCCGCTCTACAGCATGAACACATTTACGACTTTAAAAATGAAATACCTTTTAATTTAATTTAAAACCCCGTTGCTAACAGTTTGAAACTAGGAGGCGCTTCGTCTGAAAACAACTCCCCCGCTTCAGTTGTTGAAAGCAAAAATGTGCTGACAACAGGAACCTGCTCTTTTGGATGTAGTAAAATTTTTGCAGGTGAAGACCCGCAAGAATAGCATGATACAGAGCTGCAACCACTGAGAATTTGGATATGCAGAGAATATGCCAGGTCTCTGTTGTTATCCCCTCTTGTACAGCGACAACAGAGGTGAAGCCACAAACCCAAATTAGCAAGTGGCATTGATCAAAGCCACTGTAGCTGTTCAGCAGTAAGGAAAAAAGCCACTGGATGGCAGACCTCCCCGTCACTGCTAATCCATCCAGACATATGTCTCCCCCATGGCCTGTTTTGTGAGGGTGAAGCGCTGATATTGCAGATCCAGCAGGGTAGTCAAAGAAGGAAAGCAGTGGCTGTTAAAGGGAACAAGCTGCACCATGTGTTTAAAAACCCTGCTGGTTTTATTTATTGGTTTGGATTCAAAAGTCCCCAGTAGTTTTTGCAGAAGTTCTACTTGTCCCATCAGCAGATGTAAAGCCCCATGCTGGAGAATGCAAACAGGACTGAGGCATGAAGAATACACAAATTTTAGTGTCTTTTGTAATAAGTTCATTTTTTTAAGCCGTGGGTATTGCAAGGCTGAGCTGAGACTTTAGATAAATTCTCAAGTATCTTGGAAGTCTTGTTCATGACCTCACATAAATACAGCAAAGGCTATTCTTGTTATAAGATAAATACTAAACGAGCAATACTTAAATGCTTTGTATTCATTGTTGATTAAAAATGAAAGCCAAAAATGGGAAACTACATGTGTTTTTGCAGTTGTGTGTGTGTACCTGCTCTACTCTGTCCACATGAATGTCCACATACCTGTTTACATCTTTCCCTTTCCTGGCTGTCTATTGTGTAGGTGTAGGCACATACACCTGTCCTTAGCATGTTTTTTCTTGTCTAAGCCATCCCATTTCTTTAGCCTTTTCAGGCCACATTTTCTTCAATTCTGATCATGGTTATTGCTGCGGTTTTGAGGTTCTCCAGCTGGTCCCCATCTTCGCTGAGCTGTAGCTACCTGAACCAAACACGGTCTTTGGCTAAGGCTTTTCTGGTCGTGATTAGCATGAAGACTTCACTTATCTTGCAGAGGAAAAACACTACGTTGTGCCTCCTAGTGTGGTGTTTGCCTTTGTACCACAGCAGGATGCTTTTGCCCTCTCCACTCCAGTCTCCCACCACGCTGCCTTGCTCTAGCCCTAGGCTGGGGACACTGGGATGTTGGTCCGCAGGCTGAAGGACAGGAGATGGTAGATGTTGGAGACTAAATCACCTCTATAACTGTGGGAAGCAAATCCTGGTGTGCAGAGTACAGCCTGCCTCAGTGGTGTGGATGGGGAAAAGGTGAGGTTGCCACCCACCCACATGGAGGGATGTCTGCAGTGACTGTCTGCTGTGAGGTTTGCAGCCATCTCTGCGTGTATCTAAGGAGAACCTTGTGAAGAAACATACTGAGCCAGTTATATCTTTGCTAAGGCAAATTACAAAGCTTTGGATTTTTTTTCTGAGTAAGAAACAAAAAGGCAGGATGTTTTTGACATATATTTATTATATGACTACTGGAAAACCCCGCTCAATCAATTGCCAGGAGGTAGAAAATACTGAGGTGCTCATGTTTAACTGTAGTTAAATGCCCAGCAGCCCTTACCTCACTTGACATTGGCTGTATGGGCTCAGTGGGAGTTAGTATGGAGATTGGCAGTGCTAAGACCTTGCCTTCAGATGTACTACTGAGCAATTTGGTACAAGGTAAGACAAGAGACAGCTTTAAAATGTGTGTGTTGAATACAAGTAATATCATAGCAGCTTTAGCTGAAGTGTCAGCAAGTGCTTTCCAGCTAATGGAGCCTGTGGGTCGGTGAACCCTGGGACAGGGACTTCCCTCCATGCTGGTGCTGGGAACTAGTGGCATGAGGCATCTCCAGAAGTGATTGGTGAGAGTCAATTGGCAGAAGTAACAGGTAGTTCTCAGAGTAGAATAGTGTTCAGCATTTGTTACCTCTGGGTGATTTGTGTAGCCTGCATTTAAAAAAAAGTCAAGTGAATCACCTGGGTTTCCAAGGGTATGCTGCCAGACAGCCACTTCTCCAGTGTCTGCAATGAGGCAGGCACCTCCCAGCCTACCTTCCCATGCAAACTGCTCACAGCTTCACATGGGCTGTGGTGATGGCAAGTAGGCTCTTTCCAAGCCGAGGTGACTTGCTCGGGCAAGTCCGTAGCTACAACACAGTTCAAGAGCAAGCCAGGAAGGCTTCAGTCTTTACTGCTAAGGCTGGCCCTCAGGCAACCTAGCCCTGAGATGTGAGAGAGAAAATCTGGAGAAAGGAGGCCTTCCCCTTGGTTGAGGAGGGTTGGGTTAGAGATCATTTAGGCAAACTGGATCCTTGCAAATCCATGGGCCCGGATGGGATACACCTGCAAGTGCTGAGGGAGCCAGCAGATGCTCTCGCTAAACCACTCTCCATCACCTTTGAAAGGTTATGGCGGACAGGAGAGGTGCCCAAGGACTGGAGGGTAGCCAATGTCACTCCAGTCTTCAAAAACGTGAAGAAGGAGGACCTGGGAAACTCTAGGCCAGTCAGCCTCACCTCCATCTCCAGGAAGGTGATGGAGCAGTTCATCCTGGAGGTCACCTCCAGGCATGTAGAGGACAAGAAGGTTATCAGAAGTAGTCAACATGGATTCACCAAGGGAAGATCATGCTTGACCAACCTGATAGCCTTCTATGATGGCATGAAGGGAGAGCAGTGGATGTCGTTTACCTCGATGTCAGCAAGGCTTTTGACACTGCCTCCCATAACATCCTCATAGGTAAAATTAGGAAGTGTGGATTAAGTGAGCGGACAGTGAGGTGGATAAACAACTGGCTGAACAGCGGAGCTCAGAGGGTCGTGAACAATGGAGCAGAGTCTGGTTGGAGACCTGTAACTAATGGTGTTCCCCAGGGGTCTGTGCTGGGTCCAGTCCTGTTCAGCATATTCATCAATGGCCTGGATGAAAGGACAGAGTGTAGTAACCTCAGCAAGTTTGTTGATGGTACAAAATTGGGAGGAGTGGCTGATACGCCAGAAGACTGTGCTGCCATCCAATGAGACCTGGACAGGTTGGAGAGCTGGGCCGAGGGGAACCTCATGAAATTCAACAAAAGCAAGTGTAAGGTCCTGCGCCCACACCCATGAACCAATACAGGTTGGGGGCTGACCTGCTGGAAAGCAGCACTGCTGAGAAGGACCTTGGAGTGCTGGTGGACAGGAAGCTGACCCTGAGCCAGCAATGTGTCCTGGGCTGCATTAAAAAGAGTATGGCCAGCAGGTTGAGTGAGATTATCCTCCCCCTCTACTCTGCCCTAGTGAGACCACATTTGGAGACCTCTGTCCAGTTCTGGGCTCCCCAGTTCAAGAAACAGAGGGAACTACTGGAGAGAGCCCAGTGGAGAGCTACCAAGATGATCAGGGGGCTGGAGCATCTCCCTTATGAGGAAAGGCTGAGAGACTTGGGTTTGTTCAGCCTGGACAAGAAAAGACTGAGGGGGATACTTATAAATATCTGTAGGGTGGGTGTCAAGAGGATGGGACTAGACTCTTTTCAGTGGTGCCCAATGACAGGACAAGGGGCAATGGGCACAAGTTGGAACACAGGAAGTTGCACCTAACATGAGAACAAGCTTCTTCCCTGTGAGGGTGCCAGAGCAGTGGCACAGGCTGCCCGGGGAGGGTGTGGAGTCTCCTTCCCTGGAGACATTCAAAACCCACCCACCTGGACGCGTTCCTGTGCCCCCTGCTCTGGGTGTGCCTGCTCAAGCAGGGGGGTTGTACAACGTGGTCTCCAGAGGTCCCTTCCAACCCCTGCCGTTCTGTGATTCTGTGAAAGTCAGTGAGGCAAAATCAGGATCAGTAGGTTACAAAGCCAGGTGCAGGCTGACTTGCAGTGCAGCTCAGGTAAGGACCCAGGGCAAGTTCATGAGCTTAAATGCAGCTCTTGAGCTAGCAGGCAGAAGGTGCATGGGAAGGGAGAACATCTGAGGCTCCTCATAGTGCAATATCAGAGCTGACTTTCAATGCAGACAGCCAGATCCCTGCGAGAGAGGGGGAAGAGGCTGCAGACCCCATCAGTGTAGTCAGGGTCTAGACAGCATGGTCACCCCAAAGCTGACTCTTCTCCAGGCTGAGTGGACCCAGCTCCCTCAGCCTCTCCTTGTGTATCCTTGTGCTCCAGCCTCTGACAAGCTTGGTGGCCTCTGCTGGACTCACCCCAGTGTGTCAGTGTCCCTCTTCTATCAGGGAGTCCCAAACTGCATACAGTGTTCCACGTGTAGGCTCACAAGCAGCTCAGGGTGCTCTTAGCTACATCTCTAAGTGGGCCCATGGTGTCCACCAGGGCCCCCAGGTCCCTTTTGGCACAGCGTGCTTTCTAGACAGTTGGCCCCAGCCCATACCGCACACGGGGTGTTCTCTCCCAGGTGCAGGGATTTGCCTTTGTCTTAACTGATCATCACGGGGTTGCTGTCAGCCCATTTCTCCACCCTCTCCAGGACCCCACATTAGGTATCAGCTGTGAACTTGTTGGGAGTGCTTTCTGTCCCTAGTCTGAATTGCTGCTGAGGACACAAAGCAGTACTGGCTGCAGGATCTTTCCCTGGGATGTGCTTCTAGCAACTGGCCATCGACTCTATGTTGTGACACTGACCACCATGCTTTGAGCCTGGCAACTTCCTAGCCAATTTTCTACCTGTCTATCCAGTCTGAGTCTCACCGGTCTGGCTGTAAGGATACTAAGGTGGGCTGGGGCAAAGACCTTGCTAGGTCAAGGTATAACATATAATCTCCTCTCCCCTTTTCCATGAAGCCAGTCATCTCAAGAAGCATCATCGCAAGAAGCAAACAGGTTGGCCATGTGCTATTTACCCTGTTTAAATCCATGCTGGGTGCTTGCAGCATGGCCTCTGGGAGCTCCTGGGAGGATGTGTGCCATGACTCTGTGCGCTGTTAATGGCTTTGGATTCCATTTTCCCATCCATTTAAGATGCTTGCAGCCAGTGGTTTTTCTAATTATTTGACATACAGTTATTCCCAGCCCCAGAAGGTGTACTCATCATGGAAGAATAAAGGAAGTTCCCTCAGCATGCAAGTAGACGCTGGTGGGAAAGGCATGGCTCGCACTGCCAAACCAAACCTAGCTCTTCCTTTGGCCCTGTAGAATGAGTGTCTCTCAGTCCATCAGGCATCTACACTTTCCCTTTCATTGCCTTTCCACCCTCCTACCCCCAAAATAGTTCAATTCCAGGTATAGAAGGAATAGGGGCACCAAAATCTGCTGAACTCAAAGACCGCCCTTTTCCTGAGTGTTACTCTTCTCAAGCATCAGAGGGGGAAAAGAATTTTATGATGCACAAATATGTATTTCATCCTCTTCCCTTCTCAGTTTCTCTATCTGCCTAAAATTGACGTCGTGCTTATCCAAACTTTGCTAACACACATGACAATATGAGTACATTGGAATCCTGCTTTATTTGCTAATACCACTTTTATTCAATTTCTGTTTGCTTATTTCTGTATGACTGAAAACATCTATCTCTAGTCTATGCATTTATATGAAAAATTGGCATTCAGAAAAAAATTACTACTCCACAGCATAATGTAAATATCAAGCAACTTTGAAAAAATAAACCATTAAGCTAATACCCAAGGAAGTACTTACTTTGCCTTTTGATTTCTTAAGAGAATGACAGATTTTGGCAGAAATGTGTTTTAAGATCTGTAGGGCAGCCAATTATCAATAGCAAAACAAGGCAGACCTTATAACTCAGAGAAATATGTAGATAGCAGAAAAAAACCATACTGCTTGTAAAGGAACTACATGACCGGTGCCTTACTGAATATTTTTGTAAAAATTGAGGGCTTTAGCCTGCTCATTCTTATTCATGTAAATTGTTCCTGTACATTTGCATCTGTGCGGATTTGCGGGGTTGTGGCTGCATTGTATCTTGGCTCCCTCATGGGTGTCGTGCAGGTGATGATAAGGAAGTTACTCTGTAGAGATTCCCGAGTCTAGTATCCGCGTTTCTTGTAATACTGGGCTTGTGCAACCACATCATTAGAGTAATCATTTTGGGTGGTGCCAATGTCCATTCTGTCATGGCTTCAGACTTTTTAGAACCAGCATTGTAGGCAGAAATCCCACCTGAAATGAAACACCAAAAGAAGTCATACAGACTTAAAAAAATAGGGAAAATTCCACCCTGATATGTTCTGTTTTACTGGTTTTGAAAGCTCTCACTTATGGAGAGTTCAGAAGGGGAGTAGGTGGCGTTATCAGAGCTTCTCTGACTTAAGTGGGGCTCCGCAAACAGCTTACGGTTATTCCCGAGTCCACCAAAACACCTGAGGTTTTGTGTCCACAGATATTTGCGGTTTGATGAACTTGCACCATTTACCTGACCCAGCACAAGCCCTTCATTTACACTGAGCTTGTTAATATCGTATCAGTCATGTCATATAACGTATCATATCATATCCAACATCCTTGTAACTTCTCACTCATGCTTGAAAATTATGTTTAATTAAAAAAATTAACTCATAGTTAAAATTAATTAATTAAAATTAATTATTAGTTAAAACACATTCATACATTGCATTATTTTTGTCTCACAGCTGTATATGTGCTGCGCTGAAAAGCAGAGGTATCTGAGGTGGCTGTGAAACGAACCCAAAAGTAAAGATATTTGCTTAATAACTTTTAAAACTCAGAATTGTCTCTCACCTCTCTCCTAATACAGACAGTATTACATCAAAATTTTATTTGCCTTGCCTCTGGGAGGAGGTAGATCATCACTTACAGGGATATTGTGCAGGCTCAGCAGCTAGTGTGTGTTCAGCACTTTGGAAATGTGAAGGATTTGGGATTATTTTGCCAGGGAGAAATGGAGGCCTCTGGCAGAAGAGGGATACTCACCGCAGTAAGATAAACCCTCTGGCTTTGCAGTTTTGCACGAAGCCCCAGAGGTTTTAATTCTGCTTACACTGCCGTAGCAATCTGTGTGGCCCTGGGAGGAACCTGCAGAGGCAACAGGAAAGGGTCAAGCAGTAAAAACCTTTTGTGACTGCAAGTAAAACCCAAGGGGAGGCTGGACCCTGGAGAGGGCGGGCTGCTGGGAGCGGGAGCTGCAGAGGGCTGCGTCTGTCACTCTTTGTGGTGGAGAGGAGGTGAGGTCCTGCCCTGCGTCCTGCACCCTGCACCCTGAGCCCACCTGTCCCTCAGAGGCCACCCCTCCTTCTGCAAGACTCGCAAGGGGACCCGAGCACTCCAACAGAGTCTGGAGGCAACCAAGATTTTGGGGAGGGGGGTGAGGAGGTGCATCAATGCCTCCTGCTTCCCAGCTGTGGGATGTGTGTCCCCAGCTCCTTGGGGCAAGGCAGCGAGGGACACCAGACTTACCCAGGAGGGCAGCAAGGCCCAGCAGCACGAGCATTGGGTACATGGGGTGTTTCTTCCTGTGCATGCAGAACAGCCTGAAATTCAATCAGTCAGCATTGGCATGTATGAAGACATGAATATATCTCACTGCTTGATGAATAAACTCAAAGAAACTCTTCCTGAGCTGATGGGTAATTCTCTTGTTGGGTAGGCAAAGCGATACATAAACGCAGTCGCATCTCTTTTTATGAGACCCTGACGGCAGCTCTCCTGCTCCAGCACAAACCAGGCTGCAGACGTTCATGAGAGACTTGTGGCCTCTCACTTCTGCTGGTGTTTCAAGGCCATGTCTTCTACAACATTTTGGAGACTTCCTCTAAATCTCAAACCCTAATATTTAAATCAGAAAACATAAAATTAGTCATGTTCAGTGCTGTGTGCTGCTGCACTCCCACCATGAGCGCCTTTATTCCCTGCCCATATTTTGTATACAATCCACCTTCGCCACACCTGGACAGCTTTGCCTAAATCTCCTGAGACTTTCTTTATACTCAGAAATCAGCATTTTCAAGATGCAAGCTGTTTAAATCATTGTGGCTATCTACATTAGGGGAGCCATGTGAGATAGGCTCACGTATGGATGAGAGCCATCTAAATTTAGGTGACCTAAATCCAGAACTACAGGACAAATCTCCATATCCTTATTCAAGCTGAAATCTCATGCAGCAAGAAGCTGCAGCCCCTGGGCCACCGAGGAGACAGTATTGGTGAAGGGAATGAGCTCTCACCCTGAGCAGTGGTATCTTACCTACTTGTCCACAGCTTAGCGTCTGGCACAGAACTGAGGTTGGGGGAAGTTTAGTATATAGGGAAAGCTACCTTCTGTTCGGTGGTATTCCAACAACTGTGATGAATGTTTCAGGGCTGTGGTTTTGTGAGATTTAACTGCATATTTTTCTCATGTAAACAGAACCTGTTGCACTGTAACCATTGTTGTGGTGGCAAGTATGTTCTCGGGAGTGGCATTTCTGAGATCTACAAAGGTTAAAGAAACACCCTACTTTTCTCTGGGCATCTCTCCACCTACAGCTTATGTTTCACACCCTATTCCTGGAGGGAACCATGGTAAGGGCTGAAATGAAGGCCCAGCATCCAGCAGTTCCGCAGGTGTTTGCCCCAGTCCTGTCCCAGCATCCTGGGCTGTGTCCCTATTGCTCAAGAAAAGAGGGCTGGGACTGACCCTCAGGTACATTGCATGGAGGGTCTTGCAGCCCTACTGCCTGGGCTAGCAGTCTCCTGAGAGACTGGCCATGTCCACACTGGTGGCCCACCTCCCCTGACCTGGGGGTTTCTCCCTTGACAGCGTGCTCTGCTGACATCGCTTGTCAGAAGGAAAAAATAATGGCACCTTGTTGGTTCAATGGGTTTTTTTCATACTAGCTTTTAACGAGCCCAACATACCTCTGAAATGATTCAGACAACCCTTTGCCTCAACATATCTCTCTGCTGGGCAGGGCATATGTTTCTGGCATATGCCTGCTTATGAGTAGAGGGACTGTAATGACCCAGGCCTTTCCAATCACCGAAACTATGTTTGCTACCTGGGGACAGATACCAATGCTAAGGATACTGGCATCATGTTAGCCAGAGGTTACTTGCCCGCAGTTGCCCAAGTCAGAAGGTCTTGGAGCCTCTTGCCTCTATCCACCAAGCTCCTTGCCTGTCCTCAAGAGACCTCTCCCCCCCTCCACTCCCCAGCCATGTTTCTGCACACTCATACATTTTCCCCACCACCTCAGAAGCCACAGGGGCAAAAAGTAGCACCCACTGTGGGTGCAGGAGTCTGATTGGTGTCTTTGGGGGCTGCAGTCAGTCTCCAAAGGGTGCATGGGGGGCAGAAAGCAAAGTGCAGGAGGGTGTGTTTGGCACAGCTTTATTAGTGGTAGGACTGACTCATTCTGCTGATGCCTTTCTTTGCAAGGCCCTGTTTCCTTCAGTGGTGTGGATGCACAGGGTCTCGTCCCACCTTCAACAGCTTCTTCACAGGATGGAGCTATGTCGTAGTTCGACTCCAGCCAGCAACTAAGCACCACAGAGCCGCTTGCTCACTTCCCCACAGTGGGATGGGGAAGAGAATCAGAAACATAAAAGTGAGAAAACTTGTGGGTTGATATAAAGACAGTTTAATAGATATGGTAAAAGCCACGCATGCAATAAAAGCAAAACAAGCAATTAATTTACACCTGGGGTGTTGGCATCACTGGTTTTCTTGCCCATCCCTTGACAGACTGCTGCCTAAACTGTGTTGGTGCTCCCAGAGCCAACATGGGGAGCTCCTCTGTGCGGTAAGCTGTGCAGCATCCGTGAGCTCCTCCTTCATCATCTCTCACTGTGTGTGCTGAGAAGATTACATCTACATTTTCCATTCTCCACCCTGGCTGCATCTTCACAGAGCCACAGAAGCACAGAGTGACCGAAGTTGGAGGGGACCTTGGGAGGTCTGTAGTCCAACATCTCGCTCAAAGCAGTGGCAACTTTGAAGCTAGATCAGGTTTCTCAGGTCCTTGCCCTGTCTTGTTATGAACACCTCTGAGGATGGAGATTCCCCAGGGGCTGGGGAATCTGGTGCAGTGCTTAACCACCCACCATATTTTGTGAAAAGCTCCTTTTCTTATATGAAGTCCAAATTTGCCTTGTTGCAACATGTGACTGTTGCTTCTTTCTGTGAACCTCCAAGAAAACTATGATTCCATTTTCTCTATAAGCTCCACAGAGGTAGCTGAAAATGCCCCCCAAAATCCTTGTCTTCTCCAGGCTAAGCAGACCTAGGTCCCTCAGCCTTTGCTTGTATAACTTGTGCTCCAGATTGGTAGCGTGCAGTGGCCTACAGCTTGTTAGGGTGTGTTTTATACCGGGGAGCCCAAAACTCAGCACGAATGCCAAGTAGATGGAAAGATCGCCTCCCTGGACCAGCTGGTGATGCTTTTCCTAATGCAGCCCAGAAGCCTGTTGACCGACTTCGCTGCAAGGGTGCATTGCCCACTCATGGTCAACTTGTCCACCAGGAACCCCAGGGTTTTCTCTACAGAGCTACTTTCAAACTGGCTGGTGTCCAGCATGTACTGGTACCTGGGGCTTTTCCATCCCAGGCGCAGGACTCCACTGTGCCTGTAGTTGAATTTCATGAGATTTCTGTCCAACCTGTCCACGTTCCTCTGACTGGCAGTCCTGTCCCATCAAGCACCTGTGAACTTGCTGGGAGTGCTCTCTGTCCCTAGCCCATGTTGGTGCTGAGGACATTAGACAGTACTGGCTGCAGGATCGGTCCCTGAGGGACACCACTCATAGCTGGCCACCAGCAAGGCTCTGAGTTGTTGGCCACCAGCCTGTGGCTACAACTGTTGTAGAAGTCTAGTTTCTAGCTCAAAAGTAATCCAATATATAGCATTAGTGGCAAGGTTTGCTAAAGCTTTAGGCCACAGGCTGTGAACTTTCACTTAGATATGCGGATCCTATACTGAACTTTTACTTAGCTACGTGAAGGAAGGACCCGAAAGTGGTGCAAACCAGAAAGATAAGGTAGCCACAACCATCACCAGAAGCTGCATCCATTAGATAAGAAAAGGAATGTCCCACCTGGAGACAGAGGAAGGATCCAATAAAGAACAAGAAGACCCCAGCCCCAAATATTGTTGTTGGACCAAAATGTTGCATGAGGAGAGAGGAACTTATATTGTAAGGGTATAATTGCCCAGGGTTTTCTTTGTTTGGGGTCCCTCTCTGAAGGCACCCAGCTCAAGCTGTTCTTTACTGCTGTACCACTCAATAAATTAATCTGGTGTATGTAGTGTCAGAGACCCTGCTTCAGGAAAACATAGGGTCAAGCCTGGGGGCAGAGAAGCACCCAAGAGTGAGTGTGTGTGAACAAGGAGCCAAAACGCAGCACTCATTGGCTCAGTGGAGCACCCCAGTCCTAGCAGTTAAAGCCTCGGGTGGCGTGTGAGCAACTCCCAGAACGGTGTGTGAATGCTTAGGCTGCAGCTTCTCCTTTAACAGAACAGCCCAGCCAGCTCTTCAGCCTCCATATTCAGCAACCCAACAGTCCTACTACTGAAATAGCTCAGGTATGTGGTAAGTGCATGACACCTACCTATAGTACATATAGACAGGGCCATGATGACCCAGTCAATAAATAGTATTATTGAACTATCAGTAAGCAGCTCTTCATCAATCACAGCAGCCACATGGGAGAGACAATTCTGGTTTACCCAGAAGCAGGACTGCAGGGCACTGGATCAGGTCTGGTACCAGCTACTCCTTTCTCTCTGTGTCTGGCAGGACAAAACCCTCCTGAACTTTGTCACTTCCTTGACCTGAACCAACAGAGGTGTGGCTGAAGAGGCAGGAAATTAATAAAATAAAACCTGATGGAAAGGACAGAAATGGTATAGGAAACCACCTGGAAGACCAAGCAATTTAACATCAAGGCTAACTTGTAATCCCCTGGAACAAAGAACTATTTGAACTACGTGGGCTTTGCAGAACATAATCTGACAGTCAGAGGAGAGAGCTGAGAGATAAGAATGCATTTGCTTTACAATTATTTCCTTGGAGAAGGGCTGAGAGGCTGATAAAATGGAACCTTCAACCTCAGCCGGGTGATAAAGTGTGAAGTCAGTCAAAAACTGCAGTAACTAGGGTAGAGGTGGCAGAGTGAGATCATGACCACTGACTCGGTTCAGGACTGAGAAAACTTGCTCCCCAACTCCTGTAAGGAGCATGCGTGCTAATGTACACAGCTATTGGGGATAGCTAATCAATTGGCATGAGATGAAACTTGGAAAGGGGACAGGATCCCTTGAGCCTTTCCGAGAAACGTCTCAAAACACTCGCAAGATGCAAAAACCCCAGGGAGCAGTCCATAGTGACAGGTGGACATAAAAGGAGGAAGGTAAGTGCCATTGTGGGGACTTTGAACGAGCGCACCTACCAACCAGATGCCCTCCGCTGGCTGGACCAATGCAGGAACCTGGACCGTTGGCTGGACCAACACTGGAACCTGGACCAGTGATCCCTCTGTCCCTGACCCTGCTTCCCTCTTTGTTTCGTTCTTTCACCCTTTCTTAATAAGTAACACAAGGCTTGGGACAAATAAGTAGCTCAAGGCTTGAACTAATTAGGTAATGCAAGACTTAAGCGAAGAAGTAACTTCTACAATATTGTTGGGCCCCTGTTGTTACAATTACCATTATACATAGTAAAAGTAGTGATTGTGTATGGATGTTGAGTGTTGTTTCACCTTAATGATAATGTGTGTGTATGGACCTTGAGTGTCATTTCACCTTAATTCACACAGAGAGGACTGACGGATCTGAGTCACCTCTCCCTCCTTCCCTGGCGGGACGTGACATTAAATTGGTGTCATGGACAGGATCCCCTCAGTGTTGAAAAGCCCTTGAGGATACAGGCTCCCTGCCTGGGGGAGCTGGTAAGAGATATCAACTCTCTACCCGGTAAATATGGATGGGGAGAGATGGGAAGTAATCTCTCAGCAATAAGCCGGGAGAGGTTTGAGCAGGGATAAGCTGTGGCTGTCTGGGAAAGCAAGAGCTCAGCCGCTCTGCTATTGTTGAGAAGCTGAAGGCTGTTGTTTTGGAAGGTCCATAAGGAGGTACCGGTCCTCCATGTAGTGAGAGCAGGCAGGGGGAGTCAGGAGGTGATCTCTCAGCAATAAGCTGGCAGAGATCTAAGCAGTGGCAAGCCATGGCTGCCTGAGAAATGCCGGCACTTGACTGCTCCCCCTTTATTGAAAAACTAAAAGTATATTATGCATGCTTCTCTCCACTGGGAATGACCTGGGCCCATAATAATGGGTATAATTCAAAAGCTGTTGTGAAGGAACAAGAGGCACAACAAGGAAACAGAAGGACCATGGTGCACATGTTGGATACACCACCTGTGGCAGCTCCAGAGGAGAAGCACCTGATTAAACTAACTGATGGTGAAACAGTCAAAGCCTTGCAAGAACAAATAACAACTTTACAGATCCAACTAAGTCCTGAACGTAACACCACTCAGTGACTCCATGCAGCTCTGCCAGATGCATAGGACAGAGAAAAAAATGTTACAGTCTGAACTGAAGAAGGGAGAGCAAGGCTCCCATGACCCCGAGAATGAGGAGGTGGTGATGAGGCCATTGATTAAGACAGAAACCATGGATAACAGCCAATGTGGGGGGAGACCCCTGCAAGTTATCACCCAGACAGTGCCATACGTGGCGACCGAAATGTCAAAAACCAGGAAAAATACACCGGGTTAGCTCAAGAAACTGAGACAAAGTATGTATGGAGAGTGTCATAGCCGGTGGCAACTGTGTTTTGCTGTCGGAAGGAGAAGCCCGGGGCACTGGGAGCCAGGCGTTTTTCTAACTACTGACAGAAAAGTATCACAACAAATGTATGACAAATGAGACCAATATTCTCCTTGCCTGCCTTACAACAAGAAGCCTTTCCAGTTGTTGGAAATGTTTCTGGAAGGCTGAAGGCTGCAGCAGGGTGGCTTATGGGGTAGAAGCACTAGAGTCTCAGGTCAGCTGCATCCTCCGTGTGTGGGTTTTTTCATGATCTTGAGCATTTCTCCTCTATCGCTAATTAGCTTAATAAGGGCAGGCCAGAAATGAATGGTTCTAATTATGCTTTCAGAGGAGGAAGTAGTCTGATATAAGCTTCCCAAAGCAATTAAGCCCATTTAACCTGTGCAAGGTTACCCAGCCTGTGGCATGGAGGTGGGATGCTCTGGGTGCCGGGAGCTCCCACACTGGGGACAGGTCACAGAATCATAGAATGGCAGGGTTTGGAAGAGACCTCTGGAGATCATCTCACCCACTCCCCCTGCTTGAGCAGGGACACCCAGAGCAGGGGGCACAGGAACGTGTCCAGGCGGATTTTGAACGTCTCCAGGGAAGGAGACTCCACACCCTCCCTGGGCAGCCTGTGCCACTGCGCTGGCACCCTCACAGGGAAGAATTTTTTCCTCATATTGAGGTGGAACTTCCTGTGTTGCAACTTGTGCCCATTGTCCCTTGGCCTGTCGTTGGGCATCACTGAAAATAGTCTGGTGCCATCCTCTTGACACCTGCCCTTCATATATTTATAAGTATTGATATGGTTCCTTGTCCCGAGGCTGCACCGTGGCAGATACTTGGTGGAGGTTAGAAAACCAATGAGATACAGCATTGCCAGCCCTATAGGAATGACAGAGTAGGATGTAGAGGTGGAGGAAAAGAGAAGCACACTAAAAACCTGTGGGTGGAAATCCCAGTTGCTGTTGATAAAAATGCCATAGTAGGACTGTACTATTGGTCCTTTATGAGGACAGTGACAGTGTTCAGTGAGATCAGAGAAGCAGCAAATACGGGACAGTGTTATGAGTGGGAGCTTGTGTATAGGCTGGATCATCCCCTCATCAGGATGAGATGCAGAAGCAGAATTTATGGTGGCAATAAATCACTATACCCAGGAAAAGCTGGTCTGGGAACCCATAAAACCAAGTACTAGGGATTGGTACTAGAACTTAATTTGAAAAGTGTTAGCAGGAAACTGTTCTGAATCCCACAATATGATCACTTTTAGCACTGAAATGGGAAAAAGCAGGCCATGTGTACCCAGTATGGGAGTATTTGGTTTTAAGGAAGGCAAACAAACTGAGGCAAGCATTAGAAACAACAATCTCCAGCAAAAAGGAGCAGCCTCAAACCAAAGAAGCCTGCAAGCATCCTGGAGGCAGTTCAAAAATAGCATGTTAGAATCCCACAATAAAAGGATGCCACAACTCAAAAAGAAAAGAAAATGTTTCTCCCTCAAAGAAAAAGTTACAGTGACTGCCATAGGGAAAAGGTTGCAATGTAGAAAATGGAAAACTTGTCCATGTGAGAATTCGTGATAAACTGACACAAACCACAGGAGGACACTTGTAAACAAGGAAAAGGACTGAAAAAGGTTTTGGAGAGTGCTTTGCAAGGGATGCTTGACCTGTCAGCAAAATGTCTTCAATTACATCAAAAGCAGCTAGGGGAAGGTCAGGGCTGCTCTGTGAAAAGGGTGTGAAAGGGGCACCCAGGAAGGACAAGGCCTCAGTAGTCCTTTGTAGTCTTCATGCCAGTCTTTACTGTGGAGAGCATGGGGAGGTTCACACTCCAGGACAGTTAATAGGAGCCAGATTAATTCAGTGTGAATAGTAAGTGCTGGAGCAAACAGCCTCCCTGTCAGTTAGTCTGCCCTGGCCAGGAAGGCTGGGGGCACTGTGCTGTGCCACGACAGAGCAGGCAGCCTAGGCAAGGGCTCTGCTGCCAGGCAGCAGCAGTGCCGGTGTGCCGGTGGGCGGCTGGCATCACCCCCAACTGCAGTACTGACTCCAGAGGGGTCCTTGGGACCACGGGCTGGTACCCGTTCTGGGCAATTTAGTAGAGTGTATGTTAAAGATACAATCACTGAGGGCATGTATAAACGTGGTCACCTGGGAAAGAGTCAGCCCAACTCCCATAAGGGACAATCCTGCCTTGGTCCCTGCTGGTCTTCTGGGACAGTATCAGTGAGTACATGGATTAAGGCCAGTGGGTGAAGTATAGATAGGTCTTCAAAAAGGATTTATAAAGATTCAAACCAGCATTATCAAGGCATCTATGGCCAAGGCCTTGCCACCCAGGAGGCTGTGGAGGCTGACAGCACCAGCACATTGCCAAAGCTGTTGGATGGATTCATTACAACAGTGCCATAAAAAGGCTGGGTGTGCCTCTTGCCACCCCTGTTAAACATCTCGGCATGCTGGGCCCATACAAAGAAAGTGGAATACAGAAAGGAGCCAAGCTCATGTGCCTTCCCCAGGCAGCATCTCCTATTGCTGCTGCTGGAGGCAGGCTTTGGGGTTGACTGACCACCAGTATGACCCGCACAGCATTTCTCACATTCACCTGACATCTCCAGTTTAAAGGGGGGCCAGTGTTGCCCTTTCTGGCCTGGATGAAACATGAGGTTGTTTTTATCAGGAAGAACACCCCATGAGATGAGCCTAGTATTTTGTGGTGTGGTCCTGAGTGTGCCCAAGGCAACCACCAGAGAAGCACCATCCTGGGAACAGGTCACTGGCTAGGAAATCCCAGCCCTCTTTTTCCATTATTAACAAAGCAAAACAAACTTGGTTATTCAGCACTGCATTGCTGTGGTGGCATTTCCCTTTATTTTTTTGCATCTTTCAGAGAGACCAACATGGATATATGGCTCCAGCCAATCCAAACCCAGTGTTCAGAGTCAGTCGTCAGAGCAATCTGTTTGCCCACGTGGCTTACAGCTCTGGCCCACAGGCACTTACGTTTGGCAGTGATTTCCTCCTGCTTCAGTTACCACTGAAACAGGTTGTTTAATTGCTCCCTCTGCCTGATGTCTGTGAAAACCAGTCATTGCAGCCCCAGACTTCCTACAGATCCCTGCCTGAGCCATGGAGGGATCAGCCCATAAATTCTGCAGATTAACAAGGGGATGAGAGAGAAAACATATGACCTCACATTTGCTGTATATTGTAAGAAGCACAGGCTGACATCAGTGTAAAACCAAAGCTTAGGACCCCAACAGAGAAGATTTTTCTTCCCTGTCTGTAATTTGTTGTCTTTTTGATTCACTGACTGGGGATTCTGATGCAGCGATGTTAGTCTGGAAAGGTCCTTAAACACCTACTGCATTTCCCGTCTCTACAACAGTATGACATACAGCTACTTTTACCTGTTGGTCTTGTTTGTTCTTTAGAATGCCCAGTGAATGTTGTATTGCTTCATTACTCTGAAAGTTTTTTGAACTATCCAACACAAACCTGCTGCCAAACTCAATGCTACTTGCCTTACCCTCAAGGGCAAGGGAAGGACGTGGGTCATTGCCCTCCATTTCTTTTGCTTATTAGAAAATCATAACTGTGTCCTCTTTCTCTTTTCTGGAGAAAAAAGCAAGTCTAATTCCTTGCCTCCTACAGGCTGTACCTTCCATTTGAGTTGTGATCCTGCTGATCATGTTTTTCGCTGGTGCGACACACCCAAATACCATAGATGAGCCTCACTGTTGCTGGCAGCTGAACAGCTGAGAGGAGAATTACTCCAAGTGCTTCATACACAGTGCTATGATACAGATACATCTCCACAAGGGATTTTCCTTCTTTTTTTTCCCTCCTCCCCCACCTCCCCTGTCATGTACTCCTTTGGTTCCCACTGGACCCTCCAGGCCCTTTCCACAGGATGGTCACCAGCCCGTTCCTTCCCTGCTTATGGCTCCTGCTTGAGCTCCTTGAGTGTTTTGCACCTGCATTTATTACATTTTGGTACTTTGATTCCTAACAGGTTTTCATAGTTTTTAACCATTAGTGGAAGTGCTTGTGTTACCACTCAGCAAGGTCATCACCCAGGGTTTGAGAGCTCTTGTCCACCGTTCATTTTCCAACCACAAATTTGAGAGAAACTGATGTAGGGCAGACTTGTGTGGCTCGGCTTGAAATGCCTCACCAGTTTGACCACAAGCTACTGATAAATGGTAGGTTTTTGTACTTATCTTAAGGTCCTTCACAGATGAGGGCACGTCAGATTGCTGCCAAAAGCCTTATTAAGCTCCTGATATGGCACAACCACAGCTCTCTTGGCCACTTACCCACAGAGATAAGTACTTTGCTTGGTCTGAGGTGGTTTTTCCCTGCCAAGCCAGGCTGCCAGAGCCCTCCTGACTGTTTCTTGCTGCTTTGTCATCCCTCAGGTACTTGCACCTGACCCTCTGATTTGGCTTTTCTCTTTCCTTACATGTGCTTTTGCTTTTTCTGATATGTTAGTTGGTATTAGATCATTTACTCAGCAAGCTGCCTGTTTTTAATGGTCCATGGGTCAAAAGGATGACTAAAAGTGCAACTGCAGCAGCCCAGTGTATACCAAGCAGATGAGTAACTTTCAGTAACATGGACATGGGTGACCAGGAAAATATCAGAGGGGAAAAGCAATCTCAACTCACTGTTTGTTAGGAAATCTTTTGCTCAAATTTTAAGGCAGTGTGCCAGTGTTAAACTGTCTTTAATTATTTACTCCTTCCTGCCAGTTTGTCAATTTCAACTCATTTTCCACAGAGATTTTCCTTACTTGCTACAGTATGCTGGTACCCTAAAATAATATTTGCAACAAAATATGGAATTGCCATAATCAGGACTTTAAATAGACTTTAAAAATAAATAATCCTTCATGGCAATGCTGCACAAGCCAGCAGACAGGTCTATAGTCCCTTGGGTGTTGCTACCACAACATGAAGCAGCAGCTTCATAGGTAATGCATGCAGAAACTGGGCTCCTGAGGAGCTCACAGGGCCCCAGGGATGGCAACACCAGTACTGGTATTGCTGCCTGCTAGCAGCAATTAGGGGTGACATGAAAGGAACCAAAGAAAGTTCTCTTTGTTCAAGCTGTTCTCTTGTTCATCCTCCAAACTCAAAAAACAACTTTATACACATAGGCAGCGATGAGATTCCATGCCCGAAACCAAAAATGCATTCATAGGTTTTACATAAGAGGTTTGTGTAACAGAGGGGTTTATATATAACATAATGCAGCAAAGACTTCAACGTATGGATTTTATGTAAGCTATTTCAAGTAAAGGCAATCAAACCGTGTGATATGTTTCACAAGTGTGTATTACAAAGTAATGATCTTACTAAAATTATCTTAATAAAGTGCAGGATTCACTGAAGACTAAATAATATATAGTTTAATACCTCTGGTTGCTCAACAATGAACTGTTTTCTGTAGTCTTAAAAAAAAAGATCAGTAACAGTAGAGATATCCTAGAGCTCCCTCTGGTCTCCAGAGATGATAAAATGTGTTTGCTTGCAAATACTTCAATCACGCACAGTCCTTGCCATATCGGTAAGCAGATGAGTGACTGGCAAGACAAGGAGCACAGCATTAAAATTGCTCCTCTTGCAAAAACTAACTCCAAATCAGCTCTCACACTGCCTGCATTGACCCTGCCTGACAATCCAGGAACATGTGCAGCACAGCCCCGTGCTGCCAGGCAGGGACTGCCAGGCACATCACTTCTGCATCGGCAATGGTGACACCCAGCAGAAAGGTGCCCTGACGCCTCCAAAAAGGTTATTCAAAAGGCTAAACATGAGTGTCCTTATTCCCCTGTTCACAGGTTTGGGTGCAGTAGCCAGGCTCAGGCTGCCTAGTGCCCTGCTACCCAGCCCTGCTTTTCTCACCCACCCCAGTCTACAGCACCATTTTCCTCTCCCTGTGCTCAAAATTGAGGTTTAGACCCATTCCAAAAGGACTAAATTGGGTTATTCACTCAAGTTCCAGGTTGCCACCCACTGGGCCCCAGGAAATTAAAAAAAAAAAAAAAAAAAAATTGGGATTCAACATTTATCTTTATTTTCTCTCTTATTCTCAGTAAACCTAAATTTGCACCCAGACCCATCCACATTGAAGAACACTTTCAAACAGAGCTTATAAACCCAGAGCTAATTCTCTCCTCATTAGAAGTTGGTATTTCTGGCAAAGGGACAGATGCTGAAACACTTTTAAACTCCGAGGAAACCCAGCATAAAGGTGCCAAAGATAAAGCAGGAAAAGTTGTGGGTCTTTTTTATGAACCCTATTGTTGTAATATGGTTCCTGGGGAGGGTACATACAGGGCTGGCTCCTGCTCGAAGGGCTGTTGTCTAATGGAAAGGTGTTTTGCCTGCCTGCTGTGACACTTGTAGTACTTCTCATTTAGAGGTTTTCCCTTTGTGTGAGGCTGCTTTTCACCCTGAAGAGGTCTCCAGCCCCACTGTGGCCATGGGCTCCATGGTTTAGGAGACTAACAGAAATGTGCTTAGCATTGTCCCCCACAAGGCTGGCCATGGGAATACACAGCTAGTGCAGAAACATGCAGAGGCCAGAGGCTTGTCAAGAAGTCTCTTCATTGCCTAGTAGGTAGCACCATCAAGGGGAAGGAAGATTTCAACTCGGGGGCTTCTCCCTCGTATTGGCTGGGGAGAGGGAAGGTGGGTGAAGGAGATAGTAAGAGCACAGCCAATTCCCAGGGAGAGCTGCTTGCATGCCTGCACCTGGGGGATGTACAAGCAGCCCTGAGTTCAGCTTCAAACAGGAAGAAGCACCTTCCTCACCTGACACTTAAACATTGCTGGTCTGTCCCCATCTGCCCCAGGCTTGTGGTTTCTCATACCTGCGGGTCCCCTGGAAGGCACTGTTGAGCTTGCCCATTGGTGAGCGGGGAGCTGGGGACTGCTGGAGCGACTGAGGTGGTTGTGGTGCCAGTGCCACCAGCATCAGTCCTGCCAGGAACCCTGAGGAACTGCTCTGGGTACTATGATCACTACTGGGTTAGCCTATGTAGAGGAGAGGCTTGGTGGCAGGGTGCGTTTACAAGCTAGAACCCATGACTCTTAAAGTAATGGGCTCGCCTAATCACACTGTTGGCGTAGTAGTCGTCTCTGTCACATGGGTCTTCCTCATAGACCTGGAGGTTGCCCGTTTTTGCATGGTAGGTGCAAAGTCCCCCTGGAAAGAGTTAAGAAGGACTTGTTATGGGCTTATAAGTAAGAAATAGAGATTTAAAAGTAAAAGTTCCTAGCCAAAAGGACGATGCATCTCACCAAACCTACACAACCTATTGAAAAATTGCTAATTGTGCACTATTGTTGAAAAGTGACTGATTTTGCAAAATCCTTATTTCTGTAGTGAAGAAACCCATGACTCTCTCCAAATGCAGGTGGGAATGGCACGCTAGTCCCAGAAAAGGGTGTAATCTAAAAAGGCAAGGACGGACGAGCAAGAAATAACATGGGGTGAACAAACCAGCAGGCAGATAACATGGACTACAAGCAAACCTGGATCAGAAGCTTCCTTGACACAATCAACTTAACAGCCTGCCACAATAAGCCTGTTGTGTTGTGGTGACTCAATTTCTGCCTTCCCCAGTGGCTTTTGTTTGGTTGGTTTCTACCTTATCTATCCATCTGACAGCCATTTCACTTGTAGGATGAACAGATAAGAGGATAACTTGAGACCTGTTCGCGTTCATTGTGCACAATGCCTTTTCCAGGGAACTTAAAGAGGTCCTGGATCTGGCCATTCACCAGTGGTGGCTCAGACACTCAATGTAGTGGCCCTCTGTGGGCATTTGTCACTGAAGTCAAGGGGCAACCTGCCAAGGCTGTCCCCGACACCTTCGCGCAGCCCTGAACAGGGTGTTCCCATACTGCTGCGGCAGCTCTCAGGCTGGGCTGGTCTCCTGCTGCTTCCTAGCACAGCAAAGCTGCCAAGGTGCTTGGAGCCCCACCACAGCAGGCAGAAACATAGAGGCCCTGTGGACAGTGCTTTGAGCTGGGAGGCTGTGTCTATATTCAGACCTCTTGCTGGTCTGCTGTTTTGGGATTGCCTCTTTTAAACTAGAAAACTCTGTCGGGTTTGGTGTTTTTGTTTTTTTTTCTTTGTAAGAGATGCTGTAAAATCTGCCAGATGCCAGACTGATGCTCTTTTTCCCTTAAAAGTGACACCAACAATTGCACAGCACTCCCATCATTCAGTGTGTCTCTGTCTAGTATATAGCCCATCATGTACCTCTCAGCTGCCGGTCCAAGGTCCAGGTAGGATGTCTTGCCTGTACTTCATTAATTGAAAGAACCAGGATAGTTGAGCCCTGGTTTATGTGATCTTCACTATCCCACACTCCAGAACGCTGGTATTGCTGCCTGTTAATCTAGAAAAGTCAAGCAAGAAAATGGGTTTCCCTCTGAACACAACCACCACTGTAGCTTCCTCTTCTTTGTACTCCCAGGATAACAATTAAGCACAACCTTTGATGTAGAGAGATTGTATTTCAGTGCTGTCTCAAAGGCAGAACTGTAATTTGCTACAGTAAAACCTTGGGAGATACACACCATTACTGTTCTGTTACTCATACTTATCGCCCTGATGTACCTGCATCAAGCCATACTTCTGCTGATCCCGGTCCCAGCCGTTGTCCAGGAGCAGGCCGACACGGCTTTCCTGCGAGATGATGGCAGCAATGAGTGCCGGGTCCAAGCACAGGTTTCTGGCTACTCTCTTAATTGGGATCTCATATTTCCTCAGGCGTACCATGTCTGCCTCAGCAGTCCTCTGTACCATGGCAAGTCGTGCTGTGTAGGAAAAGGCAGACTTACACACCCTCCCATCCAAAAACCTCACTTTCTGCTTGAAGAAAATGCAGCTACACCAAGTTGGGCAGTGGCACTTGAGGAGCAAGTGCAGCCCTGTAGGCTCTGGCTATGGCCAGGGACCTGCCGTGCCAGTACATGAGGATCATGGGGTGAAAAGGGTGGCTTTTCAGGAGTTGGAACTGTGCGTTTGTGGTTCTTTTCTGCTGCCACATGGCTGGAAATGTGGCTCTGTGACTGGAAAAGTTATTTTTCAAATTGCATTTGAAAAAAATGAGAGATGTGTTACTACTGACCAGCCAAACTGCAGTAACAGCTACATTGTTAGTCTGCGTATAGAAAAATGGGGGTGCTTTTTTTAAAGTAATTTTGGAACAGTTTGCAAACAAGCAAGTGGATTCGGATCCACACCTGGACACCCGCAGTCAGGCATCCAAGGTGCCTATGTCCGAGGCACGTGGCAAAGCCCCTTACAGTCTCTGGAGGTCTCAGCAGTATGAATCTGACCTAGTCAGCTGTGCAGTGACATGGGGCAATAACACAAGGCAAGAAAGAAGGAAATGGGAAGGAATTACCACAAACGGGTCACCCAGAGGTTGCATGGCTACAGACCTGGGGCCTGCAAAATGTGTCTCTGGCAGGTCACTACGGGCCAGATTAGCTGACATGCCAGCACTGAGGATCTGGTGCTCTGCACATCTTCCCCATCAAGCTGAGAGGCCCTGGGGTTTGGTGAGGATGCTGATGATAAAGTCCTGACTGATGAAGTAACCATTTTGACTGAAAAGGGGTTGTGCCATTTCCCTTTGCTTAGAGGCTGAGGATCCTGACTGTGGGACCTGAGGTTTGTCCTCCTGCTTCCCACCAGGTCTGGAGGCTTTGCAGCACCTGCCATTTTGAAGGAGGAGGTGTTGCTTTCTTCCTTTTGACTAATTGAATAGCTGCACCACATTTAATTTGGTGATAAAGGAAGGTAAAGCATCTCTCTGTCATGTACAAACAGGTTGACAAATCAAGCAATGAATGATACCTACCACACTCTGGGGCTCTTACAGATGTACAGGAGATCGTGGGGGCTTGAAGAGCATTTATATCACCATAGCAACTGTAACTCATGGATGGAGCTGAAAAATTAAACAGAGGTGTTTGAACACGTAAGATCTCAGAGCAATATTGTACTGCGTGCTGCAAGTGAGTACAAGTCAAGCGTGAGGGATTTATCCAGACCTGTAACCCACATCACCTTGTGCTGGCCACTCTTGTGTTGTTGCCACTGCTCCCCATCAATAATGTTAGCAAAGAAGGTTAGAGAACAGAAATTTGTTCTTTTCTTATTTAATGGTTGAAACAAGTGCAACTAATGACACTTTACATGAATAGGCATCTGCCCTGTTAGGTCTAAAGGTTGGTTTGGGAGAGGGGAACAACAGCATCTGCATTTATTTCATAAAGGTTTTCCCATTCAGTGTTCTCCATTGTCCATGACCCCTCAGATGATGGCTGGTGGTACCTAAGCACCCTGGCTGGGAATGTCTCCTGTAAACCTCAGTAATTTGTCGGGGAATTAATTCAGGAGAGTGCTTGACCAAGCCTGGGCAAATTACCCTGCCTCCTCAGCAATTAAGGAATGAATAGCCTCCATCAAAGACCCTGTGACATTTGTGAGACCATTTCTGAGTAGGCAGAGAGATCAGATAAGGTGAGCTGGGAAAATCAAGAGGAGGTGTGTCTGTGACTCCCTTTTGGTGTCAGTCCCATACTCCAGATTCCTGTTTAAAGGATGCAGGTGAGCAGCAAGTAGCCTCAAATGGCAGCTGAGGACCTTCAGCCACACAGGGTTTTACAGCACCTTGCAGAAAGGGGACCTCAGGCCTGACTGCACACCTCCTCTCCACAGTCCCCCTGCAAACTGTTCCCGGGGTGCTTTCGACAGCAAACTGAACCCAAACCCTGGCTCACCAACAAGGGCTGTAAGGCCCAGCAAGAGCAGTGTAGGGATCATGGCGATGGCTCTCCTCAGCTGCCCCAGGAGACCTGGAAACATAGTAGTTTGCAAAATGTGAATAAATCAGTGCTGATTTTCAACAGCCCTGTAGTAAAGTTTATGTGCCAAAAGCTCGCACCCTGAGGCCCCAGACAGGGATGGCATTAGCTGAAGATGGGTTGGGGAGCAGAGGCACCCTCTCCATAGCATGCTTTCCCCCTCACCCCAACATGGGGTGCAGCCACCAGCTCCAGAGAGCGGTGGTGGGAGGAGAAGCAAGTGATGGGAGCCCCATCTGCTCCTTATTTCCTCCTTGTCTGGGGGACACACACTTCTCCTGCAGCTGAATGTCTCCTCCATCCTGTGTGCCACTACACCATCACATGGAGACAGAAGGGCTGAGCCTGGAGAGCTCGGGAGCAGGGAGGTCCCCATCAGCAGCCTGGGCCAGCAGGAAATTTTCAGTCCCTGTCACTTCACATCGCTTGCTCACATGACCCCTTCCTGAACACCTGTAGCATGTCCTTATGATGAGAACGTACTGCACTTTTGCTTTAATTATATAGGTGTTTGGAGTCTAATGTGCTACAGGGTGCACACATCCTCTGTCTCTTGGTTCAAAAGTCAATGGAATCTTTGCCTGGCTTTGGAGAAATGAGTTTTCAAAAATCAAGCAATATCCCCCTCTCTGCTAAAAGCATGCAAGGCAAAGATTTTGCTGGTGAAATAACACTTCTGCATTAATTTCTGTGTGTGATTGCAGAGAATCACTTTAGTAATAAACGCATCTGTTGTGCTTATTAATAAAATCCCAAAATGCCATCAGATAGGTAGTAGCTATCAACTGGAAGAAACATTGACTGCACTTGCCTTGCTGGTGAATGCATATAAACTAAGCAATTTTTACGGCTTACAAATGTTTCTTTTTCCCCAAGAAGTTTCAAATACAAAACACACCACAAGTCTTGTAAGCAATCATCATGCAACACTATTAACCCTTGAACATGCCTTATTGATTTTAATAATGTGTGACCTTTTCTCTAGTCTGTATTTCTACTGCAAACCAAACTGTGTGGATGCACAAACACAAGTAGTCCACCAGTGTCATTGGAAAGACTACCTTGTCCTGCGTGAGCTGATTCAGGCCAGCAAACACCCCTGGCTGGAGCTGGGTACATGCAGTAGCTCAGTTTGATCTCTAAGGGTGAGTATTTGCAAGCCTGACCCAATACCTATTTGTTCAATGCCAAATCCATACAGGGTCCCATCAAAATCTACAGGCTGTAGCTGTTTCCACATGCAGAAAATTGCCATATTATAAAGTTTTCAGTTATCAGCCTTTTTTGACCCTTCCCATCACAAAAATCACTACAGGCCTTAAGTAGAAAGAGCATAACAATCACGATATTGACAAAATGCTAAATCAATGCAAAATCAAGGCTTCTCGCTCTAAATAAATATTCTGAGTGAATTCAGACTCACCTGTCTTCAACCAGCCTTCCTCTGAGGCAGGTCACTTGATGACTTTTATATATATGTGTATGAAAAGGTACCCACCCTATGGGCTTTGGAATGTTAATTCCTACCTAGTGTGATGACATTTGTTTTAAAGTACAATAAGTAATATATATTAAGAGCTTAGAATTCTTACGACTCCTTTCATCCAAAGATTTGCACAAGCAGTGGTTAGTAAGACTCAGGGCAACTCTGTGAAAGGAAATAAATACTGTTTTTCCTCCATCAATAAGCACATTGATGCACAATAAATGACTTGCAAAAATCATTGCAGTGAATCAGTGGCAGAGGCCAGGAAAAAATCAGGTCCCTGTCTAGTGCTCCTCTTGCTTTACATCTTAGATCAGTCTGGACACATTTCTGGAATGGTTTTTGCCTCATTTCCTCAATGATTTCAGATAGGCAAGCTTTTAACTGAGTATCACACTTTCCTATGAATTCCAAAAAAAGGGCAATTAAAGAAAAGCATCTAACTGCTTCTCTGCTTGCAGCAAGCCTAATTCAGGAGGGTGACTTGAATACTTTGAGAGCAGAGGCAGGGTTTGACTTTCAGATTTGGGGAGGCAGGATGCTGCAGCTGAAATGAGGAGGAAGGGAACTGGTCTCTCAGCAGCTGAAGCCAGTGGGGGCACACAGAGGGTCTCTGAAAGACTTACACCTTGTAGCTGAGACACTTTTCACATATGTAAAACATCTGAGTCACTTGGAGATAGAAAGATCATTTAGGAGGCCATTGCCCTTCAATCGTGTCCCCTTCCTCACATTTTTCTCTTCCCAAGACTCTGCTCAGCATGCATGGAGGCTAGGAAAGCAAGATTTTCTTCCTGTAGTTTTCTTTTAATTATTTAATACATCACAAATCCATCTATTCCCATTGCTCTCTTCTGGGCTTGTGATGTGGCCGGTAGGAAACACTGTTTTGGCCAGATACTAATTACTGGGTTCAAAACCAAGCGATGGTTATTAGTCTTTAAAGCACAGGAGGTGATCAAGTGGGCCTTGTCACCTTAAAAAATCAATAAACACAAAAATCAAGGACTTAGATCCTGAGTTAGTATGAAGGAGGGAAGCTTCACTGGAGAACCTAGCCCTGTTGTTACAGGAGGGTTGGGATATTAGTTAAGGTGAGTCTTAAGTATAAAACTAATTTATTTGGGTGAAATATGGAAATACTAGACATCTTCCCAAAGATTACAACAAGGCTAGGCATTCCTTCTTCATGTACAAACCCGACATCTTATTGTGGTATCTCAGACTAGACTATCACTTAATTCTTTTACTGGGGCTTAACATTTTAAATAGTAAAAAGTAACGTTTGACATAATGTAAGGTAAGAATCTATGTGGTATCTTTGGAAATAACAAGTAGAAAGTAGAGACATCACATGTACAGTGTGGCTTTAATCCTTTCAGAAGCAAACAGTGACTGAAAAAATGCTGGAGGGGAGGAAAGCCAGAAGAGCTGACAAAAGTCAGAGTGCACAGCTTGATGGCAACAAACCCAGTAGATATATTCATTTGCCTTCTATAGGACAAGATAATCTGTATTAGAAAGAGATGTGTCCTCTCAAATAGATGAAAATAATTTAGTATGAGCATCGAATTATGTTTTATAAAAACAGTATAATGTTAGTGATAATAAACCAGTGTTCCTCCGTCACTGAACCTGTGTTCATGCCGATGACCTGGGACCTTTTTTTGAAAAGTAGCCTCTGACCTCAGGTAAGGTTTCTCTCCTAATGTGTTGGCCACTTGCCGACGGTCCTTAAGGTAAAGTTTTGAATTTAAATACTGTTTGTCTTTGCTATGTATTTTCTCTCTCATCTATTACCCAAGTAATCACAGATTTTCTATATTTCGCAGTACTGTCACAGAAACTCTTAATGCCTGCTCTGCATTGCATTGCTCTTTATTTACTCACTGAACGGTGGACGTTATGTTTTAAGTACAATTATTATCTGTGCTGCTATATGCTTTTAGGCCCCTGGGACAGATTCCTTGTATTCACACAATTTCCAGTATAAGGCCAAATAAGAGGATATTTTTTTCAGCAGCATTATGAATGGGACTTTTTCTTGCTAAAAACCTCTTTATCCTTACAAAATTTGCTGACTACCTTTTAGAGCGAATGCCAGAATCAGGCAGCCTCTATGGAAACAAGGTTGTGCTCACATACATTGAACGGGCCAGGGCTGTAAACCAGTGCACTTGTCCAAGGCATTGCCACATAAAGGGACCTGCAAGATGTTAGAAAACATGATCAGCTCAGAGGTCTTTGTGGGGCTGTAAACCCAGAGCAATGAATTCAGGTGAAACTCTACATGAGAACGGGCTGCATCTGTCACTAGTACAGCACAATTTTTTACTTTTATCCTAGATTTAATTTGGAAAATTATGTCAGAAGTGGGATAAGGTCTACCTCTGACAGCCCATAACCCAACAGAGGGTATGCATGCTACCTTTGATAGGCCAAAGAGGGGATGAGTTAGAAGGCATCTTTGTCTATATGACTAAAGCAGCCTTTTCTAGATGGCTAGACTTCATAAAGAGATATCCAGGAATGAGCTGAACTGATGTCCCCCCAAAATGTTACCTTCTATCATAACACTACCATACCTCTCTCTATATTTTTCTTTATTATTCTTGGTATTTTGTTTAGAAGAACAGGTTTTGGATTTGTATGATATCGAGACTCTCATTTAGAAGGACAGTAAGTTGCTAGTCCTCATGCTAGGTAGTAGGGAAAATGTATGAAAGCCATGGAAATATGAAGTTACTATGAAATTAATATTAAAGAAAAAGGACACAAATGTTATAATTAAAAAACACCAAACCAACCATATAATTTTAAACTCCTTTTGCTATTGTGTAATTTTTAAACATAAAGGATGCCAGTACATGCTCCCCTTATGCTGGATTTTGGTCAGCACAGCGTGTGGTTAGGAGAGATGGGATAGAAAGCCAAGGAACGAGGAGGAGTTCACTTATCAAATGGTATCTGCATCTTCCTAAACTTAAGTAGCAGAAAAGCCTCCTGGTATTCACAGGGGCACCCTGGCAATGAGCTGCAGTCAGTGACCGCAGTCACGGCTTCCCCATGGTCTTTCGCTGGCACCGTTAGTTACACTGAGCTAAAGGGAGTACAGAGTGGACAAAAAATGCTACCTGAAAAAATAGCATTTTCCACTTGTTTTACATAAGCTAGAATGGAGCACACCCGAGATCTAAAGCACACCAAGTTTCAATATCACCAGTTCTTTCCTACTTGCAGATTTTCACTTGATTTTTTTTTTTCCTCATGCCAAGGGATCTATCAGGGTGAGGGGTTTTTTTAATTCCACTTAATGGAGATGATATCAAAATGGAGTATCGTTTTGAAAAGCATTATATATTGCGCATGCTGTTCTCCTTCAGGTTGCAGGTTACAGCATCAGGTTTCACTGGGTGGTGAGAATACTATCTAAAATTACCTGGAACAATACCCATAGTAATTACTGTCTCTGTTGTGAGATTCAACTCTGGTTTCATAACATCAACAGGCAGATACATTTCTCAGGTTGTTCCTTTTGTCTGGGATGTAATTATAGGTAACAGCAGGTATTCACAGACTTTGTAACTGCATTATAGGGAAGCTGCCCACAACAGCTGACGCATGTTGGATGCCTACCACTAACTGGCCAGTTAAAGATGCATCTGTAGCATCATCTCAAACAAACCCTCTAGAGCGGTCTTTCCCAACTTTTAAAGGGATACAGCCAATTTGATCATTACATTCCCACAGATTTTCTTTTCTACATCTACTATATGTGTAAGTAATGATCGCAAAGGTCTTCAAACTTGTAAGGCATGAGGTTCTCAGTTTTCACTGTGTTCAGAAGTGAACGGGTGGGTGCTGAGGGCCCCAGTCTCTTCCTTTTTCTTGCCTTTCTGAAGAATGCAGGTGGGCATTGAAACGACATCCCACTCTGCACAAAGCATCTCTCCAGCCATCATTCAAAATAACTAAGACTTACAAGGGAGGAAAAAAGTATTTTCCTCCTGTTCTTTAAAACTAGACTTTGAATTTTACTGTAGGAAGAGTGTTCTAGCAAAGAGGTCACTGGACTGGATCTTATGAGGCCTCAGTTCACACCCCAGACGAAAGACAGATCTGTGACCCAAAGCGAATCATTTGAAGCTTGAGCCAGGAGAGGGTTTATGCTCATAAAGCACAAATCAAAACACCGTCATGCTCCAAAGGTGTGTTCCAAGTACTTGGTTGAAATGCACTTCTGCTCCTGTTTGAGTCTAAAGTGGCCCAGCCAGAGGAGTTTGGTCCCCACATCCCAAAATCTGGTTCTGGACTCTGCATCCCAATGCCAAAATCTCTGGATGAGTGGGAGTTTACAGCCCACGCTCATGCATTTACTCACAAAAGATGTCTGTGGTGCCTACTTTGTTTAAACCAGACATGGCAGAAGCAAGACCAATTTTAGAAGATAACCTTACAAAGGCAGAAACCTACACTAACCTACCTTTTGTGGAAAGCACTTATGCCCCTCACCGAGACTGGATGCACGTACGTTCATTCTTCAGCCTGTTGAGGTTGTGTTACCGCAGAGCAGAGAACACCAGAGCCACAGGGGAAGTTGGCGGGAGGAAAAGAGAATGGCCCCTGAGCACCTGTAGGAACACAGCTGGATCAGCTTCATGTTCCTGAGACTGCCTTGGTGTTTCATATTGAACAGGGAGAGGGGAGAAAAATAATCAATTTAATATTTTGTAGTAAGTGTGAAAAATACACAAAGCATTGGGAATCACAGAACAGTAGGGGTTGGAAGGGACCTCTGGAGATCATCTCATCCAACCCCCCTGCTTGAGCAGGCACACCTAGAGCAGGGGACACAGAAACGTGTCCAGGCAGATTTTGAATATCTCCAGAGAAGGAGACTCCACAACCCCCCTGGGCAGCCTGTGCCACTGCTCTGGCACCCTCACAGGAAAGGAGTTTCTTCTCACGTTTAGGTGCAACTTCCTGTGTTCCAACTTGTGCCCATTGCCCCTTGGCCTGTCGTTGGGCACCACTGAAAAGAGTCTGGCCCCATCCTCTTGACACCCGCCCTTCAGATATTTAGATTTTAGAATAGGGAGGAGAACCCCATCTCCTCCCAAATCCATAAACTACAAAGCTACATTTTCTCTTGCTCCCTCTTTCCAGCCCCTCAAGCCTGACGCTCTGCTGTACAAAGCTTCAGAAGCGAGGGTGGAGAGGAATGCCGCACTTGGGTAAAACATCTTGTAGTAGCTTACTTTGGCAGCACTCATCAGCTTTCTGGCTGCCTTGGATCCTGCCCCGGGGCACCGCCCGCTGGAGAGGAAACTGACACGCCTAATCCCAAATCTGGACTCCGGGAAGAGACTGAAATTAGATACTGGAGCTCCTAACTCTTGATGTTCCCAGGTCCTTTGGCAGAGCTAGTCTCATTTTAATTTCCCACATACAAATTGAGAATAGGACATTCATGACTCACAGGGATGTCAAACTAACATTAATTATTAACTTTACCCATTAATCATGATAACTATTAAGAGCATTTCTGTGTGCCTGGAATTCATGATACAAAGCATTGAGGACTGTCAACATTTTAGAAACCAAACAGGAAACAATTTCAGACTTTTTTCTAGGGCAGCACACTAACAAAAGAGATAATTAGCAAGGAGGAAGGTCAGGAAAGGAATTAATGGAGTTTTGCGTATTACGATACCTGATTTTCATACAGTGTCATCTTGGGAAAAGCCAATGGTTACTGGAGATTGCATGGTTTGTGAAGCAGGTACGTTAATTTTTAAACCTTTTTTATAAGAGTCAAATGTTGAAATCATACCACCAGGTAGACGATGTCTGAACAGGTTGCGTTCACAAAGGCAAAGCATATTACCACAGATTCAACACCGAGTGGACACAGCTACATGGCTCCTGGATCAGCGGTGAGTTATTTTAGGCAGCTCAAGCCATGACTGTAATAGCTAATCCAAAAAAATGTAGCCTTAAAATATGTACCTCATAGGATCTCTACAAGCAAATTTGCTTAACAATTCCCTTTCCACCAACAGGCATCAAATACCTCTCAGTGTACACACACTTAAAATTAATCCACCAAATTTGAACAAATTTTTTTGGGTGATGCTCTGGTCTCCTGTGTAGCACTTTAGCTAGTTTGACGCGTTAACTTAAATTGATGAAGAAGGTATGGGCATATGTTTCCTTTTGCAGTGCATGATACAGAACGGTGCTCTCCAGAGGGATGAATAACAAGGAACATCTGGGTGACTTGAACGCCTTGGATCACCACAATCAAATGAGACAGACTTAACACCGAAGGATCCAAAGCATGATCCAAGAGAAAGGATAAGAGTAAACCTTCCAAGCAGTAATTTGCTCAAAAGTGGTTGAACCTATCTGTATACCCTTTAAAGGCGGCTCAGGGGCAATGTCCCCCCTCCGAACAGTTCTAAAATATTCTACTGTAACATGAAGAACCCTCCACTTCTGATTCCTAGAGGGCTTTCCTTAAGCTCTGGAGCGTAACCCTCACTCTTGAACTGTTGTACGCAGCAGTTCTAAAGAGACAGACAATCAACCCACTACTGACAGAACTTTCCTTTAAAAAAAGTGGAATACACAGCTATTGATTAGGCAATGAGTACAAGAGCCGTACGTTTTCTGCACCTGCTTGTGTATGTGCGCGTATGCAAGAGACAAAATGACAGCACCCCTGGCACCAAGTTGAGGGCACTGGCTTTACTCTTACATGGAAGACAAAAGGCCTGTTTTAGAAACTGTACTGGTCAAGGCCTGAATTTTCTATAGGCATTTCTGTAAAGAAGTACTCTTTTTAGAATTTCTAGATGGGAAATAGCACAATGTGGATTACTTGGAACCAAGGACTGGAAGGCATCAATTCACCTTTTGAGTCGGCCTCTCTCAGTGACCACTATTACACTTGCAGGCAATCCAACCTACTAATGGGGTCTGAGAGCAGCTGCTCAGTTGTTGCTCTCTCCAGAGTTTATCATCCCACCTCTTTCAGGGACCAGACTTCTTCACACTTCCCAAATCCCAAAGCTCAACTCAGCACTTAACTTCTAGGTAGATCTCTTGAGCTGACCGTCACAAGTGTAACGCAGGATCAATCAGCAATCGAAGAGTGCCCCGTGAAGTCCAAATAATCGAGCGTTAAGAGCTGAACAAGACAGATCTTGTTTGGTTATTGTTGTCTCCATGCATTTCTTTAATGATTACTTCATGCAAGCATCAAGCACAGACTTAAGCACTAATCATTACTGAAGTTACATGCCGAGTTCATGCATAAGCCCCATAACTTCAAAAGCTGTACGTGAACATTTCTCATCTCTATTATATAATACCCTTTCATGGCTAACACAAGCCAGACCAGGTACCATTTCGTCATTAGTCTAGGCTCAGGAACCTTAGTCATGTCCTTACATACACTATCCATCTGCTGTAAGCAATTAATCACATGCAACCTGCATCCTTTCTAGATATTGTGCACCACCATCATCATCCTCACCTTCTCATCTATTGGCCATATTGCCACTAGGTTGCTGTTGACAAAGTTAAGTTTTGTGCTTTTTCAAGTCTGTACGGCTGACATCTGAGTTGGTGTTCTCTGCATCGTTTACAGTTCTCGCTTGCTGACCCAGATCTTATTATCATGGACAGTTCATTATTTAATCTGCACTGTAAAATCACCAAGCTCTACCGTAGAAGAATAATTTGTTCCTCACTACTCAAACTAGAAGAATTTTCCAGTTCTTTAAGAATTTTTAAGTTTCAGCCAAAATAAAATTCACACTTGGAGTGCATGGGGCCATACTGCAAGCCAGATGAAGGAAGAGGTCCAACTGAAGATTAACCTAGAAAAAAATCAGCAGCTTAAAGTGACATGAAATCACAGACTCTGACTAGGCTTTGCATTGAGTTTGTAATGGGGCTATTCACACACGGAACTGAATAACCTCTAACAACACACCACGCTGGAATCCTGACAAGCCCACTTGTTTCCACACAGCACGCAACTACGTTAGACATGGTTTTATATTTCCACAGCCTACTCAACATAATTAGGACTCAGAGATGAGTCCTGCTAAGGAAATCTTAAAAATACTGTTGGAACATTGGTTTCCTAATTAAGTTTCATGCAACTGGATGGGAAGGAAAAAAACCCATAAGAGCACTTTCTAGTGTATTTAGAGATTTTGTGCATGAAAAAGGAGGTCAATTCAAAGCAAGTCTACTTTATGCTTCCAGTAGATTAATGGGCAGCTGTGTACATCTTAAGCTGATTGCCGTCTCAAAGTGAGGTTAGACAGAACTGTATATAGTTTGCTAGAAATCTAGAAACAGCACATGCAGCTTTCTGATGGACCTTATTAAGAGCAAAAAATAACCCACAGCACCTAGCCCACCTTATTTGAAAGGATGCATAAGTCAACGTTAGAATTAAAATAATTTTATTTCAATGTACATGAACAGAAATAAAGTATCATTTTTTAAACTTGGTTACAGAGATATATTGCTGGGCTGGCCTGATCACAAGTGTTCTCCACTACAAGGCAGCAAGACTGACTAGACCCACTTCACTGCATTTTGGGCCAACTGGATTGAAAGTACCACCTCAAAAGGGTCCTTCAGCACACAGCAAACTTTTTTTTTTTTTTTTAAAAACTAAAACAAAACTCATCAACTCTTCACCTAGCCAGAAATTTTACGCTGTGTTCCAAGGAAGACCTCCCTTGAAAACTCTGTCCATTACTGAAGAACAGTACACAGTATACGGCGCTATAGCTAAACTTAACAGATCAAGGTTTCTCCCAAATACTCTTCTCTATTCTACTCTCTTGTACAAAGCATCTGCTATAAAATCCCACATTCAAAACCACAGAATTATACAAACCTGCGAACAAGGCTGTTTTCAATATGCTTGTTACTATGTTACTATGTGCTATTACCCGCTGTATCAGCTTTAACATGCAGCATACATAGATGGTAAAAGGGCATTTCTCTTGACCATCTGTTTCAGAATTCACAGAAGTTACGACTGTTTTTACAACTTATAGTGCAATGTAGTTAAGTTATTCAATGTCATGATATGGCACCATAAGATAAGCAATCATTCGTTAAAACGCACAATTCCTTTACTAATCATTTTGCAGTGCTTTACTGATAATGTAAGCACCAATAAATTTAAAAAGACAACTGGAAGAGGAACTGATAGGGGAAAATCTTTCAAAAGAGGTGTCTATCATCTCCTTTAATAAGAAAATTAGAAAAAAACCTGGAACTGAGATTAAAGGAAAACAATAAGAAGTAGTTCTCCACACAACACAGTTAAACTGTGGATTCCTTGCCACACGATGTGGATGCTAGGACACTGTGAGGATTGATTTAAAGAGTCCTTCTTCCACGATTTTAACCAGCTCTCAGATATGGATTTCCCCAAGCCACACATTACTTAAAGTATATTCTGGGGAAGCGTTGCAATCTGCTCACCCTGTTTTTGCTCTTCCTTGTGCACCTGCTTTTGGCCACTGAGACGGGATTCTGGGCCAGAGGGACCTTTGGTCTGACTTGGTACAGTTGTTTCTAACAGTTACTTCAGAACACTTCATAAACTTATACTTAAGACAAAGTTCATCATTTGTCACGTTATTTAGTTAGGACTCAGATTTTTGGATTACAAATGACTTCCAAAGAGGGGAAAAAAATATTTAAGCTTTTTTCTGCTATGACTCAGTTGTATAAAACTGTATAGAAAAATGAGCATTATGTGCAGATGTAATGAAAAGCAGTAAGCTTTATAAAAAACATTCTTAGAAATGTACCAAGCATAAACAAAAGATGATTTACAAATACATTTAGCTGTTCTTCTAGTCATCATCAGAATCTGAATCATATTTCTTTCCTCTGATGGTCTTCTTATCCAACTTTGTAAAGCTTGTTCCAAATTTCTTTTGGCTTTGAAAAGGTGGGTCCATCAGGTTCCCGCTAGAGGAAAAGAATAAGACACGTTGATTAAAGCCGTATTCATGGAGACAGTAAGTAGCATCTCTACCTGTTTCTCCAGGAGAACGTTGTAAGAGAACACAACCCCTACACCCTAAAGCCACCCTAAGTAGTGCTGCGGTGTCGCTAGCATAGCATATCCTGGACAAAACGGCCTGGATAACTGTAGTTAAGACAGGACCATGAGTGTAAACAGCACCTGTAAGCAGAGCTCTAGACAAAACCTGCCTGAAAGGGCTTTTGCTGCAAACTGATCGTGCTAAAGACAACCATCTGTCAGTTTAAACAGTAAACAGGGAATTAGAGAGAGACTTTTCAAAACAATTGAGGAGCCAGAAATACAAAAGAAGCTAAAATTTTTTAACAGGGACTTTGGAGTAGAAACAGATAAGTCAAAACTGGGTTTTGTAATGCTAGAAGTCACTTTGTACTATCTCTGCCTAGGCTGGACACAGCAGCTTCCCCATCTGACACTGTGCTCTAGTTAGGGGAATATGGCTGGACTCGCACCTTGGTGTGCATGACCTTGTAGGGGCTTCCTCACCAGCATGTCAGTCCATGGGTTGATGGGAACAGCAGATGCTCATGTCAAGCCGGAGCATCCACATCTCCTACAGCAGGGGTGAGTGAGGAAGGGAATCCCCTCCCCTGCTCAGAAAATATTGTGCTTGCTTTCACTCACATGACCTGCAAGGGGTTTGCAGCTAGGTGTCAGTGAGTGAGCAAGCAATTAGAACTTTCTGGAATTAACTATAGAAGGGTGTTTAGAAATTCGTAGGTGTTAACATTTTCCAAATAACATTTTGCCGATATTGATCCTAAACATACAGTTCACTGATTGCTAGTTAATTACATGTCAGTAATAAGTCAATACACCTGTTTTTGGTC
Organism: Phalacrocorax aristotelis; assembly: GCF_949628215.1. NCBI lineage: Eukaryota > Metazoa > Chordata > Aves > Suliformes > Phalacrocoracidae > Phalacrocorax > Phalacrocorax aristotelis. Next base: position 72,579,258 of record NC_134276.1, on the reverse strand, counting down.
AACCAGTGTGACCTGAACAGTTTTTCCCCTAAATACAGTATATCCTTTCACCATCTGCTATCCCACAGGCTGAAGAAAAAGAACTGTTTCTAGGCCTCAGGGAGGACTATCTCCTTTTCAGGAACTCCAGAGAGCAGGACATTGTATTCAGAGCAGTGTGGAAACGCAACACTTGTACAGAAATGGATGTCTCCTGGAACGGGTCTCCTGGGCTGGGCGGATACCATGGCTCACTTTGCAAAGCCAGGGTACCAAACTCGGGATCTGGCAAAATGAACAAAGAACACAACTCCTCCCCACTCCACAAGGAGCAAAGAGCAGAATACACAGTACTAACAGAGCCAAGTAGGAAGTAAATTAATGCCATAAGCCAACGTACTAACATTTAGAAAATTCAACGCAGCTTGGTACAACTCCACTGAAAGATTTCTCCCATAAAAGGCTGTTGCTGTCTAGAACATATTACCAAGCTGCCTTTCTCTCCTTTGCGTATTTGCTTGTTACTGAACTGGGAAGTGGATATTACCACTTGTTTTGGACGACAAATTTCCATTTCAGTCATTTCATCTGAAGTCCAACAGCTACTAAGCTAAATTGAACAGTAGTTTCTTTGCCTTTAAGACACAACAATACTTCTTGCCAAAATTTGGGAATTAGACATTGAAATAAATTCAGATAATGAAATTTAAAATTAAAAAGAAAAACAAACCCAAACACATTCAAAACATAAGAGCAAAATTAACCTACAAAGATAAAGATGATGTTTTAGCTGCACTAGAAAGCAAAGCAAAGCAAAGCAAGTTCTGGTAATTGATTCTCCTGTAAAATTAGGCTATTGTGGTGACAGTTATCTTCTATTGCCTTCTATCCTGTAGTCTTAAACGTGGGATTTATGATGATTATATTGTACTGTTACACAAATATTTTATTTGCACTTCCGCAACTCATTTTCACTTTCTGTATTGTTCATTGGGAAAAAAACCCATATTCATGTATGTAATATGGACTCATGTATGGACTCATAGATTCATGTATGTAATATGGACGAAGGATAACTTGCGGAGCTTTCTTTCAAGTGGATTAAAAATGCTCAAACTTTACTGCATTGTAACTGTGGCATTTAAGCATCTGTAGCTGATTTAGAAAGGATTTTATTAGATGCACTACTCTGAGAGGCCACATCAAAGCAGTGTAGCTACTCTACACCCCTCACGGCAAGAACTCCCTTTATTTTTATTACTGTACAAAAAGGACAATGTAACACTTATTATAATGTCTCAATACTTTACCAAAGAGATATTCTCTTCTTTCCCTTGCCAAAATATGCAGATTAAATAACTGGATTAAACTCTCATGTGTCTTAAGCATAGAAAATATCAAAGTTACAAACTTTTACAGATTCTCCTGTCTGCAACCATGTTCTCCCAAAAATAAAACAATCACAAAATAATTAATTACCTGTAATTAATTACATTTGCACAGCCTAATCTCCATTCTAAGGTCTCTGTAGTGAAGTCATCAGTGTTACCGAGATCAGTAAAGCCCACAACATAGTCTTGTGTTTTTCCATCTTTTACTAGTGCTAGAGTGGGAATTACTTTGATGCGCAGTCTCTCACACAAGAAAGGAGATTTTTCAGCATTTAATTTCAAGAATTTTGTCTCAATATGCTTTTTTGCCAATACAGTCAAATGTTTGTCCATTATTTGGCACCTGTGAAGAAAAAACAAATCCAAATATGTGAAGTGTTAGAATCAATAAGCTGAATAACGCATATTTTAGAGAAAGTTTAAAAGTAACAGTAAAGAGCTAGTTCTATCATGTTAATTCCTCAGACACAACCTTTGTAATTAAGAATTTAGTTTTGAGAGAAACTGTGTTTCAAATAAGCTGGAATTAACGACTAATAGAATAACACCCTGGAGCACCTTTACTGCACAATTACACCACCACTTCTCTTATTTCTTCCTAATTACTCCAACATACACCTGAAAGTCTCTCTCATTTTTTGAGGCCTGCATTTACTGATGAAATTACCCTCTGACTTCCATTCTTCCTGCTCTATCCTTACTGCCTATCAGATGGAAAAATTTCTCTATAACAAACTTTACGTCTTCAGAAAAGTACTCTCAACATGTTACAGCGTTTCGTTTTTTTTCCAGTCACCACCTCTAAAACTGAGATGCAGTAACTCATTGTACAGAAAAAAAGTGATTTGCACAGACTGCTTCAATAGTGTTATAGGCAAAAATATTTCACTTTTCTGTTGCAATGGAATAGGAGTGACCATACAATTTGGCAGAGGTTTGTGGATTGTCACCTGCAACCTCCACTTCCTGGATTGTTGTCTTTAACTGGTTTGGCTTAGCTGCACGAACTCTGTGATGTGACTATCCCTTAACTCAAGAGGAGAGCCGAGCAGATAAAAAAAAAAAGTTATACATTTATATTCTAATCAGCTATGTAACAGAGTATTTATCACTGCCAAATCATACCCAGATTAACTGGAATGGAAAAAAAAAATTTAAAAATCGAACGTCTTGAGAAGGGAGCAAGGCTTGGAAAATGAAGAAATGTGAATACTTCTAGAAACGCCTATTTATTTGTGGGATTTGAAAGAACAAAAGAACATGTCAGTTTTTACAGACATCTATAAACAAAATGTCTCTTGAGCATAGCTTATTTACTATACCTGAAAGTTGTATCTCTATAGAAATGGCAAACCACGTTTTTACTTTCTTTTACTTCTTGGAAAAAGTCTCTCTCACTTGGGATTTCTCTGTATTCTCCATGTCCTTTTGAAAGCCACTCCTTTTAGAAAACATAAAAGGAAATAATTAGTTTGGAGTTTGTTGGTCCTGCACCTGTCATGCAAGCTCTACAGCTTTTAAGAAAAAGAGAGGGCCTGTAGTGGAAACCCATTTCATACAGTAATAGAAGGAGAAAGAAATTACTTGCCCCCTTTTTTGAAAATACGCAAATGCCATTAGGATTGCCTGTTTCTCAACAACAGACAGGTGGCTGAGCAGTAAAGCTACCTTACCCATTTGGAAACACAAATCTTGTACAGAGCTGCATATATTTCTGCAGTACAGCCTCTCAATAAGACTAGACTAGTTCAAAGAGAACACCAATGACAGAAAATTAGCATTTGAAAACTGCTTGGGCTACTCTCTCTGAAATGTGTTTGTATACTCAAAGAACTCTTGTCTAAAACTGATTCAAGTCATTACATGTACTAAAATGGATTTATTCTGATTTTTCCCTGTATGAAAAAAATCAGTGAGAAAAGCGCCTACTAACTCACCTGCAACAGATGACATTTATCAAATATACACTGAAGGTATCTTAATATGAGCCAGGCTTCCAGAAAACCATTCAGAAAATGCATGCATACCATCAGTTCCAAAATGTATGGAGAAACAGAATTGCACAAGCTAAAATTTACAGGCAACTTCAAAAACTGCCTGATTAAGCATGCAAATACAGTTTTTAAAAAGCTAATCATCTAGATTTTCAACAAATGCACTTAAGAAGAAAACCCAGCTTCTACAATACTGGAAGTTAACTGTAGCATATTAAAACAAGTACAGACTAAGCTAAATGATTAGAAATAGTGCAGTATGACTTCACAGAGAAGAAGTTGAATTGAATGGAAGAACTAGAACTTGACAAAAAACTTTAGTTTCGGGGGAGGGGGGAGCGGGGGAGGAATTTAGATAAATCACTGTTCTTGATCTTGCAGTTTTGTCTCAGCAGAATGGGGAGAAGGAAAAAAAAAAAAAAAGATTTCCAAGCAAACCAAAAATACCCTGTAAGCTAAATTAGGACAGAACAAAGAATTTCATGACCATTGTAGACATTAACAATACATATAAGTATGAGCGCATAAAGAAGTCGTCATGACACAAATCAAGAACTGACTTATCCTTCAACAGTGGGTACACATTAATTATGCTCTGCACAATCCTATTCCAGAAGAGTGTGGCAGTTTACTCCTTTTACTGAGTAGTATTCTACATCAAATTTGCATTTGAAAATGCATGAGAAGAGTGACTTAAGGTCAAGCGACACGAACAAGTTTTCGCACCTGTTCACATCTAAGAACATCCAAGTTTTATGACTTCTGAAAAAGGAAAACCCTAGAATCAAACATAAACTGAACTTCTGAAGGCAAGCAAATAGCACACCACTTTCTCTACTTCCACATTTATAGAATCAAAGCCGCTAACAGTGCCTGTTCTCCAGCATCCCAACCATGCCATGACATTTTGCTGCATTCCTGTTTCAAAGCATAGCATTGACGTTTATGGGTTCCACCACAGCCAGAGCATCTCCTTTCAACCCGGTCACCTACCCTCCAATCCAGTCTATTTCTTTGTTTAAGTCTGCTCAGATGGAGTAAGCTATGAAACCTACGGCTTCCCTATTTACAATTCCGGTCTCACACCGCCTGTTACCAAAATTTTGGCGAGAATGGTGTTCAGAGAGACTTTCTGGGGAGCACAAAGACCACAATTTAGCCTGAGGTAATAGGGACAAAAGCAGAATTTCTTTCCCACAAGAAGAAACCAGCAGTCAAACAAAGACTTTCATTGGGTTAGGAGTGGGACAAACGATTTGACTCTAAGAACAAGGAAAGACCTTGCATTATTCTACAAAATAACTTAAGAGAAGAGCATGCATCACTTACATGCCATAACTAACAATCTCCAGAATTCAGAAGCTTAAGGAACCTACAGGCTTACGACTAGGTTGCCTACAAGGCTTATGCTTCCAGATAGCAATATTCAGCTAATATGGACAAACTCAAATCTTTGTGCAAGACTCTTTATCCTATCCTTACTGTAAACAATCACAGAAGTTCTCCTCTCCTTCTGTTAAAATTACAAAGCATTCACACACTGACAGACACTTGCTTTGCTGAATAATTTTAAATTAATAGCTACAGAAAGGTGAGGAAGAAAAGAAAAAAACAACAAAAAAAAAACAACCCAGAGCAAAAAACCCAAACAATCCCAAAACACTTAGTTCACATATACAATTTCCCTAGGATAAAAGTCCGTTACGCTGTACACATCAAGAGTTTATATTGCTACAGGAATTACTTGTTTCTGCTGCTGGGCCTTTTTTAGTGCCTCAAGCCTCCTTTGTTTAAGGCATTCCAATTCATCTTCATCCATTTGATCCAGCTTCTGCAATTCAGCATCCAGATGTTCTTCCACAACCTTGGTAGTCTGAAGTATTTCATTCTCCAGAACTTTTTGAAGTATTTCAACAGAGGTATCGGCAGCCATCTTTAACTAGAAAGTGATCTCTTCAGAGCTATGGAAATAGTGATACATGGAATTAACATTTATACAAACAATTAATTAAAAGCCTGACCTCTCTTACTTGCAGTTCACACTGTAGAGAAACAAAATGCTATCCTATTTGAAGATAACAGTAGATAGTTCTTTTCTGTATTGCAACCCCCTTTGGGGAATACTTTCACAGGAAACAGATGGCAACAAAGATACCTGTCAAGTCATATTCTCTTGATCCTAAAGGCAGCTGCTGAAAGCACACAGTTACCTGAAATTACTTGTCAATATGAAGAAGTAAAATTCACCAGTTCCAAAGGAACACTCATCCTGGGCCAGATCCATGTACCTTTAATAAATATTCTGAAACTAGAAGATGCAATCGGAAAACTCCAAGCTGCTGGCAGGAGGTATAAGATGTCTCAGAACAAGCCTAAGCAATGCTCAGTATCTAAGTTTCTGCCAGTATTTTAAATTTAATTACTTTAAATACCTGATGCACGTTAATATATTTAAATCTGAGTTAACACTCAGCTAAAAAAAAGACAAGGTGCTCAACGGCAAACGCTTTAGGCCAATACACCGCTTCTATTAGTACAAGAAAACTGCTGTTGCAAACATCACCCTATGGCAGTAGCGAAAGGATTTAAAAACCCCAGCAACCACTACCTAATTGCTGTGTACAGAAACACAGCTAAAATATTTTTCTGTAAAGTTCTCCCAGCCCAAGCACTTTAAAATGCACAAAATACTAAGACTGGGGTGCACGAAGAGGTGAGGCAGCATAATTGATTCCTCTCCCCAATAAATTTATGCTACAAAAAACTATCACTGTAATGAGTGAGTTTTGGAATGAGGACAATGCACAGTCACCCTAACCAGATTCTCAACCTGCAGGCCAGGGATTTGATGTACTGAATTTGGGTTGCAGAGTACTCCTGGCTGTATTTCAAAATAGCCACACTACCAGCGCCTTTGGCTTTGTAAGCACCTTGCGTACAGAAGCAAGGAAGCCTTTTAAGTAGCGACGGTCAAAGCACCAACACCACGGCAGCACTCCAAGCGTAACGCAGCACCAGCAGCGCTAAGCCTGCTGCCACGCTCCACTCCTGTCACAGCCACACTTGCTCTGACCCGCAGCACCTTGTCTTCAGCCCCTCTCCCCGACGCTGCCAACTATAAAGTCTCTCCCGTTAGCGCTTTCCATCCCCCTTTCTTATATTTCCAAAGGAAATGAGAACCTTGCTAGCACAGATCAGAGGCCACTAGGACTTCGGGAGAGGGAGGGCCCCCTGCTCAGCTGAGGCAAAGGAAGGCTTGGCCTCCAAGCAAATCAGAAGGAAAACGGAAAACCAACCCCAGCCAGTCTCCACCTCAGCCTGAGGCCCCCAGCGGCCCCACTCCCGGCTCCCCCACCCGCGGCAGCCGGGCTGCCACCGAGGCCCCCGTCACGCAGGAGGGGGCCGGCGCCCGGGGCCGGCTCCCGGGGGTCTGACCCACCACCCGCTCCGCCAGGGACGGGCGCTGAGGGCCCGGCCGGCACCGCCCGCTGGAGACAGTCAGCAGCTGGGCCGAGGGGCACCGGCAGACGGCGGGGCGTCGCGCAGCCGCCACACACCTCCCTAGGGCCCTGACGGACAAGGGTCGTCCGTCCGTCCGTCCGTCCGTCCGCCCGCCCTCCCTCCCTCCCTCCCTCCCTCCCTCGGCCACGGCACCGGCCCCTGCTGCACAATCACCGCTCACCCCTCCTCCTCTTCCTCCACCGCCGCCTCTCTGTTCCGCGCCTCGCCTCTCCCCGCCCACCGGTCAGCCTCGCCCCGCCAGAGTCTCGCGAGAGCCGGGGAGGCTCCCCTAACGCGCGCTCGCAAAGCTCCCAGACGCCATTCATTGGCCGGAGCGGCGGAAGAGTCCCCACGGCGGCTATGCGCACAGCGCGCGTGCGCGGCACCGGTGTGGGTGTTTGCACCGGCGGGCGATAGCCGGGAGGGGCGGGGCTCACCCTCGGCCCCTCCCCTTCCGCGGCGCCGCTCCGCCCCGCGGAGGCAAACCGGTACGGGGAGGCGTTGCCCACCCGGCTCCCCTCCCATTGGCAATCGCGCCCCTCCCGCCGTGCGGAGATCCTCTCCCCGCCTTTCCTTCCCCTGACCCGCCGGAGGAGGAGGTGGAGACCTCCCCCTTCCCGCTCTAAGCCGCCGGCCTCCCGCCGCCGCGCCGCTCTGGGCGGGGCTTGGCCGCGAGGGGGCGTGACCTGCCCCGCCCCTTCCCTTACCTCTGTGCAACGGCTGCCGGCGGGGACTGGGAGGGCTCGCCTCCCCTTCCTCCTCCCCCCTCCTCTCTGGGGGACTCCTCGGGGGTTGGGCGTGTGAGGCCTGGGGCGATCCCTCGCAGGGAGCCGGGGCGTAACGGCCGGGAGCGGCGGGGCCGGTCCCCTGGAGCGGTGCCGTGAGGTAAGGGCGGCCGGCACGGCGGCGCCTGGGCGGGGGCGGGCGCCGGGCTGCGGCGCGGCTCGGCCGGACCGCTCCGGAAGGCTCGCTGAGAAGACGGAGGTCTCGGTGTAGCCGGGGCTCGTTGTGTCTTTGCTCTTCTTGGACGTGCGCTTAGAAGATCCACAGATTTAAATAATGGGATATTAAAGTGTGTATTCAAAATAAAAACCCGAAGAAGTGTTTTGCTTTCCTGTTTCCTGGAAATCTGACTGCCCGGTACCGAAGTATGCTGGTGAGGAAGGTGGGGCGGGAAGATAAGCACTTGGCCTTATCAGCGGTCTGCTGGGTACCCGGGCCGGAGGGGCTGATACGGAGTTGTAGCTGTGTAAAGGCAGAGAGAAGTTTGCAGTGGAGGGGTTTATGGAGCGAAGCAAGGTGGAGGTGGTTATCCTGAGGCTGAAAGATGAAGGGAACCGTGAGACTTGCTCTGCCCGCAAAAAGAATTGCTGTGACGGGTTGATGACAATGACAGAAAACGTGCAGATCCCAAAGCATATTAAACAGCGTGATGTCTGTGACCGCTGTTCCTCCTGCTCCGTCCTGCCTTGCTCTTGAGAAGGGTGGCCGGGAGGAGACGGGGTTGCACCGGAGAGCTCCTCTGCCGTGACACACACCGTTTGCTGACCAGCTTACCTGCCGCCTTCCCGTGACCTTAGGCCGCCTGTCCCGGCCCCGCAGCAGCCTCTCCTGTGGGAGAGTGCGGCGCTCTTTCAGCAGCTCTCGGGCTGCGAGGCTGCTTGGAGGGGAGAGGGAGGAAAAGCTTTGTACGCTGAGGAGATCTGGCGAGGAGGGAAGGAAACGCCATACTTTTAACTTTGCTTCCCAGCAGCCAAGCTCTTTGCAGGGGAACTTCTCGCCCGGAGCCGAGTGCGATCATCGCCTCCGTACTCGGCTCTAAACCCGGCCCCGCCTCCCTTGACCCCCGTTCTGGCTGGAGGCCGGTCACAGCAGCGGCCGAGGGTGGGCTTCGCCTCCGGCGCGGGGCAGCGCTGGGGATGAAGGACCCCTGGGAGCGGCCGGTGTCCCCGGCAGGCGGGACAAGGCGGGATCCGCCGGCGCCGGGCCCGCTCCCCCTCCGGTCGGCAGGGAGCGCTAGCGCTGGGAGGCGCTGCCCGTCTGGCGAAGCGGCCGCCGCTCGTCGCGTGCCGGCGCGAGGCAGGCCGGGACGGCGGGGGCGGGGCGGGCGCGTGCGCGGCGCGCGGCGGGGCGGTGGCTTACCCATATGCACGGGGCTGCGCGCGAGCGGGCGGGCAGCGCGGAGGCGGGGGACGAGGGCCGGGGCTGCCGCCGCCATGGGCAAGAAGCAGAAGAACAAGAGCGAGGACAGGTAGGGCGGCGGCGCCCCTCCCCAGGCCTCTTCCCCACTTCCCCCCTCCACGTTAACCCCGGGCCTCTGACAGCGGCGGCGAGCGCCGGTGCCGCGGCGCTGAGTCAGGCCCTGTCGCCGGGGCTGGCGGCCTCTTCTGGAGGCAGCGGGCGGGCGGCGCCTCGCTAGGCCTGGCCTGGCCCGGCCGTCGTTGGTCGGGCGGCATTGGGGCGGAAGCCCAGTCTGTGCCCCTCACCCGGGGGAGCAGCGGCACCGGCTGCGCGGGCCTGGCCCGGCCGGCGCCGGAGGCCCGGGGAGAGGGCGGCCGAGAGAGTAGAGGGGTGGCGTGGCCGGGTGTCCCGCGGGCGGCGGGGCTGGGAGCTTGGCCCCCGGCACCGGAGCGGCTCCGTTGCTGCTACTGCCGCCGCTGCCTTTGCGCTGCCTCCGAAAGGCGCTTCCCTGAGCCTCCGCCGGGCTCCCTGGGAGTTTGTCCTGGAGCAGGCGGGGTAGGGCTGCCGCCTGCAGTGCGCATCTCGATTGTCGTCTGAAAAGTAGTTTCATGGGGCAATTGCAGTGCCTGAGGTGGCATTGGTTTGTTCAGGTTTTTTTTATTTTTTAATGTGAGGCAGTGCTGTAGATCCTGCTCCAACGTAGTGATTTGTGCGCTTTTAATAAATGCGGATATTACATATTTTAGTGATTGCAGGATGAGAGGATTTCTTCTGTGGTTATGTGCATATTGTCTTGGAGTCTGTCCTCTCAGCAAACTATTTTTTTTGTAAGAGGTTCTTAGACTGGCAGTTATATTAACCATATGGAAAGCTGACTGAATAACATTGTGTGCACATACACTAGCAGGAGAGAGCATGTTGTTACTTGTCACTATAAGATAATAAATAAGAAGATATGGCCAATTTGGAGAGTGTTTTAGTTCTTAATACTGACAAGAAGTTAAATGAAAACTGATGTCTTAAAATGAGTATGAGCTAGAAGCAGTACAACTCTCTTACTTAGACAGCTCATTTTGTATGTCCTTTCTGAGTCATTGTTTCTTTCATAAAAGTATTCCCTGTGAAGGCTATTTCACAAAATATCACTCCCTCTCTAAGCCTTTTTAATACTCAGATGTGCATTGCATTAAGAAGTTGATGTTAGTGACTTAAGGTTGTTACCTTTTACCAGGCCGGGGTGTAAGCTGTTTTAATTTCTCTGGTCCTTTCTGGGTAGTAGATATTTTGCTGGTGAGGTATTTTGCTTGTCTGATTATTTTTCTTCATGCTGTTTGACATGTCATATGTGGTGCTTTATAGTGTCTGTTGTTACCAGCTTGTTTCATGGGCTCTGTTTCACAGGTGTATCTTGGGAGCTGCTCTGGTGTGGAGATGAATCAGGTGTGACTTGAGAGAGAAGAGGGAAAGGTTGGACCTTTGTGCTCAAGGAAAGAAGGCCTGGTGCTTATCTTTGTAGCTGGTGTGGTTGATGGCAGAATCATTCAGAAGCCTTTAGGTACTGAAGTGCTGCTGCTCAGGGCCATTCCGGTGACAGTGGCTGGTGTGCAGGGGACACTTTGAGAGCCTTGGTGCCTATGGGATACCTTGTTCTCTTTGTGTTTCTCCACATGTGTTTCTGTGCCTCTGTAAATTACTGAGTGTGGGCCCCTGTTGGGTGCTATGGGCAAAATTTCATTTATGTCTAAATGGCAGCACACCTTAAAAGAGAGGCTAAGAATTTATTTTTAGAATAACTGAAATCTTAAGAGCCTAATGATTATTAATCCAGATCTAATTGTTATAAAAAGTTGGAGCAATAACGCAGCTTAAGGAGATGCTTACCATCTCACTGCTGCTCTGAGTCCGAAGGTCAGTGGTTTCAACCTGGTGGTGGTAAGCTGCTGTGGTGAGTTGTCAGCATCAGAGGTCCTTCATGATGAGCAATATGGTCTTTCATGTTGCTGGCTTTATCTTCCTCACTCTAGGATCCACTTGAGATCATTTTTATATGCTTGCTAATGTGCTTATATGCCTTTGCTCTTCATTGGTTTGCAGTGCTGTGTTACATCTACATATGTAAAAGGCGCTGTATGTCAGATACTATTTCTTTCTTGCTTGTTACCCCTAAAACCAGTTTTGTCCAGGCCTGTATTTCTTTTAGCTGACCGCTGGTGAGTTATGGGGCGTCCAGTGCCAAGTCCTGTATGAGCCATCTCTGTTTATCCCATGCCTGCGCTACTCTCTGCTGCATCCTGCATCTCTACTTCTCAAGGCCTCTGCTACCATCCCAGGCCTGTATTTCTCTACACTCTGTCATTGTTGCAGAGTTGTGAAAATCTCATTCTATAGAGAGTAATTGCTTGCTACTGCTTTCTGTGGACCTGTGGTTGCAGCATGCCTGCGAAAACAAAAGTAGAACCAATTAGGCATAGGCACCTGGTCAGTTAGAGAAATTGCTATCACAGCGAAATCAAGTAAAAGTTTCAGGCAGGTCAAGAAGAGTTCAGCCAAAGTAAGCCTGGCAGGCTTTATTTAGTCCGAAGGCCTTGCAAATGCAGAACAGAGCTTGTGGTCTGCTACTAGCAGTAGCAATACCATGTTACAGGGCTATATAGTTGTATGGCAATGGGAGGGATGATGTCGAAGAATTATTCAAACATATATGTGTTTGAGAAGTAGGACAGGACAGTTAGGGTATATTTCTTAGTAGGGAGTTTGAGGGAAAGTGGGTGACGAGGGGCTTAGAAGGCCAGTGATGTTTTGGACTAGGCTTTATCTGCAGAGGCACCACCATCATCTGGTGGTGTTGGTTCTAGCCTGTGAATGTCAGGCTCCCTCAAGGGAGAGGCTGCGTCACATATTTGAATCTGTAGCTTGAAGCTGAACTTTGTCATCTGCCATCAGTTCACCTTCTGTTCCCAGCAGAGCGAGGGAAGAATGGCACTGTGGAAGCAAAGGCTTCCAGTGGGTTTTGTCTCCCACATCTTCAATTCTGTGCTGTTTAGTGTTACTTGTTTCCTCCTTGTTTTCCTCTCTTTCCTTCCCCAGCAACTACGTTACAGATACAGTCCCTTACATCCTGTTTGGCTGCTTCTCCCAAAGCAGGCAGCAGCTCAAGAGCTGCTTGCAGTGTGGAGGAAGCATGTGGGAAGATGCAGGTGGTACGTCTGTTGTGAATATTGGTTTGAGAATTGATGTGACAGGAAGGAGATTTTCTGCTTGTCTTCTGACATACAGAGACAAGTTACAGAAGGTACAAGTCATCTTTACTCTGCTTTTCTCCTCTCACCCCCATAGCTTTGACTTCTGTCATGTAGTTCCCCCCTCCCTTGTTTCTGCTAAGTACAGTAGAGGTCATGCTGGTGAGTATTGATATATATGGCCGGGAAGTGTGCTGGTAAATGAGGGTGAGGATGAATTTTGTCATGGAAAGAGGGTATAAGTACCCAGGGACAAGACCACGAAGGAGATGATAGCTGTGGTGAGCAGGGGAAGAAGGGGAATGCAGGACCATAGCCTGTTATGAATGCAGATTACAACCTGAACAAATACACCTACAAATCTGTTTCTACTATACCAAGCATCTCTGGTATATTCCTCTGGAACTCTTTTACTGACTTCCGCTGCTTTATTGCTGTTCATCTGTCCATGGAGAACATATTTGTCTAGAATGGTCAGATATATGGTCACTGTGGAAGTGTCATGTGTTAGAGAGGTGCTTTGTAAAGGTGGAGAGTGTGTTGGGTCATAAATAGCTCTTAAGCCATATGGAAGCTGCTTGAATTGTTTTGTCTTTGGATTTTTTATGGTTGTGTTGATCACTTATTTTCAAATGAAGCTTCATAGCAAACCTTTCAATAAAAATAGGAGGTATCTGAATTTCCAGACTTTCCTAAGGGAAGAGTGGGTGTTCTGATGTGTAGTCTAGCTCTTCCTGGGAGTGATGTGTTATGCTTTGGTTCTTGGATAGAGCTGTAATGGCAGAAGGTATGTCAAAGTTCTCCCCGGCTGTCTTCATGAATTTAGTGTAGGACTTTTTTTTTTTTTAATGTGTGGGAAGAAAGGCTGCTGTAAACTACAGAACTCTGCTTTGAATTCAAGCCTCAAACTGCTGCTGTAGATTTCCGAGTAAGTGTGCTATATACTCTATGTTACAAATCATTTCCTGGCTGGAATATGGATCTCTTCCCTGATGGTATTAGCTTTTTGTGTGTTTTTCCTGTTCTCCCAGCCTTAAGTCATCATCTTCTCAGTAATTTTCCTTAGCTTCCAGTAGGTAGTCCTTAGGTGTGTTTATTCTTGTGCCCCTTAATATCTGGGAACTGTTGCCTAGGCATACCACTCTGATCATTCATGCATATTGCTTTAGAAGTTGCAGGTGCCAGCTGTGATTCTGCAGCCAAGAATGAATACTGCTGCTAAAATAAGACTTACAGTGCTGATGCTATATATTGCTTTCTCTTCTGCAAATTAAATTGCTGGCATTGTCTAGTCATTCTATTTGGCTCTTTTTTTATTAGTGTGTTAAGTAAAATCTTCTTAATGTTGTGTGGGAAAATTCTGTGAAGGCCAGAAAGCTGATGGATAGCTGTAGTTCAGAAACATTCTGTACACCAGAAAAATTATAATAACTGTTTCTATCTGCTTCTCAGAAATACTTCCATAAGCAAAGCTTTCTGCAGCTCTGTCAAGGAGAACAGCTGATAAACCCCTGAAATACTTGTTTTGCAAATCGCATGTGGAAGATGACAGGATTTTGTACAGAAAGATGGAGTAAAATAATGCAAAACATTTCTCTGTTACAGAAATTTATTGGCCTGTTCTATGCAAATGCATATTTCTGTTCCCAAAGCCCATAGTTTTAAACGCAGGCATTTTGTATTTATAAGAAAACTATTTCTACACACTTTGGATTTCTTTTTTAAGCAAAGCATCATTGTGAAAAGACTACAAGGATCTTCAGATATTTGTGGTAATGGCAACATAAATGAAAAATCACTGCAGTAAACTAAGTTGATAGTTAGAAACAGCTTTTCATGTTGAAGTCTTAATTATTTTCATGTTACCTTCATGAAGGCATCTAAACCTTATGTATAACTGTTTATGGAAATAGTACATTACAAGCCAGCAGGAATTGCAGAAACTCTTCCTTCAGTTCCCTGAAGATCCCTGGAAAGCATTGCTCGGAATAGAGAGGTTTATGGTAAGTTAAGTGATGCTGCTGTTGTTGATACTCATGATATCAAGCCAGACAAGCTAATGGCTCTAATACCTTTGCCAGTTCTAATTGCATTAGCACTGTCATGTTTTTCTGGCTCTGGGCTCATGTACATTGCTGTACATTTGTTCTGTGCTGTTCATCGACTAAAGCTGCCTAGGAGTCAAGGTTACAGTTCTGGGCAAAACCTCCAGTTTAGTAACTTTTAATGCTTGCATAATATTTCTCTCTCTCCCTCTGACTCCCTTCTCAAAAATAGTCCCCTGGACTGGTAGTGGAAATAATTTTTCTGCAGGCAAATTATGTGTGCACATAGCTAATTCAGTAGTTCAATTTGGCTTGCTAAAAAAGTACAGTGCAGTCTGGTGGGTGTTCTGGTCTGAAAGCAGTCGGTATCTTACAGGAGATGTGTTTTGATGATCCTGGTGTTTACAGGACTGATGACTTTTTCTTGCCATATGTTTGTTTTGTTTTTTTTTTTTCTTTTATGGTAGTCTAGTGGAGATTTTAAACATGAATCTGCTATCTTAACTCTGAAATATATTTCTTTAGGTACATGCTGTTAGATGAAGTATGTGCTTTAATTATAGTTAATGTAGGTGGGCATCCTTTGCTCTTCAGGTTTATAGACAATCTCAAGTGTATGTCATGAAGCGTTCCAAGTGGTATTTTTGTGATGTATTTTGATTTTATACAATGAGATACACATAGGATATGGAAGTTGTGAAACACTGGGCTTGGAGTTAATTTTTGTCATTTTTGCCCTTTTTCTAAACAAGCCAACCCCAAAAGAACTAGTTGGGGAAGAACAAATGCTAGTTCTTTACCTAGTGCTTCATATTCCATGCTTTTAGTCATCTTGCTGTCTTGAGACATAAACACTTACACTGAACCTTGCAGAACTGCTTCCTTCCAGAGCTCTGTGTTGCCGACTGCTAGCCACAACAGAAGAAGCTTTTTATATTGAAGTTTTGCTATATCTTTGTTTAAATGGGAATTTTATGTTGTGGTGAGCTTTCTAATATTTTTCTTTTTTCTTAAATCTGGGTTCTGGAAAATATTTCCCCTTTTTTGAAAACCTGTTGGGGTTAAAAGTTATGATTTCTGTGTCTCTTTCAGAAGGCTTTCCTTAGCTGATAGTTATTCTACTCTTTTTCCCCACCCAAACTTGAAAGAGAAGGCATGACTTTAATATTAAAAATTGAATCATTCTCTTGGGAGCCTGAATAAAAAGCAATTACCATTTTAGTCAAATTTTCTTCCTTGCTGTCTCATGTAATTAGGTAGTGTCACCAGCTTCCTTTATCTTACTAGGGAAAAATAGCTAAGGTGTAGATTCACATCACGCTTAATTCACTTGAGCTATCAGACATTTCCCGCCTTAGGTGCTTACCCTGGCTGTCCCCAGCTGCATGCTCTAACTGCTTCCATTGCATTGGATCCGATGTTTACATGCCCACCATGCAACTCAGGTGTACGATTTGATCTGCCAGCTGAAAAAGTGTTTTCTGCGAGGACTTGTGTCCACAGGATTACCTGAGCTGATGAGAGGGGAAAGCATGGCTGGGGATGAGGAAGGAAGTCGCTGCTCCCCTCTGCTGCCCCTTAGCTTGAGGAAGAGGCAAGGTGAGGGAGGCCTTTTTCTGGGGATGTGATTTTTTTTTTTTCTGTAAGTGCTGTCAGCTGCAGTGGTGGGTTGCACAGCTGGTGCTCATCTGGACACTCCTTCACTTCTGGGGCTGAGGAAGGTGTGCAGTTCATTCTTTCCTGAATTTCAAACTGTCTTAGACATGTAATTTAAATGTTTTTGGCAGGAAATACAAGGTGACTTCTACTTCTAAAAGAGAAGCTTGTGGTGTTCACATTCTTTGATAGGTAAGAATGAGAAAAAGACTACAGCTTTGTTTTTATATTTTGAATAGCCTTGCTGAGCCAGCAGATGCTTGCATTTTCAATTTCATAACCCACTTAAAGACAAGCTAGTGGTGTGTGGTTTTGAGAAACTAAATAATTATTTCCGAAGTAGTTTATGGTCTAGAGCATTTTAAACCAGTTGCTTTAAAAGAACTCTTTTTTTTGGAAGAGAGAATGCCAATTTATCTTAATACCTACAAGAAAACCAACTACAAATATGCCATTCAGCACTGATAACTTGCTAATTTTGGGTAGACTTGTATTTAGAAATGCATCCTTATTACTGGGCTTATGACCCACATATACAGAGGGTTGGTAAAGTAGTAATGGTAAAGACCTGTCTAAAAGTATTTAGTTTTACTTTGGTTTTGCAATAGTTTTAGACAAACACATGGGAACAGATGGCTCAGCTTCTTTTCAGTGTTCCTGAAGTCAGTAGCTTTTTTTAAGCAAAACAAAATGACTTAATGACAGTGGTGTTCCTTTGAAGGTGGTTAGAAGAGCTGGTGTCATGTAGATGATGAAATATCTCCAAAGTTGCCTCAGCAAAAATGACTCTTCTGATTATGCAGGAATGTGGGCAGTGAGTTCACAGTTGTGATGTGATTTTTCTTGCTGTGTTGACTTGTTGACTCTTCTCCATGTACATGAATGTTTGGGTTTAGTCTGTTTTTAATTGTGCAGTGATTTCTGATACTTGAACGTCATCTTTACAGAGACAGCTTGAAACCAATCCGAACTAAAATATTTTGAGCCTAATTTGACTTAGCTTGTTATCGCAGTTAGCTGCAAGATGAAGGCAAGCTTTAGTAATCATATTTGTGTCGGTCAGTGCAGTGGATCAAAAAGTCCTTGTGATCTTCGAGTCTGCATGTACTTTCTAGTTTTAGTTTCAGCAAGAGAGCGTTATCATGTTGACTTTGCAAAGCTGGATGTTGGATTTCCAGTAGTTAAGGGCTTGTCCTCATTTTAAGCTGAATTCTTCCATTTTATTTCTGTGGTTTCATTTACCCAATTATATGATTCAGATTGATATGAGGGTAGTTCAGCTCCTTTGTATACTGCTAATTAATCCTTTTGCCCCACTCTTTCAGTTCATGTATGGATTAATAGTTTCCTCTGCTCTTTATCTTATTGCTGCCTAGTCAGGATGCCATTTCTGTCACATGTAGATGCACAGTGCCTATTTGTGATGAAGTTTTGCCCAGTGTTTGAGGATATGTATTGAAGCCACTGTAAGAGGTGTACTCGGAGTCATAACTGTGTGTGATCTTAGGGAAGAGCATGAGGAAAACAGGCACGTTTGGTGGTCTTGCTGATACAATATGCTTGCCTGTTAGCAGAGCATCTGTGCAATGCTGTTGGTGTCAGTTGGCTTGCAAGGCTATTCTTCACTAGAACCTGCTGGAAAGCTGGAGGAGCTTGTTGGGCAAGGAAGGGCAGTTATGCATTTCAGCTGCAGAAGGTCACTGAGCAAAGGAAAGTGCTAAAAGTCTATTGATTCTTATCTCAATAGCTGTAATCCTGTCTTCCCCACATTTGGCCTTGTTTTCCAGGGCAATTCCCAGGAAGTCTTTCAAGTTTCTGTGCCTAGATTTGTCTGTTACAGAAATTATATTGCATGTGGTATCTGTCCGTAGTATGGAAGCTTTACACTATGAAAATCCCTAGTGATGAATATATTAACTATGCCAGTACTTGGAGTAATTTTTTTAACCTTCTGTGAAAGAGAGAAGTGTTAGATAATTGAAATGTCTGTTCTGAAATACTGTGTTGTTTTTTATCTTATTTCAGAGTTTTAAGTTTAAATCTTGATTTGGAGCATGACAGCTTCTGTTCTGGTGAGATGAGCACTAATTAACCCCTGCAAAAGAAAAAGTAAAACTTAAAAAATACATATCTCTGTGCACAAGTGTTAGAAACTATGGAACTTTACAATTTAAGTGTTTGTAAGCAAAATTGCAAAGCTCACCCTTAAGAATAAAGCAAACCCTATTATGTGGAAACTGGGATTAACATAAGCTTGAACATCTGTAAATCAAAGCGTGTGTTAGGGTGAACTCTGGCCTCGTGATGGCTTCCACAGGGAATTTCTAGGTTCTGACTGTTGCAGGCCATTGCATCAGAAAAAGAACTTGCTCCAAAACTGTACTGGTTTCTCATGTTTTACAACCAACCTCCACCCCTCCAAAAAAAAGCCCAACACTTTAAGGTATGTGCTACTTCAATGTTTTTTTAGCAGATACTATGTAATAGCTGAGGGTTTTGTTGTGGTTTTTTGTGTGTTTTTTTTAAACTGGGATTCTAGTTTTAAGTATTGCTTCCTTGCTTTACTAGCAAGAGAAACTGATGTTTCTACAGATCCTGCATCTATTAGTCATGGGGTTTTTCCACTTTTCTGACTCAATAGCTTGCAACTATGTGGGATCTTATAAGTAGGAGAGCTATTGGCTGTCTTCTTATGTCTGACTTAGCCAGCGGTAGGTGACACCTTTTAATCTATTTCCTAACTCTCCTTCAATTTTCACACTGAATGTTTCATGCTTTCTCTTACAGGCAGGATTTGGGATTGTAGCTTTACTTGTCATTGGTTTTGCTTAACATGTAACACTGGTTTAGGTTGGATTTTGGAGTATCACTTTCTGATACTGGCCTGATTTGATGCTTTGATTGTGTGAGATATGTTGAATTTTCTTTGCCTGTGACTGTCTTAAAAATCTCTAAATGCTTACTTGGGATGATCTGAGTATATTTGATGCTGTTTTGGTACAGAATGATGTGCTAGCATGGCATTAACTAGTGACCCAATGAATATTTGGGAATCTACTGATAAGTGGCTTTCCCTGTGTGCTGCAGGTTTTCAGTAGTCTATGCAGACAACGTGTATTGGAATCCTTTTGGGCAACAGATGATTTCTTAATGTCATTTCTAGGGCAGTAAGGTCGGTATTTTTCAGTATAAAGTATGTAGATGTTTGTATATGCTACTTTTAAAATGCTTTGGAATATTTTGGTTTTACATTGTGTAATCCCTGCTTAAATGGCAAAAGGCAATGAAATTGCATAGGGGAAATGTAGAAACACTTTTTTTGATCAGTGATGTGATTGTAAAGAAAAATAGTTTGGCTTGGTATCTGAAATGTGGTGATCTCTGCAGGCTTGTTATGGGTTACTGTCATCTCCTTTAATTAGGTGGACTGCTGTGTCTTTTCCCACTGCATAGTTTTGCCCTGTATTAGTCACACACCTCCATGGAAGAATGTCTGCAGCTGTTCAATGTTTTGAAAATTGCTTGTTTAAGTTTGAGTGAATTACACACACCTAACTCTTGCTGTAATTTACTGCATTGAAATGCTGATTGAGCAATTTCAGAACTCTCTTCATATCTGGCAGCAAATATAGAGGCTAGCATCAAAAGTATGTGAATACGGAAGGTGGCTCAGGCTTCACTTCTGAAATGGAGACAAAAGAAAATCAGGGAAATAACTCCTTCTCAGCAGTGCAGTAGCACTTTGTTTCCAGTTTCACTCTTTCCAGACCTCCTTGAGCCTCTTGCGCTGGGGAAACATGAGGTTATCTGGGTGTGTGAATTGGATCAACAGCAAGCCTCCTTTGAGCCCAAAGCATTATGAGCTTGAATGGCCTAAGGCAGTGAGGCTGTGAAGTCTGTATACAAAGTCTTCATGTGAAAGCAATTTGAGGTCAGAACTGAAAACTGTTTGAGTGTACTGCTGCTTTCAGGTTCCTGTATCAGGCACTCTTAGGGTTGGGGTTAGGACCCTTGTGAAGGCTGAGTGGAGGGGCAAGAAAGGATGGGTGGAGACCTTTTGGAGGACTTGGAGGAGAAGGTTCCTGGCAAGAGTATTTGGGTTTCTGAAATGTTTGTGAACTGCTTAAAGTTTACAGGAAAGTTTCCTAGGTGTGTCTTCCACTGCCAGGGCCAGGTTGGATGTGGCTTTGAGCAACCTGGTGTAGTGGAAGGTGTCCCTGCCCGTGGCAGGGGGATTGGAACTAGACAGTCTTTAAGATCACTTCAAACACAAACCATACTGTGAATCTATGAAATAAGCTCTCCTGTTATGTATCTAAATGCATTGGGTTCCTTATGCCATAAGAATCTCCCAGGAAGAGAGGGAGGGCACCTTCTCCGTCTTCTTTTCAACTTCCTTTTGTTATGAAATCCTAGTGGAATATTGTTTTAAAAGGTAGGGAAATTCAAGGTCTGTATGGGAATAAACTCTTAGTGATGGAAGGCAATATTTGAATTCCTTGGCTTTCCAAAATATTCTTGCTGTACAGTTCTTAAGAATTATAACTGCATATGTTGCTGTATATATAAATGCAGGCAGCCTGAATTTTACTTTTTACTTCATCCAGGCTCAAATGTTTGAAGCCTGCTGTGTCGTTTCTTAGTAAATGGAAATGCAGTAGAAAGTATAGATTTCTTGGAAACCATTGACTTGAGCAGTGGAAGCCAAGGTTGGAAAGGCTCTTATACTGTGTTTATGCCACTGTTGTGACAGCTGAACAGTCTTCATTACTATTCCTGAAGTGTTCTTGCTGGTGGGTGTTAGAGCTTAATAACTGTGGATTAATTTTTTCAGTGTTTGATTTGAGATCTTTTTTTTTAGCCCCAGAGGAGTTTTCTTCAAGGTTCAGTTGAAGTGAATTGATTTTAAAAACAAATAAACCCCCACCCCCTTAAAGCCTGTATCCTGGAAAACATAAGGTGCCATAAGCATCCTCTTTTCTAATAGCATAAGAACCATGTTGTTTACGTTTGGACATAACTTTCTGTGTAAAGTTGCAATATGAAAAGTCAGCCTTGAGAATATCCATGTAAAATATAAGCTGTTTAAAGGCTTGGCTCTTTAACATCTCTACAGCCACATTGTTAAGATCCTGTAGTAGTGGGAGCAGTACAGCCACGGAAGAAGTAGTAGTGGAGCTTGTATTTTGGTCTCTTCAAACTATTTCAAACTTGGATTTGACTCAATCTCCTCCATTAACTCTTAGAGTAGGAGGAAGTGAGCAAGTGTGCTTAATAAACTGATATGCTGCACTTAATGCAAAAAGAAATGTGAGGGCCTATATGCAGGCCTAGATGTAATATAGTTAGCCTGATAT
The DNA here is from genome assembly GCF_949628215.1 of Phalacrocorax aristotelis. Classification (NCBI taxonomy): domain Eukaryota; kingdom Metazoa; phylum Chordata; class Aves; order Suliformes; family Phalacrocoracidae; genus Phalacrocorax; species Phalacrocorax aristotelis. Next base: position 72,557,915 of record NC_134276.1, on the reverse strand, counting down.
GTGGGTCTTAACTCTAGGTGTAGAGGTGATTGCTGACATTTTTATTTCAGCTGTATATGCTGCTGCGGGTGTACAGCCAGTTAAACTGCTTATAAAAACAGCTCTTAACATCTGACTTGATGTTTCAGCAATTTATTAAGGTGGAAATGGCCCAAAAGTTTGTTCTTTCCTCTTGGGGGAGGTGGGAATTGGTTTAAAATCTTACATTAACAATCTGAGGTACATTTTTTTGAGAAATGTATTGCTTATCATGTCAGCACATAAGTACTACTAGGTATATTCAAGACATGTTTTTTCTTCTCTTGACTAGAAGTATCTCTGGTAATAAGGATGTTGTACAGTCAAGTGCTTCATTGTACTGCTTTTTATTTGGTTTGTTCAGTCTCTATAGAAGAAAATGTAAGACCTTGAAAATACAAATGAGCAATCTTGGCCTTTAAAAAAAGTGCATTGTTGCTTACTTGTGCTATTGTCACATATAGGCAGTGTTTGGTGACTTGCTGATGCCCAATTTTGGGGGTAAAATGGGTTTGTGAATGACAGCATTCACCTAAACTTGCAAAATTATTCTCTCAACCCTCTCCTTTTGTGAAGGGAAATACTGCTTAGACATACTGAATTTCAGAATCTTTAAAGGAATAATTAAGTACTTGATTTTCTTTATTAATACTCAACTTCTGGGTTTGTAAATTGACAGTGCTGGAGCTGTGGTAGTTTAGAACTTGCTGATATCTTGGAGGTCCTGAATTTGGAAGAAATTTATTTCCCTTATTTTGTGGATGTGGATTCAGGTATTTGGTGGGTCAGCCATTGCTGACTGATTTGCCCTAAGTGGGTGGTAATAACTGAGACAGTGAAATTGTGAAACAGAGTACAGTTTTCTGTTCAGATATCTTAAGAGGGAGTTAGATGAGAATAATAGCATATTGATTAAATGATTTTTGAAACTGCAGGCTGTGATAAAAGTAGCATCCTAATACTTTCTACTTTAATAGACCAGTTTTGGTCTGAGTACCATAGTTCTGTGTGTGAAGCAGGGAACAGGTAAGTCTCCTTTCTTAAAATTGCATCCTGAGTGTGATTAGGTGGAAAAACCTCTGGACACTAGAGTTAGACTTTGCTTAATTCTCATGGTACGAGTCAAGAAAAAAGTGCATCTGAACTACAGATATTGTTAAAGGACAGGGAAATGCCACTTCTGTTTAGTTGCAGATGAGAGGTTATTTATAGCAAGAAAAGAAAATGCTTTTGAAAGAGAAACTTGATGTAATGCCATCGAATAAAGAAGGGTGCATATTTCAGATGCTTAGTGAAACTTCTTTTGGCTTTCTTGAGGTCTGGGAGAAGTAATCCTAAGGCAAGTGGTAGAAATGATTGCTTGCCAACTGCACTGGCATTTTTTATGATCTGCTTTAGAGTCTGGCTCGGGGCTGAACTGTGTTTTTCCATGTGACTTCTTGTCTTGAAAGACAAGAATATTTTGAAAGACAAGTCTCATGGCAAAGCATAGGCAGCTGTTACCCTAAGTTGGAAGCTGTGAAGAACTTCCACTTCTTTGCTAAACAAAACCACAGTAGCTGTTTTTGTTTGCTAAAGGGTGTTTAAAGGGGCAGGTAAGTGCTTCTTAATAGTTATTAAATTGGTTATTAAACTGGTTATTAAATTGCAAGATTTCTCCTATTTGTGCTTCTTATTTGGACTTTCATTGTGGGGGCTGCTCTTCTGTCAGTGGCACCTACTGTGATTTGAATGGCCAAACATTTTATCTTTCAGAGGAACAAAGTGAAACGGTCTAGTTACATTCTTCCAAGAAGTTTTATTAAATCTCACATCTAAACTTTTAAAGTAAATGTTGCAAGAACTGGACAAGTTTCACTGTTCCACCTCCCTTCAAGCTGACTAAATGTGTGAATGTTTTTTCTTTTCATCCTACTGGGTAGAGTAAGGTAATAGTGCATAATGGTGTGTTAAATGTGGGTTTTGCCCCTGCAATGCTTGTGTTTGGTGATTGATTTTACATTTTGAAGCTTTTGTTTTATGCAGATGGCTTCTACTTATGTAAACTTAGAGTTTGAACTCTTGATAACCCTACTTGCCTTTTGCATTTTAGTGCAAAAGATGATATTGATATTGATGCCCTTGCTGCTGAGATAGAAGGTGCAGGAGCTGCAAAGGAACAAGACTCTCAGAAATCCAAAGGCAAAAAGAAAAAAGAGAAGAAGAAACAGGATTTTGAGTAAGTTCAGGTTTTTTCCTCTATCTTACTTTGTGGTAATATACAAAAACTCAGTTACTGAAGTACCATAACTTCTTTCTTATTTTAGTGAAGATGATATCCTGAAGGAGCTGGAAGAACTGTCAATAGAGGCACAAGGAGGGAAAGTTGACAGGGAACCTTCTACAGGAAAGGTGAACACTGAGAGGGAGGTGGGCTATTTAATAGGAAGTATTTGGAATACGAGACACCTCTGACCCAGAAAAGTTCTAGTGTTGCAGTGTGGTTGGAGGTCCTATGTGAAACCTGGCAGCTAGCATGGATTCTTAATTATACTTGATCGTCTTATCATAGCAAAGTCAGTTGTGAAAGATTTTAACAGAAGCCATGGCTTCATTATTCAAAGCTGATCAGAATAAATTTTAATTGTGGGTTGAGGTGTAGTACACTTGTCAGGAATAGTTATTGCTTTCAAACTTTGTCTTCAATAATAGAATTTTTTCTTGACATCTCGTGAGCTAAGTAGCAGCATTAAAACAGCAAGTAATTTTTCATGGCTGATTATTTAATTGTTTAATTACCAGGTTGAAAATGACAATGAAGACAGCTTATCAAAACAAGATAAAAAAAGGAAAGGAAAGAGTAAAAAAACCAATCTGGAAAATGACTATGACAGTGAGGAAGTGGAAGATAAAGATAAAAAATCTAAAAAAACTCAGAAAGCAAAACAAGACATGCTTGCTGGCAGTGATGATGATGATCATGAGACACAGCTTAAGAAAAGCAAAGGGAAAACTCAGAAGTCAAATAAAAAGCATGATCTCTCAGAAGAAGATGAAACTAACATTAAGAAAAGCAAAGAGCGTGGGGGGGCAGTGTCTACAGGTGAGAGCGGTGATGACTCGGATGAGGTCTCCCAGTCTAGAAAAGGTCAAAAGAAAAACCAAAAACCCAAGTCCGCTCCTGCTGCTGAAAGTGGGGATGATGAAGAAGAACCTTCATTCAAAGTAAAAACAGTGGCTCAAAAGAAGGCAGAAAAAAAAGAACGTGAAAGGAAAAAACGTGAGGAAGAAAAAGCCAAACTGAGGAAGCAGAAAGAGAAGGAAGAACTAGAAGGTGGTAAAGAACCAGCAAAGCTGAAGGAAGTTCCAAAAAAAGCTGAAGAGAAGGCTTCTCCAGAAGTCATGGCAACTGCTGGCCCTGGGGAAAAAGGAGAGACTCCTGCAGGAACAGAGGGTTTGTAATGTGGTTTCTAAAACTGTAATTTAAACACTGTAGCTCTCGTAAGAAGGCCAAAGAGTTGGCAGGCAGTGAGGAGGATTTGTTGCTTTATTCTGAATCTGGAATACCAGACATTTGGTAGCCTTGTCTGCCTCTTTGTGTTGGCTTACGTGGCTGTGCTTTTTCTGGCCTGTAGTTTGTTCAGGTACATGGGAAAACAAAAGCCAGATGGTGAATTCTCATTACAGTGTATGCTTACGGTTCTGTATTGCAAGCATACTTCTTTACTTCCCAGTTATTCTGTTACTTGAAGACTTCAGGACCTGACTTTGTAACTTAAGAGGCAGTTTTAATTTTTTCTTAAGCGCTTATGTAGTAGCGAGTCAAAATGTTCCTCCTTTGGTGGTGCTTATCATATTTGAGATGTTAGTTGTATTTATAGTATCTTTAACACTTCTGGGATCTTTGAATGTATACCTCTTCTCTCTGTAGCTGATGACAATGAGGGGGACAAAAAGAAAAAAGACAAGAAAAAAAAGAAAGGTGAGAAAGAAGAAAAAGAGAAAGAGAAGAAAAAGGGTCCCAGTAAAGCCACAGTTAAAGCTATGCAAGAAGCCTTGGCTAAAATGAAAGAGGAGGAGGAAAGGGCAAAAAGAGAGGAGGAAGAACGTATCAGACGACTGGAGGAACTAGAAGCAAAGCGCAAAGAGGAGGTACCGTGTATCTTACCCTGAGGGTAGAATGAGGGAGAGGGTGATCTTAACCTGTACCCTTGCGGGTTGGCAGATTAGTCCTTAACATGTTTCTCACCAATAGAATATACACTTGCCCAGCTTTTGTGCAAACCATGCTTTAAAACTTCTGTATGTTTTTTTTAACCTTTTTCTAGGAACGATTAGAGCAAGAGAGGAAAGAAAGAAAGAAACAGAAGGAAAAAGAGAGGAAGGAGCGATTGAAGAAGGAGGGAAAACTCTTAACAAAAGCTCAACGAGAAGCCAGAGCCAGAGCAGAGGCTACTCTTAAACTACTCCAAGCTCAGGGTAAGCAGTAAAGTTTAAAGTAGTAATAAAATAATAAAAAATTCATACCCCTCATTGCTCTGTGCTTGTTTTTTCTATCTGCAGCTAGGAGAGCAAATACTGAGTGATTCCATGTAAAGCTGCTCTGTTGTCAAGGAAGGCAGTGTGTGCCCCCTTTCCCCCCTCCTTTTTTTTAAGTAGGTTTAAATGTCTGTACATTTTAGTTTTACTCTTTAAATATCCAACTTCTTAATACATTCCACTCGTGATTTAAAGAAGTTAGTTATGGAACTTAGGAAACATCACTTCTTTCCATCGCCTAGTCCAAAGGTCAGGGAAAGCAGATGGGCTGTGCTGCAGATCTTGTAAGACCAGTGATCTGGATCCTCTTAGATTAATTCATGTGCTCACTTAAGCAAGTGCATTGTCTTGCCTCAAGTTAGCTAGTCCACGGGAACACTACATTAGCTTCTTTGCATTGCATGGGAGCTTTCCTGCTTTTCTGTCAAATATAATCTGTTTCCATTGCAATGAAGTAAATATATCCAATGTATTGTAAGCCCGTGTCCTAGTTCCTGGTAACTTGTTTGTGGCTAAGACAAGAAATGAATTCCTGAGTGCTGAGTATCCTTTTTGTATTTGTAGAGAACACTATCTGACACTCTGCTGGTAGGTGGATGTGTGAGGGTAAGAACCTCTGTAGCTAGTAAAATGTTCGGAGCTTTTAAACATACAAAAAGGCCATTTCTCTTCAGTTGTTTCTGTAGTTATTAAAATCCTTCTATTTGTGTGCTGCCGTAACTGCGTTCTTGTCGCATTTACACTGTAAATCACGCAGTACTTGAAGGAGTTCTGAGTGTTTCAGAAGGTGCAGCAGTAATGAAATTATTCGTTTGTCTTTGTGCCAAACTTCTGTTTTTAACTGAATCCCTTCCAAAATTACAGTACTGTTTTTTTGGTGAGGTGAAGATGACGCTGATGACTTGAACTTGGCATTATCTTAATACCAAAAAAGGTCTATGTTCTTAAACCAAACAAACCAACCCCCAACACTGAGCAAAAGGGAAAATATCTACAGAACAACCGTAAGCTTTTAAGAAGACCCGTGCTTAACTGCTCTAGATTGTCTGAAACTAGGATGACTGGCAGACTGGTTTTAAGTTAGCTTTAGCACAGCAGCCTTTAAACTGACATATGCTTGTTAAACTTGAGGAATGTTTGTTTAGGAAATCCTCTGTAAGTATGTGATGGCTTCAAAACTGGAGACTTAAGACCAGACTGGGCTGTCCCAGTCCCCACCCTCCCCCCATTAGTGATCTTTTTGAGAGCGTTCAGAGTATTTGAAGAACTATACTTTGCTCAAGTTTTGCAGCTTTTGAAAATCAGACTTTTTAACAAGATATGCATCAAACCTACTTTTCACTCTCTTCCTTCCTCCATCTTGCAATTCTGGAAAATGTCTTCTCATGTAAATCAAAGCTTACGTTTAGTAATTAATCACTTGGATTTTTTTTCTAACAATTTTTTTTTCAGGTGTTGAAGTGCCATCCAAAGACTCTGTGCCAAAGAAGAGGCCAATATATGAAGACAGAAAGAAAAAGAAGCAGCAGCAGCCAGAAAATAAAGAAGGTGCAGTTTGCCTGTAGGGAATCTTAATAGACTAGTTATACTTCTGGAAGTGCTTGTGGACTAAGTCAGCTAATCCTAAACTAATTGTGCTTCAGAGTGCCTGTGAGGTTCTTTTGACACCCCCACGTGCAAGTGCTGATGTATTGGGATCCTAAAGTTATTTTAAAGGCTGCTCATTTAATCCTTTGTTTTACAGTCTTACTTGACTGTTATTTTTTCCTAACCTGCGTATTTTCTTCAGAATTTATAAAGGTTGGAGGTGTACAGAATGTCAAGGCCTTTTACAAATGTGAGATTGAATGCTTGTGTGAATATGTAGGTTAAATACAATGTAGTGTAAATAACAATGACTTGTGATTAAGTCTAAGTAGATGCCCCAGGATGAAAGGGGATTGATCCTATGTTTAGTATGTTTAAGTTGGAGACATTTTTTTTGTTTTTTTTTTCTTGTATATAAAAATAGTATTAAATTTCCAGGGCATGAGTGGTTCAGAGAGGTTGCATTTTTGAAAACATAGAATTTATTGCACTAGTTAGACATAGAGTGAATGTGTCAGAATTTTTTACTTTTGTGTGTTGTGGTTTTCCTGTAGTATTACTGTGTAATTACTGTAGTAATACTGTGGGGGTATTACTGTGACTCTTAAGACTATTCCTTATGTTAAATGAAAGAAAGCCTCCTTGCATCAGTTTTTTTCTTTGTTGTTTAGCTCTTTTTTTGGTTTCTTTTTTTACATATGACATGCATTATGTGGCTACTTACCACTTACAGGAGTGTGTGAAAAGAATTGAGAGCAGTGCTTATCTGAATTGATGATTTTTTAAAAATACGGAACTGTGGAGCAAGAATGAGTAGTTCATTAGTATGACTTCATTTTTATCTTGTATTTTAAAGAAAGTAAGGGTTTTTTAATGTTCAAAAGCAATGGTAATCCTCTTAGACAATAACTGACCTATCACATAATTCTGTTTAACTGCTTGGAAAGCCAGATGTTTTTCCCATTAGCCACATGGTCTAACTTTTGTTTTAGCTCAGTAAGTGGGAGTTCAGTTAGCTTGGCATTAAATAAATTCAGATTTTGTTTACCTGTAACAGCACAACATAGAACTTAAATGTGAAGCTGTATGTCTAAGTTGATTTGCACTTTGAAAGAATGTAGCAACCCGTTTGCTTTCTTGCAATTTCAGAAAGTGTGGAGGTAACTTCCCCAGCTGAAGACGCTGTAGAACTGGAAACACCAGTAAAAGAAGACACTCCTCTTCCAGTAGAGCCAGGTTAGTAGTAACGCTAATGACCTTAAAACGCATAATAAGACTGTGAGGCAGTGCTGCATGGTAGGCATCATACTTTGTTGGATGGAGACTGACTGAGTAGCCATCCTTTCTTGAGGTAGTTGCTGTTTTTTTTCCTCCTTTTCCTAAGGGTGGGAACTGATGGAATTTTATGGAATAAGAAGGCATGAAGCTTCAGAATGGGACTGTAAAGGTCCCTTATTCTGGGTGAACTTCAGTGTTCAATTGGCTTAGGCAACTGTCTCAAATAAGCACATTCAGTGCCTTATGATTAGTTCTCTTGACTTATTTGCATTCTAAAAGGCTGTTTTGTCAGTTATTAGGTGGGGGTAGGGAGGAAATATGCTGCTTCTAGTGTTGATAGTGCAGAGTTCACAGTGATTGTATTCTTGATTCCAAATGTTTTGCTTTCACAAGTGCTGAATGCAGTGGATATGGGTTAGCTTGTGGAAGTGAGTATCAGCATAGCAAGTGATTGTTGCCCTCATTTTTATCTACTTTTACTTGTTTTGGCAAAATCACATTGTACTGGACTTCTTCCTCAGGAAAGGGACTGTTTCAATTTTTACCCTTATGCTGAAGTCAAACAAATACTGACAAAATTTCCAACTTTTTGAAAACAAAGCTGAATGTGTACTCTAATTCTAGCTTGACTTACCTCTTGAAGGAGCAATTGCATTGCCATAAAAAGAAGGGCTTGCTGGCAGAACATTAGTTCCCAGTTAATATTCTAGCAGTCTGGAACTTCATTTCAAAGAGCTGAAATTTTATGACACTCCTTGTGCTGCAACATATGTATTGTTTAATGCCTCTTTTGGAGAGGGTTTAAAGTTTGCATTTTCCTATTTGTCTGTTATTAAGAGCTGCAGTCTCTTCATATATCTGACTGAATTCCTGCTGGAATGAATATATTTAACACTTCTGGAATCTGCAGTATAATTATGTTAAGGCACCTGGAGTCCTAAACCAGCACTTTTTATAGACAACTTGTTATTTTCCCACTAATTAAAATTAATGCTGTAACCCAACGTGTTTTCTTGATTCTCTGTCACTTTTTTACATGTGGCTAACTGTTAATTGGGCAGGTCCTTTCAAGGAGCGTGGCTGTGGTAGAGGTTTGTGTGGCATGCATTAAGCAGGCACTCGCATTATACGTAGACAGGAACTAGATGAGTAGTTTAGCTATGTCTTCCAAAAATATGTTTTGCTAGGCGAAGATGCTAGCACTGTAAGATTTTGTGGAGAGAATTGAAGATTCTTTCTTAGGTATGCAGCATTTTCCATTTAGGGAACATGGAGATAATTTGGTAAAATTATGGTAGCAGCAAACTTGTAAGTTTCAGTTGTCAATATGTCAAAGGAAGGGGCATCTAAAAATGTTGTATGTTGCTGGGCTGTTTCTTTTCCTTTAATGTTGGATTTCTTAGTTTCAGAGGAAAAGGAGGAGGAAGAAGAAACGGAAGATGCGGGTTTGGATGACTGGGAAGCTATGGTTAGTGATGAAGATGGAGAGAAAGGTGGGCATGTAAATACCAAACAGATGCTTTTTCTGATTAAGGTGTTTCTTTGGGCTGAGTTTTTAGTTTCTGTACAAAATAATATTGTATTTAGATTCTCCCCCTGCCCCATTAGATAAATTGTGAGGCAAGTGTGATGATACAGAGATACAAGTTCCTCTTCTCAAAGGCAGAACTTTCAGAAACTGTACAAATACTGCTCAGGAAGACCCTTTGGAAAGACTCCATTATCGGAGCAATCCAACCGCATTTCAGTGCGGTTATCTCTTTAAATCAGTTGGATTTTTTTGCTTGTTTTTATGGGAGTAAAAATCCTCCTTTTAATATGTGCTTAAGCAACTTCTGGGAGTTTAGGGAAACCTTTTACCTGGTACTGTGTTTCTCTAGTAACCATTCCAACGCCATAACAGCTTCACTACACAAATCTGGCAACATCTAGGAGAGTACTTTTGAGACAAGTTCTCAAAGAAGTGGGGGGGACTGAGATGGCACAAAGGTTAGTGTGCATGCATTATAGTAGCTTCTAGGTACCTTCCCTCATCTGCTTCTTTGAGAGGCATCTGTGGAAGAAAAGGAAGAATTGCCACAACATTCATATTCCTGTGCATACATGCCAAAGCCCACTTTCTGTCTGTGGCCAACAATGATGTTTATGTGGAAGTTAGAGCTGCACAAGAATGCAGGAATAACTTCTCGGGTATCTTCTTCCAGTGGTGGAGAAAGCTGCCATGAGTCTTCCTGTACAGGAGTTGATTACTGTTCTTAGTGCTTCCGTGACGTGTCTCCGTTGTTCCTTAAGATCAAAGACTGTTCAAGTATTTTTTTGACTTGCCTAGCCCTGCACTTCTGGCACCTGTGCTTTCAAGTGTGTTGTTTTATATACATATGTATATGTACAGCAGTATGGATTTTATTTTGGCACAAGTGTGTTTCTGTGGTGCTGGACTCATCTATTTAGAGTACTGAGGGCCGCTTGCTTTCTTGAAAGTCTGTTTTAGTCTGTTGCCACTGTCCTGGGGAGAATGTCACATCCCACTTCTTGCTGCTTGGATTTGAAGGATCTGCCAGTGTGATCCAGAAGAGCCTTTCTAGGAATTAGACTTAGTATATTACTAAGCTGATGGATTTTCAGCATAGCAAGAAAACATAACTAATCTCTAAGAGCAGTGAGCCTCCTAGCAGCTCTGTAAGGAAGACAGTGTGTGGCTTTTAAGTGTTCATTAGCTTGTCTCTTATAATTTCGCAAGTATGATAAATAAGAAGAGTTCAAAGGAATTTTTTTCTGTAGTTCTTTTTGGTTGTTTACTGAGGTATTTCTCTGAAAAATATTAATCTTCTCTGAACAGTGTAGGAAAACCTTGAGATGAGACCTCTGAAGATACAGAAGAGATAATTTGTTCTGATTGTTACTTCTGCTTAAGTGTGTATTCCTGATCAGTAATAGAGGATCCAAATTTTGTTGAATTTGGAGTACTTTGGCTTTCTGCTTAAAGGTGTTAGTGCATTTGTTTCTTTATGAAGAGCACACAGCTTTAAAGAATATTGACTTTATCTGAATATTTGCAAAAGATGTCAAGCATAAGTGTGCTGATATCGTTCCTCTCCCCCACCCCAAGCTCACTCTGCTAGCACAATTCTAAACAAAAGTCAGCAGGTCTGAACATGAAACACATTTTTATATTGAAAGTTGAAAAATGATCTTGACTAGCACTTCTTGAATGGAACCTACTCTCAGTCCTTACTCTTATAGTCTCTTTTTTCTTGCCTTCTCCCCCATAAGTGTGGATTTAATACAGGATTTTTACTTTAGACTTTGATTTTTTTTGACAGAGAGCAAACCTGTCCACGTTGAAGTCAAAGAACAAAATGAAGTGGATGAGGAAGAGGAGGAAGAAGATGATGAGGAGGAAGAGGAAGAGGAGAGTGAAGAATCTGAAGATAGTGAAGGGAGTGAAGATGAGGATGACAAGACCTCAGATGAGAGAGAGGCAGACTCCCAAGCTATTGGAAAACAATCTATGGAAAAAAAGCCCAGCAAGGAAATTAGCTCTGATTCTGAGTACGACTCTGATGATGACCGCACTAAGGAAGAGCGTGCTTATGACAAAGCTAAACGGAGAATTGAGGTACTGAGATACAACTTTATTTGAACGGCTGGACTCTTGTGTTGTATAAGAAGGAAGTTAATCTTCTATTCACCAAAAGGCCTTTTAACCATATTTGTCAAAATAATGGCTATGTCATGACTAATATTTAGGCAGGTCCAAAAATAGAGTTAAGAAAAAAGACCAGTTCTTGCCTGAAGCTGAAGTATTTGATTTTAGGCAACTTGATCATGAAGAATGCCCACTTCAGTGTCGTTCCCCTCCACCTCTCCCCTGCTTAGAGAAAGAGGCCTTTATCCATTAGATAGATATTTCACCAGTGTAAAAGATTTATTTCTAAACTGTTCAACATTTTTGTGGCTGCTAGTGTCCTCAGTTTCCTTAGCCAAGATGCTTCTTCAGAACATACCATCAACAAAGCTACATGTTAGGGGATACAGCAACTTAGCCTACTAGATTCTAACCAAAATCAAACGAAAACGGTTTTAAATTTTTGATTTGCCCAAAAAGGGAGGGCAGACCTTGAATTGTCTTGAAAGTTTGTGTCCCACAGTTAACTCTGGTTCATGTATGTATGTAACTGAGTCAAGTGGTGAGCTGTTGTTTTTGGCTTATACTTATCAATTTTTGTGTCTTTTACATAGAAGCGACGAGCTGAAAACAGCAAAAACATGAACACTGAGAAGCTCAGAGCACCAGTTATCTGTGTCCTGGGGCATGTAGACACAGGGAAGACCAAAATTTTAGATAAGGTAAGGTGTGGAATGTGAAGGCACTGCCTGTGCACCTTGTTTACGCATGTGGGTTTTTTTGTTGAAAATAGGAAGAATTAAGGTGTACTTAGATTATTTTAGTCTCTTACATGTAAGTATTTCTGGTCTCTTTTTTGCCTTCAGCTCCGCCACACTCATGTACAGGACAGTGAAGCTGGTGGTATCACTCAGCAGATTGGTGCGACTAACGTTCCCCTTGAAGCTATTAATGAGCAAACCAAGATGGTGAAAAATGTAAGTTATAGCACTTCAAAGACTGTTTTTTTTAAAAATATGAAATGTAAACTAGTTAAGGCCTTGTGAGATTTCCTGACACTGTCAGGTGTGTCTCCCCCATCTTTAGTATTAGGGTTGGGTTTTTTTAAATTCCTATCCTCTTTGCCCCTTCCCCACCCTGCAAAGGGGAGGCTGTCTCATTTTTCATTTTAGTTGATACATTTGGCTTCATTTAATGCATTGCCACTTCTTCAGAAAAATACACAAATACTGCTTAGTCTGTTCTGGACAGTACACATATGTACACAGACTACTTATTTGTCAATACCTTGATTTGAAATTGAGATTTTTGAAACTGAGTGTATTTTCTGTTAAGGAGGTACCTTTTTACTCTGTGTGCTGAAATTGAGCCAATTCCTGGGTGATGAATTTTATTGTGTTACAGAAATAGTAACTGTTCCGTATTGCTTGTTTTGGATACTATATCCTATTTTGCTTGCAGCAGCAGCTGAGTGAAAAACCTTGGTAGTGATGGCTTTTTCCAAGATGTTATGCAATTTATCAAAAATGTAAAGTCAGTGGAGAGGAGGAAATGTTCAAGACAAGGATGATCAATCTCGCTAGCCTGAACTATTTTTTCCTCTGTAGGCTGCGTTGTCTTTCAGATTTTAGCTGAACTTAAGGCCACTTGATACCTAGGGGAATGCGCTGTGTTGTATTTTTTCTATATTGAAATGAGCTTTGACTGATTCGGTTTAAGAAGGGTGCTGGCCTTAACACGTGCAACTGTATTTTTGAAGTGAAGGTTGTCAGTAATGCTGCCAGCTCTTAGGTTTATTTTTCTTGTGTAATCTTTACATGATGGCTAATATCTTGAAATGTTAGTTTGACAGAGAGAATATAAAAATTCCAGGCATGCTGATAATCGACACTCCAGGACATGAGTCTTTCAGGTAATGTTTTCTCACAATATAGTACCTCCTAGAAGTGATGGCTAAAGCATCTAGACATATTTTTAACAAAGTGCTACATCTTTGCCAAATCCATTGTGTTTCTTCTCACTTCAAAAAAAACCAGTCAACCTAAGGTAGAGGAATAAGTGAATTTGTTTAGTTTGCAGGTGCTTTTTATAACTGGTTAATTACTGTCCTTTTGTATCTGATCAATTTTCTGTCTTTGTGCCAGTTGAGCCATGAACATCTGAAAAAGCATGTAAATAACTTTTTTTAATAGTTAGTGTAAGAGGAAGGATGGAAGCACGAAGCTAGCTGGAGAAGAAAAGGTGAGGACTTCAGGTGACCTAAGTACTCTGCTATGAAAAATTAAAACATCTGCCCTAGCCTCCAGTTCATAGCGCCCCAGTTAAGGTAACTGAGTTCATAAGACTGGAAGTTACCAGTTGCACAAGTCAGCTCAGTCTTGGCAGAGATGATATACTGTCTAGGAACACCAGAGGCATGCAGGCAAGCCACTAAATCAACTTTTAAATTTAAAACATGATATGCATAACTGTACTCACTGAGGTAGTGCTCGGTTGAAATCTCCAAACAGAAGGATTAAGACTTTGTTCTTAAACGTAAACCTCTGCAAGCATTGAAATGCCATGTTTAGGGCACTTGGTAATGTTCTGATCAGTACCTTGGTATCGTACCACTTACAGCTCTTCAGCTTCTAGCCAGGTTTTGTTTGGCACCAAAGATGTCTGATAAGCTTAGTGTTTATGTAGTATTATATGATAAACTGTCTTGTTCAGATTTTGCACTGTTTCACTGGAAATGTGTCAGTTATCAGAAAAAATCAGAACACAACTTGTAAAAATATATAATACGAAAACTCTTGGGCGAATAGTAGTTACTTATTTTTGCTTACACATACTTTAATATATTCTGTTAAATTGAATTTATACAGTGTGGTTTGAATGCTTTTTTGAATATAATTTACGTTTTTGAGCGGAAAAATAACTACTTGATCAGCTTTAGCTTTTTGTTGGTCAATAAGTTTGACATTGCATTTGGTGTTTTTTTTAATTCTGTTGCCACGTGACTGATTTTTTTGTTTTTCCTCTTTATTGCCACAGCAATCTAAGAAATAGAGGAAGCTCACTTTGTGATATTGCTATACTTGTAGTTGACATCATGCATGGTTTGGAGCCACAGACAATTGAATCAATAAATCTGTTGAAATCAAAGAAATGCCCCTTTATAGTAGCTCTCAACAAGGTAAGATAGCTTTTTACTCTAATAGTGTGGTTTTCTACTCTAATAGTGTATTCGGCATTTGACGACCGCTGTATTTTCAAGATTGATAGGCTATATGACTGGAAGAAAAGTCCAGATACAGATGTAGCTGTGACATTAAAGAAGCAGAAAAAGAATACGAAAGATGAATTTGAAGAACGTGCGAAAGCTATCATAGTAGAATTTGCAAAACAGGTAAGCTGGAATATTCAGCGTCCTTTGGATAACAAAGGTGATAGTGACAGTGGGTGGTCTGGTTTATGTGGGGGGTGTCTTTGTTTTGGCGGGTTTTTTCTTTTCACAAAACAGCTTGCAATATCAAGAACACTGTTGCATCTCTTCTGACACATTGGTGTTTACCCCTCATAAACCGAACTTTGTTGTTGCTAAATTAATCTCTTAACTGCTCCATCCTTAGAGTGCTAGTTTAGAGAAAAGTAGCAGCTAAATGCTGTGTGTGGTCAATGGAGTCATGAACAGCAGATTAAGTTTGCTGTCCCTATTCTTTCTCTCTTTCGGAATTGCCTCAGAGAATCCCATCTGTCTCTTGTTCCCTTGGTTGCTGGCAGGGCGTGAATCGCATCTGTTCTGGGAACTTCTGTTGGTGACATACAATGCTGTCTAGAAGCTAGATGTGGTAATTAGCTTTGTAGAGTTATTCCATACTGCATCCAACTGTGGGTTGAGGCTTCGTGTTCCATAGCATACACTCAGTGACAACTGGGTTTTTCTCTTTTTTTTAAATTGGGATTTGAAAAAATGCAATAGTAATTGACTGGGGTTGGATGTTAATACTGATGTGTGTGTATGTTGTTCCCTATGTAACTGTTAATCCTGATTCCAGGGCTTGAACGCTGCCTTGTTTTATGAGAATAAGGATCCCCGCACTTTTGTTTCTCTTGTACCTACCTCTGCTCACACAGGGGATGGCATGGGAAGTCTGATAGCTCTTCTCGTTGAGCTAACGCAAACTATGCTGACCAAGAGACTGGCTGAGTGTCAGGAGCTGAGAGCTCAAGTCATGGAGGTAATTCAGCAGCTATTCTTTGAAATTCATCTAGAAATTTCTCTTCCCTGCCCCCTTCTTCCTGGTTAAAAAGGTGTGTTTGAAGTGCTGAAGTAGGGAGTAACTTTTTCCCCCCCTTTCACTCAGGTTAAAGCACTGCCAGGCATGGGCACTACCATAGATGTGATTTTGATTAATGGACGCCTGAGAGAAGGAGACACCATTATTGTTCCTGGGGTAGAAGGTCCTATAGTAACTCAGATTAGAGGTCTTCTGTTACCTCCTCCGATGAAGGAGCTACGAGTTAAGGTATGGAAACTGGTTAGTGTACTGATGTTCAGAGAAGGTTTAGAAACAGGAAAAAAACCCCTAAGTTCTATAAAAAATGAGAATGTAGTAGAGTGCAGTTGTATTAGCAGTATCTATGGACAAATTAAAGGGGATGACGGTGCATGTCTGGTATTTTCATGAATGTACTTGTATATACCTATTGATGTGTCTGTCACAGTGGCAAAGAAAAGAATCAAGGAGTTGTCCTGCAGTGAGCATTAAGATGTGTACGCTTTAGTAAGGGATTCAAGCGTGTGGCTATGTGTGAGGGAGATACGCATCGTAAGTGGAAATTGGAGTGTAGTAGTACAACGAATTCTGAGTTAAAGTATATGTTATTAGTAAAAATTATTAGTTTTTTTAAATAAAAAAAATCATATACGCTTACATTTGAGAAAAGTGAACAAGTGAGTTTCTAGGAGTAGTTGGTGAGTGGCGATGACCAGGACTTCAGCAGAATCTGCAGCCTCTTGTCATTTTCAAGAGTTGTTGGGGGTGTTGCTGCCCTAGTCTTAATAGACTGGGGAGAGACACTGAATTGGAGATCCTGCCTCTCTTCCTTTCCATGAAAGGAAGAGGAGAGCCACAGAAACTAGAGGCTGTAAATACTTTAAAACATACGTTAATAGTAATACCTACAATTCAAAGATGATGAAAAGAGCTGCTCTGGTTTTTCCTGTGCAAAAGGGGAGGAATGCATGTCTAAGCCCATTTTGCTGAGGGCAAACAGAAAACTGTACAGATAACCTAGGTGAGTGTATTAGGACAGGCCTTAAAGGTTTGGCTTAGCAGTGGAAAACTAGCATTGGAGTCCTAATCTAAGGCTGTAACAATTGTGTTCTTCACAATGTGTCACTGGAGGCCACTGCAGTCCTTACTGTTTAATCTAGTTCCTTCCTGTAAAATAGTACTAATTGCTGTGGCCTGGGTTTACGTTGCCATTCTCTCTGCCACAGTGATCCTTGGTCATGAGACCATTGTGGCCTCAGAGGTGCTGAAGGGTGCAGAATTGACGTTGAGGTGTAGCCTGAGCAAGAGCTTCTTGGCCTGCTTTAAATAAGAAGATGAGCCAGTCCTTCCACTTGTGCGTGTAGCAGTCTGATACACCTGTGGGGTAGGACAGTTGCCTCGGACAGTCTTAACTCGGGCTTCCTGCTCAGGAGTGCAGCTTTACAGTAATAACTTGATAATGGCTAGAGAGTGGCAAAAGGAAAATTGATGTTTATGCTTAGACTATGTTCTCTGCTTTGTTGGAAGCTGTTGAATATATTCTGGTACCATGAGGAATGAATTGAAAGCATTTGTCTACTTGCTTCCCTTTATTTAAAGCAGAAGATAAACTGGTGTGTGAGACTCTTATGAGACTGAAGGGTTTTTTGTGGGATTGGACAGCAATGTAACAGATCACAGGTTCCCATCAACAAGATCTTCAGATGAGGTTCTGCACTTTGGTGGGAGATGGAGCACAGGGTACCAGCACCAAGACAAAGAACACTGGGTTGGGAACCTTTAGCTGGAGAAGTGGATCTAGGGGAGCTTTATTTTTTTTTTTGAAGGAGACAATGAGGATACGTTTTATTTCAGCCTGCCCATGGGGAATTGTCATCCTTAAAATAAGTCCCAGATTTTGGGGTGAAGGGCGAAAGAATAGAGGCTTGCAGGAACAAAGTGCTTACTGAGGAAGGAAGCTGCCTTGCAGTTTCAAGAAAAGGTTGGAACATTTCCTAAGCAAAAGAAATGAAGAAATAAACCAGAAAATTGCTCCAACGTTGATTTAAAGGTCTTCAGAAATAACTGCTGCTCTGATGCCTTGGGGCCATGCCCTGAGTGGGGAGAGATCTTCAAGGTTCCCCTGGGTGGGGAGGAGCACTTGGGGAATCAAGCATGGAACTATGTGTGGGAGAAGGCTGGATGGGAGGATGAGGCAGCTCTTCTCTCACAGGGCCTGGGGCTGTATCAGCTCTAGTGCTTTAGTTTAGCTGTCAGCATCTTCCCCTTACTTCCCTATGGGGCTGAATTTGTGTGGGGGTTTTTTTTTAGTGAGCAGCTGCCTTTCCCTGCTTGTTCTTTTCTAGTATATATTCCTTTTTGGCTGCCTTCTTTGTTTTTAGACTATTCCCCCTGCCCTGCCCTCCTTGGCAGGGGCAGGAACGTTATCTGATGGGAGGGGGAGCATGTGGACTGAAACAGCATGTCAGGAATGTGAAGTAGAGAAAAACCAGTGACGAAGGACGGGAGGTGCTGGAGTTCACTGTCGTGCAGTCTGCTGTGCTTACGGGTGGCAAGGTCTTTAGCTGCTCAGCACTACTCGGTGCTGCTGTGTAGCATCCACATGAACTCTTTGCTATTGCTTATTCTCCTTTTCAGAACCAGTATGAAAAGCACAAAGAGGTCGTTGCTGCTCAAGGTGTGAAGATTCTTGGGAAAGATTTGGAAAAAACATTGGCTGGTTTGCCATTGCTTGTAGCATATAAAGAGGATGAAGTCCCAGTCCTCAAGGTGAGATGGCTTATGCTAAAATAAGGCACTTAAACTGATGGTGACTGAGTCCTCTGGTGCTGACGCTTATTCAAATTTGAAAGCTCAGTATGCAAGTAACTTGCTTTTTTTGGCTGTGTGTTAAAAACTGTTAAAATAACATGCTATAGCCTTGTGTCCATGTGAAGCATTAGCGTGGTGATGCGTTTAGTATCTTGACCCTTGGCTTTTCCCTGATATTTTGCTGGGGTGTCTCTGCTGGTAGGGTAAGGTTTGAAAACAAGTATCATTGCGTAGTTGGACTATATGTTAATTACTGATCTGGTATTCATAGTAATTTATGCATATCTTCCAATTAAATTGTTTTAGGCAAATATCTGCCAGTGGAGTTGTTCAAACCATCATAGTTGTGAAGCTGATTTAAGACTGCTGTAGTAAATGCCTTTTGTGACTTATACTTTAAAAACGGCAGAGGAAAGACTGTAGCTATCTCAAAACCAAAATTGAGAAGAGATGCTCCTGTTCTCCAAAGCCAGGAAGTTAGTTCAAAAAGGAAACTCACATGTTGATAGCTTGCTTTCAACCATAGTTTTGCTTTAAGTAGACAGAAGGCTAACTTTGCCTCTAAAGGGAGGTTAGTCTTTCAGGCCATCCAAATACAGACCTTGTTTCTGGGTACACATGAGTACGTAAAGTGTACTAGTAGTAGATATGTGAAGGCTTAAAGTAAATGGCAACACCCATTCAGTTGGCAGAGGAAAAGACCGAGTGGGTTTAAAAGGCACGGGTTCTCAAAACACAATTTTTTAACTTCTCTGAAAGCAGCAAAATGGCCTTGCTGCTCTTGTATCCTCTGTTTTGCACCCAGGCCTAAAGAGTGTTCAGAGCCCTTTCCAGCTCATGGTTTTAGAAACGTCTGCTTTTATTGTTGACCCTCAGTTAGGCAACCACAGATAGTGCCACACGCTGCGGGGCGTGGGTGCGCTCAGTCTTGCCAGTAGAAACTTAAGAGTGCTGGGAAGAGCAATGTGTAGTCTGTGGAGAAACGTTCCTGGCTCCCAAGATGGGCATCTGCTTTGTGCCACATGATCACCTTGCAAAACCCTCAAGTCCAGTTCAGTGCAGACTTTTCCAGTGCCAGAAATGGGCAGCGGTGTATCGCCAAGTACCAAGTCGGTACCTCTGGGTATGGCTGCCGCATCCTTTCAGCAGCTCCTGAACAGAAAAACTTTGTACCCTGAGGCATGATAGCAATAGAACTAAAAGTTGCTTTTGCTTCTTTTTTCCTGAAGGATGAACTAATACATGAACTGAAGCAAACACTGAATGCAATCAAATTAGAAGAGAAAGGTGTTTATGTCCAGGCTTCTACTTTAGGCTCTTTGGAAGCATTACTTGAATTTCTTAAAACATCAGAAGTGCCAGTAAGTACTTCTGTGCTGTGCCTGATGTTCTTGTTTCTACATTTTAGTTGATAACTGTTTCCTTTTGACTCAGAAAGATTAGTGACTGATCTGTGTGGCTTTCCTCTTCGTCAGTATTCAGGAATTAATATAGGTCCTGTCCATAAAAAAGATGTTATGAAGGCATCGGTTATGTTGGAGCACGACCCGCAGTAAGTAACTTCTTTGCTTTACTCTGTTAAAAGCGTGGTGGTGTTTGAGGAAGGGCCGCTCTTTGGCTCTGTGGTCTGTCTAGTGAACCGCCTGACTTCTTATCACTTACAGATACGCAGTCATTCTGGCATTTGATGTGAGGATCGAACGGGATGCGCAGGAAATGGCTGAGAGTTTAGGAGTTAGAATTTTTAGTGCTGAAATAATTTATCACTTATTTGATGCCTTCACAAAATATAGACAAGACTACAAAAAACAGAAACAAGAGGAATTCAGGTAAGTAAGAGCAATCCTGTTCTGGATGCTTCCCAAATAAGTGTCTTTTAATTGTTTTATTACAAATGAAATTGCATTTAACATCTTGTTTCCATGTTGTTTTTTAGCATGTAGCTCTGATGGGAAGGAAGGAAGGAAAGGAGGAAGAGGGTAGGACAGTAACTCCAGTCTAATTGTGTACACCTGGGATTAGGCTGAGTAGGGTGAGAGTTGTGAAGCAGTACTAAGATTTAGCCAAAACTATTGTGTAAAGTTCTTAACAAGGTTCACTTTGTGTGCTTAGCTTCTGTTCCTAGTTTGTGACAGGTGGGTTAGTCTTGCAGAGCTAAGAGACAAAACTAAAGGCATTTAGATACTGTGGTTTCACATTTATGCAATTCCAGTGTACAGGGCTTAATTCTGACTGCAGTAACATGTATTTGCAATCATTTAAGAATTTATAGGTACCCAAAATGAATTTTTGGCATCTGTGTCATTAGTCCTCAGTAAAGTAAGGACAGACAAAATAAATGAGAATGTATTTCATTTCATATTGATCCCAGTTGGAGTTTGCGTACCTCAGTGTTCAAATGTATTGGTTCACTTTGCAAACAAAAATTTTGAATTTTTGGAGTCCGTGTGATGAGCTGAGGCAATAATATTTCTATTCCTGTGCTCTTCTGAGATTATGATTATACTGTAAAATTCCTGTTCCTTTGGTCTTGGTCTTAGTTGACTGCCCAAGGCAGTCAGAATAAAACCCATGCCAGCCGTGCTTGATTATTGTTCCCTGTAGTTCTTGAAGGTCAAGTATTGACTAGAATTACCGAGACTGGAAGAGCGTTTTCCTGCTCCATCTCTCTCCAGGTGACACTCCTAGAATAAATGCCCAAGGAGCATGGGAGAAAGCCAGACTGTTAATGTTGTGTACACTGCTCCAGTTCTCTGTTTCAAAATGCCTTTTCTTTTGTCATCCTCCAGGCATATAGCCGTGTTTCCTTGCAAGATGAAAATACTCCCTCAGTTCATTTTCAACTCTCGTGACCCAATAGTGATGGGTGTGGTGGTGGAGGCCGGCCAGGTGAAGCAGGGGACTCCCATGTGCGTACCTAGCAAAAACGTAAGTAAGCGCCTCTTCTCAGTAAAGGTTTAATCTGCCTGGTGGTTCCTGGGATGACTCACTGGGAATGCTTGTGTGCCTTCCCTCAGCGTGCAGAGTTTTGGTAGGAGATGAGATCCAGACTCTTGGATCAAGTCTCTTTCCCAGTGATCTCGCTGTTCTCCGCTGGAACAGAGGCGAGTCCTGTAGCAGGGCCCAGCCTCTGGACTGCCGGCCCTGTGAGGAAGCACGGCTAGAGGGTGTTTGTCAGTCAACCTCCCTCCTCCCCTGCTGCCATTTCCCTGTTGTGGTATAAAGTAATAAGCAAAACTGTTGTTCCTGGTACCTCATAAGGGCGGGGGATGGACGCCTCCTGACATCTTCAGGGGTGAAAAATTGACACTGGATGGACATGGAAGGAACTGTGGATGGTTTGACATTGCTGCCCTTTTCCATACGATGTGCTTACAGTGCAGCGTGTATGGCTTTGCCAGTTCTGAGGTGGCCACTCTGCTAGTGCGGTGGTCCTGTGAGCAATTCTGTATATGTAAACCTGAGTCGAGAGAGGTGTGTGTACGCTGGGGTCTTGTGGGCGGGTGTTACAACTGCCTCATTCTATTACAGTTTGTTGAAATTGGAATAGTTACAAGTATTGAAATAAACCATAAGTCAGTGGAGGTTGCAAAAAAAGGCCAAGAAGTATGTGTGAAATTGGAACCTATTCCTGGTGAATCGCCTAAAATGTACGGACGACATTTTGAAGCAACAGATATCCTCGTCAGCAAGGTAAAAGCAGTCTGCATTTTTGGAGAGGGCTTATGACATGGTGGTAGCTTGTGTGAAGTGGAAGTGTTGCACGAAGCCTAAAACGTACGCTAGAAACCTTCCATCAGAGACCCACAGGTACTTGAAATGGTTCGTGTGTGGCATTATTCAGCTGAGTTTCTCTGTAGCCTTGTTTTGAGGCTTGTGCTAGTGCCCCTCAAGAGGACCGAAGGAATGATGCACTGCAGCTAAAAATACCTTGCAGCTTCCTGCACCTGAGAGGGTAAAATGCTAAATGAGCTATTTTCGTTCTGTTGTATGTAGCTCATGCTCAGAGTGGCGTAGCAGCCTCCTGTGGCACGACAGCATGATTGTGTTTGCCTAGCTTTGAAATTGTGCAATAAATAGCAATACTTCAGTTGCTCCGATTCTGGAACGCTGGAATCGGATGAGGAGATGATCCCTTACTCCATTTTCTGCTGTCAGAGGCGAAGCCAGAGCTCTCTGCACCCGCAACTGCCTTAGTTACTGTGTGGTGAGACGCACCCGCCACACATGTGCCACACGCGCTGGGCGCAGGTAGCCAGAGGGACTTTTCAGGTTGGAGGTGCAGGGCCTGTGACAGGGCCCGGGAGGTGGTGCTGGTGCTGCGGGCACCGGGGGAGGCGGGAGGTTCTCTCTGGCTGCAGGTTCAGATTCTTGCCGTAAGATGGTCTCTGCTTCTGCAGCCTCCGAAGCCTGCGTAAGGGCTGTGGGGGGAAGCGAAGGGAAGTGACTGGGACGGGTCGTGCAGCAGATCCATTGCAAAACGGATTCGCACCAGCTTTCCTGCGTGCAAATGGATGCCCTTTCTTCAGATTAATGGCTTCCAACACGCTAAAAGCTGCCTTTGTTAACATGTACCTGCACGTTTCTGATGGGTTTGTCTCGTGTGTTACAGATCAGCCGTCAGTCCATCGATGCTCTGAAGGACTGGTTCAGGGATGAAATGCAGAAGTCTGACTGGCAGCTTATAGTAGAGCTGAAGAAAGTGTTTGAAATCATCTAGATAACTTTTTACAGCAATGGGGAGGCAGGAATAAACGCGCTATTCCTGTTCTAAAAGTTACCAACAAAGTCGTATATTGAAGACAGTGTTGGATATATGTTTGCGAGGAAAATATGCGGATAAAATGTTTTCCATGAGAAACCAAGAAATTTACACTGGTTTGACAGTGGTCAATTTACATGTTCCCATGGTTCCAATGTGCCTGTTGACCTCTCCTACTGCCCTCCCTAATACTGGCTGCTGTTTTAAAGTTTGCCCTTCCTTCTCTCACACCTTCCTTCCACCCTCTTTCCTTCCCCCTCTCCAAAATAAAACAAAATAAATTGAATTTTTATTACAGAACTAAAGCTCTTTCACTTTTATACTGATGAGATCAGTACTGCAGTATTTGATTAACCAAGCTTCTGCAGACTTTGTGATTCTTGGGACATTTTTGATGTAAGAAGTACTTCTTTATTTATGCGTACCTCTTCCCTTGACTCTCTTTTCCAACATTCTTCTGCTTTGTGCCTATAGAAATTTTTTTAAATAGAAAATTAGGCAATTGGATATTTCTGTATTTGCTTTGTGTGAAACAATGATGTAAAGCATAGTTGGCCGCCTTTTACTGCTTGTACAGTTCATGAAAGTCGACCTGTAATCATTATAATGCAGAGCCGCAAATAAAGGAGATGGACATAGTAGCCCATTTGTTTTACAGTTTCCTTCAATAAACAAAGTTTTGCTTCATGGGCTGTGACAGGCATGGAAGTGCCAGGCGGAGGCTTGCCTCTCCGTGCCTGGCAGAGCAACGGAGGCATGTTTCCAGCAAAGGCGTTTCTTCAAAGGTGTTGCTTCCTCTGGCTTCGCTTCCCCTCGCGGAGTGCGTGTCGTGCGCGGTGCGATGCTGGTGGCTCATGTCTCTTGCCGTGTTCCCGAAGCACTGGACTTGCAGGCCCAGTGTTTAGCGAGTCCCGACTCCCAGAGGGGCT
This sequence comes from Phalacrocorax aristotelis, assembly GCF_949628215.1. Lineage (NCBI taxonomy): Eukaryota > Metazoa > Chordata > Aves > Suliformes > Phalacrocoracidae > Phalacrocorax > Phalacrocorax aristotelis. The sequence continues at coordinate 72,534,122 of NC_134276.1, read as the reverse complement.
CTGCTGGGAGGAGCTTGGATGTGGCGTCTCTTCTCCAACGGCTGCTCGGAGTCGGGGTAAGCACCTGCAAAACGATTGTCCGAAAGCAAGCGCTGGCCTTGGATGCTGCATCAAAGCTCTCGAGTCATCAGACGCCGTGGGACTGAACCACTTCAAAAGGCCTTTGGTTAATGTGGTCTGTGATGACCAGGAGTCGGTCTGTCTGGAATCCCGGCATCCTCCTACCCCTCCTTCCCCCCGGTTCCCTGCTTCGGATGACAGCTTGACACACCTCTCGGCAGGTAGTCTCCTGGTCACTTACAGCTCGCGTTGAGAGGAGCTGAACAAACGCTTTTCAGAAGCACAAGCTGAAACAAGATCATTATTGATTTTTCACGTAGCTGAGATTTTTAGCATTTAAAATATTTACAGGAGTTTAAGTTGCAATACGCAGTTTGATGGGATTTCTTCTGTCACTTAGGTTAATATTTTTGTTAGAAAAAATCTGGATTTTATAATTGGGATTGTGTGGACTCCATTACAAAGGAACATTTAATAATAACTTACCTCCTTTGGCAATGGAATTTAAATTACCAGGATTTTTTTGGTTTGTTAGACTTGAACCTTGCTGTTGCAAAGGACCTTTTCAGCACGGTCGGTGCGTGGTGCAAACTCGAATTGCTGGGTGCGTCGGAGGTTTAGTGTAGAATGATCACAGTGAGGTGACTGCATTTGTTATGATTTTCTTTTGCAAACTATGCAATCATGAAAACTACACTAATAAAAAGTTCTTAAGTTAAGAACCCAGATGTCAAACATTGTGGTCTTGATGTATTGATTGTTTCTGCGAATGCGGAAGGGTGCGCTTCCCACAGGTAAAAGCTCTAGGAAAAGGATCGCGCTGCTGTTGTGGAACTTATAAAACACCTTTGCTAAAAGGCTTTAGGGAAGCAGATGACTGCTGAATATAATATTTAAGGGCATGAAGCAGGGATCACTAAGGGAGAATGAAAATATAATTACAAATAACCTTACTCAGTTAAGTAATGCTTTGAGGTTGTTCTTATTTTTAAAATCCTGGTTTCAAGTCTGTCTTGAGCAGCACTCGCACAACCCGAGCTGCGTACCTGCAACTGAGCTGGTAATGTACTTGCTTGAATTTCAGCAAATATTCCTCTGTGTGAACAATAAACACGCCAGTTTTCTTAAATAGGGAAAAAAGAAAAAGCTTCAAGAGCAGCAACTAAAGGGGCTCTAAAGGAAAATAGTGGAAACCTAGAGACTTGGTTCAGGTAAGGTCCCTCTCTCTCGCTGTAGGTATCTATCTCCACACAGATGCTGTTAGACAGGCTCGCTTGAGCTGCAAAAAACCAGTCTTAACTTACCAGAGCCTGGCTGCTGTTGGAAGGATCTGTTGCAGTCAGCAAGTCCAACCCTTCCCTGTGTGCAGGGGAGGGGCAGTGGGAGCAGGTTCCACAGGACTTGTGTTGGGTTTTGAGCATCTCCACTGCTGGAGCAGCCACTACTCCTGTGGACAGCCAGCCTGCTCCAGGGTGTGCCTGGCAGGGTGTGTGTCTAAAAGGAATGTTTTGTGCTGGTTTTGTGCCCTTTCGCTTGATACCACAGAGCAGTGTCTGTCTTTATTCCCCTTCAGGTGCTTATGGTTAGATGAGATCCCCCTGAGCCTTCTCTTCTCCAGGTGGGACAGCCCCAGGCCTCTCAGGTCCTCCTTGTTCTGTGAGAAAGCTCCCTACCCGTAAGCACCTTTGGCCTCGTGTTGGCATTGCTCTGATGCCTGCATCCCTCTTGTACTGGGCAGCCCAGAACTGGCCCCAGCACTCCGTGTGTGTCCCACCAGGGCTGAGCAGAGGGGAAGAATCTCCTCCTTTGACCTGCTGGTGATCCTCTTCCTCATGTGAGCTGGGGGCCTGTTGCCTACCTCTGCTGTGAGCAGAGTATCGCTGGGCTCAGGCAACCCACAGGGCCTGAGCTGTGGATCTGCTTTCTGGCCAGCTGGCCCCCCGTGCCTGGGGCAGCTCCTCCTTGGGTGCACAACTTTGTGCTGCTTCTTGTTGAACTTCACGAGGTTCCTACCAGCCCATTGCTCCAGCCTGTGGGTCTCTCCAGGTGCAGCACAGCCCTCTTCCTTATCAGCCACGCTTCTCTCCTCAGCAAAGTCGGTGAGGGTGTGCTCTGTCCCATCACCCAGGATGTCAGTGAAGATGGTGAACAGGACGGGCCCTGGCACTGCTTGTGGGGTTACACCACTTGGGCCTGGCGCCTACAGGAGCTTGTGCCACTACTGGCCGTGCCCAGCACCTGCCTCCTAAGGTGATGTTCAGCCTGTGTCCCTGGCTCTAGCCTACCTTTCAGCAGCTTGTCTATCGGGATGTTACAGGAGATGCATCTACTGCCCTTCCTGCATCCATCACCTTGTTGTAGAAGGCTGCTACGTCAGTACCTCTCCCAGCGTGCATTACAAGGGCTGCCAAGGGCACAACCTAAAGCTCAAAAATGCTGTCGCTGCCGTAACCTGTGCTGCAGCCAGTGGCGTGACCGCAGAGCGACTGCTGCTCTAGCTGGTCTGTACTGTGGCTAATTCAAGTGCAGCAGCTCCTGCCCGGTGGTAGCAGAGATGCTTCTGGCCAGGCTGGTGGTGCAAATCCTGTTCCAGGGCTAGCTCCAGTTTGTGCTCCATCTTTCAATTCTACAGCCAGGTGTGTCCACACCCATCCAGGGTTATGTGGGTACTTCTGATTTCCACCCCACCCTCATAATTTCTTTAGAAAATGAACAGATTTTTCTTACCACCTGTGTTTTCGTCAAGTGGTCGTCATTCTTTCCAGGCACCTGAACAGTCTTACTTTGCAGTATTGGGCCAAATACGACTATAGGAGGCTGATGTGCATCTGGAAAAATCAGACTTGCCCACAACACACAGCATACAGCTGCAAGCATGCCCCTCCCTACCAGGGACACAACCGGGGCTGTTCATTTCACTTCTGCTACTCGATACAACCTATTTTGTTATGTTGCATAAAAGAAGCGCATGTCGCAGGCTGGGAAGAACTATGGTATTTTAAGAGTGGAACGTGGCTCTCTGCTGGGTAGGAGCAATGCAGAGGGCCGATACAGGCTTAAACAGTGCCCTGTGCTGGCTTCTCCCTGATGCCTTTATAGCACCTCCTTTGCATAACTATTTGAAGAGCTCCATTTGTTCTCCTCCGCAAGCAGAGTCCACCTGAGAACACAGATCTCAGAGAGCAGTTACGCTTCAGCCAACACCGTGTGGGCTCTGGGCAGGGCTGGGCCACACTGGTTTCTGTCTTTGAAGGATGAAAGTGAAAATGAGCTAATGTTCTCTTGGCTTAAAATCTGTAATAAGGTCAGCGGAGAAGAAACAAAAAGCAGCCAGGTGACTGCACAGCAGTCTCGTAGGCGTGTTGAGGCAGATTCATGCTGTAAAACTTTGTGAAATGAATCGAAGCTGCAGCTTTAGTAAAAGGGGTTAAGTATATTCAAACTGAAGCATCACAAAATAGAATCAGTACAAAAATATACATACAGTTCTTTATTAAACAACTGTAAACACTTCACTGTAAAAATCCATAAAACTTTATAAACAAACATTTTGTAAATAGATTCTATACTACAATAAAAGAATTTTAACACAATTATTTACATGCAATACTGACAAATTTGGCACTTTCTGAAAAGAAATGTACAAAACACTTTGTTGTTTAAAAAGAAATTTGAAATTATAAAAACTCAGGGCATTACTATCATGCACTTTGCAAATACCTCACAAGCACTTATGGCACAGCTAGCAGAGAGCTCCAGGCTCTCATCAAGCTCTTTACTACAAGTTCAGATAACTTTTAATGTGCTTCCGTAAGTTTGTTGTAAAACTACCTGAACATTGTCAAGAATGAAGTCAAATGCCATATTCCAAACTGATTCCACAGATGACTGCATTAACCTGAAGGGGAAGAGGAAGAAGAGGGAGAAAATTACCATTACAGAACCAGGGCTTTCTACAGTCAGTTTTGGTCTTTAAACTAGAAAACAAGACCACAACAGTTCACCATGAGCAATGCTTTGATTCCATCTTGGTAACGCCCTATCTCTCCAAATATACCAGGTCTAATCTAATGCCACAGATTCCTCTGCTGTTCAGCGGTGAGATTTCTGATTTGAACGGTGTCCCACCGACTTGTACGGGTCACCCTTTTGCAGTGGCAGTAAGCCTGCGATGGAAGCAGAGACCTAACAACCTCATCCTTAAGAATCAGAAATAGCAAGCTTCTGGATCCTGCTCTTTCCTTCCTCATCCCAAGACATACACACTACTTTTTTCTTCCAAGGAATGCCAAGTGTGATTAAGACATTGAAATATGAGGTTTTGGGAGCCAAAATATTGTGTTTATTACTAAAACTGGAACTAAATAATGGAGGCCCACAGAGAGCTATGAGTTACCTCTACCATTCAGCTGTTACTAAAGCAAATTAAGGAAACGCCCAAGGAAAACAAAGTAGCTCTGTACTCTCCGAATCCCCTTCTAGATCACCACTACAGGAGAGCAGAGGGTTCCTACTCTTACAGCTTTGGAAGACCTAACATCAGTATCATAAGGACAACTGAGTATCACCAACTCCTGACGCCTTGTTAACAGGCTTTGGAGGAATGTGCTGCCATCAGCGCACATCTCATGCTGGGACCAGGAATAGGAGGTGATGCTTTCTGCAGAATTTTATAAGGATTTTAATATATAGCATTCTACAAAGCCATTAACTGCACTGTGCAGTTTGCATTTTCTGAGGCCCAAAGCCATCCCGTAATGCAGAAGCATAGCAAAGTTTTTACGTTGCTCTGGCCTTTTGGGTGTTGGTTAATTTTGTGAAATAAACACTTTCCAGATATAAGATAAGGAAAGCTGAGCTCCATAGTTAACTATCCTGGGCTGCATTAAAAGGAGTGTGGCCAGCAGGTCAAGAGAGGTTATCCTCCCCCTCTACTCCGCCCTAGTGAGACCACATCTGGAGTACTGTGTCCAGTTCTAGGCCCCCCAGTTTAAGAAGGACAGGGAACTGCTCGAGCAAGTCCAGCAGAGAGCTACCAAGATGATCAGGGGGCTGGAGCATCTCCCTTATGAGGAAAGGCTGAGAGTCCTGGTTTTGTTCAGCCTGGACAAGAGAAGACTGAGGGGGGATCTCCTCAATACCTACAAATATCTAAATATCAGGACGATAGGACTGGACTCTTTTCAATAGTGCCCAATGACAGGCCAAGGGGCAACGGGCACAAGCTGAAACACAGGAAGTTGCAGCTAAACATGAGAAAAAACAACTTCCCTGTGAGGGTGCCAGCGCAGTGGCACAGGCTGCCCGGGGAGGGTGTGGAGTCTCGTTCTCTGGAGACATTCAAAACCTGCCTGGACGCGTTCCTGTGCCCCCTGCTCTGGGTGTGCCGGCTCAAGCAGAGGGGGTTGGACAAGGTGGTCTCTAGAGGTCCCTTCCAACCCCTGCCATTCTGTGATTCTGTGATCAGTTAGTAAGCAAGACATAAATGGAACTTGGTCCTCCTGACTCATGGGGAGAGTAATAGGAGCACAGGAGCTAAGTAATAAAAATGGATTTAAGACGTTGGAGAGATGAGACAGGACCTGGATACAGCAGGAGAACTGAAATCAGAGGAAACGAAGGATTCTAAGGTGACATGAAAAATGAAGGAGAAAAGGATGATGAAAAAGGACAATTATGACAAGGACTACATCCTTTGGAAACAAAAGACTTTGTAGCAAATACTATTAAATGCTATTATTAATTTTTCACAAATTACCTATTTTATCTGCCCAACTTCTTTCCCCCCTCCCCAGTTTTCGGAGAGAAATATTTATGCTTATGGATGGAATGTCTAATAGGCTTGTGGCCTCACAATGAAGCATCTAGGGCGTAAGTGCTAACAAAAACAGTCTAAGTGTCACAAGTACTAGCAAAAAAGCTACCTTTTCATGTACTTAACAACCAGGTCTAACTTCTCCAAATCTTTTTCTTCTATTAGATCAGTACAATACTTCACAACCTGTAGAATGTCTTCTTCCATAGGATCTGTAATAGAAGAAGAGAGAACTTTTCTCTAAGTATACTTAGAACTCTAGATCATAGAATAATTGAAGTCTAATAGAAAGATATTCTGCAGTGTTCATGCATCAGGGGCTGATCCGACAACTGCTGTATTCCCGTACCTCCCCCCAACATCACAAGTTGTGTACATAAAAGGACTGCAAGGTCCTGAAATATCTGTCTTGTAGATCTTTTTTTTCCTTCAGTAAGAACAAATGACAGCCAAGCTAATATTAGCCAAAGGGAAAATAAATGGAGATTTAGAATGGAATGGCTGTTTCGAAACTCTTAGGAGAATAGTAATGTCCAGGGCATGATGGATCTCACAGGTCAAGTTTCCTAAGATATTAAGGCATTGCTAATTGTTTGACATAATGTTAAAATTCAAATCACAATTTAGCAACAGTGTTACACTTCTGCACTTTATTCTAGTATTCTTTCTAGCAATTATTTGGAAAAAAAAACCCTGCATTCCTTTGCGTCTAAAATGACATCTTCATAAAAGAGGAATTCCCTTTCAATAGCTTCCATCCTAGTGGTTGTAACCTGTTGGACAAAATAAGGAAAACCTCCCGCACAAGCAACATCAAGGCGTAAGACAAGGGCCTGATGCATGGTTTGAAGAGAAAGCGGGCACATTTGCATGATGCTAAGTGAGAAACGGCAGCCGGCAAAAACACAGAGTAACAACTGAGTAGGAAGAACCAAGTTACTCCAAGATTTCAAGGCAGTGAGACTGCAAGATTACTGTGAAAAATAACCAGTGAAAGGAAGAGTGAAGGAAGAAAGTCCACAAAAGCCTGTTAAAAAAAATAGTTTTCCTTGTGATGCACGTGAGATCACCACTAGCATGACATCCTGTACCTGAAATAGTTGTAATCCATTCTTTCAGCAACGTCTTTACATCGTTGAATTCAACAGCTCCAGCTAAGTTGGGTGCTTGTGGCCTAAATGAACTGGGCTGTTCAGACTGCAGAGCTGAGGGGCCTGAAGAATCTGACGTTGATGGAACTGCTTCTGGCTGTTCCAAACATAAAAGTTGATAATGCTTAGTCTGACAAATATGGTAACACCACATATATACACAGAGAAGCACCCAGTAAAGAATCCAGTAAAGAAAACGAGCTGCATTTGTGAACATGGACTAAGTCTAAAGAAACCAACACAGCTGTACCAAAAGCTGTTAGTGCTATAATTACCTGAGCAGCTGTTCCTTCTTGTTTTAAGAAACCATCTATTAGCTTCTGTGGACTTCCAGATGTAGCCAGCATGTTTTTTGCAGGGCTACCAATGAGTTTGTTTTTCAAAGGACTCTGAATCTTTTTTACAGGACTGACTGGATTTTTTTTCCTGATTTTTTTCTTGTTTTTCGTTGTTGCATGCTTCAGGTGTAGGAAAGGATTTTTTGACACTGAAAAACACAGGAATAGTCAGTGGTTGACACATTTAAAATTTTATACTTCACCATTGAAAAGGGGACTCTTTATCTGCCATAAAAATCTATGGATCAGTTGGGAGAATATAACCTAGATAAAGCAACTTAACACTCACATGCCATTCCAGATATGGGCAACGTTTTAAGTAGCTGAAAAGCACTGCTAGACATTAGTGTACTCAGAGGATACTCAACTATTCATAAGCCTTTTAGTATCAAGCATTTCAGTGCTTGAATATGAGCAGCTGGTGAAATCCGAAGCCTACTGGACAAATTGCTTTGCCTCAGAGAACTGTCCCACCTAGATACCCGCTAAGACTTCCCACCAGCGGCTACCAGCAAAACCAGCAGCAAAACACCCCCCCAAACTGCTTTTACCGTAGTTTACCAAGGAAATCGCTCTCATTCCACCATACTAGCATATCTGCATTAGCCCACTGACTATGAAATCAAGGTTTGATTATAATAATGCAGTATTTAACTGGCAATGAACCCAATGACATTTCCAGCCTATTTTATAACAGAGCACATGCACAGGGAATTAATCTAATTTCTTTTTACTGATTATAAAAAGGAGACCTGGGTGATCGGCTCAGAGCAAAACCACCTGACTGTCCGACATATGGTGAGATGTATCATATCTCTAGTTGCCTGACACCCATACCAGTTCTACGGGTTTCAGGGAACCATGAGAATGCTATCTGAACATAGTTTAACTAACTTAGGTACTGAAGATGCAACACTTCAAATCACAAGACATATCAAGTTTAGATTCCATTCTGCAAACATATGGACATGGGTAAGTTTAGTGCCACAGTCCCAGTGAATTGAATTAATTACCCATTTATGTAAAGCTCGGCATCTGTTTGCAAAATGAGACCACAGCTGGTTGTAATCAACAGTCTGTCAAAAATACATACAGAAATTCGATTTAACACGGCATTTTGATAGAAACTTTAGTTATATTTTCCAGTTTGTTATTTAGGGTTGCACAAATCTCTTCCAATAGTAAACAACTCCTATACCAAACTATTGTACAACTATATATACTCACCAAAAGTGTTAGCAGGTTGCAGCTCTGATTGCTTTTGCCTTTGATCATACGCATCTTTCAGCTCTGCTTGCAACTCAGCAGGTAGTGCAGCAAAAACCTCAGGGTCCACCTGAATGGTAACAGAAGATTCATTTGATTACCAGCGAGCCACACTGCTTGCTCTCCTCTCAATCACTCACATGAGAAAGGCATTTACATTTTAGGCCGAGCAAAAATAAATGAGACATAACTGAAACACTGTAAAATACGTTGCGCATTTTCTTCATGTACTTTAGCTTGTAAACCCCACAAAATTCTCCTTTTAATATTACTCTGCATTTATTATTTTACAAAATTACTATTTATAGGCCTATAATACACTGTCTTTATTCACCCACTGATATACAGTACAGCTATATTAACAGCACAATTAAGCCTAACTCAAGAGAACACTCCCTTCAAATTTCCACAATCAACCATTGTGATGCTCAGACTTTTGTTCCAACTTTTCTTTTGATACTTTTATTTCCTGGAAGCTGCTACACTCCTCTAACAAAATAGCCTCGGAAAGAGTCTCACTTCTTTAAGGACAGGAAACGTAAGTCCAGCAACCTGATATTTTGAACCAGCACAAAAGCGTTTCATTTCTTTCTCCGACAGTTGTCCACCCCTTTTTTGACTGATAAAAACGCAGTCCCTTCCAACTGTTCTAGGGGCTTCAGTTCTAGGCACGAAATCATCTGCTGCCAATTGCCATACACACTCATACGGACAAAATAAAATTTCATGTATTATCGGTTACATTCCCTCACTGTGTCTCTGAAGTAGCAAATTAGTGACAGACTAGTCTTGTATTCTGAGTTTCCCAATATTACTGGACAGTATTTTCAGCTCATAATCTGCAAAATCTAATTCAAAAAAGCAAACCTATCATTTAGAGGATTAGATCTGACCAGTGGGAGAGTGCTCTTCATTTCAGTGGTAAAACTCAGAGATGTGAACAAACGAAAAGTAAATTCATTCAGAACTACTATTACTATTCTAGGGACACAATAAAATTTATACCATTATCTGAGATACTGTATTTATTACACACCAGTATGCATATATATTAAAAGTTACCTCTTATTTTCAATAGGGATTTGATCTTTTTTTAAACCAAAATATGTATGTTATGTCAGGACGGCAGGCTGTGCTATTCACACATATGATGCCTAAATTATATAAACATGAACACGCTCCCACAGGTAAAACTCATCAATTTAGCACAACATTTTTTCCATTTTTAGAACTCCATGCGCCAACACAGATTTTTCACCACACAAAATATGCACTAATTAAAGGAAGAAATGGGGACTACTCTGACCTCAATTACTGCATACATTGCGCAGAACAAAGCACTGTAGTGGCATGTAGCCAATTAAGTCCAGAGGCTTAAGTTATTTTTTAAATATAAATTTTATTTAATAAAACTATTTTAAAAAGGTTACCGTTCTCTCATTAAACATTTGAGAGTGAGGAATTTGGGAGGCCCTGAATTAACACTCGTTTTTGTGTACAGCACTTAATAATTCATGCATAAATAATGCAGTACAGGGAACTAGACATGTTTTTGTTACTCCCCCCATCATTGCCCTCTGAAAGTGTAGCATGTAAAAATTCAGGTAGAAGAGCCATCAGTTCAGTTCATATGATTTCTACACTGATTAATTGGAGTTTCAGGTAATTTACTGTACAGCCAGCATGCCCTAATGTACCTTTCACATAGCTGTATCACATTCACATTATGGACACCCTTGTTTTTATAAATTCATGTATTACCTCAGCATACAGCTATCACTATTTTTGATGCGCTGTATAAATTTCCTTCAAAGAATCTATACCATGTTACAACAATGTAAGGACGAGGTGTGAATTTGCTACCAGTAATTAACTCCGCTACTACAAATGTCACTCATTTCTAAGCACCTGTAATCTCCACTTCTTGCATACAGTGCTTTTCCAGGGTTCAGCTGCCACAGAGATACACAGCTCTTCTACGTTTTAAGATTACTTCAGCAGCTGATGGAAATGAACGCAACTTATCTGGATTCTTTTTATAGGAGAACCTTACCCAACAAAGGACATTTTCCACATGTTCTTTAATGAATAAATCACTATCATCCAATTAACTTGGCACCTGGTCACAGAAACATAGCTCAGACAAAAGGAATGAAGGGTTGAAAAACAAACCAAATTAAGCTATAAAAAGATGGCAGGGCACCATTTACATTTGACGAGCTGATATAGCTGAAGTACTCACTCTGGAGTGGCTTACAATATTTCTATACCTGGAACCTATTACTACTTACTTCACTGCATCATGTGAAAGAAAGTAATCTTAAACGTTCATGTGCACGCATAAAATACGCACTCCCACACTTTAACTATGCAAAAAAATTGTGTCAAACTATATTTAGACAAAGATGATATTTCTGAATCAAGTTCATGTTTGATTTTAACACAGAAAAAAAATCCTCCTCTATTAATGAACCAGTTTTAGTGTGTTTTTTTCCTCCAAGCCTAAGGAAGCTATTCAATCATATTATTCTACATATAAAACTTAGACCTAACTCAGAAAATGAAAATTGTAAATCTTAGTTCTCTTTTTGCCAATAAAGAAAGCCGAATGGTTTTCAGGAGAAAATCTGGAGTACAAGCATAATGCATTCTAAAATAGGTAGTATGGCTATACCCGACAAATAAATATGAAGTAGCCAATTCTTTCTGAAGTACATCTTCAAACAAAAAGGCTGCTCTGCTAAGCTGACGTTTTTGCATGAAGAGAGTCACAGAATGCATTAGAAGATAGAGATGGGAAAACCAGTGCATTTGAGTGTGTAAATTAGATATTTCTAAGAAAATTTCAAGAAGTAATGCTGTTATAAAGAAAAAACAATCAATTCCCAACTACTTAATTAATAGACAGATAAAGCACAACACAAACTAAATGTAGTTTTTACAAAAAGCCATATGCAGTTAAAATTCACCCTGAAAAAGAGTAGCGAGTGGTAAAACAAGTGTGGAGGGGTGTACTTTAAAGCACAGCATAATTTAACACACAAGTCCAAGATAAACTCTTGCCTATGAATGAATATAACTACTTAAAACAGCTGGGGTATGGAGAGTTCATATACAATATCTCCACAGGTGAAACTCAACTTTGCAGTTCAGGAATAAAAACTGACACAACTGTTTTTGAACTTGAATCAAGGTGAAGAAATTTTAGTAGTAGAATAGACTACACATCTTCTAAATAACAGTTATGCATGAACTACTATTTACTGAAAACAGGTCAGGAATTTCTGTCTCATTTTCTCCGGATTCTTTGTCAGCGAAGTAGCATTATGCCTTAGAAACAGGAACAAATCTCACTCTGTAAATCTGATTAGGTGCTATCACTTGTTTGAGAACAGCAATGGCACAGCAAACTGAAAAATAAAAACACTGCTCTATTTTAAACGATGCATATGCAAGATATTATATCTCTGGGTAATCCAATCTTTGAGGTTTGTTTTTTTTTTTACCCTACATTTGTTCAGCATCATCTTGGATTGAAGGGTGTAATATAATTAGAAGCATCATCACTGCTTCAGGCTCCTATTTTGAGAAACAACTTTGCACTTCCCTCATCCTGGACATGCTGTATATGAGCTCATATAGAAATTATGGAGTTATGCACAACCTTTAGCCACACCTGCCTTTCTCCCAGGAATGTGATACAATCACATCTACAGAAGCTAGGAGAGGCTGGCTTTACACTATCAAAACATCCAGTTAAACAGAGTGAGTCTCCTGTGACTAGCTAAGCAGATTTTAGGACTGCTTCAGACTGATGGTGCAGTGTAACTCAGCTGCAATGCAGGAAAAAAGCTATTTACACACTGGATTGCAAAGCAAAGTGTGAATGAGGAGGTTTTACATTAAACAGCAAAAACATAGGCATACTGATGACTATAAATCTTTAATATTAATGGACCATAAATAATTGTGGGAAGTCACAGATTCTAGTAATGCTGTCTCAAGAAAAAGCTGTTAATTCCTCCTACAGGTGGAAAGTTGATGTTTATTGATACCCTGTAAACACCCACCTGTGAGAAAGCTGGCAAGGCTATCACATTAATTCCCATATTGGTATTTGTTTCTTGGAGCTCTGGTAATTGTAAAAGCACTGTTCCAACTGGTTGTGACAGAAGTGCAGCGTTACATCCATTTATTGCCTCTTTTTTGCTATCTCCGTAATTCTCTCCTTGCTGAATGGTGTATATTTGCTCAACTTGTTCTCGGAGATCAGGTGGCAGAGCTTCTAGCACAGACTTATCTAGCTGCAAATATATAAAAGCTTTTAGTTTTTTCTGAGGAACAGATAACATAGTTAATTTTACCCAAAACTAGTCTTACAGTTCTTGAATTTTAGAAAAAAAAACAACCTCATTTTAATCTGTGTACGCAAACATACTTAGGAACCTGACAGTCACATTCTGCAGGAGCAAAATGTAAAAATACCGTTTAAGACTAAGTAATTCGGTAAATAAGAATGCTAAGTTTTATCTTTTCAAGGTGCTCAGTGCTCTCATTGCAAATCGCATATAACATTTCCTCTGCAACTACCTAGTGATATGGAAAATCAAATTCTGAGGTCAAATTATATAGGCAATATGTTGATATGAATACTAAAATGGTGTCTGGTACAAAGCAGTAAGCAATTAGTTTCTTTCTTTATATAGTTCTAGGACACATGCTACTAATTTACTTTAATGGTATCACGTATGTTTGTGTACTGTCAGACTCCTGTCATAGATTTTCATAATGAAATATGGTTTAGATTCAAATTTTTGCTTGCTGTTATTGGTACTTACCATCAAGTAGTGACTTGAAATAACTGAAATGAGCTGCACAAGTGACAGAGTGAATGTGACTGACAAGCAGATTTACAGCATCATTTTTCTCACAAGTAAAATTTGAGTAAAACTCTGTAGATAAATGCCAGTGTTTGCCTGTAAGCTCTGCTAAATGAGACTCCATAGCAGCGTTACAAAACTTTATCTTCTACTTTTAAGACGAAAATTTGGGGCTTATGATTTACAGAGAAGAACTACAAATTATCTATGAAAAGATACTTGGCTTATGGTAACTGAGAGATTTCAATGAAAGCTGTCTGCATTATTAATCTCTTCAGTTATTCATTCTACATTCTGTTTGTGCTCCCTCATTCCAAATTGGCTACATATACACCTCTATAAACAGTTTCTGGAAATCCTGGGTGTAAAATATCTTGCTGTTGCCTTCCTAGCACACAGTACACAAACAGCAGTATGGGACTAACTCTCACCACTCCTCCTCTGTACTGAATGTCGTATTATATTCCATATTATAATATGGTTATAAACCAGAAGTATATTGTGCCAGAAGGCCCCAAAGCTTTAGAAACTCCACTGCACAGCTAGTGCATTTTTTGCTTGTTCATACATATTTGTCCTATAGCAGAATCTGAGTATATGGAGCTTCACATTGTTCAGTAAAGTTACTTTTAGATCCTGAGCTAGCTTGGGTATTGCATTATGGAAAAAAGTTTTCTGCCAAAAGCATAACTGGCTTCTAAAAACGTATACGTATTTGGTAAAGCCGTTAACAGAACATCAACAAATGCTTTTACAGATTTAAATTACAGAAATTAAAATTACAGATTTTTACAGAAAAGCATGTAGATCTGCTTATACCTAAGATAGCTACAGAAGTCAGTGCACCTTGCTCATAGCAGACCCTTAGAACAGATGTCCGCTTGAATAATGTGGGGTGGAAATAAGGAGGCTCTTTGTTAAAACACACAAAAAAACCCCAAACCCACAAAAATATTTTACTTAAGTAAAGATTGTCCTCTTCTCATCTAAAAGGTGATATTCTGTACAAATGTTAAATGTGCATCTTAGCTTCAATATTATTTGAAGAAAATTTGAAGAAAACAGGAAGATGAATAATTAAATCTAAATACAAGTTTGACAGTATTTTAGGCAGAAACTTAGAGCACAACCATTGTAAAAGTACATGAGGTAGTGTAAGACTAGTCGCCGTTCGGTTCCTTCTCACTGACTGAAGCTTGAAGACAGATTTATAGTGTAATTTGAAGACTGGTATAGAACACATGACTAAGAAATTATGTGGAGAAGACTACCTGATTATCATTTTTTGGCATCTGTGGCAAAGAATTCTGCTGCTGTAAGGAGGGATGGAAAACATTCAGGAGTTCTATCTTTGTGAAAATGACACAAAGTACTTGTCAAACTTCTTGAGCCACTCATCAGTGATTAAGCTCATCAGAAATAATTTTTAAGAGCTAGCAGAAGAAAAGGGCATTTACAAATCTGCACCATATCATAATCATATAAACACTTCAGCATTAACTATAGCATGTGGCTAATTCCTGTGATGGAATTTTTTCTAAAGTTTATTTCATGTTATTATAAT
Organism: Phalacrocorax aristotelis; assembly: GCF_949628215.1. Classification (NCBI taxonomy): domain Eukaryota; kingdom Metazoa; phylum Chordata; class Aves; order Suliformes; family Phalacrocoracidae; genus Phalacrocorax; species Phalacrocorax aristotelis. The sequence goes on along the minus strand of NC_134276.1, from coordinate 72,519,048 downwards.
TAGGCTCTGGGCTTTGTTTGTGCAAGGTGGAAGGTAATGTTTTCTAATATTTCATCCTTGGCACCTTTTCCATTCCTGTTCTGCTCCAATTCTTTGGCAAGTGATGGGAAGGGAAAAAGACACTGGAAAATTAAACTTCTTTCCTTTGAAAAAATGTAAATTTTTTTGAGTTATACTACAAATGACAGCTCTGTAAAAATCTTTTTATTAAGGCAAAATAGTTGTGCATCAATAACAGTTGCTTACTGTGCATCACACTCTTTTTATTTAAAAAAAGTGTAATGTAACTTTTTTTGCTCTATCCAAATAAGGCAAGCAATCCCAATGTATTACAAAATATTGCAGATGTTTTACATTCTCAGATTTTACCTGGGAAGCAGATGGAACCTCAATACTCAAATTAAGCCTGGATTTTACGCTGATAGGAGAATGTACGCCATTCCATTTGATAGCAGACTCAGTGTTGTTAACATTAGAATTGAGACCAGATGTGAGATGGGTACCACGAGATGGAAGAAAAGTGCAGGTTCTTGAATCAGAAGAGATTTCAAGGTCCATAGCAGCCACAAATACTATACATATGAAAACAAAATACAGAATGATCATCTAATAGTTAAAAATACTCTGAAGGTTCAAGATACAGTGAAGCCAATTTCAACTTTTCTTTGCTAAATAGTTTATACAATATATAGCATAATTATTACACTTCCTACTTTAAAGTATTCTTTGTTACTATTAACTTCTAAAAATCATTGGAATAACCCTATACAAAGTTTTATTTGTAGCATTTTCATTTGCAGCAGCAAGATCTGCTCTCAAAGGGTCTATGTTCAGTAATTTGTACTGGTATAATATTGAATAAGTATTCCAAAAGGTAATCTATGTTGGAGCCCTTCAGAACTGATCACTATCACACATGCAAAGTACAGAGCTTACTGACCTTCTTTATGTTCTTCTTCTGAGCACTTTTTTGCTTTCTGAACATGAAAAAGATCAATAACTGAATGAGATCCACCAGGTAAGTGTCCAGACTGTACTGTTGAGCAAGCCGAAGTGGTTTTACTGATGGGAACTAACTGCTGTACCTGAATTCCAACCTAAACCCAAAACATTAATAGATTCATTTTATGAAGTTAAAAAAAAAAAATCTGTAATTCTTTCATAATAGCATTGCCTTCTCTGAAATTGGCTGCTTGTTGTGGGTGGGGAAAGAACGAATAAAAGTATGTTGCAATACACATAAATAGCCACTAACAACATCCCAAACAAATCCCAGGATTATCCACCACAATCCAACAACTAAGAAATTACAGAGATAATACTATCTTAACTTCTCTGATATAGAAAAATGCTGTCAGCAAAATCATGAAGCAATGCATCTATTATGAAATTTCTTAGACACTAACAAAGTGATTAGTATTAAGTCTGGCTATCTGTACAAGAAATGAATGTTTTTCCTGAGGACAATCTATACTAAAACCATCACTTCAGTCTACAAATGAGAAAAATAATATTTCACTTGTAGACATGGTTCTTGCAGAGTCTCTATGGATGAAACTACTTTGGTGAAAGCAGTCTGATAAATCAGACTAGGTGTTCCTCATTTTGAAAGACATCCTCACTTTTCATTAGCTTTTTAAATACCAAATCAAAGGGGGTTCAAAAACTGTGCCCAACTAACAATGCACTGGTACTGCTAAACTACCATAATTATTAAAAAAAAACAAACAGCGCTTAAAAAAACAGTTCTATATGGGACTTAGAAAACAGGAAGGAACTAGTGCATGTATTTCCACCAGGTTGTCTTCCATAATCACATAGCAAGGATTTTGTTTGTTAACAGTTTCAGTTGCAGTCAATGGGATATTAAATATCATTGAAAGAAGTTTTTTCTCTGCACATTTATCTTTGTGCTTTGAAATATTTCTAGATTTGAGTTCTAGAACTTCTAAGAAGCCTCTGGAATACTGTGCTTGCTGTGCTGTACAACAACTTTGCCTTGGGTTTTTTGACCCTTTCAGACAAGCATTTGAGTTAAAGTGTTAAGTCTACAGGACAAGTGAGTGGATTAATCTGCCTAAGTGTGGGCACTATCAGGTAAGGGTATCACTTTAGGTCCTTTTCTAGATATTGTGAGAAAAAGGACACTTTAAAGCATGACTCCCCTGATGTATAAGTGAAGTTTAAGGGGATTAGTTCCAACATAGACAAAGATACTAGATGTGTCTAAAGTCACTTGAAAGGAATACTGCTGAGGGACCTTGGATATATCTGCACTTCCTTATATAATCTAGATATATAATGGCCCCTCTGGAACTGAACAGAGCCACCTGGTCAGAAGTAGTACCTTGTTTTGCAAAACAACATGTGCAACACCCACAGGATACTATAAAGAAGAACCCTCTAAAACAAGGGCTAAAGAAACCGGGTGAAATAGAATGATGTAAGAATTCAGGAAACACAGCAAAGGAGACAGACAAGAAACTAGAAAAAGACTGGGAGAGGATAATAAATATTTCCTCAGCTACAGGAAGAAACCCAAGCCACGGAGCTGACTTTGCAAGGCAACATTGTGAATCAAAACCCTCCTTCTACATCTAGATGACTAATAAATGCAGGTTTGTTTTAGAAAGCCTCTGTGCTCTGTTGTAACAAATGGCTGATGCCAAAATAGTCTTATTATGGGTTCATATTGCTATGACAAAACCACTGAGATGACAAAGGTGTTCTAAAATAAAACATGATTCAAAAGAGGCAGCAATTCACCTTCAAACAAAGGCCAAACCATGGGTTACTAACTTTTTCTGGCTCTAAGACTTGCAGTCTAGAGCAAAGACTCCTCTGATCTGTATCTTTGATTTGCATTACAAGCAGTATTTACATTAGTTACTTAACTAATAACTGTGTAAAAATTTACAGAAAATCCTAAGATGAAATAAAACTTACATGTGCTAATACAACTGTAGAAGATACAGTCTAATTTTGTTACTTCAGGCTGTTTTAAGTTGTGGATTAATCCATACCACAACAAAATGTTCTTTTTTTCTACATTTACGGCTTTGTAACTGTGTTTTTCGAAGGTAAACATACAAAACATAATACAATTGCAGAGCCTAATTTACTTAAGCTTTGTATTACCTACACTTTTGCTTAAGTTTGGTTATTGTCTACCCTGGTGAACAGAAAATTTATGAAAGACAACAAAGAAGGCTGATAAAGAGAATAAATTTCAGTTTTCCCATTAACTCACCCCTCGCATATCTGATATGTTCAGTTTCATTGTGTGAAACATGTTTAGAGTTTCTTTCCCAATTACTTTTGCACTGTCTGTTGCATGATCTAGAGTCACAGTCCTACAAAGAATGAAAAAGTATGGTTAAAAAGAAAACTGTTCCACAAATCCTAAAGACAACAATTCTGTATTTATTCCAGAGGGGCCCTCAAAGAAAGACACATCATAATTTCTTGGCATACAGAAACCGAACACTGTTTTTTGTTCTGTGCTTTCTTTTTAAAGGCAATTAGAACTAAGCATGTTCTACAGAAAAAAAAAAAAAGCAGATTAGTTACTAATTGAACATTCTCAGTGCATGGTCCACACATTAAATTGTCAAATATAGTATATATTTCTATATGTACTATCTATTGAAGGCAGACAAAAATGTTTCACTTCACAGTACTCATAGAAATGCACTCATGCACTATCCTTCATGGAAGTTTGGTTCATAAAGACTTTTCTCAGCATTATTTCAGTTGTCAATTGTCAAATGTCTAAAGCAAGAGTTTCAGAAGGAACTCTGAGGGAAAAAAAGATATAGGCATGTGCATGTGGCTTACCAATAACAAAAAAATCGGATTAATGGTAAGTAACTTTAAATAACATTCCAAATACACAACATCTTGTTTACACTCTGCTCTCCTAGAAAGGTTGGACTAGATGATCCCTGAGGTCCCTTCCAACCTGTGATTCTGTGAACTAGACTGTGGGCAATTTTCTGCAACAACTCTCACAAAATTACCTGGTTGTGAGTTTTCCAAATTGCCACCCGAGAGCTTGGCAGGGCAATAGCAGTGCTTGGTAATTCTGGATTTTCTAATGGCCTAACATTTGATAAGGACAGAATTTCAGGCAGCTAATGAAACATATGTGAGTGATGTAAAGTCTTCTCACTGAGGTAACTGATGCAGTTTTAACTCTGATGGAGTGGGCTCTATGGACACCTTGGTGTTTTGACAGGGTGCCATCCTGACAACTTACTAAACACTTTGATGGTGTCTCCTTAAATTTTACTCTACTTTTGAATCTGTCAGAAACCACCATGTACAGCCAAGTGATCTCCAGAAAGGTGTGGTTCTGCCAATATGAAAAGGAAAAAACCTTCCTGCTGTGAATGATATGAAGATGTCCCTGAGCCGTACATGTTAACATTTTTAAGAAAAAGGAGATCAGTATCACCATGAAGATGCAACTATCCAAAATATTAGGGAAAAATGCAGGATGGGTCTAAAGGTACACACCATTTCAGGAGAATATTTTTCAAAGGTTTATGCTGTACTATAAGGAATTCACCTGTGAGGTGAGGGGATAAGAAATGTGTCATGAGCTATAGCTACAGAGAAAAACTTAAACTGAAGTGAGAAGCTTTTAGCTCCAGTAAATAATCCCAAACAGTTGGAACTATGCTATACATAGGGAAAGCACACCTGAGGGAACATCACCCTGAGGTACTAAACATTTGCCTGGATGTAACTTCCAGACTTTCCCCTGCTGCTGCTAAAAAACCTTTCACTGGACTGAACAGAAACGCTCTAACAAAGACAAGAACACAGCACCTATATCATCAAATAGCGTAATTTGGAATAACTGGGGTTGCCAAGTTCATTAGTAAAGCCAGAAGCAGAAACAGAGACACTGCCAAATGAGATCCTGGCATCAGAACTGCTTCCGCGATGTGTGAACAACTAAGCATTCTTGGGTGCCCCCTCATCTTACGTAATGAAGACTTTATGAATTAGGGAAATTTCAGGGCACATGTACATTAGCATGCCTCACCACAGAAATGAGGTCCAAAGCATTGATCTGTTAACGAGAAAGCAGTCTGGCATTAGTTCCAATAAAGGAGGAATAAAGCTCTATCTCAACACATCTCAGTCCCAAAAATATGTTCTTAGGCAGTTAATAAATCTTCAGCTCAAAGAATTCAGGACAGCCAGACGACAAAAGTATAGACTGCTGGATTTTCTTCTTGATACACCAATGCCAAAAGGTGATGAGCTTCTGATAGCGAAAGGTGAGTTTTTTAGTTTCAGTTTTTAATACAGCTGTCACAAGCTCACAAGTATGAGACAGACCCTATGCATGCAAGTCCTACTGTTGAGCTCTAACCCCCTGAAAGAACACCCCCATCTCTTCCATTATCACCAAGCCTGAGCAAATGACCCTTCAGTTCAGGAGGGATTAATTTTTGCAACAACCTGATATGGCGGGAAAAGTAGAAAAGACCTATCTTCGAAGACGCCAAATGCACCCCCATATGAAAGCCAGGATCAATTCTTTACCTAAGGTACAACTGCTTTGATACAGAAGTGTCTGCCTGGGGAATAATGTGTATTTAGACGGTTCTGAAATGGTCTTGTATGAAACAGCACATAACTACATGATGCTCTATGCCTAGATTTCATTCTTGTGTTTCCAGTACGCAAGCATATATAAATAAATACATTTATATGCAAGCTCAGGGAGAAGAAACAGTTCACA